>NC_067248.2:197384504-198011502 GCF_019359855.2 Lolium perenne
TTAGTTAGCGGCCCAATGTTCTTCTCTAACAATATGCATACTCAAACCATTGATCATGATAAATCGCCCTTACTTCAGACAAGACGAACATGCATAGCAACTCACATGATATTCAACAAAGGTAATAGTTGATGGCGTCCCCAGAAACATGGTTACCGCTCAACAAGCAACTTATTAAGAAATAAGATACATAAGTACATATTCAATACCACAATAGTTTTTAAGCTATTTATTAAGAAATGGCATAGTTTTTGGCTCAAGGATTTTGGGTGCACGAGAAGTATTCCCTCTCAATACAAGGCTTAGGCTAGCAAGGTTGTTTGAAGCAAACACAAGTATGAACCGGTAAAGCAAAACTTACATAAGAACATATTGCAAGCATTATAAGACTCTACACTGTCTTCCTTGTTGTTCAAACACTTCACTAGAAAATATCTAGACTTTAGAGAGACCAATCATGCAAACCAAATGTCAACAAGCTCTACAATATTTCTTCATTAATAGGTGCAAAGTACATGATGCAAGAGCTTAAACATGATCTATATGAGCAAATCAATTGCCAAGTATCAAATTATTCAAGACATTATACCATTTACCACATGTAGCATTTTCTGTTTCCAACCATATAACAATTAACGAAGCAGTTTCAACCTTCTCCATGAACACTAAAAGTAAAGCTAAGAACACATGTGTTCATATGAACGAGCGGAGCGTGTCTCTCTCCCACACAAGCATGAATTTATTCAGAGAATGAAAATAACAAAACGAAAATAAAACACACAGATGCTCCAAGTAAAGCACATAAGATGTGACGGAATAAAAATATAGTTTCACTAGAGGTGACCTGATAAGTTGTCGATGAAGAAGGGGATGCCTTGGGCATCCCCAAGCTTAGATGCTTGAGTCTTCTTGAAATATGCAGGGATGAACCACGGGGGCATCCCCAAGCTTAGACTTTTCACTCTTCTTGATCATATTGTATCATCCTCCTCTCTTGACCCTTGAAAACTTCCTCCACACCAAACTCAAAACAAACTCATTAGAGGGTTAGTGCATAATCAAAAATTCACATGTTCAGAGGTGAAACAATCATTCTTAACACTTCTGGAAATTGCCCAAAGCTACTGGAAGTTAATGGAACAAAGAAATCCATCCAACATAGCAAAACAGGCAATGCGAAATAAAAGGAAGAATCTGTCAAATAGAACAGTCCGTAAAGACGAATTTTTTAGAGGCACCAGACTTGCTCAAATGAAAATGCTCAAATTGAATGAAAGTTGCGTACATATCTGAGGATTACTCACATAAATTGGCAGATTTTTCTGAGTTACCTACAGAGAATACTACTCAAATTCGTGACAGCAAGAAATCTGTTTCTACGCAGTAATCCAAATCTACTATCAACCTTGCTATCAAAGACTTTACTTGGCACAACAATGCAATAAAATAAAGATAAGGAGAGGTTGCTACAGTAGTAACAACTTCCAAGACTCAAATATAAAACAAAAGTACTGTAGTAAAATAAACACATGGGTTATCTCCCAAGAAGTGCTTTCTTTATAGCCATTAAGATGGGCTCAGCAATTTTAATGATGCACTCGCAAGAAATAAGCGTTGAAGCGAAAGAAAGCATCAAAAAGCAAATTCAAAACACATTTAAGCCTAACCCATTTCCTATGAAAAGGAATCTTGTAAAATAAACAAATTCATGAAGCATAAAGCAACAAGCATAGGAAAACTAGACAAACTCAACTTCAAGATTTTAAGCATATAGAGAGGTGTTTTAGTAACATGAAAATTTCTACAACCATATTTTCCTCTCTCATAATAATATCCAGTAGCATCATGAGCAAACTCAACAATTTAATTATCAAATGAAACATTCTTATCATGAGTCTCATGCATAAAATTATTACTACTCCCAACATAAGCATAGTCATTCTTATTAATTGTAGTGGGAGCTAATTCAACAAAGTAGCTATCATCAAATATAGGAGGCATATTGTAATCATAATTAGATTTATCCTCCATAGTAGGCGGCACCAAAAGACCACTATCATTATAATCATCATAAATAGGAGGCAAAGTATCATCAAAGTAAATTTTCTCCTCAATGCTTGGGGGACTAAAAAGATCATGCTCATCAAAACCAGCTTCCCCAAGCTTAGAATTTTCCATATCATTAGTGATGGCGTGTAACTCACACGTTCGTTGGGAACCCCAAGAGGAAGATATGATGCGCACAGCAGCAAGTTTTCCCTCAGAAAGAAACCAAGGTTTATCGAACCAGGAGGAGCCAAGAAGCGCGTTGAAGGTTGATGGCGGCGGGATGTAGTGCGGCGCAACACCAGGGATTCCGGCGCCAACGTGGAACCTGCACAACACAACCAAAGTACTTTGCCCCAACGAAACAGTGAGGTTGTCAATCTCACCGGCTTGCTGTAACAAAGGATTAACCGTATTGTGTGGAAGATGATTGTTTGCAGAAAACAGTAGAACAAGTATTGCAGTAGATTGTATTTCAGTAAAGAGAATTGGACCGGGGTCCACAGTTCACTAGAGGTGTCTCTCCCATAAGATAAACAGCATGTTGGGTGAACAAATTACAGTTGGGCAATTGACAAATAAAGAGGGCATGACCATGCACATACATATCATGATGAGTATAGTGAGATTTAATTGGGCATTACGACAAAGTACATAGACCGCCATCCAACTGCATCTATGCCTAAAAAGTCCACCTTCAGGCTATCATCCGAACCCCCTCCAGTATTAAGTTGCAAAGCAACAGACAATTGCATTAAGTATGGTGCGTAATGTAATCAACAACTACATCCTTAGACATAGCATCAATGTTTTATCCCTAGTGGCAACAGCACAACACAACCTTAGAACTTTCTCACATTGTCCCGGTGTCAATGCAGGCATGAACCCACTATCGAGCATAAATACTCCCTCTTGGAGTTACAAGCATCTACTTGGCCAGAGCATCTACTAGTAACGGAGAGCATGCAAGATCATAAACAACACATAGATATAACTTTGATAATCAACATAACAAGTATTCTCTATTCATCGGATCCCAACAAACGCAACATATAGAATTACAGATAGATGATCTTGATCATGTTAGGCAGCTCACAAGATCCGACAATGATAGCACAATGGGGAGAAGACAACCATCTAGCTACTGCTATGGACCCATAGTCCAGGGGTAGACTACTCACAGATCACACCGGAGGCGACCATGGCGGCGTAGAGTCCTCCGGGAGATGATTCCCCTCTCCGGCAGGGTGCCGGAGGCGATCTCCTGGATCCCCCGAGATGGGATCGGCGTTGGTACTGGGGGTTTCGTCACGGAGGCTTTAAGTAGGCGGAAGGGCAAGTCAGGAGGGGGCACGAGGGCCCCACACCACAGGCCGGCGCGGCCAAGGGGGGGGGGGCGCTGCCCTAGGGTTTGGGCGCCCCGTGGCCCCACTTCATTTCGTCTTCGGACTTCTGGAAGCTTCGTGGCAAAATAGGACCCTGGGCGTTGATTTCGTCCAATTCCGAGAATATTTCGTTACTAGGATTTCTGAAACCAAAAACAGCAGAAAACAGCAACTGGCACTTCGGCATCTTGTTAATAGGTTAGTTCCAGAAAATGCACGAATATGACATAAAGTGTGCATAAAACATGTAGATAACATCAATAATGTGGCATGGAACATAAGAAATTATCGATACGTTGGAGACGTATCAGCATCCCCAAGCTTAGTTCTGCTCGTCCCGAGCAGGTAAAACGATAACAAATATAATTTCTGGAGTGACATGCCATCATAACCTTGATCATACTATTTGTAAAGCATATGTAGTGAATGCAGCAATCAAAACAATGTATATGACATGAGTAAACAAGTGAATCATAAAGCAAAGACTTTTCATGAATAGCACTTCAAGACAAGCATCAATAAGTCTTGCATAAGAGTTAACTCATAAAGCAATAATTCAAAGTAAAAGCATTGAAGCAACACAAAAGAAGATTAAGTTTCAGCGGTTGCTTTCAACTTGTAACATGTATATCTCATAGATATTGTCAACATAGAGTAATATAATAAGTGCAATAAGCAAATATGTAGGAATCAATGCACAGTTCACACAAGTGTTTGCTTCTTGAGGTGGAGAGAAATAGGTGAACTGACTCAACATTGAAAGTAAAAGAATGGTCCTCCATAGAGGAAAAAGCATCGATTGCTATATTTGTGCTAGAGCTTTGATTTTGAAAACATGAAACAATTTTGTCAACGGTAGTAATAAAGCATATGTATCATGTAAATTATATCTTACAAGTTGCAAGCCTCATGCATAGTATACTAATAGTGCCCGCACCTTGTCCTAATTAGCTTGGACTACCGGATCATCACAATGCACATGTTTTTACCAAGTGTCACAAAGGGGTACCTCTATGCCACCTGTACAAAGGTCTAAGGAGAAAGCTCGCATTGGATTTCTCGCTATTGATTATTCTTCAACTTAGACATCCATACCGGGACAACATAGACAACAGATAATGGACTCCTCTTTTATGCATAAGCATGTAACAACAATTAATAATTTTCTCATTTGAGATTGAGGATATATGTCCAAAACTGAAACTTCCACCATGGATCATGGCTTTAGTTAGCGGCCCAATGTTCTTCTCTAACATTATGCATGCTTAACCATAAGGTGGTAGATCTCTCTTACTTCAGACAAGACGGACATGCATAGCAACTCACATGAAATTCAACAAAGAGTAGTTGATGGCGTCCCCAGTGAACATGGTTATCGCACAATAAGCAACTTAATAAGAGATAAAGTGCATAATTACATATTCAATACCACAATAGTTTTTAAGCTATTTGTCCCATGAGCTATATATTGTAAGGCGAATGATGGAATTTTAAAGGTAGCACTCAAGCAATTTACTTTGGAATGGCGGAAAAATACCATGTAGTAGGTAGGTATGGTGGACACAAATGGCATAGTGGTTGGCTCAAGTATTTTGGATGCATGAGAAGTATTCCCTCTCGATACAAGGTTAGGCTAGCAAGGCTTATTTGAAACAAACACAAGGATGAACCGGTGCAGCAAAACTCACATAAAAGACATATTGAAAACATTATAAGACTCTACACCGTCTTCCTTGTTGTTCAAACTCAATACTAGAAATTATCTAGACCTTAGAGAAACCAAATATGCAAACCAAATTATAGCATGCTCTATGTATTTCTTCATTAATGGGTGCAAAGTATATGATGCAAGAGCTTAAACATGAGCACAACAATTGCCAAGTATCACATTACCCAAGACATTAATAGCAATTACTACATGTATCATTTTCCAATTCCAACCATATAACAATTTAACGAAGGAGAAACTTCGCCATGAATACTATGAGTAGAAACCAAGGACATACTTGTCCATATGCTACAGCGGAGCGTGTCTCTCTCCCATAAAGTGAATGCTAGGATCCATTTTATTCAAACAAAACAAAAAAACAAAAACAAACCGACGCTCCAAGCAAAGCACATAAGATGTGATGGAATAAAAATATAGTTTCAGGGGAGGAACCTGATAATGTTGTCGATGAAGAAGGGGATGCCTTGGGCATCCCCAAGCTTAGACGCTTGAGTCTTCTTAGAATATGCAGGGGTGAACCACCGGGGCATCCCCAAGCTTAGAGCTTTCACTCTCCTTGATCATGTTGCATCATACTCCTCTCTTGATCCTTGAAAACTTCCTCCACACCAAACTCGAAACAACTCATTAGAGGGTTAGTGCACAATAAAAATTAACATATTCAGAGGTGACACAATCATTCTTAACACTTCTGGACATTGCATAATGCTACTGGACATTAGTGGATTAAAGAAATTCATCCAACATAGCAAAAGAGGCAATGCGAAATAAAAGGCAGAATCTGTCAAAACAGAACAGTTCGTATTGACGAATTTTAAAATGGCACCAGACTTGCTCAAATGAAAATGCTCAAATTGAATGAAAGTTGCGTACATATCTGAGGATCATTCACGTAAATTGGCATAATTTTCTGAGTTACCTACAGGGAGGTAGACCCAGATTCGTGACAGCAAAGAAATCTGGAACTGTGCAGTAATCCAAATCTAGTACTTACTTTTCTATCAACGGCTTAACTTGGCACAATAAAACACTAAACTAAGATAAGGAGAGGTTGCTACAGTAGTAAACAACTTCCAAGACACAAAATAAAAACAAAGTACTGTAGGTAAAAACATGGGTTGTCTCCCATAAGCGCTTTTCTTTAACGCCTTTCAGCTAGGCGCAGAAAGTGTATATCAAGTATTATCAAGAGACGAAGTGTCAACATCATAATTGGTTCTCATAATAGAATCAAAAGGTAACTTCATTCTCTTTCTAGGGAAGTGTTCCATACCTTTCTTGAGAGGAAATTGATATTTTATATTACCGTCCTTCATATCAATGATAGCACCAACAGTTCGAAGAAAAGGTCTTCCCAATATAATGGGACAAGATGCATTGCATTCAATATCCAAGACAACAAAATCAACGGGGACAAGGTTATTGTTAACGGTAATGCGAACATTATCAACTTTACCCAAAGGTTTCTTTGTAGAATGATCAGCAAGATTAACATCCAAATAACAATTTTTCAGCGGTGGCAAGTCAAGCATATCATAAATTTTCTTAGGCATAACAGAAATACTTGCACCAAGGTCACATAAAGCATTACAATCAAAATCTTTAACCTTCATCTTAATGATGGGCTCCCAACCATCCTCTAGCTTTTTAGGAATAGAGGCTTCGCGCTCTAGTTTCTCTTCTCTAGCTTTTATGAGAGCATTTGTAATATGATGCGTGAAAGCCAAATTTATAGTACTAGCATTAGGACTTTTAGCAAGTTTTTGCAAGAACTTTATAACTTCAGAGATGTGGAAATCATCAAAATTCAAACCATTATAATCTAAAGCAATGGGATCATCATCCCCAATGTTGGAAAAAATTTCAGCAGTTTTATCACAGGCTTTCAGATTTTAGCGGTTTCAGGCAGTTTCTCGCTTTGCATTAGAAGTGGAAACATTGCTAACACCAATTCTTTTATTATTATTAGTAGGAGGTGCAGCAACATGTGTATCATTAGCATTACAAGTGGTGGTAATAGTCCAAACTTTAGCTACATTCTTCTCTTTAGCTAGTTTTTCATTTTCTTCTCTATCCCACCTAGCACGCAATTCAGCCATCAATCTTATATTCTCATTAATTCTAACTTGAATGGCATTTGCTGTAGTAACAATTTTATTATGATGATTTTCATTAGGCATAACTTTCGATTTCAAAAGATCAACATCAGCAGCAAGACTATCGACTTTAGAAGCAAGTATATCAATTTTCCCAAGCTTTTCTTCAACAGATTTGTTAAAAGCAGTTTGTGTACTAATAAATTCTTTAAGCATGGCTTCAAGTCCAGGGGGTGAATTCCTATTATTGTTGTAAGAATTCCCATAAGAATTACCATAGCCGTTGCCATTATTATAAGGATATGGCCTATAGTTGTTACTAGAATTGTTCCGGTAAGCATTGTTGTTGAAATTATTATTTTTAATGAAGTTTACATCAACATGTTCTTCTTGTGCAACCAATGAAGCTAACGGAACATTATTAGGATCAATATGAGTCCTATCATTCACAAGCATAGACATAATAGCATCAATCTTATCACTCAAGGAAGAGGTTTCTTCGACAGAATTTACCTTCTTACCTTGTGGAGCTCTTTCCGTGTGCCATTCAGAGTAATTGATCATCATATTATCAAGAAGCTTTGTTGCTTCACCAAGAGTGATGGACATAAAGGTACCTCCAGCAGCTGAATCCAATAAATTCCACGAAGAAAAATTTAGTCCTGCATAGAAGGTTTGGATGATCATCCAAGTAGTCAGTCCATGGGTTGGGCAATTTTTAACCAGAGATTTCATTCTTTCCCATGCTTGTGCAACATGTTCAGTATCTAATTGTTTAAAATTCATTATGCTACTCCTCAAAGATATAATTTTAGCAGGGGGATAATATCTACCAATAAAAGCATCCTTGCATTTAGTCCATGAATCAATACTATTCTTAGGCAGAGATAGCAACCAATCTTTAGCTCTTCCTCTTAATGAGAAAGGGAACAATTTTAATTTTATAATGTCACCATCTACATCTTTATATTTTTGCATTTCACATAGTTCAACAAAATTATTAAGATGGGCAGCAGCATCATTAGAACTACCACCAGAAAATTGCTCTCGCATAACAAGATTCAGTAAAGCAGGTTTAATTTCAAAGAATTCTGCTGTAGTAGCAGGTGGAGCAATAGGTGTGCATAAGAAATCATTATTATTTGTGGTTGTGAAGTCACACAACTTAGTATTTTCAGGGTTGGCCATTTTAGCAACAGTAAATAAAGCAAACTAGATAAAGTAAATGCAAGTAACTAATTTTTTTGTGTTTTTGATATAGCAAACAAGATAGCAAATAAAGTAAAACTAGCAACTAATTTTTTTGTATTTTGATTTAGTGCAGCAAACAAAGTAGTAAATAAAACTAAGCAAGACAAAAACAAAGTAAAGAGATTGAGAAGTGGAGACTCCCCTTGCAGCGTGTCTTGATCTCCCCGGCAACGGCGCCAGAAAAAGAGCTGCTGGCGCAAAGTTGACGTGGGAGTTAGAGATCTCTGTGGTGTAGCTTTTCTTCAGTTCCCCGGCAACGGCGCCAAAAAAAGAGCTTGATGGCGTGTAACTTACACGTTCGTTGGGAACCCCAAGAGGAAGGTATGATGCGCACAGCAGCAAGTTTTCCCTCAGAAAGAAACCAAGGTTTATCGAACCAGGAGGAGCCAAGAAGCACGTTGAAGGTTGATGGCGGCGGGATGTAGTGCGGCGCAACACCAGGGATTCCGGCGCCAACGTGGAACCTGCACAACACAACCAAAGTACTTTGCCCCAACGAAACAGTGAGGTTGTCAATCTCACCGGCTTGCTGTAACAAAGGATTAACCGTATTGTGTGGAAGATGATTGTTTGCAGAAAACAGTAGAACAAGTATTGCAGTAGATTGTATTTCAGTAAAGAGAATTGGACCGGGGTCCACAGTTCACTAGAGGTGTCTCTCCCATAAGATAAACAGCATGTTGGGTGAACAAATTACAGTTGGGCAATTGACAAATAAAGAGGGCATGACCATGCACATACATATCATGATGAGTATAGTGAGATTTAATTGGGCATTACGACAAAGTACATAGACCGCCATCCAACTGCATCTATGCCTAAAAAGTCCACCTTCAGGTTATCATCCGAACCCCCTCCAGTATTAAGTTGCAAAGCAACAGACAATTGCATTAAGTATGGTGCGTAATGTAATCAACAACTACATCCTTAGACATAGCATCAATGTTTTATCCCTAGTGGCAACAGCACAACACAACCTTAGAACTTTCATCACTTGTCCCGGTGTCTATGCAGGCATGAACCCACTATCGAGCATAAATACTCCCTCTTGGAGTTACAAGCATCTACTTGGCCAGAGCATCTACTAGTAACGGAGAGCATGCAAGATCATAAACAACACATAGATATAACTTTGATAATCAACATAACAAGTATTCTCTATTCATCGGATCCCAACAAACGCAACATATAGAATTACAGATAGATGATCTTGATCATGTTAGGCAGCTCACAAGATCCGACAATGATAGCACAATGGGGAGAAGACAACCATCTAGCTACTGCTATGGACCCATAGTCCAGGGGTAGACTACTCACACATCACACCGGAGGCGACCATGGCGGCGTAGAGTCCTCCGGGAGATGATTCCCCTCTCCGGCAGGGTGCCGGAGGCGATCTCCTGGATCCCCCGAGATGGGATCGGCGTTGGCGGCGTCTCTGGAAGGTTTTCCGTATCGTGGCTCTCGGTACTGGGGGTTTCGTCACGGAGGCTTTAAGTAGGCGGAAGGGCAAGTCAGGAGGGGGCACGAGGGCCCCACACCACAGGCCGGCGCGGCCAAGGGGGGGGCCGCGCCGCCCTAGGGTTTGGGCACCCCGTGGCCCCACTTCGTTTCGTCTTCGGACTTCTGGAAGCTTCGTGGCAAAATAGGACCCTGGGCGTTGATTTCGTCCAATTCCGAGAATATTTCGTTACTAGGATTTCTGAAACCAAAAACAGCAGAAACAAAGAATCGGCACTTCGGCATCTTGTTAATAGGTTAGTTCCAGAAAATGCACGAATATGACATAAAGTGTGCATAAAACATGTAGATAACATCAATAATGTGGCATGGAACATAAGAAATTATCGATACGTTGGAGACGTATCAATTAGCAACAATGGTGTTCAAAGCGTTCATACTAATATCATTGCTACTATCATGCAAATAAGGTTCCATAGGTTTTTAATTTTCGCATCAAACAATCCATGTCTTAACTCAGGAAATAGCTTAAAAAGCTCCATGTTATTTTCCATTATGCCTTACTAGTGTTTAACAAGAAACAAAAAGATGCAATTGCAGGATCTAAAGGAAATAGCTTCGAGCACTCACCCAGAAAATAGCTTAGTTGCCGGGATCCGGAGTGTGACTGCCTTTTACCTTTCCTCCTCGGCAACGGCGCCAAAAAATAGCTTGATGTCTACGCACGCTTCTTTTCCTGTAGACAGTGTTGGTCCTCCAAGAGTAGAGGTTTGTAGAACAGCAGCAAGTTTCCCTTAAGTGAATCACCCAAGGTTTATCGAACTCAGGGAGGAAGAGGTCAAAGATATCCCTCTCAAGCAACCCTGCAATTAAGATACAAGAAGTCCCTTGTGTCCCCTACACACCTAATACACTTGTCAGATGTATAGGTGCACTAGTTTGGCGAAGAGATAGTGAAATACAAGTGGTATGAATGAATATGAGTGGTAATAGCAATCCGAATAAAAGATGGCAGCAAGCGAACATGTAGCAGAACTTGTTGGAAACGGTGTTTTAATGCTTAGAAACAAGGCCTATGGATCATACTTTCACTAGTGGACACTCTCAACATTGCAATCACAAAGGAATATAAATAAGTACTTCACTATGCTATTCTGAATTACTCTCTGGTAAGATAACGAACACTAATTCATCATGTAGGACTGCAAAGCAAACCTTAAAGATGTATTCCCAAGTACTAATAAACACCCCACGCTTTCACTATGAGCATTCATAGGAGGTACTAACACACCACAATTTCATAGAGACATCCAACTCAAATCATAACTCAGTGAATAAGTATTCTGTGAAATATAGCCTAAGAGACCCACACGGTGCACACAGTGTCACCTTTACACACGTGGGACAAAGAGTCTCCGGAGATCACATAAGTAAAATCCACTTGAATAGCATAACGACATTGATAACCCACAAGTATAGGGGATCGCAACAGTCTTCGAGGGAAGTAAAACCCAAATTTATTGATTCGACACAAGGGGAGGTAAAGAATACTTATAAGCCTTAACAACTGAGTTGTCAATTCAGATGCACCTGGAAAAGCACTAGTAACAGGGGTGATGTGAAAGCAGCAGTAATATGAGAGCAATAGTAACAGTAACACAGCAGCAGTAGTAATAACACAGATGCGATGGAACCATAAAATAGTTGATACTACTTCCAATGACATATAGAACGAGTATATAATGATGAGAGATGGACGGGGGTTCCCAGCGATCTACACTAGTGGTAACTCTCCAATAAAAAGTGACAAGTGTTGGGTGAACAAATTACAGTTGGGCAATTGATAGGATTGAAAGCATTAAGACAGAACATCAAGATTATTAATCATGTAGGCATGTTTTCCATATATAGTCATACGTGCTCGCAATGAGAAACTTGTACAACATCTTTTGTCCTACCAGCCGGTGGCAGCCGGGCCTCAAGGGAATCTACTGGTTATTAAGGTACTCCTTTTAATAGAGCACCGGAGCAAAGCATTAACACTTGGTGAAAACATGTGATCCTCATATCACAGTCTTCCCCTCCGGTTGTCCCAATTTCTGTCACTTTGGGGCCTCGGGTTCCGGATAGCAATATGTGCAAACAACTTGTAGATAGAATCTAAGCAATAATTATAGAGCTTAAATCTAAGATCATGCCACTCGGGCCCTAGTGACAAGCATTAAGCATAACAAGATTGCAGCAACAATAACTTCACAAACTTTATAGATAGACTAATCATAATGTATCATCCATCGGATCCCAACAAACACAACACCGATTACATCAGATGGATCTCAATCATGTAAGGCAGCTCATGAGATCATTGTATTGAAGTACATGGGATAGAGAGTACCAACTAGCTACTGCTAGAACCCGTAGTCCATGGGGGAACTACTCACGGAGCATGATGGAGGCGGTGGCGTCGATGGAGATGGCTTCCGGGGGCACTTCCCTGTCCCGGCAGGGTGCCGGAACAGAGATTCTGTCCCCCGAATTGGAGTTTCGCGATGGCGGCGGCGCCCCTGGGGTCTTTCTGGAGTTTCATCAATTTGTATCACGTTTTTAGGTCGAAAGGGCTTATATAGGCGAAGAGGCGGAGTCGGAAGGGCGCCAGGGCTCCCTCCCCATAGGCCGGTGCGACCAGGGTGGAGCCCGCGCGGCCCTATCGTGTGGGCCCCCCTGGCCCATCTTCGTCTCCCCTTCGGTATTCTGGAATCTTCCGGAAAAAATAAGATACTGGGTCTTTGTTTCGTCGAATTCCGAGAATATTGCCCGAACAGCCTTTCTGGAACCAAAAACAACAGAAAACAGGAACTGACACTGTGGCATCTTGTTAATAGGTTAGTTCCGGAAAACGCATAAAAACATTATAAAGTGTGAGCAAAACATGTAGGTATTGTCATAAAACAAGCATGGAACATCAGAAATTATAGATACGTTGGAGACGTATCAGCATCCCCAAGCTTAGTTCCTACTCGTCCTCGAGTAGGTAAACGATAAAAAGAATAATTTCTGTAGTGACATGCTACTTACATAATCTTGATCATACTATTGTAAAGCATATGAGATGAATGAAGTGACTCAAGGCAATGATCTATAGTTGCTAACAAATAGATAACATATAGCAAAACTTTTCATGAATAGTACTTTCAAGACAAGCATCAAAAGTCTTGCATAAGACTTAACTCATAAAGCAATAAATTCAAAGTAAAGGCATCGAAGCAACACAAAGGAAGATTTAAGTTTCAGCAGTCGCTTTCAACTTTCAACATGCATATCTCATGGATAATTGTCAACGCAGAGTAATATGATGAATGCAAATAAGCAAGTATGTAAGAATCAATGCACAGTTGACACAAGTGTTTGCTTCTAAGATGGAAGGAAATAGGTAAACTGACTCAACATAAAGTAAAAGAAAGGCCCTTCGCAGAGGGAAGCAGGGATTAAATCATGTGCTAGAGCTTTTTAAGTTTTGAAATCATATAGAGAGCATAAAAGTAAAATTTTGAGAGGTGTTTGTTGTTGTCAACGAATGGTAGTGGGCACTCTAAACCCCTTGCCAAACAGACTTTCGAAGAGCGTCTCCCATGATGTAGTTTATTATTATTTTTGGGTGACACTCCTTCCAACCTTTGCTTTCACAAACCAAGGCTAACCGAATCCTCGGGTGCCTTCCAACAATCACATACCATGAAGGAGTGTCTATTTATTTTAGTTTTATTTAGATGACACTCCTCCCCACCTTTGCTTTCTCAAGCCATGGCTAACCGAAACCTCGGGTGCCTTCCAACATTTCACATACCATGGAGGAGTGTCTATTTGTGATTAATTGGGGCTGGGAACCCCGTTGCCAGCTCTTTTTGCAAAATTATTGGATAAGCAGATGAAGCCACTAGTCCATTGGTGAAAGCTGCCCAACAAGATTGAAAGATAAAACACCACATACTTCCTCATGAGCTATAAAACATTGACACAAATAAGAGATGATAAATTTTGAATTGTTTAAAGGTAGCACATGAAGTATTTACTTGGAATGGCAGAAAAATACCACATAGTAGGTAGTTATGGTGGACACACATGGCATAGGTTTTGGCTCAAGGTTTTGGATGCATGAGAAGCATTCCCTCTCAGTACAAGGCTTAGGCTAGCAAGGTTGTTTGAAGAAAACACAAGTATGAACCGGTACAGCAAAACTCACATAAGAACATATTGCAAGCATTATAATACTCTACACTGTCTTCCTTGTTGCTCAAACACTTTTACCAGAAAATATCTAGACCTTAGAGAGACCAATCATGCAAACCAATTTCAACAGGCTCTACGGTAGTTCTCCACTAATAGGTTTAAACTACATGATGCAAGAACTTAATCATGATGTACTTGAGAGCTCAAAACAATTGCCAAGTATCAAATTATTCAAGACAATATGAGGCATTTTTTGTTTCCAACCAAATAACAACAAGTGCAATAGTTTCCAACTTTTACCATTGAACATTAGAAGTAAAACGAAGAACACAAGTGTTCATATGAAAAAGCGGAGTGTGTCTCTCTCCCAAACAAGGATTGCTAGGATCCATATTTATTCAAACAAAAACAAAAATAAAAACACACAGACGCTCCAAGTAAAGCACATAAGATGTGACCGCATAAAAATATAGTTTCAATAGAAGTGACCTGATAAATTGTTGATGAAGAAGGGGATGCCTTGGGCATCCCCAAGCTTAGACGCTTGAGTCTTCTTGAAATATGCAGGGATGAACCACGGGGGCATCCCCAAGCTTAGACTTTTCACTCTTCTTGATCATATATCATCCTCCTCTCTTGACCCTTGAAAACTTCCTTCACACCAAACTTCTCATAAACTTCATTAGAGGGGTTAGTACTCAAAAAAAAACTTTAATCAATCTTAGCCCTGTAGTGACACATTGCAAGAACTCAATAAAACATTAGCTACAGCTCTCCACGTCTAGAAAGCCTCACTTAAAGTCCACAAGAGACAATGCAAAAAAACAGAGACAGAATCTGCCAAAACAGAACAGCCAGTAAAGACGAATTTTTAAGAGGTGCTTCCGTTGCTCAAATCAGAAAACTCAAAACTAATGAAAGTTGCGTACATATCTGAGAAACACGTACGTAAATTGGAAGATTTTTCTGAGTTACCTACAGAGAACCCTGCCCAAATTCGTGACAGATAGAAATCTGTTTCTGCGCAGAAATCCAAATCTAGTATCAACCTTCTATTAGAGACTTCACTTGGCACAACAATGCAATAAAATAAAGATAAGGAGAGGTTGCTACAGTAGTAACAACTTCCAAGACACAACAAAACAGTAGCAAAATAAAGACATGGGTTATCTCCCAAGAAGTGCTTTCTTTATAGCCATTAAGATGGGCTCAACAATTTTAATGATGCTCTTGCAAGAAATAAGAGTTGAAGCAAAAAAGAGTATCAAAAAGAAAATTCAAAACACATTTAAGTCTAACCCACTTCCTATGCATAGTAATCTTGTACACAAATAAATTCATGAAGAATAAAGTGACAAGCATAGGAAGATAAAACAAGAGTAACTTTAAAAGTTTCAGCATATAGAGAGGTGTTTTAGTACCATGAAAATTTCTACAACCATATTTTCCTCTCTCATAATAATTTTCAGTAGCTTCATTAACAAACTCAACAATATAACTATCACATAAAGCATGCTTTTCATGATCCACAAACATATAATTTTTATCAAGCTCAAAAATAATGGGATTAACACTTTCAAACCCACTTTTATCAATAATATAACAAGATGATTGATCAATCTCAAGAGATATGGGACTCCTACATAAAGTCAAGAACTCTCCAATCCCATTTTCATTAGTAGTACAATTAATATTATCAAGTAACATAGGACCATCATCTAGAGCTTTATCATAAACATTTGCTACGCAAAACTCTTTAGTACCATGTATTTCGACTTCAGACACAAACAAAGCATTATCATAAGATTTATCAAAATAGCATGGATTATCATAGATAACAGTAGCATAATTATCTTCACAAGTTTTACTCATAGGGAATATTTCAAGAGAATCCAGAGGAACATAACATTCAACCTCCTTTGGTAAGCATGGAGGACAATCAAATAGTGTAAGAGATAAAGAGTTACTCTCATTAGAAGGTTGGCATGGGTAGCTAATCCATTCTTCCTCCTTTTGTTCATCACTCTCCTCTTCTTTTTCATCCAATGAGCTTTCAGGTTCATCAATTTCCTCCTCTTTTTCATCCAATGAGCTTTAAGGTTCATCAATTTCCTCTTCCACAGGTTCCTGCAAATTGTGAGTGCATTCTTGTGCATTAATGAGTCTCTCTTTATAATCAATAATATAAGGACTATCGCTGTAACTTTCTATGCAAAAATTAAGGATAGAAGAGACATAATCTTTAAGGTCCTTACAAACAACACAAGTTTCATAATTTTTAGACATGAAGGATTCGATCTCAGAAGCTCCCATAAATAAGACAAATTGTTCTACTTCTTCGAACCCAAGATGAATATAGCTATTCCAATTATAGTTCTTAATTAAAGCTTCCTCACTAAAGCCACATTGGAATTTAAGATGTTTAGTATCCTGTTGAGAGCAACAGTTTATATCATGGCGTTTAAGCAAGATTTTAGCAATTGTATTCAATTTTTCTATCACAGCACTCATGACTTTACCCGTTCTTGATTCCCTATAATTATTATATATTTCTATGAGCTCCAAATAGGTTGTGGGTTCTCCCATAGCAACAGTTTTTAATTTTTAGGTTTTTCAAATTTTTATGGATTTTTGGGTATATGAGAAAAATAAAACAAGACAAAAAGAAACTAAGCAAAAGTAAACTAAGAAAAATAATACTAGACAGAAATAAACTAAGCAAAAAAAATAAAAAAAAATAAAAATAGAGAGAGAGGTAGAGTGTACTCCCCAGGTGAACTTATGAGTAGAGCTATGCCTCCCCGGCAACGGCGCCAGAAAATAGTCTTGATAACCCACAAGTATAGGGGATCGCAACAGTCTTCGAGGGAAGTAAAACCCAAATTTATTGATTCGACACAAGGGGAGGTAAAGAATACTTATAAGCCTTAACAACTGAGTTGTCAATTCAGCTGCACCTGGGAAAGCACTAGTAACAGGGGTGATGTGAAAGCAGCAGTAATATGAGAGCAATAGTAACAGTAACACAGCAGCAGTAGTAATAACACAGAGGCGATGGCACCAGAAAATAGTTGATACTACTTCCAATGACATATAGAACGAGTATATAATGATGAGAGATGGACAGGGGTTCCCAGCGATCTACACTAGTGGTAACTCTCCAATAACAAGTGACAAGTGTTGGGTGAACAAATTACAATTGGGCAATTGATAGGATTGAAAGCATTAAGACAGAACATCAAGATTATTAATCCTGTAGGCATGTTTTCCATATATAGTCATACGTGCTCGCAATGAGAAACTTGTACAACATCTTTTGTCCTACCAGCCGGTGGCAGCCGGGCCTCAAGGGAATCTACTGGCTATTAAGGTACTCCTTTTAATAGAGCAACGGAGCAAAGCATTAACACTTGGTGAAAACATGTGATCCTCATATCACAGCCTTCCCCTCCGGTTGTCCCAATTTCTGTCACTTTGGGGCCTCGGGTTCCGGATAGCAATATGTGCAAACAACTTGTAGATACAATCTAAGCAATGATTATAGAGCTTAAATCTAAGATCATGCCACTCGGGCCCTAGTGACAAGCATTAAGCATAACAAGATTGCAGCCACAATAACTTCACAAACTTTATAGATAGACTAATCATAATGTATCATCCATCGGATCCCAACAAACACAACACCGATTACATCAGATGGATCTCAATCATGTAAGGCAGCTCATGAGATCATTGTATTGAAGTACATGGGATAGAGAGTACCAACTAGCTACTGCTAGAACCCGTAGTCCATGGGGGAACTACTCACGGAGCATGATGGAGGCGGTGGCGTCGATGGAGATGGCTTCCGGGGGCACTTCCCCATCCCGGCAGGGTGCCGGAACAGAGATTCTGTCCCCCGAATTGGAGTTTCGCGATGGCGGCGGCGCCCCTGGAGTCTTTCTGGAGTTTCATCAATTCGTATCGCGTTTTTAGGTCGAAAGGGCTTATATAGGCGAAGAGGCGGAGTCGGAAGGGCACCAGGGCTCCCTCCCCATAGGCCGGCGTGGCTAGGGTGGAGCCCGCGCGGCCCTGTCGTGTGGGCCCCCTGGCCCATCTTCGTCTCCCCTTCGGTGTTCTGGAATCTTCCGGAAAAAATAAGATACTGGGTCTTTGTTCCGTCGAATTCCGAGAATATTGCCCGAACAGCCTTTCTGGAACCAAAAACAACAGAAAACAGGAACTGGCACTGTGGCATCTTGTTAATAGGTTAGTTCCGGAAAACGCATAAAAACATTATAAAGTGTGAGCAAAACATGTAGGTATTGTCATAAAACAAGCATGGAACATCAGAAATTATAGATACGTTGGAGACGTATCAGACATCTAGATTACAAAGCTCATCATATGGATCTCAATCATGTAAGGCAGCTCATGAGATCATTGTATTGAAGTACATGGAGAGAGAGATTAACCACATAGCTACCGGTACAGCCCTTAGCCTCGAGGGAGAACTACTCCCTCCTCATCATGGGAGACAGCAGCGGCGATGAAGATGGTGGTGGTGTCGATGGAGATGCCTTCCGGGGGCACTTCCCCGTCCCGGCGGCGTGCCAGAACAGAGACTCCTGTCCCCCGAATCTTGGCTTCGCGATGGCGGCGGCTCTGGAAGGTTTCTCGTACCGTGGCTTATTCGTCTCGAAGATTTAGGTCAGGGAGGCTTATATAGGCGAAGAGTCGGAGTCAGAAGGGGTCTGGAGGCTCCACACAACAGGGGGGCGCGGCCCCCCTCTTGGCCGCGCCGCCACCATGTGTGGTGGCCCTGGGCCTCCCCTCTGGCCCCTCTTCGGTGCTCTGGAAGCTTCCTTGAAATATAGGATACTGGGCGTTGATTTCGTCCAATTCCGAGAATATTTCCTTACTAGGATTTCTGAAACCAAAAATAGCAGAAAACAGGAACTGGCACTTCCGCATCTCGTTAATAGGTTAGTTCCGGAAAACGCATAAAATCATCATAAAGTGTGAAAAAAACATGTAGGTATTGTCATAAAACAAGCATGGAACATCAGAAATTATAGATACGTTGGAGACGTATCATCTCTCACTATAGGCTTTACCGCCTTGAGAGTAAGGATGTCGGCAAGACATTTAGTGCATGATCACACTTTTATATTCAATGGCACAAATTATGATGTTTGGAAAATTTGCATGCTTAGTCATTTTCGGGCCATTGACCCTCATATGGAGCGAATTGTAGATATAGGTTTTTCTCCTCCGATGGATTCCCAAAATCTATCTTTAGAGGATGAGAACAATTTATATCTCAATGCTCAAGCTTCTAACGTGCTTGTTCATGATTTGAGCAATGTAGATATTCTTGCAATCTTGCCTTTCTAGAGGGCTCATGATTTATGGACAAAGCTTCAAGAAAAATATGATGTGTCCAACATTATTGAGGATGATTGTATTCCCTCCACTTCCGGCCGTGATGAACTTTCATCCACTTCACCATTGTGTTTCAAGACACAAGGAAATGCCAAGGTCAGTGGTGATGACCATTGCAATGTTGAGAGTGATCCTATTCTTGATGATCCTTCATCCCTATCTCATTGCAATGCTTCATCTTTGGACTTAAACACATCTAGCACTATAAATGATTCACATGCTTCTGTTGATAGTCCTTGCATACCATATGTTAAATGCTCATCTAAATGCCATGGTGATATGCTTTTCTATTTCTTGTTGCCATACTATAAATGCTTCTATTTCCTCTAGTTGTTGTGTGTCTAACAATGTAGAGGAAACCGAAGAATCCATTGGAAATGACAAGATCTTGAATGGAGCTTCAAGTAGCTCTTCTTCTCCATCATCTCAAGTTTCTCATATATGCCTTATGTCTAAAGCTTCTACGGTATCTCATACCTCGGAAGCTAATCTTTATCATAATGATGAAGATGAAGTACATGAAGAAGAAGAGGAATTGATTGCCTCTTTACATGACAAGGGTGAGGTTGTTCATCGTGCTCTTTGCAAAAATAAAATTGTTTGCTCTAAATTTGTTGAAATCTTAGTTTTTGCTATTGAGAGCCAAAAACTTATTGAGATGCATGGGAACACCGTATTAAAATGGGTGCACTTGAACGCGAGTATGCCGATGAAATATGTTGTCTAAAGGATGAACTTGAAGAACAAACCACCAAAGAATCTCTTGAGGAGACCCTTTCTCTAGAATTATCTAGAATAAAGGAAAACCATGATAGAGATCTTGAAGTGGCAAATGATCTAAAGCTAAAAAATGATAAGCTTGTGTTTGTTAATGCTAAACTCCTTGAGGATTTTGAGAAACTCAAAAATGGTTCTAGGGTCATTGAGAGTGCGCTCACCAAACTCACCGAGTCACATGAGCAACTTAAAGTTTCCTATCTAAAAGAGCATGCCAGCTTGCCTTCTCCTATTTCTATTAATGATGATGCTTGTGCTACCAACTCTAAATATTGTGAAGCATCCATTTTGACGGAGAATGTTGAGCTAAGGGCTCAACTTGAAATGCTAACTAGCAAGTATGTGATTTTGGAAGAAAGACATGGAAAGCTCTCTAGCTCCCATGATGAACTTCTAGTGTCCCATGAGAAGCTAAAGTTAGCTCATGAGGATATCATGTCAAAGGTAACATCTTGTGAGCCTCATGTGGATACTAGCACTAATTCTCAAAATGCTATATTACCATGTGCTAGTCATATTAATTTGGGATATTTGTTCTCGTGCCCCTGGCTCATTAGTTGTACTCAGTTTTCCCCAGCCTCTTAACTTTTCCTCAGTTTTCCCCTCCCTCTAGTTTGAAACCCCTCGCAGACGCTCGGACGGAGGCCTTCCGTTACCGGTGATGGCTAGGGAGCCGCGGTGGTTTTGACTTGACCGTTGCTTTCGAAATGTGTTGACTATTGACTAGAAGAGCTGACCCAAAGCTTTCCCCCCCGCCCGAGACTGGAGGAGCTCACACACCACCCGTCCACTGCCACACCGTCCTGCCCACCTACCTTATGGCGTCGTCCGCCGCCGAGCCGGCCCCACCCCCACCACCACCCCCGGGAGGTGGAGAGGGCTCCGCCTCCACCAGATCTGGATCTACCCCTGTCCTCTTTGTATTTCCGTCTGGTGTGCCGCCTAATCCCGTCGGCCGTGGAGAAGATTGGGAATCGGAGGGATCTAACGCATGGATTCCATCTGGGTAAGCATCGTGTGCCTATGTGAATTAACAGTAGGCAGTTTTTGAGCGCCAATCGTTGTTGCTCAAATAACTGCGTTGCTTTTCGAATAGGATGGATCCAGCGCTGGCTTTTCGGCTGGTGGTTAGGCTGGATTCTAGCTATACACGTGATTCTAAATGTTGTAAGAATGGGGTTTACTTCCCTGCGGTGATTGCAACCACCATCTCGTTGAGGGATTTCAAAGCTAACATCTATGATAAGTACACCTGGAGCTCTTTCGATGCAGTTCATTTCGAATATTTCAACAGCCCGGAGCGAAGATTTGTTCCACTAATTTCCGAAGACGATCTGGGAATTCTTTTTGCTTTAAATGCTTCTTGCCGGTTCGGTAAAATTCGCATCCATGTGGACAGGGGCCAGGCATCATCTGGTGCTAGGGCATCATCAGGTGGTCGGGCATCATGTCTCTCTACTGCTGTTGCCTCTGCTAATAGTGTGCGCCGCGGCGCTCCTTGTAGGTCCACAGCAGCACCATCTGTCCCCAGTGCTAGTGGTAGCCTGATCGTTCGTACGGTCGATGTGGAGGACGATGCAGACATTGAGGATCAGTCTCCTCAAGATGATGAGGATGAGTTGATGTTTCCTGAATTGGTAGATCGATGCGGTAAGCAGGCAATGGAGGATCAATACATGCAAGATATTCGTTTTTGGTGCCAGATTTGATGACACTGATGATGAAGACAAGAATGAGAACAATGACAGCCTCGTTTTAGCCGATTACGAAGGTGTTGACTTGCCAACAATTGAGTGGAATAGGTAGGATCCTCAGCTTGCAGAAGGCACCGTGTTTCAAACGATGAAGGACTGCCGTAATGCAATTACTACATATTGCATTCTCTCTAAGAATAATTATGAGGTTATTAAAAGTGAGCCAGGTAGGTTCACAGTTAAATGCCCATACAAGAGGTGTAGGTGGAGGCTGCATGCATCCACAATGCGCAGAAGCAGCTTGGTTCAGGTACTATGCCAACCAGTTGTGTATTTTAGATCACGATGTAAAATTTGTTATCTATTACTGACATCCCTTATCATTATGTTTCAGATAAAGAAGAATGAGCACGTCCATTCTTGTCCACCTCTAGGGGGAGAGCCAGAGCTGAAAACAAAGCTAGCGAAGACTAGGTGGTTGGCAGATATAATCCTAGATTGGCTGAGAGAAACTCCTTCACTTGGTCCAACAAAGACTCCGTAAAAAAGATGGTTGAGAAGTTTAAAATGAAAGTACCTTACATGAGGATGTTCTATGCAAAGGAAATGGCTCTTGACAAGATCAATGGTCCATGGAATGAAAGCTTTCAGTTGCTTTACACTTTCAAAGCTGAAGTGGAGATGGCTAGTCCAGGCAGTGTTGTAGCGATAGACAAGCATACAGTTCCCTACAAATTGAAAAGCGGGAAGGTAATGCACAAGGAATGTTTTAGAAGGGCTTTTGTTTGTTTCAAAGCTTGCTGGAAAGGCTTTTTGGACGGTTGCAGGCCTTATTTGGCCGTGGATGCAACAGCTCTTCATGGCAGGTTTAAAGGACAGCTAGTTGCTGCTACTGCAGTTGATGGAAATAATTGGATGTTCTCTGTTGCTTATGGAGTTTTGGAGGTTGAGTCAGAGGAAAGTTGGACTTGGTTTCTGCAGAATTTGCGTGACCTTATAGGTCATCCACCAGGACTTGTTATCCACACAGACGCTTGCAAAGGTTTGGAGAGTGCGGTAGAAGCAGTATTCCCTGGAGTGGAGCATAGGAAATGTATGCGACACTTGGTACAAAATTTTACAAAGAAATTCAAGGGTAAAGTTTTTACTGACAACCTATGGACAGCTTCATACACATGCAGCTCTAGGAAGCATCTGTTTCATTTGGATGTGTTGTATAAACAAAAACCTGGGGTGAAGGAGTACTTGGATGAACATCATGTTAGGGTGTGGTCAAGAAGCCAATTTAATGAAATTTGCAAGGTAGACTATGTAACAAGTAACCTTGCGGAGAGTTTCAATTCAAAGGTCAAGTCATTGAAAGGGCTTATGCTGTGGCAAATATTTGATAAGATTAGGCAGATGATCATGATAAAGATCGACCTGCGTCAAAGAATTGCATCCACAAAATATGCTGGCCATCTCATGCTCCCATCTTTGATTAAGTCTTTGCATGACAGGGCAAAACAATTGAGGATGCAATGCGTCAGAAAAGGAATGGAGGCTGAGGTAACCTACACTGACAGTAAAAACAGGCAGTGGAGGTATCCAGTGAGTTTGGTTGATAGGACATGCCATTGTAGGGGATGGCAGATCCGTGGGATACCCTGCATACACGCATTGTTTTTCATGAGTGTTATAGGGGGGTGAAGATGGTGAAGTTGATCAGTATGTGTCAGAGTATTTCTCTGTTGCCAAATTTAGGGCTGCATATGCTATGAATGTTCCTACCTTGTTGGGAAAATACCAATGGATAAAAGTCGATCCAGGCTTCAAACTGTACTCTCCAGTATTGACTAGACCGGCAGGTAGGCCGAGGAAGAATAGGATCAGAGCTAGTGCAGAGGGTGGTGCACCGATTCCGTAAGTGCAAACGTTGTGGAATCCCTGGACACATTGCTAGGCTTTGTAAAAATCCAGTTGACCCAGCTTTTGGAATGGAAGATCAGGCGGGAGCAGCAAATGCAGAGGAGAATGAAGTTGCAATTCAACTTGAGATTGAAGCAGCAGTTCAACATGAGGAGATTGAAGCAGCAATTGAACATGAGGAGATTGAACCGATGGATCGTGAGCAGAGGGAACAGATGGATGTAGAACTGCTTGAACCGATGGATCGTGAGCAGAGGGAACAGGTGGATGTAGAATGGCTTCAACCGATGAGTCCAGAGGAGAAGGAACAGTATAATCGAGAGTGCACCGAAAGTGGTATGGCCCAGATTATTGCTAACTTCGAAGAGCAGATGGCAGAAGAAAAAGCACAAGCTTCGCAGAAGAAGAAGAACAAGAAAGAGGGCAAAAGGAAGGTAGACACCGGTAATATCCCTGGTAGGGTTACCCGGAGTAAGGTGGTGGCCCCAGCGAGTCACACCAGGAGCAAGAGAAAGATTTTATTCTGAACAACTAATTTGAATTTGTATGAACAATTTGTATTGGGTTTCCCTTTGTATTGGGGATGCCTTTGTGTTGAACAATTTGAATTTGTATGAACAATTTGTATTGGGGTTCCCTTTGTATTGGGGATCCCTTTGTGTTGAACAATTTGTATTGGGGTTCCCTTTGTATTGGGCATGCCTTTGTGTTGAACAATTTGAATTAGTATGAACAATTTGAATTTGTATGAACAATTTGTATTGGGGTTCCCTTTGTATTGGGGATCCCTTTGTGTTCAACAATTTGAGTTTGTATGAACAATTTGTATGCCACATTTAAGCCACATTTATCATTTTCTCTAGGGTTTAGGGTTTTAGGGTTTTAGGGTTTAGGGTTTAATTCAAAATAATTCAAAACATGGTGGAACCTTCCCATGGAGTCTTGTTATGTTACCTACAACCTAGAGAAATAATAATGGCAAAGGAAATATAGAGATATGAAGTTTTTATGCCAAAAGCTTCAAAACCACTTCCTAGTCCATGAGCTACTAGCTATGAAGATGCAGGGCTTTCTGCTCAATACACCTCCCAAATACCCACTATGCTTACAAACTTTGTCCAAATGAGTCCAAATTCGTCACACTTGTGTATCTTTGAATTGCAAACAATATCTAGTCGGCCAAAATGTAATATATTGTTCAAATAACACAATTTTACAATTTTTATGCCAAAAGCTTCGATTTCCCTTAGTCCCTTTGTTATTTGGGTGCCCCTGTTTTACTTAGTGTTACTCAGTTTTCCCCTTCCGGGACCACTTGTTTTACTCAGTCCTACTTAGTTTTGCCCTTCCGATAAACATTTCCTCACTTTTCCCCCTCTTAGTTCTACTTAGTTTTCCTAACTTGTACTCACTGGCTGATCTCTGATTGGTCGAGATGTATGTCACACGGATCTTGGTTGGTTGAAAGCTCAACGAACGCTTGCACCGTTCGATCATTTATGATCGGACGGCCTGTATATCTCTCTCTACCACGATGGACGCATACGGAGACAAGAGCAGAGCACATACCTACCAACCCTGGCAGTCGCATATTCCAGTCGCATCTTTCTCTCTCCTCTTTCCTCTCTTACTCTGGCGGTCGCGGCGACGCGGATCTAACCGTGCGTGCGGTGGCGTGCGGCGGCGCAGATCTAAGAGTGCCGGTGAGGATCTAACCGTCAGAAATAGTTGAAATGTCTCTCTCTGTCTCACTTTCGTTTCTCTTCTCAGATCTGTTGAATGATGAAGAACCCCAAGACGGCGGCCGTGCCGACATTGGTCATCGATGCCACGAACATTGAAGCCATCGCCTACAACATCGCTTCAACGACGCAGATCCAGCATTCAATGTCGGAGTCTGTTGATGTCTCACTTCTGTTTCCCTCCTCAGATCCGTTGCTGATGAAGGACAACAAAACGGCGGCCGTGCCAACAATGGTCATCGATGCCACGAACATTGAAGCCATCGCCTACAACATCGCTTCGACGGTGCAGATCCAGCATTCAATGTCGGAGGCTGTCAATGTCTCACTTCCGTTGCCCTCCTCAGATCCGTTGCTGATGAAGGACAACAAGACGGCGGCCGTGCCAACAGTGGTCATCGATGCCACGAACATTGAAGCCATCGCCTACAACATCGCTTCGACGGCGCAGACCCAACCTTCAATGTCGGAGCCTGTTGATGTCTCACTTCCGGTGCCGAGAGTGCGAATCGATGCCAAGATGATTGAAGCCATCGTCTACAACCGCGCTGCAAAGCCGCCGATCCAGCCCTTCGCAGATCCGTCGCTGATGAAGTACACCAAGACAGCGGCGGTTCCGACAGTGGTCATCGATGCCACGAACATTGAAGCCATCGCCGATAACATCGCTTCAACGGCGGATGGCGCAGATGACCACCCCTCAGCTGCCCGTCGTCCCGGCCTTTCTTGCCCATCGCTGCGCGGCCGTGTTCGACGCCGCAAATTGGGATGAATTATGATAAATTTGTATTTTTCAATTTCCAATTGGGATAAAATTGTTCGAACTACTACCTCCGTCTCAAAAAAAGCTTCTCCACGTTCTTGATGTGTCCATGTACATCCGTATGTATGATTTGAATTCTATCCCAACTTGATTGGGAAGATATTGATATGTATTTGATCCGGAGGCTGGTACATGCTTTCACTTTTGGGATCCCTTCACTTTTATAAAATGTTCATGCATGCTAAAATTATCGTGCGCATTACTTAGCACAGCTAGGAAATTGTACGCCAAAATACAGTGCTTAGAGCCACAACAAAATACAGTGGTTAGAGCCATCTACTGAATAACAATTCTATACTAAATCGTCTACCAGAACCACATAACTGCTAGGACAGGGATGACACCTAATAAAACTGCCCATATGAATCTACTTTTCTCCTCTCCCATCACTTTAAGTTCATGTTCTAGATTTTCTACCACTTGATCAAATACGGCAAGATCTGTCTCAACTCTCAACTTATCCTTGCGAATAAGCTCTGAATTCTTCTTTTCTTCCTCCACAATACGCTTCAGCTCGAATATCATCAGGTTTTTACGGGCCAATTCATCACCTAAATTGGCCACCTTCTCCTCCAAATCCATCCTCTGGCTACACCACTGGGTTGATTCATCTTGGTATGCAATGTACCATGGATCATCGGCTTGCACGGCTAAACTGTAACAATAATGGAAAAAAGAACAACTGAAATCACTCCAACAGGCCATGGCGGCACTTCAAATTCAACGGTAGTACAGAGAGCTGAAGCTAGATACCTGCACTTCCGACGAGGTAGGAGAAGTAGAACGTGGCCACGACATGATCGAATCCCCACCCTCGCCGGTGTACCCGCTACGACCAGACATTGAGGACTATTTCATACCTGCAAACTCCAATAAATTACGGGAACCGAATCGATTAGGGGGCGGGGGAGGCAGAAGCGGAGGTCTTACCAAGCTATACTACCAATTGGTGCGTGGAAAAAATCCCGGTCATCGTGGGCGGCGGATCTGCTTGCGGCGGACTTTCCGGCGGTGGGTACAATGCGTGCGGACGAAACAAGTGCTGGAGCCATGGTTGACGTGCAGCGCCGCAGTCCGTCCGACGCCACCGGGGGACAGAGCCGGCGGCGCGACGAGGCGCCGGCGATGGCTGCTCCGTCCGACGGTGCGGAACGAGCTGCCAGCGGTTCTCCGGTCTAGCTTAAGAATAATTAATTAGCGAACTTGTTGCTTCTCTCTATGATATTCTCTAAAGACATATATCAGAGCGGCAATATGTGTCTTTTCCTGAAAAATAGACGACCCCACTGGTCACTGGCTGCGGAGGCCCCACAGAGGGGCAATATATGATTTTCTCTAAATAAATAGACGACCCCGCTGGTCATTGGCTGCGGCAGCCCCACAGAGCGGTAATATGTCTTTTCCTGAAAAATATACGACCCCACTGGTCATTGGCTGCGGCGGCCCCACAGAGCGGCAATATATTATTTTCTCTAAATAAATAGACGACCCCACTGGTCATTGGCTGCGGCAGCCCCACAGAGCGGCAATATATGTCTTTTCCTGAAAAATATACGACCCCACTAGTCATTGGCTGCGGAGGCTCCACAGAGCGGCAATATATGATTTTCTCTAAATAAATAGACGACCCCACTGGTCATTGGCTGCGGCAGCCCCACAGAGCGGAAATATATGTCTTTTCCTGAAAAATATACGACCCCACTGGTCATTGGCTGCGGCAGCCCTATAGAGCGGCCCCATTTGTCATTGGCAGCACCGCGTATAAAATCATGAAATAAAACGGCCCACACGTCAGCGATAGATGGATGGCTGCTCCGACGTGTCTCCTGACCCTACCCGTCAGCACGAGACGGTCAGGGAGGAGCTGCCCCTGTGTGGCCCCACCCGGTCAGACTAACGGTCAAGGCCTCTGACCTGACGGCTACCGTCCGTTCCAGCACTTGTGCGTGTTTCAAACTAGAGGAGGGGAAAACTGAGGAAAAACTAAGGGACTGGGGAAAACTGAGTACAACTAACGAACCAGGGGCACGAAAATAGAAATCCCTATTAATTTATTACTAATAGTATTGCAAAATCTTGTGATGAATTATCCTTCTTGCCTTGTTGCCCTAACAATGAAGTTTCTACTTCCTCTAGTATTTGTGTTGTTACTAACCATGTAGAGGAAATCAAAGAGCTCAAGGCTCAAGTCACTTCCTTGAAGAAAGATTTGAAAAAGGGTCATGAAGGGAAATGCAAACTTGATAAGATGTTGAGTGTGCAACAATCCCCCAATGACAAGAGCGAACTTGGATTTATCTCCAATAACAAGAAGAAGTCCAAAAGCTCCAAGAACAAGAAGGTCCAAGTTCAAGTCAAAGATCCGGCCAAGATTACTTGCTTCAAGTGCAAAATTGAAGGGCATCATGTTAGATCATTCCCATTGAAGAAGAAGCCTCTTAGTGAGAAGCAAGAAGGGAAGTGGCCTCAAGTTCAAGGCCATTCCCAACCTCGGGTTGAAGAAAGGCCACTTACCAATAAGAATCAAGCTAATGCTCCCATTGTGGAGAAATCTAGTGAGAAGAAGGAGAAGAGAAGAACTTGCTACATATGTCATGAGAAGGGACACATCTCCTCCTTTTGTACTATTGGTACCTCATCCAACCCTATCATCATTGACAATGTTTATTCTCTTCGCAAGGATGAGGGTTGCAATGTGTTTGCCAAATATGTTGGTGCTCAAAGTGGTGCCAAGAAAAAAACCATTTGGGTTGCCAAACCTATTGTGACTAACCTCTTAGGACCCAACTTGGTTGGGGACCAACAAGCTAAAACTTGATCAATAGGTGATGTTGGAGGGCATTGGAGACTTGGCTACATCATGAAGAATTAAGGGATCTTCATCATTTATATTATCTCAAGCCAAGTCTTTTGGTTATCTTGCTTCTATAATATATCCAATGTTCCTCCTTCCGTAACATGTGCTCAACTCATTTATATTGAAAGTTACCCGCCCCTTTGCATGTGTTAGTACTGTTCCTAGCATGCGTTTCTATATGTTGTGCTTCCTACTTCTTACCTTGAAAAATCAGTTATATGTATGTTGGGTTGCACACCATGTATATGTGTTTGTGTTTGAGCCTATTTCATCTTGTTTGTATCTTATATGGATCTTGTGAGTGATTAATGGACTATCCCATTATGGGGGAGTGATATACCTTTGGGCATGTCACAATCCTAAAAATATGTGTACATGAGGAATGCCACTTAGAATTGATATTGCAAGGTTATCTAGTCTCTATGTGGTATGTCATCCTCATGATAAATTCAAATTCTAATGTCCATTAATTATCTCTAGTTGGATCTTATTTGCCGCTGGTGAAAATAAATTCCTTATCACATATTACAAGCCTAGAAAATGTGTATATTTGAGGTTGTGTCACTATTGATATTGTAAATTATCTCATTCCTATGTGGCATGTTTTGCTCAAACAAGTCCAACTTTGCTTAAATGGTTTCCTTGCTAATATCTTTGTGGATCTTGTTTTTGAGAGTTTTTCTTGGCATGGTTTTCCACAATTGGTGTCTCATATCCTTTTTGGGAAATCATGTGCTTCAAGTTATGCTATTCATTGCTTTGCATGATGGTGTAATTAATTGAAGCTATCAAGAATCTCGTTGCATGATGGTTAACTCGTATCTTTTACCATATGCTTTCTTTGGTATGAAGATGATCTTGGATATACTTGGAAACTACAACCGGGAAATATTTCCCAAATTCCTTTTGTCCTAGGACAACTAGTAATCTATTATGAGGTGGATATTTTTTTAATCATCTTTACATTGACTCTTGTGTTTAATTGCTTCATTTCTTGCCATGAAATGGTTTTTCATTTGACTCCCATGTGTTTTACTTGCACCTTATGGATATAATTTGTGTACTTAAACTTTCTTAGCACTTTATTAAATAAGGGTAGAGTTATGGTCCCACTTTTGTGCATTTTGTATTCAAATACAAAATCCTAAATAATGCACTAATCTTGGGGGAGCTCTCTTATATTTGTCAAAATGCTACTTTTATGATTCTATCACAACATCGCTTGATCATTTTAAAGTATTTGTTTTTGGAAGACAAACATTTTCTTTTCGGTACTTCGTGCCATCATGAAAAGTGTGAGGGTTTAGTTTATTTGTTGGAGCCTTGCTCTCTTGGGTGTTCGTTATCTCATTGCTTGCTTTGGGTTTAATTGGCCTCTTGTAATGAGAGAAGTGTTTGTAATCAATCTTGTGTTGATTTGATTCTTTGATATAATTTGGACAACTATTTGTTCTTGATTTAATTAGCGTTTCGTCCAAATTGTATTTTCATTTGGATCATGAGAGTCTCATGCATGCATATTTACTATATGTATATTCTATGGCATGCTTGCTTTTTTGTCCCAATATATAGGGTAAACTCCAACAAATCCTAAATGGGCTAAGATGTGGATGAAATTCAATTTCATATCAATATGCACATATTTATGTGTAGTTTGTCCTATATGTTGTAGTGTCTAACTACTTTGGACCCACTTAGTTTGGGAACCATTTTGTACTTACATTTGTTTTAGGTACATGAAGATGCATTGGATGCTTGCCAAATTCATAAGGAAGAAGTGGTTACTAAATGATTATTTGAGGAAATCTAGGATGATCAACGAACTCATATCTACTACATCCACACCAATGCTATCTTGGTAACAAGTATCTTCTCATGCATACTTTTCTTGTGTCCAACCTCGTGGTTGCATCTTGGCATGAATGTCTCTATTTGCAAGTGTATTAATGAAACCTCCTTATTGCAAATTGAGTTCTTTCTTTTGGTATCCTTTAGTTGTGATACTTGTTGCTTTTCTCAAAGCATCCCAACTATCTTCTTTCCCTTGTTGATATTTTTAATGTCTTTGATGTGTTTGTGTTTGAAGTTCAATAATGTACAATAAGATAAAATTTAGCCTTTGGGCATGCTATTAAGAAAAGATCTTATTTGTATATTGCATGAATTTGTTTTGGATATCATGTTTCAATTATTTTGTATCTATTTTGTGTGTACATGTTTCTTTGTGGATAAATATCTTTGTGATATTGTCTACTTAGAGAAACTTATACACATAAGAGATGATAATTCTCCACTTGATATCTTATTTAATTATTATGTGTTGTTGGTCATGCTAAGCAAAATCACTCTTTGAAGACTATGATGATGCTATTTTCTCATCTTTGTATTAGTCTTATAATATACTTGGCCATGCCTCTCACATATCCTTTTGGTTGAGCATTTTATTATGATGTGTGTTACTTGTTAACCATTAATTTGCTCCAAATGTTAAGCTTAATTTTTTTGTCTATGGTCTCTTGGAATTGTTTGTAGTTTAAATGGTAATGATGGAGTGAGGATTTCATTTTGTGCATATTGTATTCAAATGCAACAATCTCACATATCCTTGGGGAGCTTCCTCATTTTATTTAAAGCACTATCTTGCGGCGATCATAAGACATTATTTCACTTGGTATCTTTTTCTTTGAATGATATTATGGGAGTGGTGATACCATATGTGTGCACCTATATTCCAATACAAATTGTCTATCTTTGTGCACAAACCTTGGGGAGCTTCCTTATGTTATTTAAAGCACTCTACTTGATCTTATCATAATATCTATATTTCATTTGGTTTCTTATTTTTGGTTCATGTGGTTGCTTGCTTCATGTGTTGAAGCTTCTTGATTTTGTTATCTTTTTGTAATCTTTGACCCTAGATATAGTTTGAATCCCTCAGAGTATTCATCATTGGATACGTGCATTTGATTCCACTCCCAATATGAGAAATGCACACCTTATGGACGAATTCTCACTATATTGACCTCTCTAGATTTTTCGCCCATTTCGGCAATGGATGCCAATGGGGGAGAAGTTTCGAGGGTTTAAGGGAATTGGGTTTTATGCTTCTTTCTTTGTGCCAAAGTAATTGCCTTGCTTGGTTGAATATTTAGAGGAAACTCCACTAGGCTTTGATTGCCAATATATGCAATGAAACTCAAGTTCATTCACACATGCATATATTATGAGTTTGCTCTATATATTCAACTTGTTTGTTACTTAAATTCATTATATAAATCCTCTCAAAGATATTGTCATCGATTACCAAAATGGGGGAGATTGAAAGTTCATAGAGCCCCATGTGTGGTTTTGGCAATTAATAACAATCCCTATGGACTAATATTTGCACTGAGTCATATGTGTAGGAGTTGTCCATAGGCAATGCTTGAATCATGAGTTGGCTTCAAGGTTGCAATACGAAGAAATGAGGTGCAAGTTCAAGATGAGTCAACTCGGAGAGCTCACATGCTTGAAACTTGCCATTCATATGGGTTCATGGATATGTGAAATTAAACCAAAGAAGAAGCTCATCCATAGTGGAGTATGGGGGAGCAATCCGCAAGGCCTCATCTTCATCAAGCAAGCATAATCAAGAATGGTGTTTCATCTTGTTGCGGTAAAGATCGTCATCATCAAGCTCAAGTGGAATGCGCAAGGTTAAGGTTTGGTCTTCATAGAGTTTCTTTCCTACCGGTCTCTTGGTTTAGTTGGGAGACCGGTGTATAGGTTAGTTGCTGCACTATCAAGGGGCTCTCGAGTGAGTAACTCGGTCGTATCATTCAAAGAGAGGTCAAACCTTTGCATCATTGCATCATCTTTCTTGGTTGTTATTTGGATCTTATCCATATGGTGTTTTTTTAAGAGCTTGTGCTCATTCTCATCGAAAACGGATTTCACATGGAGTAATTGTTGTGTTTTCAATATTGGAGTTTTTTCCGGTTCTTCATTTTGAGAGGTTTCACCTCTAATTGCATGGAAAAATCTACCCCAATTATTCTTGATATTTTCACTCTTTGTGGGGTAGATTTTTTTATCCTATTTAAAACTAAATTGATTTCACCTAAATTCGAGTTTTCTAACTCAAGTTGTTGCAATTTCCTTATTGGAGGTGTTACTGGTTTAGCTCTTGTAGATAGGTTAAAACTTTCCCCTTTTGATCCTATACTCCGTGGTTGGACTATGATGTTTCCCTGCATTATCTTGTAGATCTTTTGGTTGTGATTCCAATGAGCTCAAGATCATCAAATTCGGAGTCCCGATGTGAAAATGGCGATATTTCCGGTGTGGGGTGTGCTGCTGGCCGGACTGGTCCGGCCACGGGCCAGCCTTAGTCCGCCCAGGGTCGAGGGAGCACGAAAATTGTGCCCGGAATGGTCTGGATTTGGTCGGACGAGTCCGGTCGGCCAAATTGGTCCGGCCAAGCCCGGAAGGTACGGCTGGGTGGTGTTTTAGGGTGCGTTTTCAACGGTTTGATTCGCTTTTGGAGGCTATATATAATCCCCTTCTTCCCCATTGAGTTAGTTGCTTCTTCTACTCTCTCTCTACTCCATTGTTGACCTTGAGAAGCTTCCTCTCCCTCTAATCCCTCCATGATTCTTGCTCATATTTGAGGAAAACATAGAGGAGATCTAGATCTACATCTAGACCAAACAAATTCCTCTCTTTGTGAGGGAAATCCACTAGATCTAGATCTTGGAGAAATTTGGTGTTCCTTCTCCTATTTGTTCTTCCTCTATTATTCCCCCAATAGTTTTTGTAGCTTTGTTGGAATTTGAGAGAGAAGGACTTGAGCATCTTTATGGTGTTCTAGCCATTGCATTTGGTGCATCGGATTGACTTCTCCGCGGTGATACGTGGAGGTGAAAGTTCATGAGACATACACTTCGGGAGCTTGTTCTCGGAGCTTGTTCCTCTTGGGTCTTTGGACCCTAGATGGCTTAGTGGTGTTTGTGGTGTTCTTGGGGCCTCCAATTAAGTTGTGGAAATTACCTCAAGCTGTGTGCTTTGTGGCTTAGTGGTGTTCTTGGGCCTCCAATTAAGTTGTGGAGATTCCTCAAGGGCAAGGACTTTGTGGCAATTTATTGGGAGCCTCCAATTGAGTTGTGGAGATAGCCCCGAGCTTTGTGAGGGTTCGGTGACCACCCTAAGGTTCCATAGTGGATCGAGAACATCCGTTTTGGTGGGAATTCTCGAGGAGAATGCGGTGGCCCTCGTGCATTTGGAGTGACTTGTCCTCCACACCGCTCCAACGGAGAGTAGCACTCGCAAGAGTGTGAACTTGGGGATACATCATTGTCTCCGCGTCACTTCGGTTATTCCTATACCCGAGCTCTTTACTTATGTACTTTAATTTGTGATAGCATTTGATACGTGTACAACACGCGACCGTTGGGAACCCCAAGAGGAAGGTGTGATGCGTACAGCGGCAAGTTTTCCCTCAGTAAGAAACCAAGGTTTATCGAACCAGTAGGAGCCAAGAAGCACGTTGAAGGTTGATGGCGGCGAGATGTAGTGCGGCGCAACACCAGGGATTCCGGCGCCAACGTGGAACCTGCACAACACAACCAAAGTACTTTGCCCCAAGGTAACAGTGAGGTTGTCAATCTCACCGGCTTGCTGTAACAAAGGATTAGATGTATAGTGTAGATGATGATTGTTTGCAGAAAACAGTAGGACAAGAATTGCAGTAGATTGTATTCGATTAAAAGAATGGACCGGGGTCCACAGTTCACTAGTGGTGTCTCTCCCATAAGATAAATAGCATGTTGGGTGAACAAATTACAGTTGGGCAATTGACAAATAGAGAGGGCATGACCATGCACATACATGATATGATGAGTATAGTGAGATTTAATTGGGCATTACGACAAAGTACATAGACCGCTATCCAGCATGCATCTATGCCTAAAAAGTCCACCTTCAGGTTATCATCCGAACCCCTTCCAGTATTAAGTTGCAAACAACAGACAATTGCATTAAGTATGGTGCGTAATGTAATCAATAACTACATCCTCGGACATAGCATCGATGTTTTATCCCTAGTGGCAACAACACATCCACAACCTTAGAACTTTCATCCTTGTCCTGCATTTAATGGAAGCATGAACCCACTATCGAGCATAAATACTCCCTCTTGGAGTTAAGAGTAAAAACTTGGCCAGAGCCTCTACTAATAAAGGAGAGCATGCAAGATCATAAACAACACATAGGTAATAGATTGATAATCAACATAACATAGTATTCTCTATCCATCGGATCCCAACAAACACAACATATAGAATTACAGATAGATGATCTTGATCATGTTAGGCAGCTCACAAGACCCGACAATGAAGCATAATTTGGAGAAGACGACCATCTAGCTACTGCTATGGACCCATAGTACAGGGGTGAACTACTCACACATCACTCCGGAGGCGACCATGGCGGTGAAGAGTCCTTCGGGAGATGATTCCCCTCTCCGGCAGGGTGCCGGAGGCGATCTCCTGAATCCCCCGAGATGGGATTGGCGGCGGCGGCGTCTCTGGAAGGTTTTCCGTATCGTGGCTCTCGGTACTGGGGGTTTCGCGATGAAGACTATATGTAGGCGGAAGGGCAGATCAGGAGGCGTCACGGGGGCCCCACACGCTAGGGCCGCGCGGGCCCCCCTGGGCCGCGCCGCCCTAGTGTGGCGGCGCCCCGTGGCCCCACTTCGTCTCCTCTTCGGTCTTCTGGAAGCTTCGTGGCAAAATAAGCCCCTGGGCGTTGATTTCGTCCAATTCCGAGAATATTTCCTTACTAGGATTTCTGAAACCAAAAACCAGAAAAAGAATCGGCTCTTCGGCATCTCGTTAATAGGTTAGTGCCGGAAAATGCATAAATATGACATAAAGTATGCATAAAACATGTAGATATCATCAATAATGTAGCATGGAACATAAGAAATTATCGATACGTCGGAGACGTATCAGCATCCCCAAGCTTAGTTTCTGCTCGTCCCGAGCAGGTAAACGATAACAAAGATAATTTCTGGAGTGACTTGCCATCATAACCTTGATCATACTATTGTAAGCACATGTAATGAATGCAGCGATCAAAATAATGGTAAATGACATGAGTAAACAAATGAATCATAAAGCAAAGACTTTTCATGAATAGTACTTTCAACACAAGCATCAATAAGTCTTGCATAAGAGTTAACTCATAAAGCAATAAATCAAAGTAAAGGCATTGAAGCAACACAAAGGAAGATTAAGTTTCAGCGGTTGCTTTCAACTTATAACATGTATATCTCATGGATAGTTGGCAATGCAAAGTAATATAACAAATGCAATATGCAAGTATGTAGGAATCAATGCACAGTTCACACAAGTGTTTGCTTCTTGAGGTGGAGAGAAATAGGTGAACTGACTCAACATAAAAGTAAAAGAAAGGCCCTTCGCAGAGGGAAGCATTGATTGCTATATTTGTGCTAGAGCTTTGGTTTTGAAAACAAGAAACAATTTTGTCAACGGTAGTAATAAAGCATATGTGTCATGTAAATTATATCCTACAAGTTGCAAGCCTCATGCATATTATACTAATAGTGCCCGCACCTTGTCCTAATTAGCTCGGATTACCGGGATTGTCATCGCAATACACATGTTTTAACCAAGTGTCACAAAGGGGTACCTCTATGCCGCCTGTACAAAGGTCTAAGGAGAAAGCTCGCATTGGATTTCTCGCTTTTGATTATTCTCAACTTAGACATCCATACCGGGACAACATAGACAACAGATAATGGACTCCTCTTTTATGCATAAGCATGTAGCAATAATTAATGTTCTCATATGAGATTGAGGATATTCGTCCAAAACTGAAACTTCCACCATGGATCATGGCTTTAGTTAGCGGCCCAATGTTCTTCTCTAACATTATGCATGCTCTAACCACTAAATAAGTGGTAAATCTCCCTTACTTCAGACAAGACAGACATGCATAGCAACTCACATGATATTCAACAGAGAGTAGTTGATGGCGTCCCCAGGAACATGGTTATCGCACAACAAGCAACTTAATAAGAGATAAAGTGCATAAGTACATATTCAATACCACAATAGTTTTTAGGCTATTTGTCCCATCATCTATATATTGTAAAGGTAAAGAATAGAAATTTAAAGGTAGCACTCAAGCAATTTACTTTGGAATGACGGAGAAATACCATGTAGTAGGTAGGTATGGTGGACACAAATGGCATAGTGGTTGGCTCAAGGATTTTGGATGCATGAGAAGTATTCCCTCTCGATACAAGGTTTAGGCTAGCAAGGTTATTTGAAACAAACACAAGGATGAACCGGTGCAGCAAAACTCACATAAAAGACATATTGTAAACATTATAAGACTCTACACCGTCTTCCTTGTTGTTCAAACTCTTTACTAGAAATTATCTAGACCTTAGAGAGACCAATTATGCAAACCAAATTTTAGCAAGCTCTATGTATTTCTTCATTAATAGGTGCAAAGTATATGATGCAAAAGCTTAAACATGAGCACAACAATTGCCAAGTATCAAATTATCCAAGACATTTTAGAATTACTACATGTAGCATTTCCCGATTCCAACCATATAACAATTTAACGAAGAAGATTCAACCTTCGCCATGAATACTATGAGTAAAGCCTAAGGACATATTTGTCCATATGCAACAGCGGAGCGTGTCTCTCTCCCACGCAATGAATGCTAGGATCCATTTTATTCAAACAAAACAAAAACAAAACAAACTGACGCTCCAAGCAAAGTACATAAGATGTGATGGAATAAAAATATAGTTTCACTAGAGGAACCTGATAATGTTGTCGATGAAGAAGGGGATGCCTTGGGCATCCCCAAGCTTAGACGCTTGAGTCTTCTTGAAATATGCAGGGGTGAACCACCGGGGCATCCCCAAGCTTAGAGCTTTCACTCTCCTTGATCATATCGTATCATCTCCCTCTCTTGATCCTTGAAAACTTCCTCCACACCAAACTCAAAACAACTCATTAGAGGGTTAGTGCACAATTAAAATTTACATGTTCAGAGGTGACATAATCATTCTTAACACTTCTGGACATTGCACAAAGCTACTGAAAGTTAATGGAATTGAAAAATCCATCAAGCATAGCAAAAACAGGCAATGCGAAATAACAGGCAGAATCTGTCAAAACAGAACAGTTCGTAAAGACGAATTTTATTGAGGCACCAGACTTGCTCAAATGAAAATTCTCAAATTGAATGAAAGTTGCGTACATATCTGAGGATCACTCACGTAAATTGGCATAATTTTCTGAGTTACCTACAGAAAATTAGGCCCAGATTCGTGACAGCGAAGAAATCTGTTTCTGCGCAGTAATCCAAATCTAGTATGAACCTTACTATCAACGACTTTACTTGGCACAACAATGCACAAAACTAAGATAAGGAGAGGTTGCTACAGTAGTAACAACTTCCAAGACTCAAATATAAAATAAAAGTACTGTAGTAAAAACATGGGTTGTCTCCCATAAGCGCTTTTCTTTAACGCCTTTCACCTAGGCGCAGAAAGTGTGTATCAAGTATTATCAAGAGACGAAGTGTCAACATCATAGTTTGTTCTAATGATAGAATCAAAAGGTAACTTCATTCTCTTTCTAGGGAAGTGTTCCATACCTTTCTTGAGAGGAAATTGATATTTAATATTACCTTCCTTCATATCAATGATAGCACCAACAGTTCGAAGAAAAGGTCTTCCCAATATAATGGGACAAGATGCATTGCATTCAATATCCAAGACAAAAAAATCAACGGGGGCAAGGTTATTGTTAACGGTAATGAGAACATTATCAACTCTCCCCAAAGGTTTCTTTGTAGAATTATCAGCAAGATTAACATCCAAATAACAATTTTTCAATGGTGGCAAGTCAAGCATATTATAGATTTTCTTAGGCATAACGGAAAGACTTGCACCAAGATCACATAAAGCATTACAATCAAAGTCATTGACCTTGATCTTAATGATGGGCTCCCAACCATCCTCTAGCTTCCTAGGAATAGAAGCTTCGCGTTCTAGTTTCTCTTCTCTAGCTTTTATGAGAGCATTTGTAATATGTTTCGTGAAAGCCAAGTTTATAGCACTAGCATTAGGACTCTTAGCAAGTTTTTGTAAGAACTTTATAACTTCAGAGATATGTAAATCATCAAAATCCAAACCATTATAATCTAAAGCAATGGGATCATCATCCCCAATGTTGGAAAAAATTTCAGCAGTTTTATCACAGGCAGTTTCAGCAGTTTTAGCAGTTTCAGGCAGTTTTTCACGCTTTGCATTAGAAGTGGAAACATTGCCAACACCAATTATTTTACCATTAATAGTAGGAGGTGCAGCAACATGTGGAGCATTAGCATTGCTAGTGGTGGTAATAGTCCAAACTTTAGCTATATTATCTTCTTTACCATTTTCTTCTTTTTCCCACCTAGCACGCAATTCGGCCATCAATCTTGTATTCTCATTAATTCTAACTTGGATGGCATTTGCTGTAGTAGCAATTTTATTATTATGATTTTCATTAGGCATAACTTTCGATTTCAAAAGATCAACATCAACAGCAAGACTATCGACTTTAGAAGCAAGTATATCAATTTTCCCAAGCTTTTCTTCAACAGATTTGTTAAAAGCAGTTTGTGTACTAATAAATTATTTAAGCATGGCTTCAAGTCCAAGGGGTGTATTCCTATTATTGTTGTAAGAATTCCCATAAGAATTACCATAGCCGTTGCCATTATTATAAGGATATGGCCTATAGTTGTTACTAGAATTGTTCCGATAAGCATTGTTGTTGAAATTATTATTTTTAATGAAGTTTACATCAACATGTTCTTCTTGAGCAACCAATGAAGCTAACGGAACATTATTAGGATCAACATTAGTCCTATCATTCACAAGCATAGACATAATAGCATCAATCTTATCACTCAAGGAAGAGGTTTCTTCGACAGAATTTACCTTCTTACCTTGTGGAGCTCTTTCCGTGTGCCATTCAGAGTAATTAATCATCATATTATCAAGAAGCTTTGTTGCCTCGCCAAGAGTGATGGACATAAAGGTACCTCCAGCAGCTGAATCCAATAGGTTCCGCGAAGAAAAATTCAGTCCTGCATAAAAGGTTTGGATGATCATCCAAGTAGTCAGTCCATGGGTTGGGCAATTTTTAACCAAAGATTTCATTCTTTCCCATGCTTGTGCAACATGCTCATTATGTAGGGATTCGTTGCATAGAAAACAAAAAAATTCCTACCGCGAGAACGCAATCCAAGCCAAGATGCAATCTAGAAGATGGGAGCAACGAGGGGATGAACGAGACTAACCCTTGAAGATTTCCAAAGCCTACAAGAGGAGGCTCTCGTTGCTGCGGTAGACGATCACTTGCCGCTTGCAAAAGCGCGTAGAAGATCTTGATGGTGCCACAGTCGGGCAGCACCTCCGTACTTGGTCACACGTACAGCTCGATGAAGACACCTCCTCCTTGTTCCAGCAAGCGGGGAGATGTGGTAGATGGGATCTAGTCCAGCAGCACAACGGCGTGGTGGTGGTGGAGAGTTTGCGCGGACAGGACTTCGCCTAGTCATGTTGGGTGGAAGAAACTAGGCAAAAGGTGGAGCAAACAGAGCAAACGGCCGCGGAACAAAAATCTGATTATTTTGCGCCGTGCTTGTCCTCCTTTTATAGGCGTGCAAGGCGGTGGATATCAGCGTGGAAGCCACGCCAAAAAATCGATCGGATCGATCGATCCGTAAGGCACAAGGCTTTGCCTTTCCTTGCCGTGCAGCACATGCCATCCCATGGCCGTGAGCACTCCCTAGGTGTGTGTGTGGCCGGCCGATCGGCCCAACTAGCCTGCCCCGCGTGAGCACTAGTTGGCCCTTGGCCTTGGGCGTGACCGGCCTTGCCCTTTTTTTCTTTTCCTTTGCCTCCTTTCTTTTGATAGTTTGTCTACATGAGCTATTTAATTGGCCCATTAGCAAAACTTTTCATAGACTACTTCTAGTCCCACATTTATTTCTACCAAATAAATTAATATTAATATTTACTAATTCAATTAATTAATAAATCATTAATCATCTTTCCGGAACAATTCCGTAACTCTCCAAAACTATTTCTTTAATCCCGAAACTACCCCTAGCAACATCGTAACCTTAAGTGTGTCACCCTATGGTTCGAGAATATGCAGACATGACCGAGACGCCTCTCCGATCAATAATCATCAGCGGGATCTGGAGATCCGTAATGACTCCTACATATTCAACGATGAACTATGTGATCGAATGAACCATTTACATACGATACTGATTCCCTTTGTCACGCGATATTTTACTTGTCCGAGGTTTGATCATCGGTATCTCTATACCTCGTTCAACCTCGTCTCATGACAAGTACTCTTTACTCGTACCGTGGTATGTGGTCTCTTATGAACTTATTCATATGCTTGCAAGACATTAGATGACATTCCACCGAGAGGGCCCAGAGTATATCTATCCGTCATCAGGATGGACAAATCCCACTGTTGATCCATATGCCTCAATTCATACTTTCCGGATACTTAATCCCACCTTTATAACCACCCATTTACGCAGTGGCGTTTGATGTAATCAAAGTACCTTTCCGGTATAAGTGATTTACATGATCTCATGGTCATAAGGACTGGGTAACTATGTATCGAAAGCTTATAGCAAATAACTTAATGACGTGATCTTATGCTACGCTTAATTGGGTGTGTCCATTACATCATTCATATAATGACATAACCTTGTTATTAATAACATCCAATGTTCATGATCACGAAACCATGATCATCTATCAATCAACAAGCTAGTTATACAAGAGGCTTACTAGGGACTCCTTGTTGTTCACATAACACACATGTATTAATGTTTCGGTTAACACAATTATAGCATGGTATGTAAACATTATCATAAACTCAAAGATATATTATAATAACCATTTATTATTGCCTCTTGGGCATATCTCCAACAGTCTCCCACTTGCACTAGAGTCAATAATCTAGTTTACATTTGTAAAGATATAACACCTTTGGCCTTCTGGTGCTTTATCATGTTTTGCTCACGAGAGAGGTTTTAGTCAACGGACCTGACATGCTCAGAACCGTATGTATTTTGCAATTCATTTGCGTCTTCACGCATCACTCATTTTCTAAATGAGTCGGCATTTAAATATGTTTGGTCTTCTGGTGGAACCTTAATTCCTTGGTCTGAAATAAGTCACTAATATTGTCACACACAATATAGCTTCAAAGTTCTGACACTATTGGAACTACACCAAGTTCTCAAAGAACTTCTTGACTGTAACATCCTCAGTCATTGTCAAAACAATGACATAATCTGCCTTTGTTTGTAGAATCCGTCACAACATTTAGAACTCATCTAAATCTAACATAGACAACTTCTATCTCATTGTGCTACCTTTTAAACAACACTTAGTCTAATTTGAGATTGAAATTTTATTTTCATATGTGACAAAACAAATATCGGTGCAACACCTTACAGTGATTTGTTTGTCATTTCTCCATACAAAACTATATATATATATCCTTGGTTCTTCTCAAGTACTCAAGAATATTCTTTACTGTTTTTCAATGATCATCATATGAATCATTCTGGTATATGCTCCTAACTCTTTAGAGCACAGGACATCTGATTTTGTACATATTCTTCGTGATCTAAATCACTCATGTGTTTTTACTCATCGAGTGTCAGATACACTTAAGTCTTGTTAAAACTTCACATGACAATTTTCTTAATATTTCTATATTGAACTATTTCAATATCCATTCTATGTACTTTGACTTAAACATATTATGTGTTTCAATCTATCTTCATAGATCTTGACACTAAATATGTTTCAGTCCATATCCTTTCATTGAAGTTAATTTCTCAATGAAACCTTTTAATCAAGTATATAATTACATCATTTATAACCAACTATATGTCATCTACATAAAGTATTATAAATATGTCTCAGCGCTCCCACTTAATTTCTTGCAAATGCAAGCCTCTTCATCGTCTCTGATGAAATCAAAAAACTCTTTGATTATTTCATCTGGTGAAGATTCCAACTCCGTGATACTCACTTCATCCAATTGAAGTTTGTATACCTATCTAGTATTCCACGGCCAGCAAAACTCTTGGTTGTATCTTGTATACACCTTTAATACACACTTCTGTTAAGTAGTGTATTTTGCCATCCTACTAGCATATCTCATAAAAGAAATATGTAGTGATTACTAGAATAATCCACATAGACTATAAGCATTGCCACGGAAGATCTAATCTTATCGTAGTCAACTCTTTGAACTTTGTTGTAAACAAGTTTTCGACAAGTCAAGCTTCATCAATTTTTATAGATCCATTTACTTTCAAAAAGTACTCATCTATATTGGATTTCATGGCGTATAGCCATTTTAACGGAGTTAGGACCCATCATAACTTCTTTGTTTGTAGTTGGTTTATCATTGTTCAAAAATCAATCCTTTGTCCACAAATCATTTATTTGATCACAAAGTAAACCATACCTACAAGGTTCAATATGTTCTTCGATCTCCATGGCTAAAACAATTTGTAGTCATGGGAGCCATGATTATCGTGGCCGCTTCCGGAACTAATTCCGATGCTGCGCTACTCTGATCATTATGCTCAGGTTCATAAACCTTATCAAGTTCTATTGTCCTCCCACTCAAATACTTTGCTAGAAACAATTTCTCGAAAATAAGAAACATTGACAAACACTTTTGTCTTTGTCTTGTGGGAAGAATTCCCAATCAAATTTCTGGGATAACCCACAAAGACATTTATCCGATTTTGGTTGTACACTTATTTACTTATGCTATGTATACCAAAATTTAAGAAAAGACTATCAGGGTTCATACCCATGCCATAACTCGTATGGTGTCATTTCAACGGATCATGATGATGCTCTATTCAGTGTAAAAAGCGGTAGTCACTAAAGCATAATCCACAAAAATATAATGGCATTATTTTATTTTTATCTCATCATTAACCCAACCAGGTTTGGATACATCTCTCGGATACTATATCATCACTATGATACTCCAAGAAATGTGAGTTGTAGAACAATTTCATAATTCTCTTAGATGTTCGCTAAAACTCGTAATTCAAATATTTTTACAATGATCCAATCATAGATATTTGACTTTTCTATTACGATGATTTCCACTTCATGCTGAAATTTATTTGAATCCATTCAAATGTTTCAAACTTCTTTCTTATCGAATATATCCACATATATATACTCAATTCATTGTTTGAAGTTTTCATGAAGTATAAGAATCTCCCGCACACAACTATGCCCAGTGAACCACATACATCATCATGTATTTTTCCACTAAGTTTGTTGCCCGTTCAACTCTTGGCCTATGAACGGTATTTTAATCATTCTCTTTAGAAAAGATTTGCAAGCGCCAAATGATTCAAAAATCAAATGACTCCAAAAATCCATTTGCATGGAGTTCCTTCATGCGTTCCTTTCTAACATGACCTAAATGGCGGTTCCACAAATACGTGGAATTCAAATCATTTGCCTTATGGCATTTTAGCGTCAGTGTTATGTATGTGTGTTTCACCATTAAGATTTATAATAAATTATCCATCGTACATGGAGTAATGTCATAATTTGAACAACTCATTGTTTTCATTTGACCAGAGCAAAATAACAATTATTAAGTTCTTTATTATAAATTCTAAGGGCTAGATGGAATGCTAACGACGAACATAATAACACTTTATTTTGTTCCAGACGTGCATTCCTATCATATTCCTTGTCAGTCACTTAGGTCATTGTATTCTTGTATTGCGTTGTTTTGTATGACACTTCATACCAACCAATATAGTACTAATACCCAAGAATTTTATTGTGTGACCTAACTAGGAATACAACCATAACATGTATATCATTTATATACACCTGAACTAGACATTCTAGTCTTTTCTTTCTTTCTGCCAATAATCTTTTGTAGTTTCTCTTTTAGCTTTCCTCATTATTCAGAAAAACACATCAACTTCAATAACTTCTCGGTTTGTTGGTCAAATACCAATAACCTTGAGGTTCTTACTTTGAAGTTGATCATCATATGACAAGTGTTCCGGATTTCACTATTAGTAACCTTGTAATATGATGAACAATTTCACTCATAATTTTATCCATTGTATCATGATGACTTTCTGAGATCATGTCTGTACATGCTAGGCTCATAAAGTTTTAACCTTGGTATTCGCATGTGCAAATCTGGCTTGCACCCGTTGTATGCACACGTAGAATCTATAACACCCGATCATCACGTGATGCTTCGATACGACGAGTCTTAGCAACGATGCATACTAAGGATGATAACTTCATGGATATGCGAATATTGTTAGTGCCCCAATAGTTGGAGGATTGGGACGCCTTGCGTCTTCAAACTTCGTACATTCCCATAAAAGTTATGAGTTTATGTAGTCTCACCAAATTATATTCTATCATCTTGCAATAAGGTCTTAGATATCACTTATATCTCATACCTTGATTATTTCTGAAAACTAAATTTTCAGCTCCTTACTTTTTCAAACAAATTTGAACTTCAAGTTTCACGGAGACAAGATAACTTTAGGTACTAATTGAAACCATAGCTCTTTGAATCAAAAATGTGAGGTTTACTAAAAGTTTGCAATAGGACTTAATCACTTCTTGATTCTTTAACAATACGGTACCAGTCCGTAAAGTTTCTTGTCAGATTTTAACAGTATTTCTATCTCAATAACAAGACTAGCGCATGGTAGAAAAACGGATGCCAATACTACAAAATTAATTCAAAATACTACTTAGACTATGTTTATGATAATTAGTTCATGTTTTAATCTAATTACTAATGAACTCCCACTTAATACAACATCCCTCATAGTTGTTAAGTGGTACACGATCCAAATCCACTACACCAAAACCGATCATCACGTGAGATGATGTAGCTTCAATGGTGAACATCAACATGTTGATCATATCATCCATATGACTCGTGTTCAACCTTTCGGTTTTCGTTGTCCCGAGGCCATGTCTGTACATGCTAGGCTCGTCAAGCAAACCCAGGTATTCCGCGTGTGCAACATGGCTTACACCCGTTGTATATGAACGTTGAATCTATCACATCCGATCATCACGAGATGCTTCGAAACGACGAACTTTGGCAATGGTGCATACGAGGGGAGAACACTTTATTATCTTGATATTAATGTGAGGGATCATCTTATAATGCTACCGTCGCGTTCTAAGCAAAATAAGATGCATAAAGGATTAACATCACATGCAATTCATATGTGATATGATATGGCCCTTTAGTCTTTGCGCCTTCGATCTTCATATCCAAAGCACGGATATGATCTCCATCATCAACGGGCATGATCTCCATCATTGTCGGTGTAGCATCAAGGTCCATGACACCGTCTTCATGGTTGTTCACCTCTTGTAGCAACTATTACAACTACTTTGAAATACTTCTCAACATGAAATTTAAAGACAACCATAAGGCTCCTGCCGGTTGCCACAATACAATAATGATCATCTCATACATATTCATCATCACATTATGGCCATATCACATCACCAAACCCTGCAAAAACAAGTTAGACGTCTCTAATTTGGTTTGCATATTTTACGTGGTTTAGGGTTTTCGAGTGAGATCTAATCTACCTACGAACATGAACCACAACGGTGATACTAGTGTTGTCAATAGAAAGAGTAAATTGAATCTTCACTATGGTGGGAGAGACAGACACCCGAAAAGCCACTTATGCAATACAAGTTGCATGTCGAACGTGGAGCAAGTCTCATGAACGCGGTCATGTAAAGTTAGCCCGAGCTGCTTCATCCCACCATGCCACAAAGATGCAAAGTACTCGAACTAAAGACAACATAAGCATCAACGCCCACAAAACTATTGTGTTCTACTCGTGCAACCATCTATGCATAGACACGGCTCTGATACCACTGTAGGGATTCGTTGCATAGAAAACAAAAAATTTCCTACCGCGAGAACGCAATCCAAGCCAAGATGCAATCTAGAAGATGGGAGCAACGAGGGGATGAACGAGACTAACCCTTGAAGATTTCCAAAGCCTACAAGAGGAGGCTCTCGTTGCTGCGGTAGACGATCACTTGCCGCTTGCAAAAGCGCGTAGAAGATCTTGATGGTGCCACAGTCGGGCAGCACCTCCGTACTCGGTCACACGTACAACTCGATGAAGACACCTCCTCCTTGTTCCAGCAAGCGGGGAGATGTGTTAGATGGGATCTAGTCCAGCAGCACAACGGCGTGGTGGTGGTGGAGAGTTTGCGCGGACAGGACTTCGCCTAGTCGCGTTGGGTGGAAGAAACTAGGCAAAAGGTGCAGCAAACGGCCGCGGAACAAAAATCTGATTATTTTGCGCCGTGCTTGTCCTCCTTTTATAGGCGTGCAAGGCGGTGGATATCAGCGTGGAAGCCACGCCAAAAAATCGATCGGATCGATCGATCCGTAAGGCACAAGGCTTTGCCTTTCCTTGCCGTGCAGCACATGCCATCCCATGGCCGTGAGCACTCCCTGGGCGTGTGTGTGGCCGGCCGATCGGCCCAACTAGCCTGCCCCGCGTGAGCACTAGTTGGCCCTTGGCGTTGGGCGTGACCGGCCTTGCCCTTTTTTTCTTTTCCTTTGCCTCCTTTCTTTTGATAGTTTGTCTACATGAGCTATTTAATTGGCCCATTAGCAAAACTTTTCATAGACTACTTCTAGTCCCACATTTATTTCTACCAAATAAATTAATATTAATATTTACTAATTCAATTAATTAATAAATCATTAATCATCTTTCCGGAACAATTCCGTAACTCTCCAAAACTATTTCTTTAATCCCGAAACTACCCCTAGCAACATCGTAACCTTAAGTGTGTCACCCTACGGTTCGAGAATGTGCAGACATGACCGAGACGCCTCTCCGATCAATAATCTTCAGCGGGATCTGGAGATCCGTAATGACTCCTACATATTCAACGATGAACTATGTGATCGATGAACCATTTACATACGATACCGATTCCCTTTGTCACGCGATATTTTACTTGTCCGAGGATTGATCATCGGTATCTCTATACCTCGTTCAACCTCGTCTCATGACAAGTACTCTTTACTCGTACCGTGGTATGTGGTCTCTTATGAACTTATTCATATGCTTGCAAGACATTAGACGACATTCCACCGAGAGGGCCCAGAGTATATCTATCCGTCATCGGGATGGACAAATCCCACTGTTGATCCATATGCCTCAACTCATACTTTCCGGATACTTAATCCCACCTTTATAACCACCCATTTACGCAGTGGCGTTTGATGTAATCAAAGTACCTTTCCGGTATAAGTGATTTACATGATCTCATGGTCATAAGGACTGGGTAACTATGTATCGAAAGCTTATAGCAAATAACTTAATGACGTGATCTTATGCTACGCTTAATTGGGTGTGTCCATTACATCATTCATATAATGACATAACCTTGTTATTAATAACATCCAATGTTCATGATCACGAAACCATGATCATCTATCAATCAACAAGCTAGTTATACAAGAGGCTTACTAGGGACTCCTTGTTGTTCACATAACACACATGTATCAATGTTTCGGTTAACACAATTATAGCATGGTATGTAAACATTATCATCAACTCAAAGATATATTATAATAACCATTTTATTATTGCCTCTTGGGCATATCTCCAACACATTATCCAATTGTTTAAAATTCATTATGCTACTCCTCAAAGATATAATTTTAGCAGGGGGATAATATCTACCAATAAAAGCATCCTTGCATTTAGTCCATGAATCAATACTATTCTTAGGTAGAGATAGCAACCAATCTTTAGCTCTTCCTCTTAATGAGAAAGGGAACAATTTTAATTTTATAATGTCACCATCTACATCCTTATACTTTTGCATTTCACAAAGTTCAACAAAATTATTGAGATGGGCAGCAGCATCATCAGAACTAACACCAGAAAATTGCTCTCGCATAACAAGATTTAGTAAAGCAGGTTTAATTTCAAAGAATTCTGCTGTAGTAGCAGGTGGAGCAATAGGTGTGCATAAGAAATCATTATTATTTGTGGTTGTGAAGTCACACAACTTATTATTTTCAGGAGTACCCATTTTAGCAATAGTAAATAAAGCAAACTAGATAAAGTAAATGCAAGTAACTAATTTTTTTGTGTTTTTATTATAGAGAATGCAAACAAGACAGTAAATAAAGTAAAGCTAGCAACTATTTTTTTGTGTTTTGATTTAGTGCAGCAAACAAAGTAGTAAATAAAATAAAGCAAGACAAAAACAAAGTAAAGAGATTGGATTATGGAGACTCCCCTTGTAGCGTGTCTTGATCTCCCCGGCAACGGTGCCAGAAAACAGTTTTGATACGCGTACAACACGCGACCGTTGGGAACCCCAAGAGGAAGGTGTGATGCGTACAGCGGCAAGTTTTCCCTCAGTAAGAAACCAAGGTTTATCGAACCAGTAGGAGCCAAGAAGCACGTTGAAGGTTGATGGCGGCGAGATGTAGTGCGACACAACACCAGGGATTCCGGCGCCAACGTGGAACCTGCACAACACAACCAAAGTACTTTGCCCCAACGTAACAGTGAGGTTGTCAATCTCACCGGCTTGTTGTAACAAAGGATTAGATGTATAGTGTGGATGATGATTGTTTGCAGAAAACAGTAGAACAAGAATTGCAGTAGAGTGTATTCGATTAAAAGAATGGACCGGGGTCCACAGTTCACTAGTGGTGTCTCTCCCATAAGATAAATAGCATGTTGGGTGAACAAATTACAGTTGGGCAATTGACAAATAGAGAGGGCATGACCATGCACATACATGATATGATGAGTATAGTGAGATTTAATTGGGCATTACGACAAAGTACATAGACCGCTATCCAGCATGCATCTATGCCTAAAAAGTCCACCTTCAGGTTATCATCCGAACCCCTTCCAGTATTAAGTTGCAAACAACAGACAATTGCATTAAGTATGGTGCGTAATGTAATCAATAACTACATCCTCGGACATAGCATCGATGTTTTATCCCTAGTGGCAACAGCACATCCACAACCTTAGAACTTTCTCACACTGTCCTGCATTTAATGGAGGCATGAACCCACTATCGAGCATAAATACTCCCTCTTGGAGTTAAGAGTAAAAACTTGACCAGAGCCTCTACTAATAACGGAGAGCATGCAAGATCATAAACAACACATAGGTAATAGATTGATAATCAACATAACATAGTATTCTCTATCCATCGGATCCCAACAAACACAACATATAGCATTACAGATATATGATCTTAATCATGTTAGGCAGCTCACAAGACCCGACAATGAAGCATAATTTGGAGAAGACGACCATCTAGCTACTGCTATGGACCCATAGTCCAGGGGTGAACTACTCACACATCACTCCGGAGGCGACCATGGCGGTGAAGAGTCCTCCGGGAGATGATTCCCCTCTCCGGCAGGGTGCCGGAGGCGATCTCCTGAATCCCCCGAGATGGGATTGGCGGCGGCGTCTTTGGAAGGTTTTCCGTATCGTGGCTCTCGGTACTGGGGGTTTCGCGACGAAGACTATATGTAGGCGGAAGGGCAGGTCAGGAGGCGTCACGGGGGCCCCACACGCTAGGGCCGCGCAGCCCCCCTGGGCCGCGCCGCCCTAGTGTGGCGGCGCCCCGTGGCCCCACTTCATCTCCTCTTCGGTCTTCTGGAAGCTTCGTGGCAAAATAGGCCCCCTGGGCGTTGATTTCGTCCAATTCCGAGAATATTTCCTTACTAGGATTTCTGAAACCAAAAACAGCAGAAAACAACAACTGGCTCTTCGGCATCTCGTTAATAGGTTAGTGCCGGAAAATGCATAAATATGACATAAAGTATGCATAAAACATGTAGATATCATCAATAATGTAGCATGGAACATAAGAAATTATCGATACGTCGGAGACGTATCAGCATTCGTGCTTGAAGTTATATATCTTGCTATCACATAGTTGCTTGAATTGCTTAGCATAATTCGTTAGTGCACATAGGGGAACCCTAGTTATATAGGTTTTCAGCTTGACAAATTAAACGCTAGTTTTATTCGGCATTTGTTAAGCCTAGTCGTAAAAGTTTTAAACCACCTATTCACCCCCCTCTAGGCAGCATTTGTGTCCTGTCAATTGTATTTATCTTCAAATTTAGCACGAGTAATTATCATGTCAATATATATGTGCATGATTTATTTCAAAAATATGTGAAACTTACAAATACATTTTTTGACGGTTCTAAATCAAGATCATGAGTGGATCGACATGTATTTTCACGCCAAGATTATCTATTCAGACGTATTTTTCATGGCACTGGTAGAAAAAAGGCCTTCCATCCCAACCCATTAGTCCCCAAATACTTTGCCCTGGGACTATTGTCCCGATTCTGCTGGGAAACCGGGACTAATGCTCCGAATGGGACTAAAGGGTAGACCTTTAGTCCCGGTTGGTAACACCAAATGGGACTAAAGGGCTATGGCAGGCTGCGGCCGACGCAGACCTCTTTAGTCCCGGTTGGTGTTACCAACTGGGACTAAAGGTCTACCCACCAACCGGGACTATAGGTTTTCTCTGGCACCCTTCACCCCCCTGGATCTCCTTTTTTCCTTTGTAAAATACAACAGAAAATGATAGAAAATTCAAAAAATAAAATATTTTCACTTTTTCTTGCAAAAAAAGTTTGAAAAATGGTAAACCCGCATTAACTTTTGCATACAACGTCGAAAAAACGTATAATATATCAAAATCACCGTGGGAAAAAGTTATATCCGAATTCACCATGGTTTACACGGTTAGTCAATTTTTAGATTCTCAAAATTCCAAATAAAAATATGAAAGTAGGAAGATTTAAGTTTTTGCTATAAATTACGGATTTTATATATTTTTTATTTTTCAAAAAATTAAAATTAATAATTGCATCCTGCATAAAGATTACTTTTGCTTTTACCCAATTTTTATATTTTCAATTTTCTAGGTTTTAGGTTTAGCAAAAAAAATATTTAAAAAATTAAAAATAATACAAATTTAAAAGTTAATGTTTATTTATTTATTCAAGATTATTATATCATTAATTTTGTTTATTAAAAGAATTATTTAAAATTCAAATAATAAAGAAATATGACATCGACCAACATATTAATATGATTGATATGATACTAGTATCACATACATGCGCGCGAAGCATTTGAATGCGGTACGGGATGTAACTCGAAAGTTAAGCGTGCTAGTGCTGTAGTAGTGGGAGGATGAGTGACTGAATGGGAAGTTTGACCACGAGTAAGTAATTTGATTAGAGATAAGTGTAGTTAGAGATAGAGACTAAACTATGGAAATAAATGAAAATAGAAATTCTGAAAAAATAGAAAAAAAATTAGTGAAAAAAAATTAGAAAAAATAATTTTTTTTTTCACGAGAGGCATTTTTGCCCCAACCCACGCAACCCACGTGGATGGACCTTTAGTCCCGGTTTGTAAGCAACCGGGACTAAAGGGGTGGGGGCTTTAGTTTCGCTTATTTAGTCCCGGTTGCACAACCGGGACTAAAGCCCCTTTTTCTACTAGCGTGCTAGTGCTGGTGACGAGGCGGTTCCTCGGCAATGCCCACCATGAGGGGCTTGGGTTTTAGAGAAAGGCGACGACGGAAGTTCCGGGAGCGAGGCGGTACACGACGTACCCAGAGTTCACGTCCCCGCGGTGGAGGATCGCTACGTCCTGCTAGCAATCCAGTATATGAATATATGGGTACAGGGGGCCGCCATAGGCGGAGTAGTTGTATCTAGTCTAGTTCTAGTTCGCGGGTTGCGATGCCTAGGCGTGTCGCCTCTATGATTATGTTTCTGATTATGCGTGTCCTAAGGGGTGCCCCTGCCTGGCTTTATATATAAGCCAAGCTAGGGTTTACAAGAGTCCTAGTAGGATTCGTGTTGGAGTCTTCTTTCCTTGTAGTCCAAGTTGAGGCGCGTACAGGTCCAGCTCGTCGAGTCCTCGTGCTGGTCCAACTTCATAGTTTGCACCGGGTATGGCAATGTCGAGTACCCGAAGGGTTATGCCCACGTCAGTAGCCCCCGAGTTTCTGGCCAAAGTGAAGCTTCGGGCAGGGACTAAAGTTGTCTTCGCCGATTGTCTTGATCATCTGTTGAATCTTGTGCTTGATGTAGAGTCGAAGTTGCTTTCTGTCGGGTGCGCGAAGCGCTCCCGATGGGAGTAGCCCCCGAGTCTATGGGCGGGTGCTTGCAGCCACGCATAGACTCAAGTTGTACTACTCGAAGATCTTGATTGTTGATGCCGACGTCTTCAAGTTTATTCTTCTTTGTAGGCGAGGTTGCCATATTTTTTATCGGGTGCCCGACTAGCGCTCCCGATGGGAGTAGCCCCCGAGCCTGAAGATAAATATGAAATAGTTATGTATAGGGTGTAAAAAATGCTAAGTCAAATATCTTAGATGTCTCAGAGGAGTCGATGATTTGGATGATGGCCCAGAGGAGCCGACGATTTGGATGATGACCCATAGTAGCTGATGATTTGGATGATGACCCAGAGGAGCCGATGATTTGGATGATGGCCTAGAGGAGCCGATGATTTGGATGATGGCCCAGAGGAGCCGATAATTCGAATGGTACTCAGGAGGAGCCGATGATTTGGATGATATCCAAGAAGAGCCGATGATAGGATGATGTCCCAGAGGAACCGATGATTTGGATGATGGCCCAGAGAAGCCGATGATTTTATCGGGTGCGCGTCCAGCGCACCCGATGGAAGTAGTCCCCCGAGTCTGGGCACTGATGCTTGCAAACGTGAGTAGACTCAAGTCGAGCAACCCGATGTTTATAGTTTTCAGGTGCCGTTGACACATTGTTGTTTATTTCAAGGGGCAATTCTTAATGCACCTTGAGCATCGTTGATGTCATTGTTCGTAAGTTTATCGGCAGCAAATCTTTTGAGTGATCAGCTCGTGTTGCGGGTCTTGCTAAACCCGTTGTATGTGCAACTTTGCTTTCAACCGATGCATGTCTTGACCGTGGGTCGTTTTCGTACGTGTTTCATGATCCTTGCTATCTGCGGCACTCTTTGAGGCATCTATAGCAAAGGAAAAGAGCAAGGTCCCCGTTGCTTCATGATCCTTGCTATTTGCGGCACTCTTTGAGGCATCTATAGCAAAGGGAAAGAGCAAGGTCTTCGTTGCTTCATGATCCTTGCTATTTGCGGCAATCTTTGAGGCATCTATAGCAAAGGAAAAGAGCAAGGTCCTCGTTTCTTGATACGTCTCCAATGTATCGATAATTTCTTATGTTCCATGCCACTTTATTGATGATACCTACATGTTTTATACATACTTTATGTCATATTTATGCATTTTCCGGCACTAACCTATTAACGAGATGCCGAAGAGCCAGTTGTTGTTTTCTACTGTTTTTGGTTTCAGAAATCCTAGTAAGGAAATATTCTCGGAATTGGACGAAATCAACGCCCAGGATCTTATTTTTCCACGAAGCTTCCAGAACACCGGAGAGGAAACGAAGTGGGGCGACGAGGCGGCGACACGCCAGGGCGGCGCGGCCCACCCCCTGGCCGCGCGGCCCTGTTGTGTGGGCCCCTCGCGTCGCCCCTAAACCTACCTCCTCCGCCTACTTAAGCCTTCGTCGATAATAACTCCAGTACCGAGAGCCACGATACGGAAAACCTTCCAGAGACGCCGCCGCCGCCAATCCCATCTCGGGGGATTCAGGAGATCGCCTCCGGCACCCTGCCGGAGAGGGGAATCATCTCCCGGAGGACTCTTCACCGCCATGGTCGCCTCCGGAGTGATGAGTGAGTAGTTCACCCCTGGACTATGGGTCCATAGCAGTAGCTAGATGGTCATCTTCTCCTAATTGTGCTTCATTGTCAGATCTTGTGAGCTGCCTAACATGATCAAGATCATCTATCTGTAATGCTACATGTTGTGTTTGTTGGGATCCGATGAATAGAGAATACTATGTTATGTTGATTATCAATCTATTACCTATGTGTTGTTTATGATCTTGCATGCTCTCCGTTATTAGTAGAGGCTCTGGCCAAGTTTTTGCTAGTAACTCCAAGAGGGAGTATTTATGCTCGATAGTGGGTTCATGCCTCCATTAAATCTGGGACAGTGACAGAAAGTTCTAAGGTTGTGGATGTGCTGTTGCCACTAGGGATAAAACATCGATGCTATGTCTAAGGATGTAGTTGTTGATTACATTACGCACCATACTTAATGCAATTATTTGTTGTTTGCAACTTCATACTGGAAGGGGTTCGGATGATAACCTGAAGGTGGACTTTTTAGGCATAGATGCATGCTGGATAGCGGTCTATGTACTTTGTCGTAATGCCCAATTAAATCTCACAATACTCATCATATCATGTATGTGCATGGTCATGCCCTCTTTATTTGTCAATTGCCCAACTGGAATTTGTTCACCCAACATGCTTATTCTTATCGGAGAGACGCCTCTAGTGAACTGTGGACCCCGGTCCATTCTTTTAATCGAATACAATCTACTGCAATACTTGTTCTACTGTTTTATGCAAACAATCATCATCCACACTATACATCTAATCCTTTGTTACAGCAAGCCGGTGAGATTGACAACCTCATTGTCACGTGGGGCAAAGTAATTTGGTTGTGTTGTGCAGGTTCCACGTTGGCGCCGGAATCCCTGGTGTTGCGCCGCACTACACTTCGCCGCCATCAACCTTCAACGTGCTTCTTGGCTCCTACTGGTTCGATAAACCTTGGTTTCTTACTGAGGGAAAACTTGCTGTTGTACGCATCACACCTTCCTCTTGGGGTTCCCAACGGACGCGTGCTGTAAGCGTATCAAGCTCTTTTTCTGGCGCCGTTGCCGGGGAGATCAAGACACGCTGCAAGGGGAGTCTCCACATCCAATCTCTTTACTTTGTTTTTGTCTTGCTTTACTTTATTTACTACTTTGTTTGCTGCATTATATCAAAACACAAAAAAATTAGTTGCTAGTTTTACTTTATTTGCTATCTTGTTTGCTATATCAAAAACACAAAAAAAATTAGTTACTTGCATTTACTTTATCTAGTTTGCTTTATTTACTGTTGCTAAAATGGGTACTCCTGAAAATACTAAGTTGTGTGACTTCACAACCACAAATAATAATGATTTCTTATGCACACCTATTGCTCCACCTGCTACTACAGCAGAATTCTTTGAAATTAAACCTGCTTTACTGAATCTTGTTATGAGAGAGCAATTTTCTGGTGTTAGTTCTGATGAAGCTGCTGCCCATCTCAATAATTTTGTTGAATTATGTGAAATGCAAAAGTATAAGGATGTAGATGGTGACATTATAAAATTAAAATTGTTTCCTTTCTCATTAAGAGGAAGAGCTAAAGATTGGTTGCTATCTCTGCCTAAGAATAGTATTGATTCATGGACTAAATGCAAGGATGCTTTTATTGGTAGATATTATCCCCCTGCTAAAATTATATCTTTGAGAAGTAGCATAATGAATTTTAAACAATTGGATAATGAGCATGTTGCCCAAGCATGGGAAAGAATGAAATCTTTGGTTAAAAACTTCCCAACCCATGGACAGACTACTTGGATGATCATCCAAACCTTTTATGCTGGACTGAATTTTTCTTCGCGGAACTTATTGGATTCAGCTGCTGGAGGTACCTTTATGTCCATCACTCTAGGCAATGCAACAAAGCTTCTTGATAATATGATGATTAATTACTCTGAGTGGCACACGGAAAGAGCTCCACAAGGTAAGAAGGTGAATTCTGTCGAAGAAACCTCTTCCTTGAGTGATAAGATTGATGCTATTATGTCTATGCTTGTTAATGGTAGGACTAATGTTGATCCTAATAATGTTCCGTTAGCTTCATTGGTTGCTCAAGAAGAACATGTTGATGTAAACTACATTAAAAATAATAATTTCAACAACAATGCTTATCGGAACAATTCTAGTAACAACTATAGGACATATCCTTATAATAATGGTAACGGTTATGGTAATTCTTATGGGAATTCTTACAACAATAATAGGAACACACCCCCTGGACTTGAAGCCATGCTTAAAGAATTTATTAGTACACAAACTGCTTTTAACAAATCTGTTGAAGAAAAGCTTGGGAAAATTGATATACTTGCTTCTAAAGTCGATCGTCTTGCTGCTGATGTTGATCTTTTGAAATCGAAAGTTATGCCTAATGAAAATCATAATAATAAAATTGTTACTACAGCAAATGCCATCCAAGTTAGAATTAATGAGAATATAAGATTGATGGCCGAATTGCGTGCTAGGTGGGAGAAAGAAGAAAATGCTAAAGAAGATAATATAGCTAAAGTTTGGACTATTACAACCACTAGCAATGCTAATGCTTCACATGTTGCTGCACCTCCTACTATTAATGGTAAAAGAATTGGTGTTGGCAATGTTTCCACTTCTAATGCAAAGCGTGAAAAAGCGCTCGAAACCGCTAAAATTTGAAACTGTCTGTGATAAAACTGCTGAATTTTTTCCAACATTGGGGATAATGATCCCATTGCTTTAGATTATAATGGTTTGGATTTTGATGATTGCCACATCTCTCAAGTTATAAAGTTCTTACAAAAATTTGCTAAGAGTCCTAATGCTAGTGCTATAAATTTGGCTTTCACGAAACATATTACAAATGCTCTCATAAAAGCTAGAGAAGAGAAATTAAATCGCGAAGCTTCTATTCCTAGGAAGCTAGAGGATGGTTGGGAGCCCATCATTAAGATGAAGGTCAATGACTTTGATTGCAATGCTTTATGTGATCTTGGTGCAAGTATTTCCATTATGCCTAAGAAAATCTATAATATGCTTGACTTGCCACCATTGAAAATTTGTTATTTGGATGTTAATCTTGCTGATAACTCTATAAAGAAACCTTCGGGGAGAGTTGATAATGTTCGCATTACCGTTAAAAATAACCTTGTCCCCGTTGATTTTGTTGTTTTGGATATTGAATGCAATGCATCTTGTCCCATTATATTGGGAAGACCTTTTCTTCGAACTGTTGGTGCTATCATTGATATGAAGGAAGGTAATATTAAATATCAGATTCCTCTCAAGAAAGGTATGGAACACTTCCCTAGAAAGAGAATGAAGTTACCTTTTGATTCTATCATTAGAACAAATTATGATGTTGATGCTTCGTCTCTTGATAATACTTGATACACACTTTCTGCGCCTAGCTGAAAGGCGTTAAAGAAAAGCGCTTATGGGAGACAACCCATGATTTTACTACTGCACTTTTATTTTATATTTGAGTCTTGGAAGTTGTTACTACTGTAGCAACCTCTACTTATCTTGTTTTGTTGCATTGTTGTGCCAAGTAAAGTCGTTGATAGTAAGGTTCATACTAGATTTGGATTACTGCGCAGAAACAGATTTCTTTTCTGTCACGAATTTGGGCCTAATTCTCTGTAGGTAACTCAGAAAATTATGCCAATTTATGTGAGTGATCCTCAGATATGTACGCAACTTTCATTCAATTTGAGAATTTTCATTTGAGAAAGTCTGGTGCCTCCTAGAAATTCATCTTTACGAACTGTTCTGTTTTGACAGATTCTACCTTTTATTTCGCATTGCCTGTTTTGCTATGCTTGATGGATTTTTCTATTCCATTAACTTTCAGTAGCTTTGTGCAATGTCCAGAAGTGTTAAGAATGATTATGTCACCTCTGAACATATGAATTTTGATTATGCACTAACCCTCTAATGAGTTGTTTTGAGTTTGCTGTGGAGGAAGTTTTCAAGGATCAAGAGAGGAGGATGATACAATATGATCAAGGAGAGTGAAAGCTCTAAGCTTGGGGATGCCCCGGTGGTTCACCCCTGCATATTTCAAGAAGACTCAAGCGTCTAACCTTGGGGATGCCCAAGGCATCCCCTTCTTCATCGACAACATTATCAGATTCCTCTAGTGAAACTATATTTTTATTCCATCACATCTTATGTACTTTGCTTGGAGCGTCGGTTTGTTTTTGTTTTTGTTTTTGTTTTTGTTTTGTTTGAATAAAATGGATCCTACCATTCATTGTGTGGGAGAGAGACACACTCGGCTGTTGCATATGGACAAATATGTCCTTAGGCTTTACTAATAATATTCATGGCGAAGGTTGAATCTTCTTCGTTAAATTGTTATATGGTTGGAAACGGGAAATGCTACATGTAGTAATTGGTAAAATGTCTTGGATAATGTGATACTTGGCAATTGTTGTGCTCATGTTTAAGCTCTTGCATCATATACTTTGCACCTATTAATGAAGAAATACATAGAGCTTGCTAAAATTTGGTTTGCATAATTGGTCTCTCTAAGGTCTAGATAATTTCTAGTAAGGGTCGAACAACAAGGAAGACGGTGTAGAGTCTTATAATGTTTACAATATGTCTTTTATGTGAGTTTTGCTGCACCGGTTCATACTTGTGTTTGTTTCAAATAACCTTGCTAGCCTAAGCCTTGTATCGAGAGGGAATACTTCTCATGCATCCAAAATCCTTGAGCCAACCACTATGCCATTTGTGTCCACCATACCTACCTACTACATGGTATTTCTCCGCCATTCCAAAGTAAATTGCTTGAGTGCTACCTTTAAATTTCTATCCTCTACCTTTGCAATATATAGCTCATGGGACAAATAGCCAAAAAACTATTGTGGTATTGAATATGTATTTATGCACTTTATCTCTTATTAAGTTGCTTGTTGTGCGATAACCATGTTCCTGGGGACGCCATCAACTACACTTTGTTGAATATCATGTGAGTTGCTATGCATGTCCGTCTTGTCTGAAGTAAGGGAGATTTACCACTAGTTGAATGGTTAGAGCATGCATACTGTTAGAGAAGAACATTGGGCCGCTAACTAAAGCCATGAATCATGGTGGAACTTTCAGTTTTGGACAAATATTCTCAATCTCATATGAGAGCATTAATTGTTGCTAAATGCTTAAGCATTAAAGAGGAGTCCATTATCTGTTGTCTATGTTGTCCCGATATGGATGTCTAAGTTGAGAATAATCAAAAGCGAGAAATCCAATGCGAGCTTTCTCCTTAGACCTTTGTACAAGCGGCATAGAGGTACTCCTTTGTGACACTTGGTTAAAACATATGTATTGCGATGATAATCTAGGTAATCCGAGCTAATTAGGACAAGGTGCGGGCACTATTAGTATACTATGCATGAGGCTTGCAACTTGTAGGATATAATTTACATGATGCATATGCTTTATTACTACCGTTGACAAAATTGTTTCTTGTTTTCAAAACCAAAGCTCAAGCACAAATATAGCAATCGATGCTTTCCTCTTTGAAGGACCATTCTTTTACTTTTATGTTGAGTCAGTTCACCTATCTCTCTCCACCTCAAGAAGCAAACACTTGTGTGAAATGTGCATCGATTCCTACATACTTGCATATTGCACTTGTTATATTACTTTACATTGACAATTATCCATGAGATATACATGTTATAAGTTGAAAGCAACCGCTGAAACTTCATCTTCCTTTGTGTTGCTTCAATGCCTCTACTTTGAATTATTGCTTTATGAGTTAACTCTTATGCAAGACTTATTGATGCTTGTCTTGAAGTACTATTCATGAAAAGTCTTTGCTATATGATTCAGTTGTTTACTCATGTCATTTACATTGTTTTGATCGCTGCATTCACTACATATGCTTACAATAGTATGATCAAGGTTATGATGGCATGTCACTCCAGAAATTATCTTTGTTATCGTTTACCTGCTCGGGACGAGCAGAAACTAAGCTTGGGGATGCTGATACGTCTCCGACGTATCGATAATTTCTTATGTTCCATGCCACATTATCGATGATATCTACATGTTTTATGCATACTTGATATCATATTTATGCATTTTCCGGCACTAACCTATTAACGAGATGCCGAAGAGCCAGTTGTTGTTTTCTGCTGTTTTTGGTTTCAGAAATCCTAGTAAGGAAATATTCTCGGAATTGGACGAAATCAACGCCCAGGATCTTATTTTTCCACGAAGCTTCCAGAACACCGGAGAGGAAACGAAGTGGGGCGACGAGGCGGCGACACGCCAGGGCGGCGCGGCCCACCCCTAGCCGCGCGGCCCTGTTGTGTGGGCCCCTCGTGTCGCCCCTAAACCTACCTCCTCCGCCTACTTAAGCCTTCGTCGATAATAACTCCAGTACCGAGAGCCACGATACGGAAAACCTTCCAGAGACGCCGCCGCCGCCAATCCCATCTCGGGGGATTCAGGAGATCGCCTCCGGCACCCTGCCGGAGAGGGGAATCATCTCCCGGAGGACTCTTCACCGCCATGGTCGCCTCCGGAGTGATGAGTGAGTAGTTCACCCCTGGACTATGGGTCCATAGCAGTAGCTAGATGGTCGTCTTCTCCTAATTGTGATTCATTGTCGGATCTTGTGAGCTGCCTAACATGATCAAGATCATCTATCTGTAATGCTACATGTTGTGTTTGTTGGGATCCGATGAATAGAGAATACTATGTTATGTTGATTATCAATCTATTACCTATGTGTTGTTTATGATCTTGCATGCTCTCCGTTATTAGTAGAGGCTCTGGCCAAGTTTTTGCTAGTAACTCCAAGAGGGAGTATTTATGCTCGATAGTGGGTTCATGCCTCCATTAAATCTGGGACAGTGACAGAAAGTTCTAAGGTTGTGGATGTGCTGTTGCCACTAGGGATAAAACATCGATGTTATGTCTAAGGATGTAGTTGTTGATTACATTATGCACCATACTTAATGCAATTGGCTGTTGTTTGCAACTTAATACTGGAAGGGGTTCGGATGATAACCTGAAGGTGGACTTCTTAGGCATAGATGCATGCTGGATAGCGGTCTATGTACTTTGTCGTAATGCCCAATTAAATCTCACAATACTCATCATATCATGTATGTGCATGGTCATGCCCTCTTTATTTGTCAATTGCCCAACTGTAATTTGTTCACCCAACATGCTTATTCTTATCGGAGAGACGCCTCTAGTGAACTGTGGACCCCGGTCCATTCTTTTAATCGAATACAATCTACTGCAATACTTGTTCTACTGTTTTCTGCAAACAATCATCATCCACACTATACATCTAATCCTTTGTTACAGCAAGCCGGTGAGATTGACAACCTCATTGTCACGTTGGGGCAAAGTAATTTGGTTGTGTTGTGCAGGTTCCACGTTGGCGCCGGAATCCCTGGTGTTGCGCCGCACTACACTTCGCCGCCATCAACCTTCAACGTGCTTATTGGCTCCTACTGGTTCAATAAACCTTGGTTTCTTACTGAGGGAAAACTTGCTGCTGTACGCATCACACCTTCCTCTTGGGGTTCCCAACGGACGCGTGCTGTACGCGTATCATTGCTTCATGATCCTTGCTATCTGCGGCACTCTTTGAGGCATCTATAGCAAAGGAAAAGAGAAAGGTCCCCGTTGCTTCATGATCCTTGCTATCTGTGGCACTCTTTGAGGCATCTATAGCAAAGGAAAAGAGCAAGGTCCCCATTGATTTTGCATCATAGCACTCGTAGTTTCAGAGGCTTTTTTAGAGTGCAATCTCTGGGCGTATTTTCCATCGCACCGATGTTCATTGTAATATACAAACAAGGTTCCTGATGATGTAGTTCGGGTGTCCTGAATTACTACAATTCTTCAAAACTTGAGTCTTCATATCTTCTTGGGTTCCAGCGAACCGGCGCTCCCGATGGGAGTAATAGTCTTCATATCTTCTTGTTTCCAGCGAACCGGCGCTCCCGATGGGAGTAATAGTCTTCAAATCTTCTTGAATTCCAACGAACCAGCGCTCCCGAAGCTCGAAGATATTCCAGGAGCCCCCGAGTAATTCCAGCGCTCCCGACAGGAGCGCATCGGGTCAAAATGATATGATATCCATTGAATATTCCAGATGATGAATCCATCGACCCGAGAGTGCATCGGGAGAAGATATATCCAGAGCCGAAGAAGATAAATCCAGTAACTCGGCTGCGGAAGGCCAATATGGACGCATGTCGTACGGCGGGCGCAATCAAAATAATTGCGCCATCCAAGACAGTCCAGCGGCGGGCACAGTCGAAGTAATTCCGCTACCCAAGATAGTCCACGCGGCGGGCGCAGTCGAAATAATTGCGCCACCAAAGAAAGTTCATGCAACCACGCGGCGCCTGGCTGACGTGACCGATGAAGAGGACACAGTTGATACGGCCGATCCGCGACGGATGAGCACCTGAATATATCCAATCCACAATGTCGGGCTCGCGACAGACGAGCCCCCAGTATGATGAGTGCGTGACGGCGGGCGCGGTCAGCCAAGCAGAGTAGTCGACGGGCGGGCTCCCGAATATATCGAGCCCGCGATGCAACAAGCGAGCCCCGAGCACGACGACTATGCACGGTGAAGCAGTGGACGCTTTTCCGATCTGATGGTTTTTTCGTCGGATGGTAAATTCACCATGAAGTGTTGCCGAACAGTCGAAGTTGTCGGCTCCGCGGTGGCGAGTTCGTGCAGCCCTTTGACCGACCATGTGAATCCGTAATAGCTTGGTCGATTAGTACTGGCGTGGAGACGCATAAGAATTTCAGCCAATCAAGTTAATTTATTTCTTGAGTCTTCGCCACGTGAGCTTGTGCTAGTCTTCGGGACGTGATCCTTGGCGGGACCAGTCTGATTCTCACTGTATGTGCTATCGTGCATCCAGGCTTCTTGACGCGTTTTCTTAGAGCCAATATCAATGGAACTAGAGATGTCCCGAGGTAGGTTCCTGCTGCGCGGCGACCTCGGGACCCTTCTGTGCTTTGTCGTTTCCCTAGTTATTTTTGGTCGGGTAAATCAAACCTTAGCCTGACCGACATACGCATAGATTCCAGCGCTTGTTGATTAGAGGCTCCAGCTTCCCGGTAATGAGACTTGTTCTGATCGATCAATTCTTCTTGGGACTTGATCTAGTATCATTTTTCCTCGCTGCTAGCCCATCCGAAGAAAACAACCGGGCAGCGCTCACTAGTAGAAACAAGGGCTTTGGTTTTTTGCCCCAGATGTCTTTTGCACCGGATTTGGCACGAACCGGTGCTAAAAGGGGTCATTAGCACCGGTTCGTGGGGCGCAGCCGACCGAGGGACCTTTTGCACCGGTTTGTGTTACGAACCGGTGCAAATGATCTATCTTTTGCACCGGTTCGTAACATAAACCGGTGCAAAAGGTTCGTCGCCAGGCACGTGTCAGTCGAGGAATCTTTAGCACCGGTTCGTGTTACGAACCGGTGCAAAAGATAGACCATTTGCACCGGTTCGTAACACTAACCGGTGCTAAAGGTCCCCAGCCCTATTTCAGCTCAGCTACCCGGCCAAACAGCCCACTCACTTCATTTTTGCTAGGATAAGGTGTGTGTGTTGAGTGCTAACTTGCTTCTCTTTGGCATGCACATAAGGTGCTCGATGAAATGTGTGAGAGAGTGATGCCGCTTGATTTTACACACAACAAAAATGAGATGAGGTGCCGGAGCGACACTTAAGCTTTCTCCTCTTTCTTTCCTCCTCGATCAAGGTTAAGCAACAACTTTACCCTTTCATTTGTACGGTGCTAATTTCCACTATTTATAAATATTATGATGTTTTGTAATTGTTTATTGATAAACTTAATTAATTATTTGATGTAGATGAACCGGCGGCAATGGATGTACGTTGACCGACGTCTACCCGAGTTCAGATCGGGCCTGGAAGAATTTATCCGTGTGGCTCAGGAAAACCCACAGGCGGATGGTTTTATGTGTTGTCCATGTGTTGATTGCCATAACTTGAAGCAATACCCTGAATGGCAAGTCATTCACTCCCACCTGCTTTGGAAAGGTTTCATGCCCAGCTATAATTATTGGACCAAGCATGGAGAAAGAGGGGTTATGATGGAAGACAACGAAGAAGAAGAAGAGGATGATGATATGTACCCTAACTACGGTGATACTGCAACAGGGCATGATGAAGATGAAGATGCAGGAGGAGGTGATCAAGATGAAGAGGCATCAGATGAGCCCGTTGATGATGATCTTCGTCGGGCCATCGCCGATGCACACAGAGATGCAGAAACAGAAAACGAGAAGCAAAAGTTAAAGGGCATGTTAGATGATCACAAAAAGAAGTTATACCCAAATTGCGAAGATGGCAACACAAAGCTCGGTGCCACCCTGGAGTTGCTGCAATGGAAGGCAGAGGCTGGTATATGTGATAAGTCATTTGAGAAGTTACTGAAAATAATGAAGAGGAGGTTTCCAAAGAATAACGAATTGCCTGACAGTACGTACGAAGCAAAGAAGGTTCTTTGCCCTCTAGGATTAGAGGTGCTGAAGATACATGCATGCATTAATGACTGCATCCTCTACCGCGCTGAGTATGAAAATTTGGAAAAATGTCCGGTATGCACTGCACTTCGGTATAAGATCAGGCGAGATGACCCTGGTGATGTTGAGGGCGAGCCCCCTAGGAAGAGGGTTCCTGCCAAGGTTATGTGGTATGCTCCTATAATACCATGGTTGAAACGTCTGTTCAGAAATAAAGAGTATGCCAGGTTGTTGCGATGGCACAAAGAAGACCGTAAGAAAGACGAGATGCTGAGACACCCCGCTGATGGATTGCAGTGGAGGACAATCGATAGAGAGTTCCCGGATTTTGCAGATGACGCGAGGAACTTAAGGTTTGGCCTAAGTACAGATGGAATGAATCCTTTTGGGGAGCAGAGCTGCAGTCATAGCACTTGGCCTGTAACTCTATGTATCTATAACCTTCCGCCTTGGTTGTGCATGAAGCGGAAGTTCATTATGATGCCAGTGCTCATCCAAGGCCCAAAGCAACCCGGGAACGACATTGATGTGTACCTACAGCCATTATTTGAAGAACTCTTACAGTTGTGGAGAAAACCAGGTGTACATGCATGGGATGAGTACAAACAGGAGTCATTTAACCTACGAGCGTTGCTTTTCGTGACCATCAATGATTGGCCTGCTCTTAGTAACCTTTCAGGACAGACAAACAAGGGATACAATGCATGCACGCACTGTTTAGATGAGACCGAAGGTGCCTATTTGCATAAATGTAAGAAGGTTGCGTACCTGGGGCATCGTCGATTTCTTCCAAAGAGGCACCCCGTCAGAAAGAAAGGCAATCATTTCGGAGGTGAGGCAGATCGCCGGGTGAAGCCTGAACTCCGTACCGGTGATGCTTTACTTGATATGGTCAAGGACATAAAAGTAATCTTTGGAAAGGGTCCTGGCGGTCAATCTGTTCTGAATGACGTCGTTACCGGACACGCACCCATGTGGAAGAAAAAATCTACATTTTGGGATCTACCCTATTGGAAAGTCCTAGAGGTCCGCTCTTCAATCGACGTGATGCACGTGACGAAGAATCTTTGCGTGAACCTGCTAGGCTTCTTAGGCGTGTATGGGAAGACAAAAGATACACCAGAAGCACGGGAGGACCAGTATCGTATGAAAGTCCCAAAAGACAAGCAAGAACAGGATTACAAGGGGAGTCGCTTAAGTCCTGCCAGCTACGCTCTTACCAAAGCAGAGAAGGATATCTTTTTTGAAGTCCTTTACAGTATCAAGGTGCCGTCTGGATTCTCATCAAATATAAAGGGAATTATAAATATGGCGGAGAAAAAATTCCAAAACCTGAAGTCGCATGACTGCCACATTATTATGACGCAGTTGCTTAGGTTGCACCGAGGGGCTTCTGTAGGAAAATGTTCGAATACCCATTGTGAAGCTATGTGCATTCCTTAATGCGATATCTCAGAAGGTAATCGATCCAGCTAGTCTTCCAAGGTTACAGAAGGATGTGGTGCAATGTCTTGTTAGCTTTGAGTTGGTGTTTCCACCATCTTTCTTCAATATTATGACACATCTCCTGGTTCACCTTGTCGAAGAGATTGCCATCCTCGGTCCTGTCTTTCTACACAATATGTTCCCCTGCGAGAGGTTCATGGGGGTCTTAAAGAAATATGTTCATAACCGTGCTAGGCCAGAAGGAAGCATCTCCAAGGGCTATGGAACAGAGGAGGTCATCGAGTTCTGTGTTGACTTCATTCCTGACCTTAAGTCGATTGGTGTTCCTGAATCGCGACATGAGGGGCGACTAAGTGGAAAAGGCACGCTAGAGAGGAAATCAATGATATGTAGGGACGGCATTTCTTTCACTCAAGCACACTACACAGTTCTACAAAGTTCCACCTTGGTGGCCCCGTCTATCACTGATCACAAGAATATTGTACGCTCCGAACATCCGGGCGATCAAGACTGGATTACGCATAAACATATGCAGACATTCGGCGGTTGGCTCCGAGAACATCTCATTAATAACAACGATATTGTAGATCAGTTGTACATGTTGGCCGGGTCACCATCTTCGACTATAGTGACTTTCCAGGGGTACGAGATAAATGGAAATACCTTCTACACGTTCGCCCAAGATAAAAAGAGCACCAACCAAAACAGTTGTGTCCGCATTGATGCAACAAACACTAGCAGTGGGAAAAAGGACACATATTATGGTTACATAGAGGAGATATGGGAACTTGACTATGGACCTTCTTTTAAGGTCCCTTTATTTCGGTGCAAATGGTTCAGGCTGGATGGAAAAGGGGTAAAGGTAGACCAGCTGTACGGAATGACAACAGTGGATCTCAACAATCTTGGTTACAGAGACGAACCATTCGTCCTAGCCAATGATGTGGCTCAGGTTTTCTATGTGAAGGACATGTCCTCTAGACCGAAAAAAAGAAAACATAAGGAAACGAGCTCATCCGATGAGCCAAAGCGTCACATAGTTCTTTCAGGGAAAAGAACCATCGTGGGAGTCGAGGACAAGACAGATATGTCAGAAGATTATAATAAGTTTGCTGAAATTCCGCCCTTCACAGTGAACATTGATCCAACCATCGTGTTAAATGCTGAAGATACTCCATGGTTACGGTCGAAGCGATCATAATGTATTAATTATTATCCTGTACCTTGAGCTCATATTGTGAAGCGTTTGTTGTGATATGTATCAGTAACATTGGTCGTTTGAACTAAATGCAATTATCCAAGTTTATTATTTTTCTAGATACACATGTTTGGAAATTTATCCTCAGCTACTGGTTGTCGGGTGTATACTAGCTGCTTCCGAGCGGGACTTGCGGGAAGAGTTACTCGGGCGGAGCTTCCGAAGATGTCTAAGACGGCCGTCCATCTAAGACATCTTCGAGAAACTCCACCGGAGAGGCTCTTTCCTTCGAGGTCGCCGTCGTCGGGTTATATACCAGCTCCCTGGAAGCTCTCTATGCTCTCCCCTCATTACCCTGAGCTACTGTTTGTTGGGTGTATACTAGCAGCTTGCGGGAAGAGTTCTCGGGCGAAGTTTCCGAAGATGTCTAAGACGGCCAGCCATCTAAGACATCTTCGAGAAACTTCGTCGGAGAGGGTCTTTCCTTCTTGGTTGTTTCATCTTCTCTCTTTGTTCTCTCTACTCTCCCCGGAGGGGCTATATATAGCGGTGTGTGCCTCCAGATAATCCCCTCCCCCCAGATGAAACCACCCCAGATAAGGCAAATAACAGATAAGCCTCCCCCAGATTTAGCCCCCCCCCCCCCATCTTTAGCACCGGTTCCAGCCAGGAACCGAGATAAAAGGGTATATAAACTAATCCACCATCTTTATCACCGGTTCCGACCCGATGCTTAGGGATAAAAGGGGTATATAAACTAATCAACCGTCTTTAGCACCGGTTCCAGCCATTAACCGGGATAAAACGACAACGACTTTATTGAAATTTAACAAGATACGTTAACTAAACTTAAACTAAAACAACGACAACACTGCTTTATTGAAATTCAACATTAACTAAATTTAAACTAAAATAACAACTTCTACTAGTTCTCCCGCGCATCCGCTGCTGCCCTCCTGGCTGCCGCCTCCTGCCGCAGCTCCTCCTCACGATGACGCTTATGCATCTCCTCACTATCCAGATCCATCACACGCGGCCGCTTATGCAGCTCCTGGAGACTCTTCCTCTCAAATGCTTCTATGGTAGCCGCTAGCGCCGCCTCCTCCCACTCCTCTATCTCTGCGAGCTGCGGGTCCACCTCATCCGCTGCTGCCCTCCTGGTTGCCGCCTCTTGCCGCAGCAGCTCCTCCCACTCCTCTATCTCCGCGAGCTGCGGGTCCACCTCCACCGGCGGCGGGTGCGGCTTTGGGGGCATTGTGCAATGGGCTAGGGTTTGGTGATGACTGAAATGGGAGAGACGGGGGCGTACTATTTATAAAGGGCGTGTAGGCGGGAAATCTCCGCGCTGCGCGTCGTGGCGGGAAAATATACCACGCGGCGCGTCGTGGCGGGAAAATATCCCGCGCGGCGTCGTGGCGGGAAAATATCCCGCGCGGCGTCTTGGCGGGAAAATATCCCGCGCTGCGCGTAGTGACGGGAACTTATCCCGCGCGGCGTCGTGGCGGGAACCGCTCGGCGTCGTGGCGGAAACCGCGCAGTGTCGTGGCGGAAACAACGAAAAAAGGAGGGACGAAGCGAAAAAGACAGCCAAAATTTGGACCTTTTGCACCGGTTCGTGGCTGGAACCGGTGCAAAAGAGCCTTTTGAACCGGTTCCAGCCACGAACCGGTGCAAAAGGTCCAACTATTTCTTCCCCGCGCGCGCCCCTTCTTCTCCATTCGCGCGAGGACCAAAAAAGAGGGGAACTGCTGCCAAAATTTTCGCTACCGCCGCCGGCCGCCTCTCCTCCGCGCCGCGCCGCCGACGGCCTCTCCTCCGCGTCCGCGCCGCCACGACCCCGGCCCGCGCGCCCGTGCACCCGCGCCGCCCCCGCTAGCCTGCGCCGCCACCTCCCGTGCCGCCGCCCGCCCCGTCTGCGCCGCCGCCCCCGCGCTGCGCCGCCAACCGCCGCCCGCGGCAAGGTGAGCCCCGGCCCCTTTGTCTTTTTTTTGTTTTTTGTTTTGTTTTAATTAGTTAGAAAAATTAGTAGTTAAATTTTTAGAAATATAAGTTAGATAAATTTTAGTTAGATTTATTTAGAAAATTGTAGTTAGAAAATATTTGTTAGATAATTGTAGTTCAAAAATATATGTTAGATAATTGTAGTTAGAATTTAGAATATGTTAGATAAAAATGTTAGAAAATTGTAGTTAGAAAATATTTGTTAGATAATTGTAGTTAGAATTTAGAATATGTTAGATAAAAATGTTAGAAAATTGTTGTTAGAAAATATATGTTAGACAATTTTTTTTTACAGAAGTAGTAGTCAAATTTATATGTTCATAAGTAATTTATTCAAATTCAATATTAGTTTGCATACGATGCCGCGTCCTCCGCGTCCTGGAGCTAGGACAATTTTAGAGGAGATGCAGCAGATGGGGGAAGTTCGGGACAGGGCTCCGCCGGGGTGGCACTGGGAGGTGTTATCTTCCGGGGCACGCACCTTGGTGCGGAATCCGGGTCCCGTCGTCGACCCGGATATTCTCTGGTGGAGGTCTTATGGGCCACGTTCGTTTCAGAGGTAGCCGGCCCCGCCGGAGGAGGTAGCTCAGCGCATTGAAGAGGAGGACAAGCACGTTCGCCGTTACATGTATGCGTTAGACAACATGTATAGGACCGGATGGAGCGTTATGCAGGGATCTCATGTTAGCTATGCTCCCGTTGTTGTTCCGTGGCTTTGGGGGTACACCCGGCGCGGCTCAGGACCCGGTCGGCGCCCTCTAGGACCCGGTCGACGCGGTTGAGTGGTTGTAGTAGTGATTGATGTATTATCGATCTATGTATGCATGTAACTGCACTATCTGCTTTCAGCACTATATTATCGATCCTTAGTTAAGAACTATATATGTATTGAGCATTATCCTTAATTAGTACCTATATATATGTATAACTCTAATATTTTGATCATGTATTGAGCATTATTCTTAATTACTTGTAAGTCTTTGCAGAAACTTGTAAGTCTTTGCAGAATCTAGCTTCGTTGTGTTTATAGCATTAGAATAACTTTTAAGTCTTTGCAGAAACTATGGAAAGAGACCTAGAACAAGAATACCTCGTCGAGGAGATTATCCGTGATGATGACGATATCACCTCTATTTACCTAAACCAATCCGGCGAGGGAGACGAGCGAACCCGAGGAGACGGCTCCGATGAGGAAGATGAGCAAGACCACCATGGAGACGGCTCCGGTGAGGGAGAAGGTGACGACTGCGAGGGAGAAGCTCACGACGCCGAGGTGTATATATATTAATTAACCAAGCCTACAGATATGTGCATATACATATATTAACGTTGTTTCTTCTTTTAGACCTCCCAATCAACACACTCCACTGGCAGAACTAAACGAGGCGCGGCCAGAAAGATGGAAGAGCATGAAAGGTGCATCAGCACGGAAATCGCTATAGACGGCGAACCTATTTCTCCCAAGCATCACGCAAAAAAGTTTGTAAGTCAATGCGGAGTTATTGTTAGGGACACCATCCCGATCACCACTCAAGAATGGAAGAAACCTGCAAAGGCGGACGAAGGAGTTACTTACGTCGATACGAGATCCAAAAATCTGATGTTTAGGAAACTCATGGTAAATTTCATATTTCCGGAGCCAGCTGACTCTGATAGTGAGAATAAAAGGCCAGACCCTGAGGATCCCGAGCTGAATGGCATACAACGAAGAGTCAAGAAGTGGGCTCTTAAGAAGATGGCAATGCAGTTCAACGACTACAAGAAGAAATTGGACAACTCCTTTGTCAAGAAAAAGAAGACTCCAGATTTCAACGGCCCCTATGAGAAGATAAAAGACCACTGGGAGGCATTTGTGAAGTACAAGACATCGGAGAGGGCAAAGACAAGGTCAGACACCAACAAGAAAAATGCTGCTAATAAGATGTACTTCCATACCATGGAGCGAGGAGGCTACAAGGCTGGCAGACCTAAGTGGGAGAAATGCGAGAATGACCTAATTGCAAAGGGGATCCAGCCAGAGGTACGAAAATGGAACCAGCGGTCAAGGGATTGGTTTTACGCGCATGGGGGCACGTTGGACGCACAAGGGTTCTGCATATATACACAAAGACATCGGGAAAACCCACTTCCCATCGAAGCCTTTAGAAATGCTGCAAAGGAAGTTGATGACAAGGTATCAACTTGTCAATGCCTATGGATTGTAGGCTAGGGTTTAGTTAGAAGTAGAGGGCAAGTAGATCTCGAAGGTTTCAGCCGAAAAGTACTCGACGATTATGAAAATTAGGGTTTGCAGATAATGATTCGATGATCTCCTCGTCCCTCGACTCCCCCTTTATATAGGAGGTGGAGCCGAGGGATTCGTGTAGTACAAATTACAGAGTCCGGGACGGTTTCTAACTCATCCCGCCAGATTACAAAATAACACTTCCTATTACAACTCTATCTTTCCTTAAATACATCTTGGGCTCTCGAATCCTCTTATTCTTCGGGTAGTGGGCCTTCAGTAAACCCCGGGTACTATCTTCGGCAAGCCCATTTGGGATGCCTATGTCAGTAGCCCCCGAGATTTTGCTTGAATCGTAGAATCAGGGAAAATCTCCACTGTTTATTTTTATTCAAAAGCTTTAACCTTTTTATACTTCTTCATATAAAATTCTATATTGTACAGGGATAATGGTAGTTGGGGCTAGTTCATCTGACGGATCAGGTACTAGTTAACTGCTCTGGTGGCAATCCGCAAAAACCTACTTCAAGATCACGTCCCTGGACATGATCTCGGGATACTGGTGTAAACGTCGACAGGTGCCGCTTAAGGTCTTACCATTCTGTCGAGTCCCAGTCAAATTTATCGGGTACCTAACGCGTCCGTTAGGATTTTTCTTCGTATCTGTTGATACGGATAAAAGCAGCAGAGCGCAGTCTTTGGCGATGCCACGCCCAGCAGAACGGATCTGGGGTCTTACCTTCGCAAATTTGCGGCATTCAGAAATTGATCGCAACTTTGGCGTTCTGAGAATATATTGTCGAGTGCTTTTCCGGCTGTTGGAATGGCACATTTTATCGAGTCAATTTTGACTTATATTGTTCTCCCGATGGGAGTATATGTAGAGTTAATTATAACTCGAAATATACTCTCTTGCTTTTCTATCTTTTATTTTTGAACTTCATCGGGTACGCGAACAGCGTTCCCGATGGGAGTAGCCCCCGAGGCTACAGCCAAGAACTTGTGCTTGGTTGTAGGCTCAACATTTTAGTCCACCTTGTCACTATATTGTTATTATGTCCCAATATGATCTTCTCTTTATCTCTCGGGTGCGCGAACAGCGCTCCCGATGGGAGTAGCCCCCGAGGCTACAGCCAAGGACTTGTGCTTGGTTGTAGGCTCAACATTTTATCGGCACAATCTCCTCCCCCCGCTGTCTCTCCAAGAGGCAAAAGGAAAAGGAACGATGTCGAAGATTCTGGCACTTCCAAAGCCGAAGAAATTGATCCTTCACGTCAGAAGGCAGCTTATGATCCTTATCTTGGATCCTTCGTCAGCTCGTAAGTCCTTTTTACTTTTCTTCTTATTTCTGTACTCGAAATGTTTATCTTGTCTTGATTTTAAGCTGTCGATTTTTAACCAACAGTGATGACGAGGAAGAAGTACCAAGTGTTGACGTGGCTCCTCGAACAAGCACGTCACATACTGTACTTGCCTCAGACACGCTAGTTGAAGGAGAAGAATCCTCGCCTCCTCAACAAAACGTCGTCACCACAACTCCGCCAGGAAGCCCCCTTGCTCCTTCACCAAAAAGGACAAGGGTTGAAAAGATTGTTGAGCCTGCCCCTCAATTGGGCAGTTCGTCGACTCTGCTCTTGGATGATGTAAGTTTGTTGATATCTGTGTTTCCCCTATGTTGCTTTTTTTACGTCTTCACTCTCTTTTTCATGTCGGTGCTTCTTTTCCTGCGTTCTTCTTTAATAGCCCATGATCAAAGAGCTTCTCCGCATTGGGTCCCAATTTATTGGGTACCGTGAGTATGCTAGCAGAGCCGAAGGTAACAACTTTTATACTTGCCGTTTTTCCTTGACTTTTTGCTCCTGTTGCTTGTCGCGATTTTTGATCTTTCCTCTCTCTCTTTTTTATATCTCGACAGAGAAACTTGCAGAGGCCACCAAACGTGCCGACGCGCTTGCTCAAAAACTTGAGCAAAGTGAGGCGGCTCGTAAGAAAGCTGAGCTTGTTGCTAGTGAAGCCAAAGCCGAGGCTGATGACGCTAGAGCAAAGGCTGCTAGTGTCGAGGGATTGCAGAAAAAACTTGAGGATGTCAGAATCGCCTTAGACGAGCACAAAGCTGCACAAGCTTCTCGTGAACAAGGAATCCTCAAACGTCTGAAATCCCAAAGTCGACGCACTTTCAGTAAGTTTTTTGATCCCTTCTATTTTTACGAGAGTCACTGTTTTTTGTTGTTTGACCCACATTTTATTTCCTTGGCAGACCAAACAAACCAGGAATTTGATCTGTCGAATCCTGTCGACGACCCTCTCATTGATGCACTTTCCTATCCGGAGCTGCATGGGTCCGAAATTCGTGAAGGCGTGGCCAATGCTAATGCAGGATTGTCGGCGTTGTTCCCTACTTCTTCCCGAAGAAAGAGGAGCCCTCGACTTTCCTTAATCTCGCCAAGATGTTCAATTCATCAGAAGACCTTGGACTGAAGATGCGCCAAGAAAATATGAAAATTGCTGTCGAAAGCACTGTCGCTTTGGTTCCGACGGTCAACAGGCCGTTGATTGGACGAAAGTTGGCGACACCGAGCAGATAGAGCAATCAAGATGGAGGTCGTTGATTAAGGCAGCCAAGCCCAACACGAAGAAGATCTTGGCCTATCTCGGGATCAAACCAGCGTCGACTCCTAGCTCATCAAGGCCGGAGGTCTAGTTGCATGCCTCTTTATTTTTCTTTCTATGTTTCTTTTGCTCTTGTCGCCAAAGTAGTCATTTGGCGACACGTACTTCCTTAGCTCCACCGTAATGCCTTTGTAATTATTCCGAGAGATCAATGAAAACTCTATCTTTGTTTGTTGTTTGATGTTGTCTTGTCTAAATTTCAGTTGATATTTGATAACTATACTCCGTCTGCCGCTCCTTCCAATATTTCGCCCTCTTCTTCTCGCTCGAGGGGAGCTTTTGCTGGTACTGCACCTGTCGAAGATACCTTGTCGCAAGAACTGGACGAACTTCGACAAGCAACTTCGGTATGCGAAGAAGCAAACACTTGTGATGATGGAAAAGTCTCATAAATCATCTGAAGCCGAAAAATTGCACTTGACAAGCTCGCGAGGCCGTGGCTGCTAAGGAAATTGCTGCTTCCGAGGCTGAAAAGGCGACTACTCGAGAAAATTTCATGCTCGAGTTAATGAATGAAGCCAGTGCTGATATGTCGGATATGCTTGTTTCATCCTCCGATATCTTTTATCTTCATGCTACGTCTCTTGAAGTTTTTCTGCTCCTTTGCTTTAACAGTTCCTTTATCGATAATCATTGCGGAAGAAGAGAGGGTAAATACTAGGACGAACCTCCTTGTTAACCTTTCCCTTGATCATGGTTCTTTGTTTTGGGCTACGCCGAGAAAAGGACCCGCCAGGTTGTCGATTTCAAGATCGCGTTTCTCAAACTCACGATTTCCTTGATTTACGTACCAAGACCCTGTTCATGGTTTACAATTCCATGTTCCCTCGGAACATTCAACCAAAAACTCTTCTGAGGTAATGGAAAAATTTAAGGACGCTCACAAGATCCATGATTTTGTCAAAGCTCAGCGGTGGCTGGCGCCAGATTTGCTCTTATCATGCTTCAGATATGCCACTCGAAACTTGACCTGACCGAAGTTGTTGCGAAAGTTCATGAGAAGGTAAAGCGCCGAAGAGTTGGTGTCGACCGAATTAACACGAAGGTTTCGCCTATAGCCGAGGAAATGATTGAAGACCTTCTTCGGATGGATGCCGACTTTTTTGCCGGCGGTCATTATCTTGACTTTCTTGGCGCTGCTCCCGAAGAAGGCAGAATTACCCTTGATGACATACGCATCAGGAGTAATTATTTTCCTTTTGTAGATAACTCTTCTTTTTAACCTATGACTTTGATTATATATTGTGAAGCAAACGTCGTATTTCTATATTTGACTAGCCCCCGAGTATTTCGGTGGCTAGTTGTTGCGAGGTTTTTGAACCAAGGCATTCATTATGGTGAATATCAGCCCCCGAGCGTTTTTATTGAGTACTATTTTGTATTTTGATTGACTCACGAGGTATTTTTAATACCAAGGCGATGCTTTTTTCTTTCGACGAACTATATTGAAATTTGTCGGGTTCGAGACTTTGAGCATGTCGATAAAGAAAAAGTTATATTGACACTATCTTTATTATATTGCAGCACCGCGAGCCCGCCTCATTAAAAACCTTTCCCGGCCCCACTCGGTGCCCCGAAAAAGGAAAAGAGTGCGTCTGAAAACTCGCGGGCGTTTCAGTACATTGAAGTTTCATAAGGACTGTATTTCAGCTCTAGGCATAGAAACGCCTGAGTTGCGCCACGTTCCAAGGGTTTTGCTCCTCCACCCCTGTCTTCTTGTCCTTTATTCTGTATGCTCCTCCTCCGATTACTTCGTGACGATGTAAGGGCCAAGCCATGGTGACTCGAGTTTTTCATGACTTTTTGCGTGAGCCGAAGAACTAGGTCTCCCACACAGAAAAGACCTCGGCCGCAAACGTCGACCGTGGTAGTTTTTCAAGTCTGTTGGTATTTGGTTACCCTTGATAGTACTTCGTCTCGAGCTTCGTCGAGTGCGTCGACGTCGTCCTCCAACGCTGCCGTAGAAGTTTCTTCATTATATTCGGTGACTACGGGGAGTCGTGCTCTATTTCTCGTTGGCGCATCTTGCCTCTGCTCCATGGACTAGAAAAACGGGGTCTCTGTGTCGCCGTATTTGGTGTTGTTCGGATGCTCCACAACACACTTGGTAGTTCTTACGGCCAGGTATGCCGAGCTTTTTCCAGTGGTCCTAACAGGCGTTTCTTGATGCCGTTGCAAATGATGCCATTGGCTTTCTCGACTTGCCCATTGGTTTGAGGATGTGCAACTGATGCAAAGTGCAGCTTGATACCTACTTCCTTGCAATAATCTTTGAATTCGTTGGATGTGAAGTTACTGCCATTGTCTGTGACGATGCTGTGGGGTACTCCAAATCTGAAGACGAGGCCTTTTACGAATTTTACTGCAGATGCTCCGTCTGGTGAATTTATCGGCTTCGCTTCTATCCACTTTGTAAATTTGTCGACAGCTACTAGCATATACTCCTTTCCTCCTGGCCAGGATTTGTGTAACTTGCCTACCATATCAAGTCCCCATTGGGCAAAGGGCCATGACAATGGTATTGGTGCTAGTTCTGCTGCTGGAGAGTGGGGTTTTGCGGCAAACCTTTGACACGCGTCGCAAGTTCTTACTATTTCCTTAGCGTCCTCGATTGCTGTCAACCAGTAGAATCCTGCCCGAAAAACCTTGGCTGCAATAGCTCGACTACTTGCGTGGTGGCCACAGATTCCTTCGTGTACATCCTTGAATTATTCTTCCTTCTTCGGGTGTGACACACCTTTGCAGGACGCCTGAAATACTCCGCTTGTATAATTCCCCTTTGACTACCGTGAAGGCTTTGGAGCGTCGAATTATTCGCCTTGCCTCGACTGGATCATCGGGTATTTCTTTCCTGAGGATGTATGATATGAACGTCTGCATCCATGGTATCTGTATCATCATGACCAGGTCTTGTTCTTCTTCTTCTTCCTCTTGCTCTTCCTTGGTAGCCCCCGAGGGTTTCTTCTCCTTCTTTTTTGACTTTGTTGATTTGGTGGATCTCTCTGTTATCTCTTCCCAGAATACACCTGGCGGGACCGCAAGGCATTGCGACCCGATATTTGCAAGAACGTCGGCTTCGTCGTTGCTCAATCTACTAATATGATTTACTTCGCATCCATCGAACAACTTCTCGAGCTCGTTGTACACCTCCTTGTATGCCATCATGCTATCATTGACTGCGTCACATTGGTTCATAACTTGCTGAGCCACCAGTTGTGAGTCGCCAAAGATTTTTAGTCGAGTTGCACCGCAGGCTTTCGCCATCTTCATCCCGTGTATGAGAGCCTCATATTCTGCTTCATTGTTAGATGCGTTAGGGAACGTCATCCGAAGGATGTACTTCAACTTATCGCCTTCAGGTGATATGAGCACTACTCCTGCGCCAGCCCCTTCTAGTCTTTTGGACCCATCAAAGTTCATGGTCCAGGTTCTCGACAAGTCTGGAGGTCCTGTGTTTTGCAACTCCATCCACTCTGCGATGAAATCTGGCAAAACTTGCGACTTGATTGCTTTTCTTTTTTCATACGTGATGTCCCGAGGGGAAAGTTCTATTCCCCAAAGGGAGACACGACCCGTAGCTTCTGGATTGTTTAGTATATTTGACAAGGGAGCTTCATTGACCACTATGATCGGATGTGCCGAAAAATAGTGGCGCAATTTTCGTGCTTTGTTGTGAACACTCCATATGCTAGCTTTTGGTACCGAGGGTACCTTTGTTTTGAGGGCGACGTAACTTCGCTCCACGAAGTATACTGGCCTCTGCACTCCATGGATTTTGCCTTCTTCTTCTCTTTCGACTACTAGCACCGTGCTAACCACTTGAGGTGTGGCTGCAATATACAGCAGGAGAGGTTCCTTTTCCTTTGGTGCCACCAAAATTGGTGGTGTCGAAATTTTGCGTTTCAAATCCTCGAAGGCTCTATCGGCCTCTTCGTTCCATTGGAATTTATCTCCTTGCTTTATCAAAGCGTAAAATGGTAACGCTTTTCTCCTAGCCTGGCGATGAATCTGCTCAATGCTGCGACTCGCCCAGTTAGCTGCTGTATCTCTTTCAACTTTGTTGGCTTCCTCATTGTTACTATAGCTTGTATTTTGTCGGGATTTGCTTCAATCCCTCTTGCTGAGACTAGGAACCCCAGGAGTTCTCTGCTGGGACACCGAAAGAACACTTCGTCGGGTTCAACTTTAGGCAGAATTTGTCGAGGTTGTCAAAAGTTTCTTTGAGATCCTCGATCAGCGTTGCCCCCTTTTTTGACGTTATGACGACATCATCGATGTATACTTGCACGTTTTTCCCGATCTGTGTTGCTAAACACTTCGCATCATCCTCTGATATGTTGCTCCCGCATTTTTTAGACCGAAGGGCATTGTCTTGTAGCAGAACACGCCGTAAGGTGTAATAAACGCTGTTTTGGCTTCATCATCTTCTTTTAATCTGATCTGGTTATAACCAGAGTATGCATCCAGAAAGGAAAGACGTTCACGGCTGCCGTGGAGTCGATGATTTGATCGATCCTTGGGAGGGGAAAGTGATCCTTAGGACAATGTTTATTGAGACACGTAAAGTCGACGCACATGCGAAGGACTACCGTGTGTTTCTTCGGCACCATCACTGGGTTAGCTACCCATGTAGCTTCTGTAGATATCTCTTTGATAAAACCAGCCTCCTCGAGTCGATTTATTTCGGATAGCATGGCTTTGCGGTTTGGTTCCGAAAAACGCCGCAAAGGTTGTTTGATTGGTCTTGCTACTTTGGATCCAAGTTTAGGTGGTGCTCGGCAAGTTCCACAGGGTACTCCTGGCATGTCGGCTGGACACCATGCAAAGATTTTCCAGTTCTCACGGAGGAACTTGACGAGCGCTTTCCTATGCGATATCCATATTTGTTGCAATGGATGTCGTTTTTTTCGGGTCTGTTTGGGTGGATTTGCACCTCCTTAGAATTTTTCTCGGTATTGAAAGTTGACTCTTTATTTGGCCTTCCAACGTCCTGGCGAAGACGTCGTGATCGGTCATGCTTTTTGACGCCAAATACTCAGCTTGCATTCGAAACTTTACGATAGCCGATGAAAATCCTTGTCGCATTTATCGGCTAAAGCGAAGCTTCCTTTGACTGTGATTGGTCCCCTTGGTCCAGGTAGCCTCCACAACGGGTATGTGTAATGTGGCATCGCCATAAATCTAGCGTATGCTGGTCGTCCCAACAAAGCGTGGTGCTGCGACGGAAAATCTACGACTTCAAATTCCAGCCTCTCGATTCTATAATTCTCTCGGGTTCCAAACTGAACGTCGAGGTTGATTTTTCCAGTGGATAATTTGGCTTCTCTGGTGTGATACCGTGGAACCTTGTGTCTGTTGGCTTCAGGTTCGCTAAGGATATGTTCATCTTCCTCAATGTATCTGCATACATGAGGTTTAAGCTCTTGCCGCCGTCTATGAACACTCGAGAGACGTCAAACCCTGCAATAGCTGCTGGTAGAATAAGTCTTGACTGCCCTGGTCGAGGAACTTGTTGCGGATGATCTGCTATGGTGAACCCAATATCTTGCCACGACCAATTAAGATACTCGACGAGTTGGTGGAGGCATTTTTCTGCCATAAACACTTGTCGTGAGATTACTTTACGAGCTCTATTTGATGGCCTTGCCTTCGAATCATCGACACCGCTCCATGAGAATTGGGATCAACGTAAGGTGGTGGTGGGGGTGCTGCTGCTATTACGAGCTGATGTCGATTGTAAATGCAGCCGATTGCGGGAGGTGGTGGCAGGTGGATCTCGCTCCTGGGTTCCCGAGGATTTCTCTCGTGCTGCTCGAGCATTAGCGTGCTCTGCATGCCTTAGCATTGCTCGAAAATTTCGACAGTCTTTACGCAAGTGCCCGACTGTCTTTTACCGTTGTTGTCAATGAAAAAGTGCATCCGACACGGCCCGTTCATCATCTCTTCGGGGACATGAAAGGCCTTGGGAACCTGGGCCCGCTATTTTGTCTGTTGTTGCGAGAATCATCCCCGTTGTCGCTTCGCTGCTCATCGCTTCTCGATAATCATCTCTGTTGTTTCCTCCTGTATTTGTTCGAAAACCTGCCGAGATTTGTCCTGGAGCGTCGTAATTCTGGTACTGCCGAGGAAACCGTCGCCTTGGTTGATAGTTTCGCCCCCGGTCCTCTTCTGGCGACCTGTGTCGTTTGTTATAGACAGCATCTTCTCCATCTGCCCATTTGTTTGCTATCTCCATTAACGCAGATACTGTTCTTGGATTGGTTCTCCCCAAGTCCTCGACAAAATCTCCACGCCTGATTCCTGCAACAAACGCATCTATTGCTCTCTCGTCAGATATATTTTCTGCCGAGTTTTTGATGATATTCCATCTTTGGATGTATTTTCTCATTGACTCATCTGGCTTTTGTCGACATGCTCTCAACTCCTCTAACGACGCAGGTTTTTTGCACGTGGATCTGAAGTTCTTGACGAACACGTCCTCGAAACTTTCCCAACTGTCGATAGATCCTGGAGTGAGTTTCTTTATCCACGATCGTGCGGCTCCACTCAAATGCACCTGAATGCTTTGCATGGCTGTTGCCCTGGTTCCTCCCGTGAGCTTCACTGTCTCCAGATAGTCGACTAGCCAATCCTCTGGATCTTGAAGGCCGTCGAACTTTTTGAAATTGTCGGGTAGCTTGAATCCTGAAGGGACTCGAGTTTTTCGGACTCTCCTCGTGAAGCATGGCAAGCCGCACATATCTTCGTCGTTAAGCTCCGGAGATTGCCGATGATCCCTTCTGCTTTGTCGTGCTCTGTCGACTCTTGCTTGTGCTGCCGTATCTCTTGCTCCACTTAGTCCTTCAGGGGCTGCCGCCGTAGCTCGTGGACTATTTTGCCTTGCTGTTCCTTCGGGAGGCGTTGAAACGAACGCTGTCCCCATAGCTCCAACTCCTGCTATCGCCATATTGTATAGTGTTTCCCTTGGATCACCTGGAGGTGGTTTAGACGCGAGGATAAAAGCTTGTGTCGCCATATACCCAGCTTCCGGTGTCTTAGGGATAATGTTTCCTCTTGTGTCTATCGACATAAAGGACATGTCGAGGTTTTGAACCAAGTGCTCTCTTTCTGCTTCGGGTATGTGTTGTAACCTTGATCTTCCTCTGTTCCGAGCCTCCCCGTGGCTATCACCCGAAGTTCTAGATTGTCGACTCAGATCTGCCCTTCTCTGCTTGGATGCGTAAGCTGCTTCCTTTCTCTGTTCAACTCAGCTGTCTGTTTTTCCAATTCCCTCGCAGCTCGTGCGAGCCTATATTGATATGCTTGCAATTCCTCTGGTGTGGCCGTGGTAGCCATTGGTTCTGTACCGTTCATAGCTCTCGCGGCTCTGTCCCACGCTGTTTGTGAAAGTTGGACTCTATCTCGCGGCTCTGGCCCGACGTATTTATTGCCCAGGCCTTGTCGCAGATTGGAGGGATCGACGTATGGATTTCCCAGATCGTCGAAAGCCTCAGATGTTTCCTCTTGATCTTCAATGGCATAAATCTGATGATACTTTGTACTCAGATCTATGTTGGGTTTGGTGGCATCATCGTTTAGATTGATGAAGACCTTGCCCACTGTGATAGATTTGTCGATGAAGTCATAGCTGTCGACATCGCTTGAGCCATCGCTTATATATGAGTCCGCAGATGACTCAAACGACATGTCGTTGAAGATCTTGGCTAGTTTCTCTCTTGTTCTGGTGCTGATGTAGCGTGTCGCCGAAGTTTCTTCTTCTCCTGACTCGGTTGACGACGCATAGCTTGAAAAATCGGAATCGACCTTCGACGATCCCGACGAAATCGGAACCTCGACACGATACGATCCTTCCTTCTCGACGCGAAAGTGAAACCTTCCGAACGTCATCTCCATGGGCTCCGCCAGATACGCATATGCATCCAAACGGGAGGGTGGGTGAGGAACAAAATCGACAAGACCAGTAGCGATCTATTTACCTCGATCCATTGTGTTGCTTGCAGTTGATGATGTCGAAGATCTTGAACGTGCCATCGAGATCAGATCCTTACGCCTCTAATTCCCACAGACGGCGCCAATTGACAAGGTATCAACTTGTCAATGCCTATGGATTGTAGGCTAGGGTTTATTTAGAAGTAGAGGGCAAGTAGATCTCGAAGGTTTCAGCCAAAAAGTACTCGACGATTATGAAAATTAGGGTCTGCAGATAATGATTCGATGATCTCCTCGTCCCTCGACTCCCCCTTTATATAGGAGGTGGAGCCGAGGGATTCGTGTAGTACAAATTACAGAGTCCGGGACGGTTTCTAACTCATCCCGCCAGATTACAAAATAACACTTCCTATTACAACTCTATCTTTCCTTAAATACATCTTGGGCTCTCGAATCCTCTTATTCTTCGGGTAGTGGGCCTTCAGTAAACCCCGGGTACTATCTTCGGCAAGCCCATTTGGGATGCCTATGTCAGTTGAAGAGGGGAAGTTCCGTCCCGAAAGAGAGAAGGACCAGCTCACACGCGCCCTTGGGAATCCTGAACACACAGGACGAACACGAACCATACCAGGTGGCAAGCCGTGGTGTATTGGGTTTCCTGCAGAAACGAAGAAATATCCCGATAGAAGCCGTCAGAGGCAAAAGGATGTGGTTCAAGAACGCGTTGCTAAGCTAGAGGAGCAAGTGAGGATGATAATGTCAGGCTCAGTCACAGTCACCCAACCTCAACCTAATCCGCGGATAGAACAAGTTGCATTCGATGCTACCGGCCAGGGATCTCAGCGGAAGAGCAGCGTGGCTTCCACGGAGCTGCCTGGTGATGATGCAGATGTGGATCCGCAGATGGCTCCTCCCTCCCCTGTGGATCCGCAGATGCCTCCTGATCTCTACCCTGTGGACTTTATCACAGAGTCAACACCTTGTGAGCTACATTTCCAAACGATGGGCTACTTAACGCTCAAGGCGGCGATCGGCTATGTCTTACCGCCAGTACCTGATCAAAGATACCACTTCAATCCGGTTCCACCTGGATACGCTGTTGCCGGGGTGGATCAAGTTATGGATGGGTATGGGCCGCTGAGGCTTGACCACCCTGCCGGTGAAGGGGATTTGCTAGAGCTGGGAGAGGCCAAGAACACTACAGTTCTATGGCGAAAGGAATTCATTGTGATTCCGGGTTGGAAGGCGCCAACAAGGTCTCCACCGAGCCAGCATTCTCCACCGATGCAGCCGTCTCCAGTGCGTGAGCCTTCCCCGCCGGCGCGTGAGCCATCTCCGCCGCCGCGTGAGCCTTCTCCGCCGCCCAAGTCTAAGAGGAAAATTAGGCGGACCGCTACGACACAGCTGAGTCGTAGCAAATCACCGAGACGCAAACAAGAGCCCCTCCCAAGAGTGCCTAAGGTTGCTCCCAAGAGACCTTATTACTATACAGTTGAGGAAAATGCCAAGATCGTAGCTGAACATCACAAGCAACAAATGTTGAAACTGAAAAAGCCCCAGCTTGAGCCGGAGCCAGCTATATCTCTGGAAAAGAAGTTAAAACTGCTGAAGAACCTTCATCAACCTGAGCCAAGTCTTTCATCGAACTATGACCGGTCTATTCACAAGTCAAATGTGTTAGCAAGAGAGCGGTGGGAAAAAAGTAAGGTAGAAGGGAAACCAGTTCCCCAGCTTGGAGCCCAGAAAAACTCGTGCCCCCCGCTGCAAGTGTATCCCGATGTCCTAGCGTGCCTTGATCCAATGATGGTAAAACTATACAAAGATGAGGCAGATGCGGCCGGTATGAGTATTCCTGAGTACTTAAGCCGCATCGAAATCATGTACACGGACGATGTCCAATTAGCATACCATTACACATACGGGGAACCTCTTGTCAGAGCTGCGGAGTTGCCTAATCTATCAACACAGCTGCGAAGACTACATAATTGGTACTTGGATGCATGTAAGGACGGTCAGAACTGGATCATGGTGGCAATAAGAGATGAGCACTACGGGCGAACTGACGTGATGAACATCGAATTTTGTGAATTATTTCAGTTATTCAACCAAGACGCCCTCGACAAATCTCTGCTGAGTGCATACTGTCTGTAAGTATTATTTATGTAATTAAGTCTCTACCGCGGCTCGTCCATTATTGCATGCATATAACCATACTCTCACTGTATTATGCAGAATGAAGATTCGCGAATGCCGCAAGGGGCAAATCTATGATCTTGGGTTCGTTGACCCATATACCGTGAATGGGTATACTGTCGACAACTCTCCCAAGGACACGGAGAATAACTTGGTACATGTCTTAAGGAAAAACTCATACAAAAGGGCAATACTATTTCCTTACAACTTCGCGTGAGTGTTACTCTCTTCACACATTAAATCTTTTTCGCTTACTCCATGTGTTAAGTGTAATTGATGAGTTATGCATATATATATATGTGTGTGTCCGCAGGTTTCACTATATCCTGCTAGTCATTGAACCCGACACCGGGATAGTAGAAGTCATGGACTCGAAGAGTAAACCCCTTGAGGCGTGGGGGGACATGGCTGATATCCTCCACAAGGCTTGGAAACGGTTCACCAAAAAAGCTCCGGGTTTAAAGAATAAAGAACTTCGAATAAAACATGTACCGGTAAGTACTACTGGCTAGGCCGCGCATCTCTTTGATTCTAGTTTCAATACCATTATTATTATCCTTGATTATATATATATTATTTTGATTGAACTTTGTTCTCGTAAAGTGCTTGAGGCAAGAGGACGGGAATAATTTATGCGGGTTCTACGTTTGCGAGTTCATCCGCCAGAATACCCACCATGTGAGGGACATTTTGGAACAACTTGATGTAAGTAATTAAACAACATTCATGGCTTTATTTTATCACCTTGTGTTTCATTCACATACACACACATATATATATTGACCACCGTACCTTCTTCAAATTATTAGATCGAACGGTTGCGGGACGGTCTTCTAGCAACTGAGTGTGTACGAGCAATTCAAGAAGAACTGGCGGGATTCTTACTTGAGCAAGTCATAGCTCCAGACGGAGAACACTATGTGGACAACCACCAATATCAAAGTTGATGTAGACATATATATATATATATATATATATATATATGCATGAACGTGTGTCACTTTGATCGATATATGTAATATAATGGTTTCCTATATATATATTTGAATTGTCTGCATTAATATTATACCGTTTTCGAATGGGGCAGAGTCTCTGCCGCGGCAGAGTTTTAGTGCAATTCCCTGCCGCGGCAGAGTCTGCCGCGGCAGGGAATTGCACTAAAACTCTGCCGCGGCACAACCCTTTTGCACCGGTTCGTATTACGAACTGGTGCAAAAGCTCCCCCGCCGAGCGCCCCATAGCCTGCCACGTGGTGACCCCTTTAGCACCGGTTCGTAAGTGAACCGGTGCAAAAGGGGGGGGGGGCTTTTGCACCGGATGGTTTGCACCGGTTGGCCATCCGGTGCATATGGCCATTATGAACCGGTGCAAAAGAGCAGTTTTCTACTAGTGGCTATTTCCAGGACAGATCGATCGGCACGAAGATGACTAATACGATCCAGGAACTTAGTGTACTTTTTGTTTTTCTTAACACGATCTGCCGACCAATCACCAGGAGCAGGATGTCCCGTGCAGCCGATAATTTCGTTCCGCGCAGCCGATGAGTTTGCCCTGGTTTCTTCGATCTCCTCACTGATGATGAATTTCAGCCCTAGCGTTGAGATGCAATTCGAAAGTTGTTGATGACCGTGATAAGAGATCCCGCCCGGATAACAAAATCCACTCGCCGCGCTTCCCACAGACGGCGCCAATTGACGAGGCGGTTTCTCGGCAATGCCCACCATGAGGGGCTTGGGTTTTAGAGAAAGGCGACGACGGAAGTTCCGGGAGCGAGGCGGTACACGACGTACCCAGGTTCACGTCCCCGCGGTGGAGGATCGCTACGTCCTGCTAGCAATCCAGTATATGAATATATGGGTACAGGGGGCCGCCATAGGCGGAGTAGTTGTATCTAGTCTAGTTCTAGTTTGCGGGTTGCGATGCCTAGGCGTGTCGCCTCTATGATTATGTTTCTGATTATGCGTGTCCTAAGGGGTGCCCCTGCCTGGCTTTATATATCAGCCAAGTTAGGGTTTACAAGAGTCTTAATAGGATTCGTGTTGGAGTCTTCTTTCCTTGTAGTCCAAGTTGATGCGCGTACAGGTCCAGCTCGTCGAGTCCTCGTGCTGGTCCAACTTCATAGTTTGCACCGGGTATGGCAATGTCGAGTACCCGAAGGGTTATGCCCACGTCAGCTGGAGTAGTGGGAGGATGGATGACCGAGCGGGAAGTTTGATCACGAGTAAGTAATTTGACTAGAGATAAGTGTAGTTAGAGATAGAGACTAAACTAAGCAAATAACAGAAATAATAAAAATTCTGAAAAAATAGAAAAAAAGAAAGTGGACAAAATAGAAAAAATAAAATAAAAAATTTCACGAAAAGATATTTTCGCCCAACACACGCAGCCCACGCGGATGGACCTTTAGTCCCAGTTCGTAAGCAACCGGGACTAAAAGAGGTGGGCTTTAGTTCCGCTTATTTAATCCCGGTTACCCTTTTTCTACTAGTGTTGGCTAGCTGATAAGTGGTAGCATACTCAAAATAGTGAAGCAACAAGGCAAGCATTACAAACTATATACGGTATCTTGCTATCTCCTCGATATCTTTTTCAAAACGTGAAGTACAATGCACACAAACACACACAAGCACGGCACCGCACCTGTAAACTCACAGAAAGTATAGCGAAGACTGGAGACACTGAGCTTCAAGATTGACGAAGTAACCTAGACGTGCCGCTCCTTAGTAAATCGGCCCTTTTCACCTAAAAAATATTCCGCTTTAATATGACGTATAGAATGTTATACATGTATGGATTGGTTTCTAGGGAGCTAAAATGCAATCAACCCCCACTTCGAACCAAGGAGTAATCTCCATGTTTTGTTTCCTACTACTATTCCCACTGTAAATTCAGGCGCAAGTGCGGGGCGTGCGTTTACCTTTTTATTTTTGTACAGAGAAGAGCGTTTACTAGTATTGCGCTATTGTGAACAGCAGTGGGGACAAAATGCATTAGGATGTGCGATGCGGCGATTTAAACAAAAATAACCCTTTGTTGTAACTATAGCACAGACTGATCCTCCGGTCAAACTATTTCATCCATCTAACCCTTTTGTGCGGCGCCCTTCACAACGGCGCCACACCTCACTGTGTGGCGCCCGTGCCTGCGGCGCCACTCTCTCAGCCGACGTGGCGTCCTCGTGGCAGGATGTGTGACGCCGCTCCCATCGGCGCCACACGGTGAAACTGTGGCGCTGCTCGGAAGGGCGCCACACATAAGGATGTGTGGCGCCCGCGTCCGCCTCAGCCCGACACTCTTCTTCTTCTCCTCTTCCCTTGTCTCTGTTTGTGAAGAACCGCTGCCGCCGCCCGCCCCCCCGCCCCCCCCCCCCCCCCCCCCCCCCACCAAATCCACCAAGGATTCGTCAAATCTGGCCAGCCAACTCCTTCCTCATCCATTCCTCAAGGTACTCCTCTTCGATTCCCTCCGATTCATCCACTAGTGTTGGTGGATTTGGTAGATTTGGATATGAACCCTAGACATGGAAATTTATGTTGGTGGATTTGGATATGAACCATAGATATGGAAATTAATGTTGGTGAAATCTACATTGTAGTCTATGTGTTTGAACCAAAGATTTGTTGGAACCCTAGATATGAAATTTGACATGTATGTGTTGAAACTCTATGTATGTATGTGTCGAAATATCTAATATTTGCCTAGTAAATGCATTCAAATGTGTTACATATGCCTAGTATTTGTGATGGAATAACTCATATTTGTTAGGAATGGCACATAATATGGTGTTTTATCCCTAGATATGAATGTATATGATGTATGTGTGATGGCTTATTTGGATATATTCTCATGTATGTGTTGCTCATATTTGTTAGGAATGGCTCATAATATGGTGTTTTACGTAAACATGTACGATAGTGTATCTCATAGATCAAGAGTATGACAGGGATCACCTGGCTTTTCATATGACGGAGAGGAGAACGGATCTTCACCCTTTGAAGATTCGTTACCATGGCACGGTAGATATGGCGTATGACGAGAGGTACACGGAGTTCATCCAGCCTACCGGTCTTCTCCCGCTCATATCGCTTGTAAGCCGTGGGGGGCCGAACATGAACGCCGCGGCACTCACCGCCCTTGTCGATCGATGGAGGCCGGAGACGCACACCTTCCACTTGAGAGCCGGCGAGATGACCCCTACTCTTCAGGATGTTTCCATGATACTTGGACTTCCTATTCAGGGCGACCCACTGTGTATGAACACAGCTTCTGATGGGTGGTGCCAGCAGATGGAGAACCTTATTGGCATGGCTCCTCCGCCGCCAGAAGATCCAAATGAGAGAACTCCCACCGGCGCATCTTTCTCTTGGATCAGGACTAACTTTGGAGAATGCCCGGAAGGGGCCAACGAGGACACTATTAGGACGTACACCCGTGTGTACTTGTGGTACATGATGTCGAGGACTCTCTTTGCTGACAGTGGTGGGAAGCTGGCCCATTTGTGTTGGCTCAAGGCGCTTACGATGTTGGAGCACCGGTGGAGTTGGGGAACAGCGGCACTTGCCTACCTCTACCGGTAGGTGATGATTTGATGTATGTACTATTCTTCTATAGTAGTGTGCTAGACAAAGTACTAACCTAATGTCTTATTTTCGTAGTTGGACGAACAATGTCGCAGGATTGGAAAGGGCGGTATTGGTGGATGCTTGCTCCTACTTTCCGTATGGAGCTGGGACCGCATATCAGTTGGGCGGCCCAGGATACTCGACGAGAGGCCATGGCCTCATCACCGGAACAACCTTGATCAGGAGCCGACTTGGGCATATCTTTGGGACAATGTCTCGGAGATGACGAGCAATCCAAATATCATGTACATGCGCTACACTGAGGAGTTGGACACTCTTACCGCTGAGCAGGTAACCGATTTTAATCGATCACTCTTTTGCAATCGGAGTTCATAAATTCTACTGGCATGTTGTAAATTCTGAAATATTTGTATGCTGCAGGTGGATTGGGAGCCATATGGTACCTATTACCATATTGGCGCGGGGATGGCTGACCTCAACCCCAAGTGCCTTGAGGAGGCGCGTTTCTGGCGTATGCGCTGCCCACTCATATGCATGTGGCTTGTTGAATACCACCAGCCGCACAGAGTGATGAGATAGTTTGAGTTGTATCAGGAGTGCCCACCTCAGTGGCAATACACGGACCACATGTTTCATAGGTAAACTTCTTGAATCATGCGATGGAAGCTTGTTGATTGAAGAGGTAGAATCTAACTTCTTGATTCTTGCAGGCTTGATAGGCAGCGGCAGAGGAAGATCACAAATTGGCCTGTCCATCATAGAGGCCACATCACAGCGTTCCAACACTGTTTGGAAGCGATACGGAATGCTGGCCATGTGGAGATTGTGCCTCACGACTTGGCCGCTTTCAACAACTATCTCCAATGGTTTCATCAAAGCACGCGTATCAAGTTAGTGAACCCCGCGTATGATGACGACATCTTGGACGACCCCATCGAGTTCGATGAGATTGCGAAAAGCCAGCACGACATCTATGCTCGCAAAGGGAGACCGACTTCTATTGCTTCCGAGCTGAACTTCATGGTAATGGATTCTCTCGTTAACTAGTACATCATCTACATTGGCATGTGCTCGCTTAAATTGTGTATAATATGTTTGTCACAGCGGTCCCAGATCCAAAAAACAGCTGAGGAGTGCGAGGTTGTTTGGGATCAGAGCCATAGAGATGAAAAGCCTATCGGACCGTTGCGGCATTTCATTAAGGTACGATCACCAACTTTGAATGTAAGCTATTATGTTCGGGTGGCTTTGTAACCATGACTTCCATGACGCAGAACACTGCACGAAAGATGCGGCGGTTAGCCAACTTGCTAGGTTGCCGCGACGGTGAAATTGCTACATCCTCTTCTGAAGAGGCGGAGGTATGGACTATTTTGTTGCTGTCAAACATGTGCTTACTAATTTCAACTTTTCTAATCTCATGTGTTCATGTTTGTGAAGATTCCTGACGACGCCATTCTGAGTTAAAGCATTAGTCGAAGCAAGAAGCAAGCCACATGGTCTGCTTACCAGTTGAAGCCAAGGGGCAAGGCTCCGAATCGATAAACTCCGGACGATTATGTCAACCGAGGAAAGAAGGTTGTGATTGAGGAGGATGAGGCGCCACCGCGGAGATCATCTTTGAGGAGGATGAGTAACGATGAGCCGTTATCTTTAGAGGAGGAGGAGCAGCAGGAGCAGGAGCAGCAGCAACAAGAGCCACGGTAGCGGACGAAAAGGATGTCCGTCTGAAAGCAGCCCGTGAGGACGGCACGTCGGGGATAGATGGATTTGTGTTGTGAACTCTATCTTCATTGCTACGTGTTCTAAACTCTATGTCATTGCTACGTGTTGTGAACTATATGTCATTTCCAACCATGTCTATTATTGCTACGTGTTGTTTGAATCTATGTGCTACGATGTGAGCTATGATATGTGCTATGTGTATGATGTGTGTATGAAATTGCTATTGTTGTATTGAAAACTGTTGAAATAAGGTAGAAATTTTCATGGATTAGCAAAATTCATTGTGTGGCGCCGACGTCATGGGCGCTACACTTCACATTGTGGCACCGACGACTTAGGCGCCACACAATGCAACTTATATGTCGAAAACATCCAGGGGCTTCGGACGCTTAGTCCTTAGCCGTTTTGGCAAGCCTATTTGTGTGGCGCCGCTGGCATCGGCGCCACACTTCCCGTGGCATCGGCGCCACACTGAAACAGGCTCGCCAAAACGGCTAAGTCCCAGGAGAATTGTCTTACAGTAGGTTCTGGGCAATTATAAGTGCGTGTGTGGCGCCGATGGGAGCGGCGCCACACATCCTGCCACGTCGGATCGGCGCACAGCTCAGCGTCGAGGACGCCACGTCGGCTGGGAGAGTGGCGCCGTAGGCACGGGCGCCACACGGTGAGGTGTGGCGCCGTTGTGAGGGACGCCACACAAAAGGGTTAGATGGGTGAAATAGTTTGACCGGAGGGTCAGTGTAGAACGATAGAGAGGGAGAGAGATGCGGAATATGTTGGATGTATTATTGAGCCTCATGGGCGAGTATATATAGGCGTACAGGGATCATCTTGGAGTGCAAGGCAAGACACGAGAGTCCTATCTCTATCCTAGACTATCCGTTTATACGTACACGGAATATATCTCTAACACTCCACCGCAGTCGTAGCGGGATCATCGTGAACAACATGAACGACGTGGACGGTCAGACTGGAGATAAACCGAAGTGGACCCTAGAAGGCTGACACTCCCGCGCAGTCGTAGCGGGAGCGTCGTGGACGATGTCACGTCGCGGATGCTTGGACTGTAGAAGAAGCTGAGGTGCTCATGCGAGGTGATAGCCCTTTGTGCCGATGTCGAGGTAGCCGAGAGCGTGGGTGCTGCAACCTTGGTCGGGGTAGCCGCGCGAGGGGATGCCGTGGTCGATGTCGTTGTCGGGAGCCGGTGTCGAGGTAGCCGCACATGAAGCCGCAAGCGCATAGTGCGCGAGGAGAGTGACGGAGACGCGTCGAGGCTGTCGTGGAGGTTGTCGATGCCGAAGTCGATGCAGTCCGAGCCGTCGAGGACGAGGTGCTGCCCTAGTTTTGTCAGAACTAGGTGCACGTCGGGGACGAAGGCATACTCCGGTTTTGCCAGAACCGAGTACGCAAAGAAGAAGTCGGCGACGTGGTCGAGGCAGTCGTAGAAGAGTCGATGCCGATGAAGATGTTGTCGAAGCCGATGAAGACGAGGCGCTAGCCCGAGCTTGCCAGGCTCGGGGATGAAGGCACGCGTCGGTGTTGCCAATACCGGGCGTGCGAGGGAAGGGACCATCATGGACCGCGAGGTCGTGGTGGACGGAGACGTAGAAGGCGGCGAAACCAGCGGTGACCAGGAGTGACCATGCTGGACGCCTGTGGAGGTGCGGCGATGGTACTCGAAGTTGGCGAGGAGGAACCCGTCGGCTTGACGTAGACCTAGCGCTGACGGTGGCGACCTGCGCCGATGGGGCGGCGCGGTAGTAGCCTGGAACGTCGGTGCACGGGGACGGCGAAGTAGACTGCGTGCGGCGACGTCTCGGCCCGAGGGGCCGTTGTAGCTGCAGGGCGCGAGTCGACGCAGCGGCGGGAGGCCACCAACAACTTACACGCCTTGGAAGGCGCGTTTGAGGCCGGTAGCATGGACCAAAGGCGGCGGTGCTGCGGCCTGAAGGGGCGATGCAGCGGCAGCCCGTAGCTCGATCGGTGGTTGGGGCGTGCTCGGGGACGTGCTTGGCGTAGACATGCGCGCAGTCGGTTGATCAGACCGACGGCGGCGCTGTACGCGCCATGGCGTGGACGACCTGCCATAGATTGGAGTCGTTGGCGACGTTGTCGGTGATGTCCCGGGCGATGACGGCGAAGACGGACCAGCGATGGAAATCGCGCGGGCGAGACGGCCTGCTGTGTCGCACGTAGGCGTCCCGTGTATGATGCGTGCAGCCGTGCCACGCGGTTGATGAAGATGGCCGGTGCAGTCGATGCCGAGGTTGGAGTAGAGGCGCTTGATGACGACGGTGGTGGGCGACTCAATCCGATCTATGATCGGCAAAACCAAAAAGGAAAACGTCGGTCGAGCGACCGACGGAGCAAAAAGAAAACCAATCTACAGATTGGAAAAAAAAGGACTCGAGGGCAGCGGATCAACAGATCGGCGGACGAACCCTCATACGGGTTGCGCGGCCCCCGGAGTAGGCCATGGAGAGACCTCCACGGGGGCGGCGCGGCGCGGAAGCTGTGCGGCGGCTAGGTCAGGAACTTGCGGCTGATACCATGTAGAACGATAGAGAGGAAGAGAGATGCGAGTATATATAGACGTACAGGGATCATCTTAGAGTGCAAGGCAAGACACGAGAGTCCTATCTCTATCCTAGACTATCCGTTTATACGTACACGAAATATATCTCTAACAGTCAGTCTGTGCTATAGTTGCAGCAAAAGATTATTTTTGTATAAATCGCGTGCGATGCAGGGCCGGCCCACCTATGAAATAGACACGGCGGCCGGTCAAGACCCGAGAATTGGAGTCGAGTCAACTAGCAACGCCAAGTTGTTATACGCGAGCTGAGAACGTGCCCACTTGAGACACTCGACTTCTCCAACAAAAACCAAGTCGATCTTTTCCATTCGAACTGTGCTTTTCTTTTTTTTTTGCGAATCAGAGAGCTTTACTGATTTAATCAATCGGATTACAATCACTCAAAAGAGTGCTGACTAGAGCGTGTGGATCATAATTGATCCATAGGCATCTGCTTCACTTGGCAGCGATAAAAGATGACGTACAGCTGATGACGCCCTCTATGATGTATCTACAGGATCCATTCAGTCGCTAAGTCTTCAGGCCCCAACCAATAATAACGAGGTTGATGTTGTCTGCTAAGCAGCAACTGGACAACTAGCTGGTTGGTGCCGGTCAAGCAGGTCAATTCTTCTTCCAGGTCACATTCTTTTAGCTCTAAAAAAATAGCACCACGTGGAGCCAACAAAGTTACAATTGAACGTCTTGTACGTGTGGTTGTGTATTAGTCTGCGCCTGCGTGCGTCACGTGCTCACGTACTCCGCTGGCCTAATGGCGTCACTTGCTGGCGTCCGCTTAAAAGCTTTAGTTAGAAACGCTCTTACGATCTGGTAGCTAGGTATCAAGTAGAATTCCCAAGATTGCTAAGACTAAATACAAGTATGTATCACCTTACATATAATAATCTCCACTTTTGATCTTTGAACTCTCAACAAAGCCGTGCTTCCTTGTTCATTCGCATCGACCCTGATGTTAGTCCATCCCGCCCAACGACTCGCTCGCCCGCATCTCCCTAACGAAACGATGCCAAGCTCATTCTTGCCATCGCATTCCTCACAGGAACCCTCCATCGATGTGTTTGCCAAAGGAATTCGTTGGTCAATTCATGCCACTACACTCCTCACTTTCTACGTGAAGGTGCAACTAGCGAGTTAGCCTGAAGCATGCGGCGTGATGGGTGGTATTATGGATAGACATACGGTGCAAGTGAAAAGGTGCATGATAGTAAGGTGTTGCCTATCATTATAGGCAACAACATGTGTCGGTGTTAGAGAGGTGGCGATGTCGCTAGGGTGGCATGGCGACTGACACGATGCTACATCTGGGAAAGGGAGAGAGAGGCCACCGAGCGAGAGCAATTGGGCCAGGACTTGGTGATTTCACTTATTTGCGTTGCGGGGTGTGCATAACGGTTTGCTTGGGTGAATTGGTTCTCTTTGTCCATTTCATTGTTTTGCTTGGATCATATAAGAGGTGAATTTTGTGAAGACTCAATGGTTCGTTTAGTCCAAAACAAGCATAAATTAACATTCTCAAGATTTCGAGTAGGAAAGTGAACTTCCTATTTTTCAAATTAATGGGAATAGGAAGCCTTTTGTAGAGAAAACACCAAGATTTGGATAGATGATTATACATATATCATTTAGCATCTTCTGTTTATTCCTATTATTGTTTGTACATGGGACATATTTATATATAGAAATCATTTGCAAATATGCAATTTAAAAGAAGGTACCAAATTTACCATACACACACATTGGAATAAATGGACTTACAAGACAATCTAGCACGATAAGCAATAGGGGGCTATGGAGGAAAAGGGGAAAAAGGGAAGAAGGGAGATGGGGGGGGGGGGGGGGGGGTTAGTGGCCAAAGGATAAGAGTTGACGCACATAGGAGTGCTTGATCGGGGCCGCACGATTATGGCAGAAATCAACCTAAAAGGAGTTATATATGGCCATTTCCATGCACCGATATACTTCAGCGCATTAACTAAAATAGTTTGGAATATTCTCGACCATTTTCTTAGCCACTGCATTAATTAGAGCATGCATGAACTCCCCGTCATTCTTAAGTGAATTCACCATCTCATCCACTAGGAGCTTCTGAAAATCTGGCGTTAAAACCTTCCTCGAGGCAGGCTGCACGGTCGACCACGGCCCTTGATTTACCGGATCAAGCGTGATCGTCTTGCCCGACGAGTTGAGGAACATCGAGCATGGTAGGGACCCAGCCTTGCCAGCGGACTCATTGCGTGTGGATTCTCCAGCCAAGGATTGAGCATGGTTGTGCTCTCCCTCGTAGGTCGCAACCAACATTGACGTGTCCTCGGCATTTCTCTGCACCTGCCCAAACATTATCTAGATAAAATTTCAACAGAATTGCACTCAATCATTCGGTTGTAAGTAGGCCCCGTTTTACTAAAAAATAGTTCATATGTATCATTACCCATCTGCTAGTTATAAATCGATAGAGAATTAGGTCTGTTTTAGGTGTACTCTTGTGTCATTAGATTTGGTCGTGATTCGTACATGTGAGAATTGCACACGGATATGTAATTGCATTTGGGTATGCAATTATACATCTTTTTTCTAATTACACATAAATTATAGATAATATTGGTTGACCAAGATTTAAGTTCGTTATAGATCTGTCGAGAACTAGCACTATCCTTTGCATTATTACAAGATGGGAATACCTTCTTCTTTTTTGAGAGGGAGGAATACCTTCTTCTTGACCGGGCAAGATGGAGCAAATGCGCATCGAAAGTAGCCTCTGGGGTACGGGTTGTCGCGCGTCACCTTCTGCCCGTACTTCCTCCACTGGTACCCGTCCTCCACGATCTGCGTCCACGCAAAGGGGTCAAGCACTCAAGCTATACAGCCCGCGACTGCGTGATGACAATGCATTCTTGGAGAGTGTTCATTGCACTTACGAGGTTGGCGTCGGAGTCAGACGGCTCAGCCCGCGTGGAGACGGTCCTGATCTTCGACCGAACCTCCACCTTCACGCCGACGGCCTCCTCTCTCGCTGCATTGGCCGCGGAGCTGCTCGGCGTCGTCGCGGCAATGGCTGACGCCGGCGACTTGGCAAGAGTACGCAGGTGGGGGTGATCGGCGAGCAAGGCGCCGAGCGTGCCGGCGAGCCGCCGGTTCTCATCCTGCACCCGCCTCAGCTTCTCCTCGAGACCCTCGGCCTGCTCAGAGTTCAAACACGCACGCACGGAATGATCATCAGCTGCAGTTGCAAGAATAACATGGATAGAGCCATAGAGGCAACCAGAGCTCATCAGTCATCACTGACGCACCTGCACAGAGCGGGCGAAGAGCGGGAGAAGCCCGGCGCCGTCAGCCAGAGATGAGCCGTCGCCATTGTCCATGGCCTCTCCCTCTCAGGAACAGTGCACCAGGCGTCCCTAGATGATAGCTAGACGCGCCCAGGTACGACCTAGCTAGTGTACGCACGTTGAGAAATGCGAGGAATCGTGAAGTTTGTAAAGTTGTAGGGGAAGGAAGTAATCTCGTGTTCGCCTTATCCATTGACTTGACCGAGCGGATGCATCCATCGACCAATTTGCTGACGACCCCCATGTGTGTCACACTTTGTGCGAGTAGATGTCATTCGCATGACGCTCTCCCCAGCGCATGTGCTTACGTCAGCAAAGATGGTTGCTGTCAACGGCTCCTTGGCTCGTACAGTATGACAATCGATTTTGGTCAAGTTCTTTTTAAAACTTTCAAGCAAGTTTCTTGAATTATAACACGATCGTCAAATAGTACACGAGAAAGAAAATCAGGGGATCAACTAACCAAACCTCCACCAAACCCTGACTAGCTCCAAAGCGAGCAAGCTTGTGTGCGGCTCCATTAGCTTCTCGGGGACATTGTTGGAAAGTCTCCACAAGCAAAGCTATCAGCCACCGGCAGTCGTCAATGACCTCCACACTTGTACCTCTATACTCACCAGGATCAAGTACAGCTTGTACCACTTCCATGGAGTCTGACGACTCAACCATCAATATATGATTGACACCCGACCTGCTTCGAAAGTTTCAATCCAGTGAGCAAAGTCGGTGCTTCCATTGACACAACATCGATTGCATATTTGCATATGCATTATAGTCACAACATGCAGCAACCAAATTCTCTCTAGAATCCCGTAGGATAGCTCCAGTGACTCGCCTCCCCTAAGTCGGGGAGGAAGGACATAGATTTTTGCCAAGGTTGGTGACCACGCCATGCTAGATGTTTCTATTTTTACACATCTTCCTAAGCATAATGCAAATACACTGAAATCTCAGTTTTACTATGTGGAAAATTATCATATACTATTCTATATGCTTGCGAGTCCCTCAAATGCAGGCACAATCCGTCGATACCCAAGGACTAGTGTCATGGAGTACCAAATCGACGACCCATACCTTAAAAGGACATTGTTGAAGACTTGGGAGAGGTAGAAGCGTAAAGACAAGAAAATGATACCCCCTCCGCCCCGGTTTATAAATCCTCCATGTATTTCTAAGTTATAAATTTAACCAGCGAGGTATGTATTACAATAAAGGTATGTTTTACTTTTTAATAGGAGTAATATAATTTTGTGTTATACGATTTATACTACGTTAGTTAAATTGAAAACTCAGAGGTACGCGCAGGATTTATAAACTGGGCGGAGGGAGTAGTAGGTATTAGTATGTGGTGGCATCTTTAGAAACTACCCTTAGACAACACCAATGGTATACTTTCTTCCTTTTTCTGTGGGTTTTCTTTCTTTCTTTTGAAACTAAGGGCGTACATTCCTCATTTTTCTATTCAGGAAAATGGAGTCATTAATTTCCCAAGAGCCAAATGCAAATTTGCGGCGATCATGCATGTGCGAGAATTGCTTAATTAAGCTTGACTAGATCATGACCCGGGCGTGACTTACACTTGTATATAACCCATCTGGCCATCTGAGACTTGTTCTCCAAATTTAGTTTAGTTTCCTTAACCGCCCTTTCCAATCCTTCTGGTAGGTACGATGAAGAATCTTTGGGGTTACGTGATCGATAGACTATCTAATTGGTTCTCCAAATGATACTAGGCGTCTAGGCCGATACTACTATATATATATGGTGTACGATTTGGTGATTGCAAAGACTCAGCACACTAACTTATCTTAATGCCACAAAGCACTCAGACTATTAATTAAGCATATGCTTTTTTCTTGGCAAGTTCCACGTTCATGTCAACATGGGATTGTCGCTTGAGGAGGAATCCACCATACACGCCAGCAATGACATCCACCCATCCGCAATTATTTGGTAAGGTGTGACATCAGAGTCTTGTGAAGCTGGATTACTCGTGGCCAGTGTATATTCTTTTCAAACCTCACCCTGTCACTTCTTTTTGCGAAAAGGACACTAATATTAAAAGAAACATACGACAATACAAAGCACCAGTGACGATTAGCTGCAAATGAATGATTTGGAATCAGCAATCTATGCAATGAAGTTGGGATGTATGCATCATTTCGATGTAGAGACTCATGGTATATTCTTGTTTTCAAAAAATAAAAGCTACTGAGTGACACGAGCTCGTGTGGATGTACAAGACAGGTTGACACAAGCTAGGTACATAACTTCCTAAGCGGGTGTAACCGTACGCAATGGTGGCCCTTCAATCTCTAACAATGCAACCTCGGTACATAGACTCACACGTCTTGCACTATACTTGTTTTAGTTATTTTGTTAACTGTTTTTCAATGATCTCAACCAGTGGCGGAGCGTGAGACTAAACAAAGCATGGGCCAAATCTTCCTATAAGGCAGCGTTACTTTGTAGCCTGGGCCAGATGAAGCAAACTAGGCTAACAAGTGTCAAATATATGGGCTATTTAAGCTAGATTTTGTGTTTTGCATTGAGAAAAGACTGGGCCAGGGTCCTGTATGGCCTCCAAGACGCACCACCCCTGATCTCAACACCAATTCTCGTGATGTTCTCTACACGAAAAATGATGGGTAGCGACGAGAAAATTTTATATCCACCCGATTTTAAGTTATGTTAGCCGTAGCTCTCCGATTTGCATGAGTTTCAAAGTTTGTCCAGATTAATTTCATCAGATTTGTCAGGCAGAGTCAATCTTTTCCAAATTTCATGTAAGTATGTCAAACATTATTCGGTGCTAATCACACAGTTTCCAGTGATTCCTTTCTTGTAAGTAGTATTTCCCATGTTTAAGTAATATATGATATTCTAATAGTACAATTTTACTTGTAAATCCTACAATTACATGAAGCCCTGGACCCTCCTACGTCATTGCTTGCCTGCAGGAGTTTAAGACTATCCATAGTGTTAGTATTATAAGGAGTATCATGCATGCCACCTTGGCAAAAATCTGATGTGACGCTATAATTAATGAGGAGAGATATGATAGTGGTATCATAATATGATATTGTATCATAGCACGTGAAATTAGACAATTTAATGTTAAATACATCCTATACACACAATTATATTGAGATTCTACAAATAATTAAATCATGAGATTATGATACTACTAGATGATACTAATCACTATAGGGGTAGTATCATAGACTAGTATCATATAGATGATACCACTATATGATACTTTGCATATTTCCAGTCTAAGAGGGCAATCAAGCATCTCGAATGCTTCATAAATGCTTGTCTATGATAAGTACCTCCCCGTCTATCTTTTGGGGCTCATTCACGTATGTTCAGTGCTAATCCAGGAGGTTATTCAGAAAAATAATCTTGATTCCTTTGAAAGCACTTTTCCTCAGTTTTTGATATAAAATATTTTAGCAGTTCAATTTTCACCGCAAAAATATCTTATAATTTGGAAGTGAGAGAGCATATGTCAACTGTCTCCTGACATACTCGTCTTCTTTGTAGGTGTCCGATTCAGGAATGCAAATGTGGGGTGCACGGCCAAGCAGTGAAGTAGACATGCACGGTCAAGACTCGAGATTTTGTTTTCATATGTCAAGACTCAGAACTGGAGATGAGTCAACTAGCAATGCCAAGTCGTTATAAGATAGGAAGAACGAGAGAACGTGCCCACTTGTGGTATCGATCCGACCGAAACCAAATCGATATTTCTCATCCGAGATCGAGCAGTGATTCAGTTGGCAGGGACAAAGCAGATGACGTCGCTAGGATGACAGCAGCTCTTAGCCTCTAACGTGGTCGACGCGATGTCAGCACGAAGTCTTGAGGCTCGATATAATTAATTACTTGAACGAGATCTATCGATGCTGTCTAGTCAGCAGCAACTGGTCGCTTGCTTGCTTCTGATGGTTTCTGCATACATGCCGGTCAAGCAGGTCATATTCTTGGTCCAAAATTAGCACCACGTGGCCCGACTAACAACTTGAAAACTCACGTCTTGTGTGTTTCCATCAGCGCCTGCGCGCGTCACGCACTGGCACATTCTTCTACTCTAATGACGTCACCTTGATTAGGCTCTCTGCTCCATAAGAATCATTAAGATGGATGGATTAAATAAAACTCAAAAAAGCATGATAAAATAATTAAGTGTACATCCGGATATTCTATGTCCACACGTAATAACATTTTCTATGACTTGCGTAAAAAGACAATTTTCGGTGCTCCAAAGTAAGCTTCTTACGAGATTTTTTTAAAATCTTTTTTACATTGCTCACAAAAAATATTTTTTCTTATAAAATTTTGTGTGCAAAGATAGCATGTTCGGAGTATACATACATGAATGTTTTTCAGAATTTTCGGACATTTTAAAAGAATGAACTTTCCATAATATGTGCATTTGGACCGATGCGCCAAAACACCATGCCTAAAATACTCAGGAGCTTGGTATACTTGTTTGTGTCAGTTATTAAAATTCTAGAATTTGTGAAAGAAGAAGACATTGACAAAACAAATAGAGACCAAGCAAATGGTCCTCTAGTGTACTTTCCTTCTTTTGAGTTTGTCTTCTATTTGCATCTCATGTTGAAAGTTCTTACAACTACAAACACATTGTCATTAGCATTGCAGCGGAAGGATCAAGACATAGTAAATGCCATGAATTGTGTGAAGTCAACTAGAACAATTTTGAATGAACTTAGAGAACATGGATGGGAATCTCTTCTGGTTGAAGTTCCTGATTTTTTGTGAAAAACACGATATTGAAGAGTTGGACATGGAAGAAGCCTATGTTAATCCAAAAAGAAGACATGTAACTGGAATTGTCAATAAACATCACTATCAAGTTGATTGTTTCAGTGATGTTTTTAATTGGCTAGTTCAAGAGCTTGATGGTCGGTTCAGTGAGACATCCTCCAATCTTCTTATTTGGTCAGCGGCTTTGAGTCCAAGAGACTCATTTCTTCATTTTAATTTGGAGAGTTTGATAAATTTGGCTAAACTATATCCTCGAGATTTTGATTGTGGAGAACTAAGGGATGCTGATAAGGATCTACATCTCTATATTGCTGATGTACGCATAGATGATAGCTTTTATAACTTGAAGAGGCAACTTACAGAAGACCTGAAAATCCTCAACTGCAGAATTAAAAAAGCCTCCGATCACCTCTCCAAGACCTAATTACACTTGTATCCTTATAGTACTCCTCACCCTCTCTACCTTGCTGATCAACAAGTGTTGATAAAAAAGGCTGCTTACCTCCCTGTTTAGATAGTCTTCTAGGCTCCACGATGGTGGACCTTGTACATATGATCCTGCTATGTAAAAAAAATTCGTTTGAATAAAATTACACAGTAGGAGATTCTCCTGCTGTAAATTCTCAAAAAATAGATGATAGCTTTTATAACATAGAAACAATGACTGGTCTTTCTAAGAAAATGGTGGAGACAAGGATGCATCTTATGTATCCTTTGTTTTATCGGCTGTTGAAACTAGTTATTGTGTTGCCTGCTGCTACAGTTGAAACGTGTTTTTCAGCCATGAAACTAGTAAAAACTTTTTTGCGCACCCGTCTCAATGATGAAAGCTTGAGTGATGATTTTATTTGTTATGTGGAGAAAAAAGAAATAAAGAAAGTCACCAATGATCAAGTGGTTAAGTATTTAAGGAATCGGGTGTACAAAGAGTGAAAGGTAATATGAACATTTTAACTAGTTGACTAATATAATTTCTTGTCATTCTACTTTATCTCATTTCAAAATTAAGTCTTGTTTATATCTTGTAGGTTATGAGCCTTCCATTTAATGATCTACTTTGGAATTTGGAAGGGCAAGAGATATTTTTCAAGTAACTTTGTGTTTTATTTTATCAATATCATAGATAATTTTATTTTTGAATACTATTTTATATTGTATTTGCACGTTGTCTTCAAGTATGCCATATTATATATACTAGATGGGTATGCGTGCTTCGCCGCACCGCCTAAAATGCGTTTGGTCACAGAGTGATAGGCACGGTGTTTAATTCATATGTTTTGTCTCCTTTGTTTGAGTAGTGCCCATAAACTAAATAGGTGGGTATGCGCACTGATGCCACTAATATTTTTGGGTGTTAATATGGTTTTTGTCAAGCAGACTGTCTTAGTTTATGTGCATATTAGCATAAAAAAATCTAAAACTAATCTTATGCATTTTTCTTAAAGGTAAATATCTATATTTGATTTATTTCAAATTATGCACAAGTTCAATAAAACACACATGAGACGATTCACACTCATGGCATAACCATGATGTATTTTTACATCTCTCTTCCAACTGGCGGATACAAAATATGAACGTAAATACCCAAAGTAGTTTTTCTATCAGGAGAAATGGATCAATCCTAATCTAATGGGTAGCCTCCAAATTGTAATATATGTCCATTGAAACATTAGTCAACTTAGTAATAAGACATAAGTTCAAATATGAAACAAATATTCACTTTTCGACTGCAAACCATTTTCACAAACACATTGGTAAGATGGTACACAAACCGGCTTATATAAGAACTGGACTTATCATTTGATGAGCAAAATTGAGTAAGCTTAAAAGCGATTTTGAAAGTACAACACATTATGAGCCATGCAGCAACCAGAAAACCAATGGTGTAGGAATAAAAGTGTCTTGAATCGTACTTAGCACATTGACATGCTACTCTGCACTTTCAAGATAATGAAAATTGGTCAAGTGCAAAACTAAAACACTTGAAGATCATTCTCATTTCCAAGGCCGTTATTGTCATCATGGACTTCAAAACTCAATTCTCCGCAAAAAATTCGGGACTTCCATGGCAACACAAAAAATAATTTTGAGTAGACAACTCTAGTGGCAAAGCAAGGTTTCCATCCAGAGCATGGGGTTTGTTTCGTAGCCATGACATAGCAGCCATACTGGATGTAGTATTGTCAAATATCCTGCTGCATGCGGCAACCCAAACATCTATCCTAACTGAAAAGAACGACACATAGACAACATGTGTTCTCTTCACATACCATGGCTCAAAATACCAAAGCAATTTCAGTACATGAGTTTCTTTGCAGCATCACTGCATATGAATAAAAAGGAACTAACGGAAAGGTCAATCCCATGGCATATTTGGTAAATAAATCTGCCTCGATAACTATTAATTAGGACAGAATCTGGCACGCCATTTACCAACGAACAATAGAAAGCACTAATCTAGGAATGCAGACCGGCACGCTTGCTACTTAAATTAGTTCCTTGTTAAATGGACCGATCTCATCCCTCTGTCCTTGTATTTGCAGACGGATATTTACACACAAAAGGCAATGAGAAAATCATAACCAACATCAATGGACTAGTTAATAAAATGTCTAACCATCAAGGGGGGGGGGGGGGGGTAAAGGAAAGGAATCCGTACTAACATATTAGGAAGGAGCTAATCAAGGAAAGAAGAAAGGAAGTGCAACAAAGAGAGCAATGACACTTCATGCTTATATTCATAGGAACGAACGATAAACACAAAGAATAAGTATATAAGTTGACGCAATCCAAGGATAGCGAATCATAATGCATTAGGGTGCATCAAAATATTAGTAGGAGTCATCCTCTTCAGGTCTCCGTGTCAGCTAATTGGCCTTGGAACAGAAGAAACTTCCTATCCCCTTGGATCAAAATGCTAAGTGTGATTTCAGAACTGCAATTGCTTCTCCTGACACATGGGCAGTGATGAAGCAACTCTACCTTTGGTGGATGCGAGAGCTGATCCCTGAAATGTCCAATTGTAATGGTCCAAACTTGTAGGCGAAGATCAGGCACACCTGAAGAAAAGTCATTCAATAATCATAGGGACAAACTGAAACAAAATCAAACCATAGCTATCGCTCACCACTCATGTGGTTGCTTAATGCAACGTACATTCTATGCAATTCAGTGGCATTTGGATGTTCCTTCATTTATTCTAAATCCTCATATATAATAAATCCTTGTCATGGAATGGATTATGAGAATGCCCAACAAAACAATTCATAAAGGTGTTAAGTACTGAAATATAGGTTATGTGTACTCAAACATACAAATATTAATTAATATGGTATACGCTCATTAGAGAAAAAATAAATATCTCATTTAGCCAATTGCAAAGAATTTCCACTCCAAGAGAAGAAACAAATATACTGAGTTACATCTCTTCTTAAATAGTTCAGAGCCAGTGATTTTGTGGATAGTGACAAATGGATACTGACTCATATATTATTTTCTGCAGCTACTGGAAACATTCAGTTTAGCCGCTACAATGTTTATTTGCTTGAAGGTGCCTTGAATCCATGACCAATTTCAAATCCCGTGCCTAACAAATCTAATAGCAAGCAGCAACCATCATCATCGCTTGGAAAAGGAAAAACCAGTAGGTGATCACTAAAGAGTTGCATCCCTTTCCAAATTAAGCAAGTTCAATACTAGACAGCACAATAATAATTTATATTCTCGGTTGCTTCTAAGTAGTGAGGCTGTACTACATTTTTCTCAAAAGAAGTGTAGGTAAATATAATAAGGGAGATGTATGTAGTACAACATATATGACTCATATAAAGTGTGTATTTCTATGTGAATGCATCCTATCATAATGAGTTTTATGAAGAAAGCTGATAATTAGTATATTAACCTCTATCTCCCGTGCGGCTGGCCGCTGGCTCATCTATTGTCTACCCCAAGGTGACAACACAAAGAAGGGGGTACATGCAATGGCAAATCCAGGAAAAAAACTTGTATGCTCATGGTCTGAAATATGGTGAATATAGCTCTACTGGATTCATGTTTTAATCTATGCAAGCTAGAATGATGAACAAACTGAGAATTGCATTGCATAAATTCTAAGATCTAACTTCTAAGTGATGAATAAGTTTCTTCATAATTTATAAAGAATTCAAGATCGAAGACTCAGTAATACATACACCTTGGTATTTTCCCAGCTCATAACAATATCTTTCTCGAAACAAACAAAAAGCAAAAGAAAGAGAAAACAGAAATCATGATCAACTAAGCCCTCTCGAGGGCTTGCTTAAGAATAAGAAAGAAGAATCTTATGGAAATAGCATGGAATAAGGTTTGATCCTATTCATGGGGATGCACTAAATATCCCATTCCAAAAATCGAAACAATCGGGACTTTTCGGAGATTGGATGCAGTTACTAATTCATGATCTGGCATGTACAGAATTAATTGGAATCCAGGGGGTTTTGGTGATACTGCTAAGCATCTTTTTGTGAAAGAAGCAATTAGAGAGCATAAACTAGACTTCATAGCCTTATTGGAGACTGGAAGATCTAATTTCTCTATTCCTTTTTAAATCAATTAGCTGCGGGATATAACTTCTCTTGGTTTTGCTTGCCACCACATGGTCGTTCAGGGGGTATTTTAGTCGGAATAAATTCTGATACTCTACAGGTTTTAAAAGTAAGCACGGGAGATTTCTGTGTTAAGATGCATATTAAATGTAAGAGAGATGGTTTTGAATGGGTTCTGGTGCCGGTTTATGGGGCTTCCCAAGACATGCACAAAGCAGAATTTCTGTCGGAATTGGTGCGAACCTGTGAGTCTGAAACATTACCTATGTTGGTAGGGGGTGATTTCAATATTATACGCACCAGGGAGGAAAAGAATAATGCTAATTTCAAAGCACGTTGGCCTTTTGTTTTCAATGCAATTATTGAGCATTTGAATCTTAGGGAAATTGCTCTAACAGGAAGACAATATACGTGGGCAAGTAGGCGAGAAGAGCCTACATATGAGAAGTTAGATAGGGTGCTAGCATCAATATCTTGGGAACAGAAATTTCCATTGGTCACGGTTAGAGCCTTAACTAGAGCTGATTCAGATCATACTCCAATACTTATTGATTCAGGGGTGAAAGCACACCTGGGTAACCAAACAAAATTCTCTTTTGAGCTACATTGGTTGCGACAAGAGGGTTTTTTTGACATGATAGTAAAGGAGTGGAATTCAGTTATAGGTGGAGGTAGCCCAATGGAGATTTGGTTAAATAAATTAAGACACTTAAGGAGATTCCTCAATGGGTGGGCAAAAAATCAAAGTGGCACGTATAAGAAAGAAAAGGAGAGACTTTTAAATATCATTGAGAGGCTTGACTTGAAAGCAGAAACAATTGTGTTGAATACAAATGGAAGGGAGGAATTCAAACAGGCGAATGAATCTTTAAATAAATTAAGAAGAGATGAGGAATCTAAATGGGCACAAAGGGCGAAAGTTAAGCATATTCAAGAAGGGGGGGAATAATACAAGATATTTTCACCTAGTAGCAAATGGCAAACACCGGAAAAAGAAAATTTTCCAGCTAGAACAGCAAGAGGGAATTATTGTTGGGGAAGATAATTTGAAGGTGTATATTACTGAATTTTATAAGAAATTGTTTGGTGCACCGGCACCAACCAATATTTCTCTTATTGAAAATGATTTTCAGGATATTACACAGATTTCACCATTAGAGAATGAGATCTTGACAGCACCTTTTACTGAAAAGGAGGTGTTCGAGGCAGTTTCTCAAATGGAGTTGAATAAAGCTCCTGGACCAGATGGTTTTCCAGCTGAGTTTTACCAAAAATTTTGGGAAGTAATTAAAAAGGATTTGATGGCCTTGTTTTCCCAATTTAGTAATGGGGATTTGCCCCTCTACAAACTGAATTTTGGTGTTATTACTTTATTACCAAAAAAGGAGAATGCTGTCCAAATTCAACAATACAGACCTATATGTTTACTAAATGTTTGTTTCAAAATTTTTACTAAAGTTGGCACAAATCGTATCTCGGGGATTGCCCCAAGAGTCATCAAACCAACACAATCGGCTTTTATGCCTGGTAGAAACATTTTGGAAGGGGTAGTTATACTCCATGAAACGATTCATGAGTTACATACTAAAAAAATGGATGGAGTATTATTTAAAATCGACTTTGAAAAAACATATGATAAGGTTAAATGGCCTTTTTTGCAACAAACTCTAAGGATGAAGGGCTTTGCTCCAGAATGGGGAAGATTAGTGCAACAGTTTGTCCAGGGAGGTAGTGTTGGTGTCAAGGTAAATGATGATATTGGTCATTATTTTCAGACTAAGAAAGGTCTAAGGCAAGGGGACCCTTTATCCCCAATGCTTTTTAATATTGTAGTGGATATGCTTGCCATCTTAATTGAGAGAGCAAAAGAGGACGGTCAAGTTGGGGGGTTAATTCTACATTTAGTTGATGGAGGACTCTCTATACTACAGTATGCTGATGATACTATCCTTTTCCTGGAACATGATCTTGATAAAGCGGTTAATATGAAATTAATTTTATGTCTATTTGAAGAGTTATCGGGGCTTAAGATTAATTTTCACAAGAGTGAGATTTTTTGTTTTGGAAGGGCAAAGGAGGAAGAGGCTCAGTATAGACATATCTTTGGATGTGATGCTGGACAACTTCCTTTTAGATACTTAGGTATTCCAATTCACTACAAAAAAACTCAAGAACTCGGATTGGTATCCGGTTGAAACACGGTTTGAGTGTAAATTAGGATGCTGGAAAGGGAAGTTACTATCATATGGTGATAGGTTAGTTCTTATTAATTCAGTATTAACTAGCTTACCGATGTTTATGTTGTCCTTCCTACGAATACCTGTTGGGGTGAGGAAACGTTCGGACTTCTATAGATCCAGATTCTTTTGGCAGTTGGATGAAAACAAAAAGAAATACCGCCTTACAAAATGGAATATTGTGTGCCGACCTAAAGACCAGGGGGGTTTAGGTATTGAGGTACTTGAAATCAAGAACAGATGCTTATTGAGCAAATGGCTCTTTAAACTTCTTAACGAAGATGGGGTGTGGCAAGAATTACTACATAATAAATATCTGGCACACAAAACGTTATCACAGGTCGAAGCCAAACCTACTGATTCTCCTTTTTGGAAAGGATTGATGGAGGTAAAACATGAGTTTTTTTCAAAGGGTTCTTTCAAAGTGGGTAATGGTATGGGTATCCGCTTCTCGGAAGATATTTGGTTGGGAAATACTCCTTTGGCTCAACAATATCCTGCTTTGTATAACATTGCCCATCATAAAAATGTCACTGTTGCACAAGTTCTTGCCCAAACACCGTTGAATATTACGTTTCGAAGAGTGTTGAATGGTAGTAAATGGAATTCATGGTTACAATTATGTCGGAAACTCATGATGGTTACTTTGAATGACGAGGAAGATCGTTTTACTTGGAATCTGACTTCTAACAAAGTGTTTACTGTCAAGTCCATGTACGAGGATCTCATGAGTGACCATACACCTTTTTTGCGAAAATATTTATGGAAGGTTAAAATACCACTTAAGATTAAGATTTTCATGTGGTTCATGAGTAATAAAGTTTTGTTAACCAAGGATAATCTAGCTAAACGTCATTGGAATGGGTGTACAAAATGTGTCTTCTGTGGGGAACAGGAGACCATTCAACATCTTTTTATTGAATGTCCGTTAGCTAAGCTTTTATGGCGTACAGTTAATTTCACTTATGATCTTCCACCTCCCACTAATGTTACCAATATGTTTGGTAATTGGTTAAATGGAGTAGATAGACAATCTAAGGCTTTTATCCGGATTGGGGTTTCTGCTTTATGCTGGTCTATTTGGAGGGTCAGAAATGATATAATTTTTAACAAAAAAACATCTTTTCACTTCTTGCAGGTTATTCACATGGTCTCTCATTGGGTCCAGCTTTGGGCTCTACTGTCCCCGGAAGGATTGCGGGATACCATGGCTTCTGGATGCACACGGCTCCTGATGGTCGCTCATGACATCTTGTGCCAGGCTGGTTGGCGGCATACTAGAAGGCTATGTTGAGTTGTAGTCGTAGTATGTCCTGTTTTCGATGGTTGATTCTTGTATCAATTGTCGGTCATGCGTGAGTTGTAAACACTACTTTTTTAAACATTTTCTTAATAAATGGCCGTGTGCATCGTCATGATGCCGAAGCCGGGGTATTCCCCCATTTCGAAAAGAAAAAAAAAAACGTCTTAAACCTGCCAACAGGCTGCAGCTTACGCGGCTGCCGGCCACCGCTCCTGTTGCATTGGCCGCAGGCTGCCTCCCACTCTCCATCGTCGGTCTTAATCATCCCATCCATGGCCGTCGCACTGTCATAGGCTGTATTCACACCAGCTGGCCTGCTAGCGTGGTGCCGACGGTAGGACACCTTGATCAATCGACAGTTTCTCCGAAATTTTGCACTATCCCCTATGGGCAGAGACCGGCCAGCTAGTTGAAGCAATGACCCAATTGTTGCCTGCTCACTTCTGTGAGTAATAGAGCGCTGCTGCACCCTCCAGTATGATTTTGCTTCTTCTTTCTCGATCAGTTATAGATTGAAGCTTATGTACTCAAATTTTCCTTGTACAACTGGAGGTCCTCAGCGAGCTGCTAGCTCACCAGAATTACAGTTTAAGAAGTGTGCATATGCCCTTGCGCTCGCTGGCTGCCGTACTCCATTGCCGTGGTAGCAAAGTTCTTGAATCTGAAAAATCAAGGGAACAAACAATCACACTAAAATATTCTAAATTTCGATCATATTTGCCACGGATGTCATAGTTCTCCATCATGTACATTCTCCCATCTATCTCTGAATAATGTGATGCCATCATATACCAAAAAAGATACAAAATAATAAAGGAAAAATAATTGATCAATCGCAGCACACCTTTCTTTGGATCGGGATGTACCATCATCATTCCAAGCTAGCTAGGGTCCTCGGCACACACACACATAAATTTTTTTTGGCAACATCCAATCAGCGAGAGAGAAAATCGCCGTGAGATCAAGGGAGGATGCGCTACTGGAGTGCTTTGTCGGCAGAAGGAGGACGACCATCAACAGCAGGAGCCCTTCACCTTGTCACGGCTAAGGAGGCACGTCTGGAGGAACATATTGTCGCCATCCTTCTCATAGATGGACAGCCGCTGGAGCAGGGATGGCCGGGGGAAGCAGGAGAAGGACGGTGTAGGATGACGATGAGGGTGGCAGAGGATCAGGAGATGGCGAGGGATGCCTGGGGCGTCGTTGCCGGTGCTGGAAGACATGAGAGGCTAGGGTTCGCGTGTGGCGGCAATTGGAGGTGGGGGACTAATGCTTCCGAGGGGGAATCGAATGGGGAGAGGGCGCATGAGCTGCGTTGGCGAGCGACAGCGCCGGGGAGGCCGGTAAGAAGCGGGGATGGGGATGACGCAACGCGCACGGTTGCGGGAGTGGGGATAGAGAAAAATGGAGGGGAATGGAGATGGAGAAGTGTTGGGGAGCAAAGACCTGGGAGATGGAAGAGAGACCAAGGGTAGATCTTTTTTCACCAGATGAGCTTTTGCCCAGTAACCATTGCACGGGCAAACCACACAGCGGGGTTAAGTTGTCAGTGATGTTAGAGACAAAACGTGTGTAGCAGTAACTTTTTCTAATAACCCAATCGGATGAACCACACCGAGCCACGATCCAACAGCCCAATTTTTTCGCTATAGCTAGTTGTGCATCAGGGTAATTTGAGTTCTAGCTCCGCCCTTGAAAATACTAGCAATGGATGGGCGCGGAGGCACGCCGCGCCGACTGATATGACGATTGCAATATTTTTGAAACGGTACTTGAATTGATGGAAGTAATTAATGTTTTCTTGTTTAAACAGTAGGTTTTAAGATGGTTGGCAATGAAGTTGGATAAAACATATACTGAAATTAGGTGCATAAAAATTTGATCATTAAGATCAAGTAAATAAGTGGGCATCAGAGCCAGAAATGTAGTCTGGTAATAATAATTGGTGTTGCATTTTAGTCTGGGATTAGGCATCTTTGCTAATCGTGTGCTTGTATTTATACTGACGGGAGACATGTTTTTGTGTTCAGATTGAATTGTATGTTGAGATTGAACGGTATTTTTTACTAATAAGCAGAATAAAAGTAGTGATGTCGGTCTCATATCTTAATTTGCAAACACATATGCATTGCCCGATGATATTGAGAAGCGAAGAAGACGGCTTCTTTTATACGAAATGGATTGGCCGGTTGTGCTGGTGTGTGTTTATTGCAGAGTGCATTATTGATAAGATTGCTCTGTATAGGTTTTTTTAGATGAATTGCTCTGTATAGCTGCTGCACAACAGTAGTCTGTTCTAGGAAAGACTAACAGTAAATGATAGCACTGAAATATATATATATGGTGGTTTGGCTAGATGTGCTAGCTCTGTAATATTGGGCCCACCATTCTGACTATTCTTTTCACTATTTCTGTAATACTCTTTATCTTGTATTTTTTTCTGAAACTGTGAGTGGCTTCACCACCAGCGGCCAAACCAGCCAGAGAAGACAAAAAGTGCCAGTGAGAGGAGGATGACTCCTGCAACCAGAGATCCAGAAAAATAAATGAAAAAAGGTAAGCCGTGAAAAGGAGGAAGAGTTCCTCGTTCCTTGGCTCCTGCAGGGATGGAGTCTTGCGGCCGGCCGAGATCCCGCACTTGGGCGTCATCGACCTAGGATGAGCTCCTAGATGCAGAGGAATTAGTCAGCAGTGGTAGGCCGTGGTGGATACAAAGCCATGGAGGGCGGACTGAGGGGGAGAACGGGAGCAACCATTCATGCTGGTGAAGTAGATCTCTCCTGGTATGTTGCTCTTTTTTTCCAGTATTTACTACAAGTTCGCGTAGTGAATGTGAATTTTATCTGTGCTGAGAAGTTCACTGAGTTCGACATTCTGAATTGTAATTGAGTTCTGTTATGTGCATGCTATAAACATAAATTAGAAAGGCAGAGTAAAAAATCAACTGCATAAAAACTGTCTTATTACTGAAGAAACTGATTAGGGATGATATAAAGGTAGAAGAGACGAAGAGTTGTCTTCAGTATAATATTCATTCAGTTCAACACGAAGTAGAGAAGAAATCACTGGTTATAGTATAACGTGGAAGTATTTTCTAGTGAAAAGTGCATATAACATAGGCGTACTGTGATCTGAGCTTCCGTGGCTTGAAGTGCAGCAGTCCGTGTGACATAGTAGCGTCTATATGTAGTTTCAGCACTGAACTTCTGCAGCTACCATTTGCACAAACCTGAAATTTGTTGTTGGAGGATGGTCTTGTTCCTGTAAAAAAAATTGATTTCAAATCGTTAGTTCTTATTATGCATAGGCCAAGGAGAATTGTTGCTTCAAATAGTACATGCAAACCTACGACATCACTACTAAAGCAAAATACACTCAGTCTTGAAGGTTTGAAATGGGCTCTTGGCCAACATGTTGGTATATGGTAATTAATCATATTTGGCATGACAGGTAAAAAAATAAAAGATATGCATACTCAAATTAATCTAGTATACAACCCAATAGCAGCACTTGAAAACAAAGATAGGACCAACAAACGAAAGAGCGAACTGGTAGATTTGTTTGTTCACCGAAGCATAAATTTATCGATTGGCGAATTACATGATCAACTCCTTTTTCCGCCAAGGTCAATTTTGTTCTATCTTGTCAAACTTCCTCACATGATTCTTCTGGGGAGCGATCATTTTATGTAGAGGATCTGCTGAAACAAAATGATGTACCGTAGGCATAATTGCAATGTTTAGTAAGCATGCAACAAAATGAAGGAGAAATGTAGCCCAAAAATTATTAATTATTTCATGTTAATTTGAAACAACAGATCTATAAAGTTGAAGTATGTTAGGACTTGGTTGTGGGCCCACGGTTGAAAGTTGTATCATAATGCATTTTCAAATACCGGAATGTGGGAGAATGGTTTGTCAGTGAGAATGAAAATTAGAACTTGAGGACTACCTAGTGTGGTCAGCACGTCTAAATAAAGCTAGTCACCATGATAATAAATATTTTACTGGTATAAGACAATATGCATGCTATTATTAGTAATTATTATATAGACTGTACACTGCTGCCAACATAAGCACACGTGATCAATACTCAAAACATGAACAGAACATTGTTTGTATCAATTTTATGCAACCATGGGACCCGCTTTTGAATATTCCAAAAATGTGCCAAAGGTATAATTGCAATGTCACTCCCACTGAAATTAGACATGACTAAATTAGTTATTCTATTGAGCCATAGGATAAGTATTATATTATTTCAAATAGGTTTTGAGTAAATGGAATTCATTTAATAAATGTGTGATAAATCCCGTGGGAAAATAAGTGATAAATCAAACAACTCCCATCAGAAAATATTCTAAGTATTTCAATCATCCACTCTCTGTTCAATCCTTTGATTCAAACAGGCCTTGTACTGAACTGCTGAATATCAATAGGGCCTTCGACGGTTCCCGACTTCCCTTTGACTTGTTAAAGTGCAAATCATAGAGATAATTTTTAGGGAATTAATCATTAGAACACATTTTTGAAAATAAATATATCATAGATAAAATATGAAGGTCGAACTAAATTATAGCTAAGTTACAATTTCTCGGAAGATTTGACATGGCATGTATCATTTTGTATGTAAACACCTTAAAGTAGCTCATCAGGTTGAGAAATCGTACATAATATTGCCTATTATCTCTTATAAGAAAGTAATAAATTCTACTAATGGAGGAACTGAGTTTACATAGTAATGTCGATGTACACCTTCATACCTATATATGCTCTGATCAGCTGGAACGCAAGGATTTATAACTGTAATATGATAAATATTCACTAAAGCAAGGCTGAACTAAAGGATTACCTGCTCAGTTTATATCCTCAAACTACAAACTGTAATAGTACCACTGAAAGTGTTTAATTCGGGGAAGCCATTGGCAGGCTGATACACACTGGATGATGTAGCTTCTCCACTCTTAGTAATACAAATCAGTGAAGATATGAATTGGCATAAGAGCATACACGCTGATGTGTTCATACTGTCAAAAAATCTGAAAGTAAATATTTAGTCAGCTCACAAACCGAACATATGCAATCTAGTAATTGTATCCACCAACAGAAGGAACATCTGAGTAGTCCGCAGAAATCACACTACCAGCACACAAAAGGAATCTAAACAAAGGCAGAACACCAGATAGAAATCAATTGCAACAAAACAATTATCTCTGGTATTCTCTAATATGCATCTAACAGACCAGGTTTCACGGAGGCTCTTTGAAGGCATAATAAACCACATGAGTATGCATCATGAGTGCCTAACCTGCGAATAGAGAATCATTGGCATATTTCACATATATTTTGTTAAATTTTCTAGCAGTGCATTTGCAAATGTCAACATTATACCTACATCGAACCGTACGCACACTATCAGATGCCAATTAGAAAGAAAAATTGGGATTACAAAGCGAACATAAATTCAAGTAAAAACAAAATCTAACCTCTTATGTGCCACTGGCTATATTTTAGCTGAGAAAACATGGAATGTTCCTACAGGCAGCAAGATCCACGAAGGTTTGAGAGTTTCATATTCAACATCCAATAAACAGAACAAATCATATGCTCCCAGTCTTTTCTTAACCAGACACAATGGATATGTCCGGTTTGTGGGATTTATCCTAAAAGAAATTAGCAACTGAAGAATCTTATTTAGAATTAAACAAAGGACTTACACATGCAATTATCACAGTTAGGAAATAATCATATTTGCTTGTTCTTCCAGTGGCAACAACTTAACATGACACATAATAATTGGTCACCGCGGCAGAGTGGGGCCAGGAGGGTGTGCTGAACTATGGACGGGCAACTTCTGAACCGGAAGGTGAACATAATATGGAGGTTTTCTATAGAAAAGTAAGACAAACTTGCAGGAGAAATACCTATAAGCTTCAAAACATCAGTGGAAAGATGACAGCAATTTAATGTTCAGAAAAATAGGTCAATGAGTTCTTAATGTGAAAATTTTAACAATCAATTTGGAAGAAACCCTCCAGGAAGTAACTCTCTAGCATTAAATGGGTACAAAGAGAAAATAATATTTGCTAGAAAATTGTACAGTCCCATGTATTACAAAGATCTGATCACAATTCAGAAATATAAAGTAACCTAATTGTTGACGAAGAAAGCTAAAATAACAAAATCGGAGAAGTTTGGTGTATGGCCATTAAGGAATAAGCTAACATTCAGGACCATGGATCTACCTGCTGCAATCACATGGATAGAGCAGAAGAGATCGAAAATGGCACTTATTGCAGATCTTTTTTTTTTAACAGGGACTCATATATGATTAGAAATAGTGGAAGAAGGAAAAAAACACAAATTATCTACACACTTGAAATACATAAATGTACAGAAATTGCTACGGGAAGAAGGAAAGTAGAGAAGAACTTAGAAGGGGATTGATTTACCTCAGTTTAAAAAAATAGTCAACATCTATAATCCTTTGTGGAGACATTATAGAGGAAACTTTGAAGGCCACACAATCCAGTACTAACATCACGCTCCTGTATTACTGGCAGATATGTCCTGGTAGTTCATTAGCGGCTCTGTAGACTGTCGGGCACCAACATTCGAACACCACAAGCTCGTGAGCTCGAAGCACAGGGCCAGATCATGGATGCCTCAAAATTTAATGTTTGTCTCAAAGGAAAAATAATCTTTAGCTTGCCAAGGTAAGAAAAGAAAATAAGACTATGGTGATAGACTATCCACCACCAAAGTGCCAAATTTCACACATAATATATCCGTCCAATGAGGTCGATCTGAAGAAAACTAATTTGATGGTAGTGTGTGCCCCTCTCTATGCAAGTTTTTTTTTGTTAACAAACATAAAATATCTACCATTAGACTTCCCTGAAATTAACGTCTACTCTGCTCAGTAAAAAGCATCTAACAAAGTAGTAACATACCCTCAGGACTGGTCTTCGAAAGAAAATATACCTCTAATACATGCTCAAAACAGGTAAATGATGGGCACTTATAAATCATCCATATATCAAAGGTATTTAATGTAGGGAACTGAGCAGATCAAATTGCACACTTAAGGTTTAATCTAGCTAACACTAAAAACTGAAATATGTGCTACAGGGTTGCCATATTTTGACATCCTCTTACTTGCTGTCCAATTGGGGACATCCACAGTGACACATCCTGCTTTGCACCGCAGAGGACTTGACACACTCCAGCTTCAGATGTTTGTGTGGAATGGCATGGTGGCTCCAGTCGGAGGAAACTGGTTTCCAAAAAAAAAAGCTGGTTTGTGTGGAATGCATCATATCACAACCACACTGGAAAGTAGTATTACAGTAGGTTGGAACATCGAATTTAGCGAAGCACCTTCCATAAATAGCCTCCTACTATATCATTTTGGCTGTCCTCATTGGTCAGTCCTTTCTGGACCGCTTCCGAGACCCTGCTTGTGGGACTCCAAACCCCTGCTGGATTGCATCCACTTCTGACAAAACCTAACTGAGTTAGTTCAGGGGGGTAGAGCATACACCACAGCGATGACTTAAGCCGCAAACCATTGCTCGTTTCTCCCTCCAAGTCAACCGCCTCCAGCAGCCCCTCAACCCCATCCTGGTGGTACGTCTACCCGACAATCCGACATGCACCACTCCTGCAGGCGGCGACCCGGCCCCGAGGTACATCGCTCTGACTACAAGCAACATCAGCAAATCACTATAGGGAAAAGAAGTAAACAACAAGAAAGCGGAGAAACAACGTACGTTGAACCGGGTTCCCAGCAGAGTGCGGCCATATGCACATGAAGGGCGTCGAGAACAGTCCGAGGGAGGAGGCAACTGCTGCCCTGTCGGGATCACGACTGTCGAGGACGACCTTGTTGGCGCCGCACCAGAGAATGGTGGAAGAGGTCCAGGAAGCGATTTTCCGCTTTGGCCTCCACCTCCTCCTCTTTTGAATAATGCATCCCATCTCTGCCCTCCAGATATCCGCCCGCCGCTCGACCTCCTACAGCGCGCCCGAATCTTGAAAAATACGATCTTCGGAGCTTCGCCCCGACGTCTACTCTGCCTCGCCACCGGGTCATGGCGGCAGCAGCCCTCCGGGCGCGCGGCGGCGATAGCCCTCCGGAGCTTGATGGTTCGCGTGGTGGAGGAGGAGCAGGGCAGCAAAGTGGGGCAGGGGAGCACAGTAGGCGCGCCGAGGGTGGACCACGGCGGCGGTTCGCCGGAGAAGCTCATCGGGGGATCGGCGGGGACTCGCCGTGCGTGAAGAAAATTGGGGAAGAAAGAGGAGACTGAGTTTTCGGGTGAGTTCCAGAGGCAGAGATAGGATAAAAAACAGTCAAAGCGGTGTGGCAGCAACACCAGATAGATCGTGCCCACTTTGTCCCAACTAAATAATGGCTACGCCCACACTATGAGAAAACACCAAGCCAATCCATCACTGAACTACTGAAGCCAAAAATGTTACTGAGCACCAAATGCTACACAGAAGATAACCAGCTCAAAACAAACCATGTGAAACAACACGTGTCCCCACGAGGTTAACTCCTTAAAAGGCTCAAAATTATGAGAAAAATGATGTTAGTTGCCCTTTAATATAGTACTAGCATGGATGGGCGCGTCGGCACGCCGCGCAGACTTTGTAATATAATGGTTGTAATAATTATAAGATCATTTAAATTGATAGAAGTAATGCATATTTTCTTGTTTAAATAGTGGGTTTTAAGATGGTTGAAACCAGAGCCACCCATAAGATAATACAAACAATAGCAGCTGGTTCATTGAAGTAGCTCTAAAGTGATCATGGTTCGACATGAACACGCATTTAGATGAGTACATAGTCCATAATAATAGAATAATTGTTTCAGAAATATGCACACATGTTTATATAATCTGGTATGTGAAACCATGTGTTATGCTTAGCATACTATAAGGTACCCTTACTCATTTAAAATATCCTTAATTTTCTGTAACTTCTCCTTGCTAGCTTTATCCTTCTCTGGTGTACTAACAGGTTTAAAATATTGTACATATATAGAAGCTTAGGCATATAATTGACCTTATACATTGATATCAGCTATCCTTTCAATAATTGATATTACTTGCATAAAGATAAATGTAGGCAGGATAACTAAAATTACTTTTACATGCATAGATCATAGATGATAGAGAATGGTAGGTCTAGCTTCAGGCTAATGTTCTTGTTGCTGAAAGAGAAATAGCAATTTCAAAGTTGTAAGCACGGCTAGGAGACAAAAGGCAAATAAGAACGAAGTAGCAATCATTATAGGTGGCAAGCACCTCTTGAAATATAATGCCCTTGTCGCCCACTCAAAATTTTAATTTTAGTGAAATTTCTTCATACTTCAATGGAAAAATTCAAAAACAGTGTAATTGTATCACAAATACCCCCACTCAACTGAGTGACCCCCACAAAAACTTTTGGCTAGGTCCGGCCCTTAGTTGGCCCACCGTTTTCAGCTACTGCAAGTATTTTTAAACCTTAATTTCCTTGATGTTATTCTTGAGATGGCAACATAGAACTGTCATGAGAGATTACAGTCTTTGGCAAGTATGCTCCAACTCTGTTTCCCCCCTTGCTTTTATAGGAAAGAGTGGCGCGGCGACACTCGCGCCGGCAAGATATTGCCTACAATTATGATGTGTGACTGGCAGTATCAAAAAGAGATGATATTAGGAACACAAATTTAAAGAGAAATAAGAAACTCTACGATACTTGAATACTTTTGGATTTGGATAGCAACAAAACCAATTAGCGTTTAATTTTTTTTATATTTTTCTCCTTAGAATCATCACCTGTGTTGCCTAGAATATGTACACAAATGAGTTTATTTCATGAGAAATATCCCCCTTTAAGGCTAGCTTTGAGTAGTTGCTTCACGTTGATACCATATTGTGATGTTTTCAAGTCGGGGATAACTCCCGCTCCACAAACTCCTTAACAGGAAGACATAAGTCTTATCACTGTTTATTTAGTATTGTCCCTGATCTTTCCTTGACGAATAAATCAAAGGCGCCAAGAAGAAGGACATGCTCCAAATGATCTGCATCGAAGTCACTAAACAAAGTCAAGAGAAAAAAGCAGAGTCACTGAATCATGCAGAAAAAAGAGTACATTCAGAACAGCCGACCGTCTGCTTGCCAGGCGGAATATCTCGCCCGTGAGCATCCACATCAGACAAAGCAACAAATGAAGAAGCAGCATCCCGAGCGGCAGGCGAAGGAGTAAGCACAGAAGAGACACCAACAAAGCAGCAGCCGGGCAAACGAATGATCAGGCACAAACTGTAGGCTAAATGATTATATTTAGATATGGCTCGAAGATAAAAGTGTAAGGTGTGTGTTATCTGAATAATAACCAAATAATGCACTAATATGTATCTGATGGCAATTGAATTTAAGCTAACTGAATACTAACACGCAAGTTAACTGAATGCTAGCTGAATAAGTAGTTGATGTACTTTGGATCTCACAAATTTGTAGTTGTTATCCTATCATGACCTGGAAGTGTTCTTACTCTCTATATTTGCATCCTGAGACACAACGACACAACAACATAGCTGAATCCTAGGAAAGTGGAGAAGCAACATTGCCAAGTATGCGAAAAGATTGTGCTGTACCTCAATCACAGCCTGCAGCTATAAAAAAAATGTACACATCATATAACAGTTTCCTTCCATTGATTGAGCTTCTTGAACCTACCAAAAACTGTGTATGAAACTGTATTTTAGCCTTGGGAAACATCTGCGTGGGGACCTTGCGTAACTTTTTGCTGAACCTCCACGTCAATCTAAGGAATAAATTGTGTTCACAATGCGGAATAAGTAATTGACTTCAGAAACTCATCTAAATAGCTAGGAAGCATCTTTCTAATATTAACTGTCTAAAAAAGAAAAAAAGAACAAGAACATTCAAATACCTTATCCACTTTCCTGAACCATTTTAAGATTATCTTTTTTTTTTGAGAAAACGCAAAGACATTGCGTTTCATTTCATTGCAAAGAAGGATAGTTTTACAAGGTCACAACTCACAAGGGAGGTGTGTTACAGGGCATGGTATCACCATTTTAAGATTATCGAACATAAAGAAAGAAAGAAATTATACGGGAGACAATGTATATGATATATAATTTAGTGCAATATACTAATTGATAGATTAGTAAATAAAGACTCCTCATCCAATATGACTGATATAAAGCGTATGCAAACACAGTTCACAAGGCCTACACATTCCTTATGAATTAGTACATACGAAAATTATTATTTTCTGGGATCATCCACTCCGATTAATATAAAACGATGCAAAAGATAGTTCAGGAGGTTTCCATGCTGGCTTGTAGAAAGCGTATGCAAAATATAATTCAGGAGATCATGTAAATTCACGAATTGGTTTGCATGAAAATTATTACTTGGTGAGGTTACAAGGTAAAATATTTTATATATTGCAAGAAATATGAGTTTAAGTGTGGTGGCATAACAAATATTTTTTATGCAAAAAGTAAAGTTCAGATATAGGAGCATCCATTGATCTTTAATACAAAATGCAAGTAAAGTATAGTTACGAAGATTATGCATACTTATAATCAGTACAGACGGAAATTACTCACTGTTGTGGAGTCGCAAGGTCAAACAAATCATACAAAGGAAGGAAATTCTAAAATAGAAGAATCAGTTTATCTTCGTCCAGGAAGGTAACGTTCTAAAATAACCAGGGACAAAAAAAAGAAGAAAAACAACATAGGAGATGGCGTGCATGGAGCAAGACAGTTCAACATAATGTTTCAGATCATAAAACAGTAACTCGTGAACAATAAAGTCTAGCTCATACAAAATCTGCTTTGTTTGCCGATCCTTAGACTCCCATATTCGAGCAACATACACCAGAACCTTCCATGTTCAACTTCGTTTTGGGAGATTTTGCTCAGCACATAAGCAATGAAATTAGGAAGATGAAAGAGTTTGTACCAGTTTTTGCTCATTGTAATGGGAACACCAAAATGCTCCATACATCTCTGCACCAACAGAGTGTAGGTATCTTGCAAGTGAAATAGCAAATGGGGTTGATTCAGTTGTTATCTCTGTTTCATATTGTTGTAATACAAAATAATTTGTGGTGTATAAAAATAAAATGAAAATACATAACTCAGTTATAATTATTTTAAAAGAAACAGAATATGCAACCTACAAACTGAGGTTGAAAAACTAACTTTGCACAAAACGTGCGATGCCTATCAAAATGGCTAGTCCATAAACAAAAAACAAAAGGTACAATGGTTGTACAAAAGTCACAGCACTATGGGAGTGGCTCAAAAAACCATAATAGAAAGTAAAATGTTGCGTTTGCTAAAGCACACTAATGGAGCTTCAAATAAATAAGAAAGATGCATTATAACTTGTATTTACACTGAGGCTTCCCATTGTTTAGCATTACTAACCAGAGGAAGCCTCACCCCACGCGATAGGCTCATAAAATCATAATAAAAAGAAAAACGTAGCTTTCTGCTAAAGCACCCTGATAAAAACTTCAAGTAAATAACAAAGATGCCCTATCTTTTATGGAGACGTTCCATTATCCAATGTTACTAACCTCACCCCTTTAACTGAGTAGTAGCCAGGAGTTTGTCAAAGCAAAAGCAACCATGACGGCTAAAGCTAACTGAAGACCAACAAATAACTGGGCACGCGGCAAGCCAACGTTCTGTAAGAATACCTTGGAACACAATGTTAGCTGAATGTGCTAGTTGATCAACAGAAAGTGTAACCGAACAAAAGGAACACACCAACATTTTAAGGAAGCAAACACCTTCATGTACTTCGTTAAGAAATTGTGTGAAGGAGATGAATGCTGACGATAGCATCTCTTGGTGCGCTGCAAATCCTAAGTCGAAAAATATGAACTCAACTAATCTACCGCTAGAATAACCTGTTGTCGATGCAAATTAGTAAGCGCATCCTTAAGCCGAAGCCTGAGTGTTCGCAGCAAAAGAAAAATCCAAGTCCTGAAGGTGTACAGTCGGGATGATTCACATGTATGTCTATCTATAATTTGTGACTGGTTACTAAGTTTCCTTTTGGGGAGCCACATAAAATTAATACTTTACTACAGTTAAATTTGGGAAAAAACAATTTTAAGATGGAAACACTGATCAATATGTTCCTATTTAGTGAAATATTTGGCTCCAGCTTATTTCTGGACAGAGAAGGCAGTGAATGATGCCAACTTCAATGAATTTGTGACTACGTAAGTTAAAAAAGGAAGACAAAAGAGGAAATGCTTCTCTCATTTACTTGAGAAATAAGATTGAATTAATGACCTGCAAATACTATGCCTTAGCATCTTTTCATTGAAGTCATGTATCCGGTGCGATGTAATCTAATGGTTATTGGGTACCAATGTAACATGCCCCAGGCTTTGTTGGTTCTTCATTGACAGAATATCTAACCAACATACAATAAACAAGAATGTTTGTTAGAAGAGCCATTTCAACAGTTCTTTATTTGATGGTAAACACATTTTTAGAAACCTGTTTTTTGCTGATAAAAATCCAACATGTCAAAAGCAGAGGGGGAGACTTGATATTACAACAGGATGCAGCAGAGCATCAAACTGTCAAGTCCGGGAAAAGGGCATATACTGGTGGTTGTCATAATAGTACTTCATGATAGTTTGACATAAATCAAATAACATATATGAATCTGCATTCAACTATCCAATCAAGTAACAAAGTCTAGACGATCTGTAACACAAGCTTGACATCATAAGTACTGTAGCATTACAGACAGTATATGTACTATGTACACTGAATTATTGAGAGCAAGTGAATTCAAGAAACTGAACACCATTTTATGGAATAAGCATGTGAGAAGGTCGAGAAACCGGATCTAGGCCAGTTACTGTTTTCAAAAGCCTGAGTTAGATTGTCCACTTTACTGAATTTGCATATATTTTGTAAAGAGGGCTTGGAGCTAAAAGGCTGATGGTTTCCGGCACTATACACGTTCCAGTATTCAGCCCCAAAATGAAAAATGAATCCATCTTGGACGTGCAGATTAAATTAACCATGAAATATTTGCATCAATTTTTTTGTTGAGAGGAATATTCTAACAATCTAATAGCCTGGCATGCATGGCAGCAGACCCTCTTTCTTTTCTTTTTGCGGCATTATGGAAACCTAACATAACACTAATTGAAGAGATTAAGTATAAAGCCGAGATGCTGCCAATATAACATAAGATGCAGTATGCTTATTTCCATCCTTTGCACTTCTGTATGACAAATTGGTCGCTCCAATCCAAGCTACAGGACTGTCGTGAATATTGTCTGAACCTGAAGCTGTGGTCGCTGCACATGGAAAAAGAGATTAGGCTAGTTCTTAAACTACATGCGTTGTTTCCATACTCCACGGTCGACCAGCAAGCAGCAACTCGCCCAAGGGCCATGCGCCACCACACACCTATTCAGAGAGAGGAGAGAAGACGTTTATAAAAAAAAGAGAGGCGAGAGGAGCTAAGGGGAACAGACTCACCTACTCAGACGATGCTTCCTGTGCCTTTCGTCATCGCCGTCGCATGCGTGTAACCCCCATCGCTGCAACCTAAGATCATCATCGCCTCTGCTTGTACCCTTGAGTTGCCGGCGTCGAGCGCCCGTAATCCATCGCCGCTAAACGCGGGAGTGCGGCTCTGTGGGCTAGAGGCGCGGAGACTTTAGCCTCTCTCTGTTTCACGAACAAAATGCCGACGCCTTCACCACGATTCCAGCCACCTCTGACCTCCTCCCATGTTGCTGCACGACGGCACGTCACCGTATCGGTCTCCTCCGCCGAATCCTCCACGATGCCATGCCGTTCCGCTCTTGTGTGCGACCCCCGAGGCAATCCTAGTAGCCTCGTTTGCCAGCGTGACCGCACCATCTTTGGCCTCCTACACATCGCGTTGTTTCCCTCGAAATCAACCACCGCTGAGGGAGTGGCGGCCACATGGGAGATCGACAGAGGAGATCAGGGCGGGGAACATGCCGAGGTAGGGGGCTCAGGCTGGGGGAAGGGTGGAGGTTCTCGACCGGCTGCTGGCCTTCTCCGTCCGGAAATCGCTATGGGTGCCGGCATCCCCAAGCTCCGCTGAGCCGCTCAGAAGCGCCGCATCCTCCCCGCCAAGCAGATCAAGCCGGGAGGCAACCCAGAAGAAGGCGACGGTGACGTACCCCGCCGGAGGGCCGCCGAAGGAGGAAGAAGAGATGGGGCGGAGGGCACCAGCCCTGGCCTGGATACGATGGGGCGGTGGAGGAAAGAGAGAGCACGGGGAGAATCGAGGGGCTGTACGCATGGAGGATCTGTCTAGAAAGAGTCAAAGCAGTCCACTAAAATGGTACATCCACCCATAACAAAAGAAAGCCCAGATCAGAACAAGTGAAAGTAAAAACAAAAATGCAAGAGGATGCCTCAAGTGTACACAAGAAAATGTCAGTGGAAATTAACCACAAAATCAGGTACGTGTCAACCAGCTGTTAATCCCAAAAAAGAACCAAAATTATGAGAAAAAAGAAGTTGGTTGCCCTTTAATATAGTAGATATATACTAGCAGGAATGAGCGCGGCAGCACGCCGCGCCGATCGTTCAATACGGTGGTGTTAATAATTTTATTACCACACTTAAATTGATAGAAGTAATGAATATTTTGTTGTTTAAATAATGGGTTTCAAGGTGGTTGATAACGAAATTTGATACGATTACGTGCATAAAAAGTTGATCCTAAGAATGAAGTAATTAAGCGGGCATCAGAAAGACACAAAAATTAACTCTTGTAAGAATAATTCGTACTCACACAAAAATTAAGTCTGGTAATAATAACTGGTACTCACACAATAACTGGTAAATAAGCGGGCCAGAAAGACTCAGCTCTATGTCTTGTTTCCATTTAGATTTGAGACTTCACATGTCACACAATTAAGCAACAAACCAGTACATGAATTCATCAGTTTCTAAGAGAAGCTCGCAAGTTCTTGAAGAAAAAAGAAAGACAAGTGGGGTTGTATTACGAAAAAAATACAAATATTCGTCTTTCTAAGGTGTCGCAAAAGAAATTAGGTCGAAGAGAAGTTAAGTTGTATGCCTGTCTTTGCCCTGTCATGACCAAACTGTTCTAGGATGTGGCAGAAATTCACTTGGAAAAGAAGGGGAAAACCCTATTCCGTAAAAACAACTTCTATTTTTTTTTGTATTGGACAATACTTTCACCAGTTATTTAAATGATGCAAATGTGAGATGCCAAGGACAAACCTGTAGGAGATAGAGATTCAGAAACAACTTGACTGGGCAGAACATAGTGGGAGTTGAAGAGTAAAATTATATAAAGAAAGCTATTGTCACAAAACACAGATGCACTCCCACGCAAGAGAACAATCAACGATGTAGATTTTTAGCCCAGTCCTTTGGTTGATACAAAATTAGAAATAATAGAACATGGACGCAAAAGATAGTACCAAATAAATGGTTGGTTGATCTGGGTTTTCCATGCCCATGCAAATAGAGAAGAACCAATACCTTGAAGGAATCAAGAACAAAATTTCAGACAATGCTCCATCTATATATGTTGTCCTCTCAGACTAAAATATGTGGAGTTTGTCAATGTATTTTTTAACCTTGTTGGACAAACAAATTCTTACTGTATGAAGGAAAGAACAACTACGTTATTATAAACTAAAAACTACTGAAGCTTTTTTGTATTGCATGAACCTAAATAGTAATATCAACATACACTGAATGCTCACTCTCGAGATGGTCCGAGAGGAATAACCCATGTTCAGGGACAGGAGGAAAGATTAAGAGTTGAAGACATATCTGAAAGGAATAACCCATCTTCAGGGACATGAGGAAAGATGAAGACACAACAATCTCCAACCGCAAGGACAGGAGGTGCGGAAAAATCACCTTCGCTCTTACACCCTGAGAAAAGGTCGGGGCTGTTCTACCGCTGATGACCCTGATATTAGGTCAGGGCTGTTCTACTGCTGATGACAATAGTTGTGTGGCATTCTTCTGCTTGAGTCACATCAGTTAGCCATTGGTTGGAGTACATTCATATGTTTTTACTGAGACTTGCATTGCTTCTGTTCTTATAATGTTAAAACTGTACCCCATACTTGGGGGAGTTTCCTAACTGTTAGAATTATAATACTGAAGAAATCCTAAAAGATGCACATTTCAGCTAGCATTGTTACCTTACATGTAAGATTTAACAATATGAAAGGTATCATACCATGTTTAGCTGTGCATGGACAATATTTACGCATGGATCAGATAATTTTGTTGGGAGTAAAAATACCAATCCCGATCTCCAATTCAGGAAAAGATATGACAATAGCAAGAAGTATTTCAAACAGAGTAGAAGGTAATGCATGAATCATGATTACAATGTCAATGACAAAATAGAAATGTTCACACAACTACAATCTATAGTAAGCTAGGATCCTAGCTGTTCACGACAATAGGATATCACCATACGACTACATTTACCAAGACAACACCTCTGCTGCAAGAGAATGCCAACCCACAAAAGAATATGATACAGTAATTATATATGGACCATTAAAAAATATGAGGTCATGGACTTCAGCTTTAAAGTTTGATAAAGAGGTGGCCCAAGAGGAATATCCCGTGCTCAGGGATCCGGTTAACAACTACCCGTACCACTCTAGGTTTGAAGAGAAGCATGGGATCATAAGTTAGGTGGCTCTGTTCTCATCTGCACTGCACCACACATTGCGGGAACTGCACCAAGGCCATGAGCTTGGTTCCACAACCTGGGATCTCTTGGGGCTCCGTAGATTTCCTTCACGTACTTGTTGGATGACCAGAGAGGGTCGGTAAAGGTTCAGGTCAGAACTATTAACGTTCCTGCCCACGCATGTTGCAGAATTGCCTGCCAAACGTCAACAACAAAATTAATTTAGCATCATTTGCATAGTATTAGCTGATTGAGAAAAGCTGAAGGAGAATAAATTACATTGTTATTTGTCCAGATCAAGAATTCACTGATGTACAGATGCCAAAGTGTTGAAAAATCGAAATGTCTCATGTGTCTATTGTTGGCCTTCAGCCTCAAGTTGTTATCTTGAAATAATAGCAACCGCAGAGTTGAGATCAATTACTGAAGGCTAAAGAATTGCAAGCAAAGAAGCTCAGCACAGTCGAAACTTGTAAAGTTCAGTAATCAAACCTGTAAGTTCATGTGTCAGGAATATATATGGCTTGGAGTTCTGAATATATATCAGGAAGATGATTCTGCAAAGAACAACACATTAGTTACTCCTTCTTCTGTCGGGCTAAAATACGGAAGATTGTTCATGCCACTTTTTCACTCTTGTTGGACAAAAAAAATCTTATATTACAGAAAGACAAGATTAACTATGTTACTACAAAATTAAACCTATATCTACAATACAGAGGTGGTTGGAGACAATAAGGGGAGTCACAAGGTGAGCAAGGGGTGTCCATTAGACGGATTGTGCAGCGTTAGGAGTCCACAAAATCACCTCATGACTCTCTCCCAGCCACTACATTTCCACTCGCAGTAGCACTCACAAGTCTCCTACCAGGAGAAAGAGCAACGAAAAGTGAATGGGCTGCAAAAGGAAATCACATTCAAAGAGAGAAATATAGGAATAAACAGATTTATTTTGAGCACCCTGTTTCCACCTTCCTCTAATATGTACTATATAAAGATCACACATGGAAACAATGTTTCTAAAGTGTGAGCATTAGGGCATTTTTACCTCAACCAGAAGATTGCAGAAGAGGATAGAGGTCACATGGCAGCTCTTCGATGGTCTCTAACATGGCCTAGGTATCTAGTACAATGAGTATAAAGAAACAGGAATGGCCAAGACATAATAGCATTGAGTTTCTACTCTTTCTAGTGATCTACAATCTTAGGCTACTGAAGCCTGAGAGATCCTGAGAGTTCTTGGCAGCTGACCGATCAATGTATGGATTTTATGCTATCCTGATACATCACTAACCACTCTAATATGAATTGACCACTAACCACTCTTAACATAATTTTCTTGGCATTAATATACCATCTTACAGTCATGACGGAACTCCAACAGCAAGAGATGGAAAAGAACGCATGCAAACACAAACATAAGTATATACCATCTAGAATGTTTTTGATAAATCAGTGTAATACAATACATCATCAGTCAATGGGCAAACACGGATTGTCCCTTCGGGGACATCCGATAAAATGGGCAAACACAGATTCAAGTGGTTAATATGAGATACGTAGAAAAAAGATAACAACTGCATTGAGTAATGGTTTTATTATTTTTAAAATGGTCTACATCACTTAAGTAGATCTATTTTCTAGAATTATGCAACTTTTAGCTATAATTGAAGAAGCGTGTATCAAATAGTACATTTACCGTTGTATATATATCTTTCTTTTCCAAAACTATTATTGTATAGAAGCTACATTATTCTAGGCTCTCATGGTCCAACCATGCAAGAAATTATAGTTTCTATACTAATGATATACTCCTGCAATTTTCTTGTAAAGAAAATGGGTCCTTACCTGTTTAATTTAGAGTAATAGCATTAGGGGAACCACATAAACATCCAAACCAATCAGTCAAGGAAATAAAAAAATTGTGGCTGAACCAAACCTATCTGTCCAAACTGTTAAAAAATTGCAGCAGAGCAACTCCATGAAACCTCTCAAATCGATTATTCTTGTTGCCTCCAGTGCTCCTAGACGTCTGTGTCATCGTGAAGCCCTGCTCTCCACATGGACCCTAGATGGATACTACCACGGATACCTTGCCTGCCTCCTCAGCCTAGAAAATCAACAGCCAAGCGTGGCTGCTCCACCAACCCCATTGTCGGCAGTGTCGTAGAACTCCATCACGACGCACCAAGGCCAGGGGTTATATACAACGCGATGGAAATCTGATGTCCAAGACCTAGGTAGCTATGTTCGAGAAGGGAACCAATTACTCCTCACCCCTGCAGCATCGGTGCTGCCTGAAATTGACAGAAGCAGAGGGGAGGGGAGAGGCATAGAGTGGAGGAGGGAGTACATGCGCACCAAACTGGAAAACCACTGGCGTCGCCGCCGGTCCTGTTGTCAACGCGACCGTCCCTGTCCTTGCGTCGTTTGCCGCTGCTGCCAGAGAAAGAGGTGAGACGCAGGGTGAAGGAAGGGGATGGGATGAACCAACCAAGGGTGGTCATGGAAAGGAGGGAGCAAAGGTGGATGGGCATACCCGCGCATCGAATCCTCGACCGGCTGACCTCCTCCGTCCGGTGCTCAGGTGGTGCCTCTAGCTCATTGCCGCCAGGCTCTAGCTTTAAGGGAGGGGAGCGAGGAGAGGCTCTCTCGTCTGCTGGAGGATGCTGCGGCGGCTGGGGCCGTGCGTGGCTGTTTATGGCGACGCGACACGTCGTCTCCTGCTCCGGCGACAGACGTCGGGCACGGGTGATGCACTGCCAGAGGAGGGAGCTCTGCGCCTGGAACCGCGTCAGCGCGGCGGCGCCGTCGCCGGCCAGGAGCTCTTCACGTGCACGCTCCTTGAGCGCCCCCAGGGACTCCGCCGAGGAGTGGACCATCCGCTCGTGCAGCCGCGGCTGGGACGGGCGGTCGATGAGATCCCACACGTCGGCGCACGGCAGCACGGCCGTAGGGGAGGCACGCAGGTGGCCTTGCTGCCGGAGCTCTAGTTCTGCACAGCGCGGGCCAGGAGCCCGGGAATCAGGTACCCACGCGCCGCAGGAGCCAGGATCCACGATAATCGCAGGGTGGTGAGCAGCGGGGCGGCGACCGCGAGGTGGAGGAGGGACGCGAGCGGGGAAGCGGCTTGAAACGCTTGGAGGAGGGGAGCGGGGAGCCGCGGCAGGTGGGTGGGTCGTCGGAGGAGCTGGAGGCCACCGCCTCCTCCTGTCCCTCCTCTCCATGGTCGGCGCCGGACCAAGCCTGGGTCCGCGAGGTAAAAGATGCGGAGGACGGGAGGAGGCCAAATTGGAAGCAGCAGTGGGGCCCGGTGCCTCTAGAATACTTCACCACGTTCACACGAGTCGTGCGGAATTGACACGACAGTAGCCACGCGAAGAGAACACAAAATCCAGTCAAAGCGGTATAGCCACCAGGCAATAAACATGGAACGAACAAACAGAAAACGACATGACGCCCGACACATCATGCAAAACCATGAATCACCTTCAGAGTGGGTCCCAACCACGTTGTAGCTATAACCACACCAGCAAACACCAAGACATCCTACCATGGAAGCACCAGACAGAAAAGTATATAAAACCGCACACATGTTAACACCACATGAACTCTCACCTTCGGCAAAAATTCCACGGAGCACCAAAAGCAGTCCACACAAAGAAAATACAGAGCACCAAAGCCTTACGTGTCAGCACCATATTAATCACCAAGTCTCACCAAAATTCTGAAAAAAAAGATGTTTGTTCCCAATTAATATAGTACTAGTCTTACCTTTGAAGATTTAAGTTGGTCCACCTGAAAATAATTCATTTGTCAAGTATCCTCTATTTTTGTTTCAAGGTTTGTGTAGCGCTTCCTCCATGTTCGTTTTGGTGGCAGCTCACGGTCTACGGTACATCCAACTCCAGCTGACGGATTGTTAGAGGCAGCACATGGTACGCTAACGGAAACCGTGTGTCGATCTTGTAGATTGGATCTCACAAATGATCAGCGTAACTCTAATACCTTTTGTTAGCAAAACAGAGATCAAACGAGACAGAAAAAAGACACAATTTTTTATGCACCAAGCTGCAACTTCACTATCACTAGTAGAAAAAGAGGCTTCCATCCGTCCCCATTAGTCCTCAAAATATAGGAACCGCGACTAAAGGGGTTTTTAGTCGCGGTTCGGGAGGCGACCCGCGACTAAAGACCTGGGCCCAGCGCGCTCGGTGGCCAGGAGGAGCTTTAGTCGCGGTTGGCCAGGCCAATCGGGACTAAAGACCCATCCCTATAAAAGGAAGCTCAGCTCACTTCACTTAGCCATTTGGTGCCATTTCTTTTCACAATCTTCACAAGGGGTGGTGGGTTTGCTTTTGGTTCCTCTTATGCACACAAGGTGTTTGATGAAATGCCCGAGAGCATGAAACAAATATGATATGAAGTGTCCGAGCCACACTTGAGCTTTCTCATTTATTTTTCCTCCTCAATCGCGGTTAGCAACTTGAACATTTCATGTGTCATTGATAAAATATGCATGTGTGTAGTTTATTGTTTAATTTTTATTATTTCTAGCTAGTTAGTTTAACAAATGCATGATGGTTCATTATATACTTTATATAATAATGATGCAGATGAATCGGCAATGGATGTACGGTAACCGACTCTCCGGCGAGTTCACTACGGGTTTGAAAGATTTCCTCGTGTAGTGGCTAATGCGAACAAGCAGGGGGGTTTTGTTATCTATCCATGTGTTGTCTGTAAGAATCAGAAGGGTTACTCTTCCTCAAGAGAAGTTCACCTGCACCTGCTTCGGCACAGTTTCATGCCAAGCTATAATTGTTGGACCAAGCATGGAGAAAGAGGGGTTATAATGGAAGAAGATGAAGAAGGGGATGATATCATCGATGATAACTATCCTGATCATTTCGGTGATACTTTCATGGAGAATGCTGAAGGTGGGGAAGGTGAAGGGGAAGGTGAAGAAGAGGCATGTGATGAGCCCGCTGATGATCTTGGTCGGACCATTGATGATGCATGGAGAGGCTGCGAAACTGAAAAGGAGAGGAAGAATTTGGATCGCATGTTAGAGAATCACAAAAAGTCGATGTACCCCGGATGCGATAATGGTCTGAAAAAGCTGGGCTGCACACAGGATTTGCTGAAATGGAAGACACAGGAAGGTCTATCTGACTCGGGATTTCAAAATTTGCTGAAAATGATGAAGAATATGTTTCCAAAGAACAACGAGTTGCCCGCCAGTACGTACGAACAAAAGAAGGTTGTCTGCCCTCTAGGTTTAGAGGTTCTGAAGATACATGCATGCATTAACGACTGCATCCTCTACCGCGGTGAATACGAGAATTTGAATGAATGCCCGGTATGCACTGCATTGCGTTATAAGATCAGAGGCGATGACCCTGGTGACGATGTTGAGGGCGAGAAACCCAGGAAAAGGGTTCCCGCCAAGGTGATGTGGTATGCTCCTATAATACCACGGTTGAAACATCTGTTCAGGAACAAAGAGCATGCCAAGTTGTTGCGATGACACAAAGAGGACCGTAAGTCGGACGGGGAGTTGAGACACCCCGCAGATGGAACGCAATGGAGAAAGATCGATAGAGAGTTCAAAGATTTTGCAGCTGACGCAAGGAACATAAGATTTGGTCTAAGTACAGATGGCATGAATCCTTTTGGCGAGCAGAGCTCCAGCCATAGCACCTGGCCCGTGACTCTATGCATTTACAACCTTCCTCCTTGTTTGTGCATGAAGCGTAAGTTCATTGTGATGCCAGTGCTCATCCAAGGTCCGAAGCAACCCGGCAACGACATCGATGTGTACCTAAAGCCATTAGTTGATGAACTTTTACAGTTGTGGGGCAGACCTTGTGTACGTGTGTGGGATGAGCACAAAGAAGAGAAATTTGACCTACGAGTGTTACTTTTCGTAACCATCAACGATTGGCCTGCTCTTAGTAACCTTTCGGGACATACAAATAAGGGATACAATGCATGCACACATGATACGCCTCCAACGTATCCATAATTTCTGATGTTCCATGCTTGTTTTATGATAATACCTACATGTTTTGCTCACACTTTATAATGTTTTTATGCGTTTTCTGGAACTAACCTATCAACATGATGCCGAAGTGTCAGTTCCTGTTTTCTGCTGTTTTTGGTTCCAGAAAGGCTGTTCGGGCAATATTCTCGGAATTCGACGAAACAAAGACCCAGTATCTTATTTTTCCCGGAAGACTGATACGCGTACAGCACGCGTCCGTTGGGAACCCCAAGAGGAAGGTGTGATGCGTACAGCGGCAAGTTTTCCCTCAGTATGAAACCAAGGTTTATCGAACCAGTAGGAGCCAAGAAGCACGTTGAAGGTTGATGGCGGCGGGATGTAGTGCGGCGCAACACCAGAGATTCCGGCGCCAACGTGGAACCTGCACAACACAACCAAAGTACTTTGCCCCAACGAAACAGTGAGGTTGTCAATCTCACCGGCTTGCTGTAACAAAGGATTAGATGTATAGTGTGGATGATGATTGTTTGCAGAAAACAGTAGAACAGTATTGCAGTAGATTGTATTTCAGTATAGAGAATTGGACCGGGGTCCACAGTTCACTAGAGGTGTCTCTCCCATAAGATAAATAGCATGTTGGGTGAACAAATTACAGTTGGGCAATTGACAAATAGAGAGGGCATGACCATGCACATACATATTATGATGAGTATTGTGAGATTTAATTGGGCATTACGACAAAGTACATAGACCGCTATCCAGCATGCATCTATGCCTAAAAAGTCCACCTTCAGGTTATCATCCGAACCCCCTCCAGTATTAAGTTGCTAACAACAGACAATTGCATTAAGTATTGCGCGTAATGTAATCAGTGACTACATCCTTGAACATAGCACCAATGTTTTATCCCTAGTGGCAACAGCACATCCATAACCTTAGAGGTTCTTGTCACCCCTCCAGATTCACGGAGACATGAACCCACTATCGAGCATAAATACTCCCTCTTGGAGTTACTAGCATCAACTTGGCCAGAGCATCTACTAATAACGGAGAGCATGCAAGATCATAAACAACACATAGACATAACTTTGATAATCAACATAACAAGTATTCTCTATTCATCGGATCCCAACAAACGCAACATATAGAATTACAGATAGATGATCTTGATCATGTTAGGCAGCTCACAAGATCCGACAATGAAGCACAATGGGGAGAAGACAACCATCTAGCTACTGCTATGGACCCATAGTCCAGGGGTAGACTACTCACACATCACTCCGGAGGCGACCATGGCGGCGTAGAGTCCTCCGGGAGATGAATCCCCTCTCCGGCAGGGTGCCGGAGGCGATCTCCTGAATCCCCCGAGATGGGATTGGCGGCGGCGTCTCAGTAAGGTTTTCCGTATCGTGGCTCTCGGTACTGGGGGTTTCGCGACGGAGACTTTAAGTAGGCGGAAGGGCAAGTCAGGAGGCGGCACGAGGGGCCCACACCATAGGGCCACGCGGCCAGGGGCCAGGCCGCGCCGCCCTAGGGTTTGGGCGCCTCGTGGCCCCACTTCGTCTCCTCTTCGGTCTTCTGGAAGCTTCGTGGCAAAATAGGACCCTGGGCATTGATTTCGTCCAATTTCGAGAATATTTCGTTACTAGGATTTCTGAAACCAAAAACAGCAGAAACAAAGAATCGGCACTTCGGCATCTTGTTAATAGGTTAGTTCCAGAAAATGCACGAATATGACATAAAGTGTGCATAAAACATGTAGATAACATCAATAATGTGGCATGGAACATAAGAAATTATCGATACGTTGGAGACGTATCAGCATCCCCAAGCTTAGTTCTGCTCGTCCCGAGCAGGTAAAACGATAACAAAGATAATTTCTGGAGTGACATGCCATCATAACCTTGATCATACTATTTGTAAAGCATATGTAGTGAATGCAGCGATCAAAACAATGTAAATGACATGAGTAAACAAGTGAATCATATAGCAAAGACTTTTCATGAATAGTACTTCAAGACAAGCATCAATAAATCTTGCATAAGAGTTAACTCATAAAGCAATAATTCAAAGTAAAGGTATTGAAGCAACACAAAGGAAGATTAAGTTTCAGCGGTTGCTTTCAACTTGTAACATGTATATCTCATGGATATTGTCAACATAGAGTAATATAATAAGTGCAATATGCAAGTATGTAGGAATCAATGCACAGTTCACACAAGTGTTTGCTTCTTGAGGTGGAGAGAAATAGGTGAACTGACTCAACATTGAAAGTAAAAAAATGGTCCTCCATAGAGGAAAAGCATCGATTGCTATATTTGTGCTAGAGTTTTGATTTTGAAAACATGAAACAATTTTGTCAACGGTAGTAATAAAGCATATGTATCATGTAAATTATATCTTACAAGTTGCAAGCCTCATGCATAGTATACTAATAGTGCCCGCACCTTGTCCTAATTAGCTTGGACTACCGGATCATCGCAATGCACATGTTTTAACCAAGTGTCACAAAGGGGTACCTCTATGCACTTTGTACAAAGGTCTAAGGAGAAAGCTCGCATTGGATTTCTCGCTATTGATTATTCTCAACTTAGATATCCATACCGGGACAACATAGACAACAGATAATGGACTCCTCTTTTATGCATAAGCATGTAACAACAATTAATAATTTTCTCATATGAGATTGAGGATATATGTCCAAAACTGAAACTTCCACCATGAATCATGGCTTTAGTTAGCGGCCCAATGTTCTTATCTAACAATATGCATGCTTAACCATAAGGTGGTAGATCTCTCTTACTTCAGACAAGACGAACATGCATAGCAACTCACATGATATTCAACAAAGAATAGTTGATGGCGTCCCCAGAAACATGGTTATCGCACAACAAGCAACTTAATAAGAGATAAAGTGCATAAGTACATATTCAATACCACAATAGTTTTTAAGCTATTTGTCCCATGAGCTATATATTGCAAAGGTGAATGATGGAATTTTAAAGGTAGCACTCAAGCAATTTACTTTGGAATGGCGAAGAAATACCATGTAGTAGGTAGGTATGGTGGACACAAATGGCATAGTGGTTGGCTCAAGGATTTTGGATGCATGAGAAGTATTCCCTCTCGATACAAGGTTTAGGCTAGCAAGGCTATTTGAAACAAACACAAGGATGAACGACGCAGCAAAACTCACATAAAAGACACATTGAAAACATTATAAGACTCTACACCGTCTTCCTTGTTGTTCAAACTCAATACTAGAAATTATCTAGACCTTAGAGAGACCAAATATCCAAACCAAATTTTAGCATGCTCTATGTATTTCTTCATTAATGGGTGCAAAGCATATGATGCAAGAGCTTAAACATGAGCACAACAATTGCCAAGTATCACATTACCCAAGACATTTATAGCAATTACTACATGTATCATTTTCCAATTCCAACCATATAACAATTTAACGAAGAAGAAACTTCGCCATGAATACTATGAGTAGAAACTAAGGACATACTTGTCCATATGCTACAGCGGAGCGTGTCTCTCTCCCATAAAGTGAATGCTAGGATCCATTTTATTCAAACAAAACAAAAACAAAAACAAACCGACGCTCCAAGCAAAGCACATAAGATGTGATGGAATAAAAATATAGTTTCAGGGGAGGAACCTGATAATGTTGTCGATGAAGAAGGGGATGCCTTGGGCATCCCCAAGCTTAGACGCTTGAGTCTTCTTGATATATGCAGGGGTGAACCACCGGGGCATCCCCAAGCTTAGAGCTTTCACTCTCCTTGATCATATTGCATCATACTCCTCTCTTGATCCTTGAAAACTTCCTCCACACCAAACTCGAAACAACTCATTAGAGGGTTAGTGCACAATAAAAATTAACATGTTCAGAGGTGACATAATCATTCTTAACACTTCTGGACATTGCATAAAGCTACTGGACATTAATGGATCAAAGAAATTCATCCAACATAGCAAAAGAGGCAATGCGAAATAAAAGGCAGAATCTGTCAAAACAGAACAGTTCGTATTGACGAATTTTAAAATGGCACCAGACTTGCTCAAATGAAAATTCCCAAATTGAATGAAAGTTGCGTACATATCTGAGGATCACGCACGTAAATTGGCATATTTTTCTGAGCTACCTACATAGAGGCAGGTCAGAATTCGTGACAGCAAAGAAATCTGAAACTGCGCAGTAATCCAAATCTAGTATGAACTTTACTATCAACGACTTTACTTGGCACAACAAAACACTAAACTAAGATAAGGAGAGGTTGCTACAGTAGTAAACAACTTCCAAGACACAAAATAAAAACAAAGTACTGTAGGTAAAAACATGGGTTGTCTCCCATAAGCGCTTTTCTTTAACGCCTTTCAGCTAGGCGCAGAAAGTGTGTATCAAGTATTATCAAGAGACGAAGTGTCAACATCATAATTTGTTCTAATAATAGAATCAAAAGGTAACTTCATTCTCTTTCTAGGGAAGTGTTCCATACCTTTCTTGAGAGGAAATTGATATTTTATATTACCTTCCTTCATATCAATAGTAGCACCAACAGTTCGAAGAAAAGGTCTTCCCAATATAATGGGACAAGATGCATTGCATTCAATATCCAAGACAACAAAATCAACGGGGACAAGGTTATTGTTAACGGTAATGCGAACATTATCAACTTTCCCCAAAGGTTTCTTTGTAGAATGATCAGCAAGACTAACATCCAAATAACAATTTTTCAGCGGTGGCAAGTCAAGCATATTATAAATTTTCTTAGGCATAACGGAAATACTTGCACCAAGATCACATAAAGCATTACAATCAAAATCTTTAACCTTCATCTTAATGATGGGCTCCCAACCATCCTCTAGCTTTCTAGGAATAGAGGCTTCGCGCTCTAGTTTCTCTTCTCTAGCTTTTATGAGAGCATTTGTAATATGTTGTGTGAAAGCCAAATTTATAGCACTAGCATTAGGACTTTTAGCAAGTTTTTGCAAGAACTTTATCACTTCAGAGATGTGGCAATCATCAAAATTCAAACCATTATAATCTAAAGCAATGGGATCATCATCCCCAATGTTGGAAAAAATTTCAGCAGCTTTATCACAGGCAGTTTCAGCAGTTTTAGCAGTTTCAGGCAGTTTCTCGCGCTTTGCATTAGAAGTGGAAACATTGCTAACACCAATTCTTTTATTATTAATAGTAGGAGGTGCAGCAACTTGTGTAGCATTAGCATTACTAGTGGTGGTAATAGTCCAAACTTTAGCTACATTCTTCTCTTTAGCTAGTTTTTCATTTTCTTCTCTATCCCACCTAGCACGCAGTTCAGCCATTAATCTTATATTCTCATTAATTCTAACTTGGATGGCATTTGCTGTAGTAACAATTTTATTTTCAATATCCCTACTAGGCATAACTTTCGATTTCAAAAGATCAACATCAGAGGCAAGACTATCGACTTTAGAAGCAAGTATATCAATTTTCCCAAGCTTTTCTTCAACAGATTTGTTAAAAGCAGTTTGTGTACTAATAAATTCTTTAAGCATGGCTTCAAGTCCAGGGGGTGTGTTCCTATTATTATTGTAAGAATTACCATAAGAATTACCATAGCCGTTGCCATTATTATAAGGATATGGCCTATAGTTGTTACTAGAATTGTTCCGGTAAGCATTGTTGTTGAAATTATTATTTTTAATGAAGTTTACATCAACATGTTCTTCTTGGGCAACCAATGAAGCTAACGGAACATTATTAGGATCAACCTTAGTCCTATCATTCACAAACATAGACATAATAGCATCAATCTTATCACTCAAGGAAGAGGTTTCTTCGACAGAATTTACCTTCTTACCTTGTGGAGCTCTTTCCGTGTGCCATTCAGAGTAATTGATCATCATATTATCAAGAAGCTTTGTTGCTTCACCAAGAGTGATGGACATAAAGGTACCTCCAGCAGCTGAATCCAATAAATTCCGCGAAGAAAAATTCAGTCCTGCATAAAAGGTTTGGATGATCATCCAAGTAGTCAGTCCATGTGTTGGGCAATTTTTAACCAGAGATTTCATTCTTTCCCATGCTTGTGCAACATGCTCAGTATCTAATTGTTTAAAATTCATTATGCTACTCCTCAAAGATATAATTTTAGCAGGGGGATAATATCTACCAATAAAAGCATCCTTGCATTTAGTCCATGAATCAATACTGTTCTTAGGCAGAGATAGCAACCAATCTTTAGCTCTTCCTCTTAATGAGAAAGGGAACAATTTTAATTTTATAATGTCACCATCTACATCTTTATATTTTTGCATTTCACATAGTTCAACAAAATTATTAAGATGGGCAGCAGCATCATCAGAACTAACACCAGAAAATTGCTCTCGCATAACAAGATTCAGTAAAGCAGGTTTGATTTCAAAGAATTCTGCTGTAGTAGCAGGTGGAGCAATAGGTGTGCATAAGAAATCATTATTATTTGTGGTTGTGAAGTCACACAACTTAGTATTTTCAGGAGTACCCATTTTAGCAGTAGTAAATAAAGCAAACTAGATAAAGTAAATGCAAGTAACTAATTTTTTTGTGTTTTTGATATAGCAAACAAGATAGCAAATAAAGTAAAACTAGCAACTAATTTTTTTGTATTTTGATTTAGTGCAGCAAACAAAGTAGTAAATAAAACTAAGCAAGACAAAAACAAAGTAAAGAGGTTGGGAAGTGGAGACTCCCCTTGCAGCGTGTCTTGATCTCCCGAGCAACGGCGCGGAAAAGAGCTTGATACTGTACAAAGACGCGTCCGTTGGGAACCCCAAGAGGAAGGTGTGATGCGTACAGCGGCAAGTTTTCCCTCAGTATGAAACCAAGGTTTATCGAACCAGTAGGAGCCAAGAAGCACGTTGAAGGTTGATGGCGGCGGGATGTAGTGCGGCGCAACACCAGAGATTCCGGCGCCAACGTGGAACCTGCACAACACAACCAAAGTACTTTGCCCCAACGAAACAGTGAGGTTGTCAATCTCACCGGCTTGCTGTAACAAAGGATTAGATGTATAGTGTGGATGATGATTGTTTGCAGAAAACAGTAGAACAAAGATTGCAAGAGATTGTATTTCAAGATAGAGAATTGGACCGGGGTCCACAGTTCACTAGAGGTGTCTCTCCCATAAGATAAATAGCATGTTGGGTGAACAAATTACAGTTGGGCAATTGACAAATAGAGAGGGCATGACCATGCACATACATATTATGATGAGTATTGTGAGATTTAATTGGGCATTACGACAAAGTACATAGACCGCTATCCAGCATGCATCTATGCCTAAAAGTCCACCTTCAGGTTATCATCCGAACCCCCTCCAGTATTAAGTTGCTAACAACAGACAATTGCATTAAGTATTGCGCGTAATGTAATCAGTGACTACATCCTTGAACATAGCACCAATGTTTTATCCCTAGTGGCAACAGCACATCCATAACCTTAGAGGTTCTTGTCACCCCTCCAGATTCACGGAGACATGAACCCACTATCGAGCATAAATACTCCCTCTTGGAGTTACTAGCATCAACTTGGCCAGAGCATCTACTAATAACGGAGAGCATGCAAGATCATAAACAACACATAGACATAACTTTGATAATCAACATAACAAGTATTCTCTATTCATCGGATCCCAACAAACGCAACATATAGAATTACAGATAGATGATCTTGATCATGTTAGGCAGCTCACAAGATCCGACAATGAAGCACAATGGGGAGAAGACAACCATCTAGCTACTGCTATGGACCCATAGTCCAGGGGTAGACTACTCACACATCACTCCGGAGGCGACCATGGCGGCGTAGAGTCCTCCGGGAGATGAATCCCCTCTCCGGCAGGGTGCCGGAGGCGATCTCCTGAATCCCCCGAGATGGGATTGGCGGCGGCGGCGTCTCAATAAGGTTTTCCGTATCGTGGCTCTCGGTACTGGGGGTTTCGCGACGGAGGCTTTAAGTAGGCGGAAGGGCAAGTCAGGAGGCGGCACGAGGGGCCCACACCATAGGGCCGCACGGCCAGGGGCCAGGCCGCGCCGCCCTAGGGTTTGGGCGCCTCGTGGCCCCACTTCGTCTCCTCTTCGGTCTTCTGGAAGCTTCGTGGCAAAATAGGACCCTGGGTGTTGATTTCGTCCAATTCCGAGAATATTTCGTTACTAGGATTTCTGAAACCAAAAACAGCAGAAAACAGCAACTGACACTTCGGCATCTTGTTAATAGGTTAGTTCCAGAAAATGCACGAATATGACATAAAGTGTGCATAAAACATGTAGATAACATCAATAATGTGGCATGGAACATAAGAAATTATCGATACGTTGGAGACGTATCAAAGACCCCAGAACACCAAAGGAGAGTCGGAGGCGGGCCAGGGGGCCACCACACGCCAGGGCCGCGCGGGCTCCACCCTGGCCGCGCCGGCCTATGGGGAGGAGGCCCCAGGCGCCCTCCTGCGCCGCCTCTTCGCCTATATAAGCCCTTTCGACCTAAAAACGCGATACCAGTTGACGGAAGTCGCCAGAAACCCTCCAGAACGCCGCCACATCGCGAAACTCTGTCTCGGGACCAGAAACTCCGTTCTGGCACTCCGCCGGGACGGGGAATTGGAGGAGATCATCGCCATCATCACCACCGACGCCTCTCCATCGACCAGCAATGTTTCCCCCATCCATGTGTGAGTAATTCCCCCGCTGTAGGCTGAAGGGGATGGTAGGAATTGGATGAGATTGGTCATGTAATAGCATAAGATTGTTAGGGCATAGTGCCTAGTGTCCGTAATTGGTACTTTGATGATATTGTTGCAACTTGTTATGCTTAATGCTTGTCACTAGGGCCCGAGTGCCATGATCTCAGATCTGAACATGTTATTGTTTCATGATGATATGCATTGTTTTATGATCTTACCTGCAAGTTGTATACACATGTCGCTGTCTGGAACCCGAGGCCCCGAAGTGACAGAAATCGGGACAACCGGAGGGGATGGCAGTGATGATGTGAGGATCACATGTGTTCTCGGAGTGTTAATTCTTTGCTCCGGTACTCTATTAAAATGAGTACCTTAATATCCAGTAGATTCCCTAGAGGCCCGGCTGCCACCGGCTGGTAGGACAAAAGATGTTGTGCAAGTTTCTCATTGCGAGCACGTACGACTATATATGGAACACATGTCTATGGATTGTTTAGTACTTGGACACCGTTTTATTATTATCTGCAAATGCCCTGCTTTGATTGTTACATGAGTTTCTCTCATCCATGCAACGCCCGTCATCCATCCCTGTGCCTACAATATTTTAATCCTGTTGTTTACTATAATCACTACTGCTGTCTTTATTCCACTGCTGCTGTTATTTCACTACTGCTACTGCTATAAAACTGTTACTACTGATAAACTCTTGCGAGCAAGTCTGTTTCCAGGTGCAGCTGAATTGACAACTCCGCTGTTAAGGATTTCAAGTATTCTTTGTCTCCCCTTGTGTCGAATCAATAAATTGGGTTTTACTTCCCGCGAAGACTGTTGCGATCCTCTATACTTGTGGGTTATCAAGACTATTTTCTGGCGCCGTTGCCGGGGAGGCATAGCTCTACTCATAAGTTCACCTGGGGAGCACACTCTACCACTCTCTTGTTTTTATTTTATTTTGTTTTGCTTAGTTTAATTCTGCCTAGTTTCTTTTTTCTTAGTTTATTTCTGTCTAGTATTATTTTGCTTAGTTTACTTTTGCCTAGTTTCTTTTTGTCTTGTTTTATTTTTCTCATATACCCAAAAATCCATAAAAATTTGAAAAATCGAAAAATTAAAAAATGTTGTTATGGAAGAACGCATAACCATGTTGGAGCTTATTGAATTATATAATAATTATAGAGAATCAAGAACGGGTAAAGTCATGAGTGCTGTGATAGAAAAATTGAATACAATTGCTAAAATCTTGCTTAAACGCCATGATATAAATTGTTGCTCTAAAGAGGATACTAAATTTCTGAAATTTCAATGTGGATTTAGTGAAGAAGTTTTAATTAAGAACTATAATTGGAATAACTATATTCATCTTGGGTTCGAAGAGGTAGAACAATTTGTTTTGTTTATGGGAGCCTCTGAGATAGAATCCTTCATAGCTAAAAATTATGAAACTTGTGTTGTTTGTAAGGACCTTAAAGATTATGTCTCTTCTATCCTTAATTTTTGCATAGAAAGCTACAGTGATAATCCTTATATCATTGATTATAAAGAGAGACTCATTAATGCACAAGAATGCACTCACAATTTGCAGGGACCTGTGGAAGAAGAAATTGATGAACCTGAAAGCTCATTGGATGAAAAAGAGGAGGAAATTGATGAACCTAAAAGCTCATTGGATGAAAAAGAAGAGGAGAGTAATGAACAAAAGGAGGAAGAATGGATTAGCTACCCATGCCAACCTTCTAACGAGAGTAACTCTTTATCTCTTACACTATTTGATTGTCCTCCATGCTTACCGAAAGAGGATGAATGTTATGATCCTGTGGATTCTCTTGAAATATTCCCTATGAGTAAAACTTGTGAGAATAATTATGCTATTGTTATTTATGATAATCCATGCTATTTTGATAAATCTTATGATAATGCTTTGTTTGTGCCTGATGTCGAAATGCATGGTACTAAAGAGTTTTGCATAGCAAATGTTTATGATAAAGCTCTAGATGATGGTCCTATGTTACTTGATAATATTAATTGTACTACTAATGAAAATGGGATTGGAGAGTTCTTGACTTTATCTAGGAGTCCCATATCTCTTGAGATTGATCAATCATCATGTTATATTATTGATAAAAGTGTGTTTGAGAGTTTTAATCCCACTATTTTTGAGCTTGATAAAAATTATGTGTTTATGGATCATGAAAAACATGCTTTATGTGATAGTTATATTGTTGAGTTTATTCATGAAGATACTGAAAATTATTATGAGAGAGGAAAATATGGTTGTAGAAATTTGCATGGTACTAAAACACCTCTCTATATGCTGAAACTTTTGAAGTTACTCTTGTTTTATCTTCTTATGCTTGTCACTTTGTTCTTCATCAATTTATTTGTGTACAAGATTCCTATGCATAGGAAGCGGGTTAGACTTAAATGTGTTTTGAACTTGCTTTTTGATGCTCTCTTTTGCTTCAACTCCTATTTCTTGCGAGTGCATCATTAAAACTGCTGAGCCCATCTTAATGGCTATAAAGAAAGCACTTCTTGGGAGATAACCCATGTCTTTATTTTGCTACTGTTTTGTTGTGTCTTGGAAGTTGTTACTACTGTAGCAACCTCTCCTTATCATTATTTTATTGCATTGTTGTGCCAAGTGAAGTCTCTAATAGAAGGTTGATACTAGATTTGGATTTCTGCGCAGAAATAGATTTTTATCTGTCACGAATTTGGGCTGGGTTCTCTGTAGGTAACTCAGAAAAATCTGCCAATTTACGTGCGTGTTCCTCAGATATGTACGCAACTTTCATTAGTTTTGAGTTTTCTGATTTGAGCAACGGAAGTACCTCTTAAAAGTTCGTCTTTACTGGTTGTTCTGTTTTGACAGATTCTGTCTCTGTTTTTTTTCATTGTCTCTTGTGGACTTTAAGCAAGGCTTTCTAGACGTGGAGAGCTGTAGCTAATGTTTTATTGAGTTCTTGCAATGTGTCACTACAGGACCAAAGTGGATTAAAGTTTTTTTGAGTACTAACCCCTCTAATGAAGTTTATGAGAAGTTTGGTGTGAAGGAAGTTTTCAAGGGTCAAGAGAGGAGGATGATATATGATCAAGAAGAGTGAAAAGTCTAAGCTTGGGGATGCCCCCGTGGTTCATCCCTGCATATTTCAAGGAGACTCAAGCGTCTAAGCTTGGGGATGCCCAAGGCATCCCCTTCTTCATCAACAACTTATCAGGTTTCTTCTATTGAAACTATATTTTTATTCGGTCACATCTTATGTGCTTTACTTGGAGCGTCTGTGTGCTTTTATTTTTGTTTGTGTGTGAATAAATTCGGATCCTAGAAATCCTTGTTTGGGAGAGAGACACGCTCCGCTTTTTCATATGAACACTTGTTCTTCGTTTTACTTTTAATGTTCATGACAAAAGTTGGAAGCTACAGTACTTATTGTTATTTGGTTGGAAACAGAAAAATGCCTCATATTGTCTTGAATAACTTGACACTTGGCTACTGTTTTGAGCTCACAAGTAGATCATGATTAAGTTCTTGCATCATGTAGTTTTAACCTATTAGTGGAGAACTACCGTAGAGCTTGTTGAAATTGGTTTGCATGATTGGTCTCTCTAAGGTCTAGATATTTTCTGGTAAAAGTTTTTGAGCAACAAGGAAGACAGTGTAGAGTCTTATAATGCTTGCAATATGTTCTTATGTAAGTTTTGCTGTACCGGTTCATACTTGTGTTTGCTTCAAATAACCTTGCTAGCCAAAGCCTTGTACTGAGAGGAAATGCTTCTCGTGCATCCAAAACCTTGAGCCAAAAACTATGCCATTTGTGTCCACCATACCTACCTACTACATGGTATTTTTCTGCCATTCCAAGTAAATACTTCATGTGCTACCTTTAAACAATTCAAAATGCTTCTCAATTTGTGTCAATGTTTTATAGCTCATGAGGAAGTATGTGGTGTTTTATCTTTCAATCTTGTTGGGCAGCTTTCACCAATGGACTAGTGGCTTCATCCGCTTATCCAATAATTTTGCAAAAAGAGCTGGCAACGGGGTTCCCAGCCCCAATTAATCAACTTTCATTAATAATTCTCTTCACATGTTTTGCTCTGATTCGTTAGTAAGCAACTTAATTTTGCAAATAGACACTCCTCCATGGTATGTGAAATGTTGGAAGGCACCCGAGGATTCGGTTAGCCATGGCTTGAGAAAGCAAAGGTGGGGAGGAGTGTCATCTAAATAAAACTAAAATAAAAAGGCACTCCTTCATGGTATGAGATTGTTGGTAGGCACCTGAGGATTCGGTTAGCCATGGTTTGTGAAAGCAAGGTTGGAAGGAGTGTCACCCAAAAATAAAAATAAATTAAACTAAAGTACATGTGAGAGATAATGTTCATGGGAGCCGCTCTTTGAAAGTCTGTTTGGCAAGGGGGTTAGAGTGCCCACTACCATTCGTTAACAACAACAAACACCTCTCAAAACTTTACTTTTATGCTCTCTATATGATTTCAAAACTTGAAAAGCTCTAGCACATGATTTAATCCCTGCTTCCCTCTACGAAGGGCCATTCTTTTACTTTATGTTGAGTCAGTTTACCTACTTCCTTCCATCTTAGAAGCAAACACTTGTGTCAACTGTGCATTGATTCTTACATACTTGCTTATTTGCATTCATCATATTACTTTGCGTTGACAATTATCCATGAGATATGCATGTTGAAAGTTGAAAGCAACTGCTGAAACTTATATCTTCCTTTGTGTTGCTTCGATGCTTTTACTTTGAATCTGTTGCTTTGTGAGTTAACTCTTATGCAAGACTTTTGATGCTTGTCTTGAAAGTACTATTCATGAAAAGTTTTGCTATATGTTATCTATTTGTTAGCAACTATAGATCATTGCCTTGAGTCACTTCATTCATCTCATATGCTTTACAATAGTATGATCAAGGTTATGTAAGTAGCATGTCACTACAGAAATTATTCTTTTTATCGTTTACCTACTCGAGGACGAGTAGGAACTAAGCTTGGGGATGCTGATACGTCTCCAACGTATCCATAATTTCTGATGTTCCATGCTTGTTTTATGACAATACCTACATGTTTTGCTCACACTTTATAATGTTTTTATGCGCTTTCCGGAACTAACCTATTAACAAGATGCCGAAGTGCCAGTTCCTGTTTTCTGCTGTTTTTGGTTCCAAAAAGGCTGTTCGGGCAATATTCTCGGAATTCGACGAAACAAAGACCCAGTATCTTATTTTCCCGGAAGACCCCAGAACACCGAAGGAGAGTCGGAGGCGGGCCAGGGGCCACCACACGCCAGGGCCGCGCGGGCTCCACCCTGGCCGCGCCGGCCTATGGGGAGGAGGCCCCAGGCGCCCTCCTGCGCCGCCTCTTCGCCTATATAAGCCCTTTCGACCTAAAAACGCGATACCAGTTGACGGAAGTCGCCAGAAACCCTCCAGAACGCCGCCACATCGCGAAACTCCGTCTCGGGACCAGAAACTCCGTTCTGGCACTCCGCCGGGACGGGGAATTGGAGGAGATCATCGCCATCGTCACCACCGACGCCTCTCCATCGACCAGCAATGTTTCCCCCATCCATGTGTGAGTAATTCCCCCGTTGTAGGCTGAAGGGGATGGTAGGGATTGGATGAGATTGGTCATGTAATAGCATAAGATTGTTAGGGCATAGTGCCTAGTGTCCGTAATTGGTACTTTGATGATATTGTTGCAACTTGTTATGCTTAATGCTTGTCACTAGGGCCCGAGTGCCATGATCTCAGATCTGAACATGTTATTGTTTCATGATGATATGCATTGTTTTATGATCTTACCTGCAAGTTGTATACACATGTCGCTGTCCGGAACCCGAGGCCCCGAAGTGACAGAAATCGGGACAACCGGAGGGGATGGCAGTGATGTGAGGATCACATGTGTTCACGGAATGTTAATGCTTTGCTCCGGTACTCTATTAAAAGAAGTACCTTAATATCCAGTAGATTCCCTAGAGGCCCGGCTGCCACCGGCTGGTAGGACAAAAGATGTTGTGTAAGTTTCTCATTGCGAGCACGTACGACTATATACGGAACACATGCCTATGGATTGTTTAGTACTTGGACACCATTTTATTATTATCTGCAAATGCCCTGTTTGATTGTTACATGAGTTTCTCTCATCCATGCAACGCCCGTCATCCATCCCTGTGCCTGCAGTATTTTAATCCTGCTGTTTACTATAATCACTACTGCTGTCTTTATTCCACTGCTGCTGTTATTTCACTACTGCTACTGCTATAAAACTGTTACTACTGATAAACTCTTGTGAGCAAGTCTATTTCCAGGTGCAGCTGAATTGACAACTCCGTTGTTAAGGCTTTCAAGTATTATTTGTCTCCCCTTGTGTCGAATCAATAAATTGGGTTTTACTTCCCGCGAAGACTGTTGCGATCCCCTATACTTGTGGGTTATCAACACACTGCTTACATGAGACTGAAAGTGTATATTTGCCAAATTGTAAGAAGAACGTGTACCTGGGGCATCGTCGATTTCTTCACTGACATCATAACGTAAGAAGGAAAGGCAAGCATTACAACGACAAGGCAGATCAACGGCCGAAGCCTGCGGAACGTACTGGTGGTGAGGTATTTGATATGGTCAAGGATTTGAAAGTCATCTTTGGAAAGGGTCCTGGCGGACTATCAGTTCCGCAGGGAGCTGACGGGCACGCACCCATGTGGAAAAAGAAATCTATATTTTGGGAGTTAGAATATTGGAAAGTCCTAGATGTCCGCTCTGCAATCGACGTGATGAATGTTACGAAGAATATTTGCGTGAACCTGCTAAGCTTCTTGGGCGTGTATGGGAAGACAAATGATACAAAGGAAGCAATGCAGGACCAGCAACGTTTGAAAGACCCTGATGACCGGCATCCGGAATGGTTTCAAGATCGTGCCAGCTACGCTCTTACCAAAGAAGAGAAGGTCATCTTTTTTGAATGTCTGAGCAGTATGAAGGTCCCGTCTGGCTTCTCGTCGAATATAAAGGGAATAATAAACATGGCACACAAAAAGTTCCAAAACCTGAAGTCTCACAACTGCCACGTGATTATGATGCAATTGCTTCCGATTGCTTTGAGGGGGCTCCTACCGGAAAATGTTCGAGTAACCATTGTGAAGCTATGTGCATTCCTCAATGCAATCTCTTAGAAGGTAATCAATCCAGAAGATCTACCACGGTTACAGAACGATGTGGTCCAATGTCTTGTCAGTTTCGAGTTGGTGTTCCCGCCATCCTTCTTCAATAATATGACGCACCTCCTGGTTCACCTAGTCGAAGAGATTTCCATTCTCGGTCATGTATTTCTACACAATATGTTCCCCTTTGAGAGGTTCATGGGAGTATTAAAGAAATATGTTCGTAACCGTGCTAGGCCAGAAGGAAGCATTGCCAAGGTCTATGGAAATGAGGAGGTAATTGAGTTTTGTGTTGACTTTGTTCCTGACCTTAAGCCGATTGGTCTTCCTCGATCGCGACACGAGGGGAGACTAGGTGGAAAAGGCACGATCGGAAGGAAATCAACGATATGTATGGATGGCCATTCTATGACTGAAGCACACCTCACAGTTCTGACCAATTCCAGCTTGGTGGCTCCGTACTTCGAGAAACACAAGAATATTTTACGCTCGGACAACCCGGGGAAGCCTGAATCCTGGATTAGAAAGGCCCACATGGAGACTTTCGGCAGTTGGTTGAGAAAACATTTAATGAATGACAATGATGTTGGAGATCAGCTGTACATGTTGGCCAAGACACCATCTTCGACTATAACGACTTTCCGAGGGTACGAGATAAATGTGAATACATTTTACACGATCGCCCAAGATAAAAAGAGCACCAACCAAAACAATGGTGTCCGCTTTGATGCAGCAACCGAGAATGGGCAAAAGGTCACATATTATGGTTACATAGAGGAGATATGGGAACTTGACTATGGACCCTCCTTTAAGGTCCCTTTGTTCCGGTGCAAATGGTTCAAGCTAACATGAGGTGGGGTAAAGATGGACCAGCAATACGGAATGACAATGGTGGATTTCAACAATCTTGGTTACCTTGACGAACCATTCATCCTAGCCAAAGATGTCACTCAGGTTTTCTATGTGAAGGACATGAGTACCAAACCGAGGAAACGGAAAGATAAGAAAATGATCAGTACATCATGCGATGATCCAAAGCGCCACATTGTTCTTTCAGGGAAAAGAAAAATTGTGGGAGTGGAGGACAAGACAAACATGTCAGAAGATTATAATATGTTTGGTGAAATTCCGCCCTTCAAAGTGAACACTGATCCAAGCATTAAGTTAAATGATGAGGATGCTCCATGGATACGGCACAATCGTAAGCAAGCAGGGACACAAAGGAAGAAATGATGTGTAATAATTTATCGTACCAAACTTTGTGGAATGGATTATGTGAATTATATTATTTGTGATGTGTTTGGTGTCCATTTTCGAATGATTCGATTGATTCGAGATACCACTGACGATACATGAAATTTGTAGTGATTTAGTCATACTCCTGCCTAGGCGTATAATATGCATACTCGTAGTCTTCATAGTCGCCGCTGTTGTACTGGTAGTCGTCGCCTTCTAAGTTGTCGCCGTCGTCGTCGCTGTCGTCGGGCGGCGCTCGTGTCTCGAACTGAGGGTAGCGCAGGCGGGGGATATCGTCGGCCGTGATGTAGTCCATGACGCTCTGTAGAGTCCGGCCGTATCACCATAGCTGACGGCCGGCCTCTTGCAAGTTCCCAGGAGGCAGACCGTCCTCCTCATACCTGGCGAGCGCCCTCTCACACCGATTGATGAAGAAGGTGTAGGATAACGTTGCATAGAAAACAAAAAATTTCCTACCGCGAACACGCAATCCAAGCCAAGATGCAATCTAGAAGACGGTAGCAATGAGGGCTTTATCGAGTCTCACCCTTGAAGAGATTCCAAAGCCTACAAGAGGAGGCTCTTGTTGCTGCGGTAGACGTTCACTTGCCGCTTGCAAAAGCGCGTAGAAGATCTTGATCACGATCGGTTCTGGCGCCACGAACGGGCAGCACCTCCGTACTCGGTCACACGTTCGGTTGTTGATGAAGACGACGTCCACCTCCCGTTCCAGCGGGCAGCGGAAGTAGTAGCTCCTCTTGAATCCGACAGCACGACGGCGTGGTGTCGGTGGCGGTGGAGAACTCCGGCGGAGCTTCGCTAAAGCTACGCGGAAGATATGGAGGAGAGGGGGGCGGCTAGGGTTTGGGAGGGGGTGGCCGGCCACTTCAATGGGGCGGCCAGCTTGTGGTCTTGGGGTGGCCGGCCCCCTCCCTTGGCCCCTCATTATATAGGTGGAACCCCAAGTGTTGGACTCCAAGTCTTCGAATAAGACCCGAAACCAAAACCTTCCATATGGAGGGGAAACCTAGCCAAGCTAGGACTCCCACTAGAGGTGGGAGTTCCACCTCCCATATGGGGGGGTGGCCGCCCCCCTAAGGGGGAGTCCACTTGGGACTCCTCCCCCACTAGGGTTGGCCGGCCATGGAGGTGGAGTCCCATGTGGACTCCACCTTCCTTGGTGGTTTCTTCCGGATTTTTCTAGAACCTTCTAGAACCTTCCATAGAACCTTCCGCGACATTTTAATTCACATAAAATGACATCCTATATATGAATCTTATTCTCCGAACCATTCCGGAACTCCTCGTGATGTCCGGGATCTCATCCGGGACTCCGAACAAATATTCGAACTCCATTCCATATTCAAGTACTACCATTTCAACATCCAACTTTAAGTGTGTCACCCTACGGTTTGTGAACTATGCGGACATGGTTGAGTACTCACTCCGACCAATAACCAATAGCGGGATCTGGAGATCCATAATGGCTCCCACATATTCAACGATGACTTTTAGTGATCGAATGAACCATTCACATACAATACCAATTCCCTTTGTCACGCGATATTTTACTTGTCCGAGGTTTGATCTTCGGTATCACTCTATACCTTGTTCAACCTCGTCTCCTGACAAGTACTCTTTACTCGTACCGTGGTATGTGGTCTCTTATGAACTCATTCATATGCTTGCAAGACATTAGACGACATTCCACCGAGAGGGCCCAGAGTATATCTATCCGTCATCGGGATGGACAAATCCCACTGTTGATCCATATGCCTCAACTCATACTTTCCGGATACTTAATCCCACCTTTATAGCCACCCATTTACGCAGTGGTGTTTGGTGTAATCAAAGTACCTTTCCGGTATAAGTGATTTACATGATCTCATGGTCATAAGGACTAGGTAACTATGTATCGAAAGCTTATAGCAAATAACTTAATGACGAGATCTTATGCTACGCTTAATTGGGTGTGTCCATTACATCATTCATATAATGATATAACCTTGTTATTTATAACATCCAATGTTCATGATTATGAAACTAATCATCCATTAATCAACAAGCTAGTTTAAGAGGCATACTAGGGACTTCTTGTTGTCTACATATCACACATGTACTAATGTTTTGGTTAATACAATTATAGCATGATATATAAACATTTATCATAAACATAAAGATATAAATAATAACCACTTTATTATTGCCTCTAGGGCATATCTCCTTCAGTCTCCCACTTGCACTAGAGTCAATAATCTAGATTACATTGTAATATACCTAACACCCATGGCATTCTGGTGTTGGTCATGCTTTGCCCTAGGGAGAGCTTTAGTCAACGGATCTGCTACATTCAGATCAGTGTGTACTTTGTAAATCTTTACTTCTCCATCTTCGATGTATTCGCGAATCGAGTGGTAACGCAGCTTGATATGCTTCAGCCTCTTGTGTGACCTTGGCTCTTGTGCATTGGCGATGGCACCCATGTTATCACAGTAAATGATTAATGGGTCTAATGCACTAGGAACCACACCGAGCTCTACAATGAACCTCTTCATCCATACCGCTTTCCGATGAAGCCTCCGAAGCCGCTATGTACTCGATTCTGTTGAAGACTTCGCCACCGTGCACCGCTTCGAGCTTGCCCAGCTTATCGCAGCACCATTCAATATAAACACGTACCTGCATTGTGACTTAGAGTCATCAGGATCAGTGTTCCAACTTGCATCGGTGTAACCACTTACAACGAGCTCTTGGTCACCTCCATAACAAAGAAACATATCCTTAGTTCTTTTCAAGTACTTCAGGATATTCTTGACCGCTGTCTAGTGTTCCATTCCTGGATCACTTTGATATCTGCTAGTCAAACTAACAAAGATGTGCTATATCCGGTCTAGTACATAGCATGGCATACATGATAGATCCCATCGCCGAGGCATAGGGGATTTTACTCATCCTTTCTCTTTCTTCTGCCGTAGCCGGTCCTTGAGTCTTACTCAAGACTTTGCCTGGTAACATAGGTAAGAACCCTTTCTTACTTTCGTCCATTCTAAACTTCTTTAGAATCTTGTCCAGATATGTACTCTGTGATAGCCCTATTAGGCGTCTTGATCTATCTCTATAAATCTTGATGCCTAATATATACGATGCTTCACCAAGGTCTTTCATTGAAAAACTATTATTCAAATAACCTTTAACACTGCTTAATAGTTCTATATCATTCCCGATCAACAATATGTCATCTACATATAATATCAGGAATGCTACAGAGCTCCCACTCACTTTCTTGTAAATACAGGCCTCTCCATGACACTGTATAAACCCGAAGTCTTTGATCACCTTATCAAAGCGTCGGTTCCAACTTCTTGATGCTTGCTTCAGTCCATAGATTGAACGCTGAAGTTTGCATACTTTGTCAGTATTTTTAGGATCGAAAAAACCTTTGGGTTGTACCATATACAACTCTTCCTCAATGTCTCCATTAAGGAACGCCGTTTTGACATCCATCTGCCAAATCTCATAATCGAAAAATGCAGCTATTGCTAACAAAATCCTTACAGATTTTAGCTTCGCTACAGGTGAGAAAGTCTCATCGTAGTCAACTCCTTGAATTTGTCGGAAACCCTTTGCGACAAGTCGAGCTTTATAGACAGTAATATTACCATCAGCATCTGTTTTTCTCTTGAAGATCCATTTATTCTCGACAGCCTTTCGGCTATCAGGTAAGTCTACCAAAGTCCATACTTTGTTATCATACATGGATCCCATTTCGGATTTCATGGCTTCTTGCCATTTGTTGGAATCTAGGCTCATCATCGCTTCTTCATACGTCGCAGGGTCCTCATCATTGTTATCCACAATCATGACATTTAGACAAGGATCATACCAATCAGGAGTGGTACGTTCCCTTGTCGATCTGCGAGGTTCAGTAGTTTCCTCATTCGAAGTTTCATGATCATTATCATTAGCTTCCTCTGTTGCCGGTGTAGGCGGTACTGGTACAACTTCCGGTACTGTGCTACTCTGATCAACGAGTATAGATTCATCAATCTCATCGAGTTCTACTTTTCTTCCAGTCACTTCTTTAGTGAGAAATTCTTTCTCAAGAAAGGTTCCGCTCTTAGCAACAAAGATTTTGCCTTCGGATTTGTGATAGAAAGTATACCCTATAGTTTCCTTAGGGTATCCTATGAAGACGCATTTCTCCGCTTTGGGTTCTAGCTTGTCCGGTTGTAACTTCTTTACATAGGCTTCGCAACCCCAAACTTTCAGGAACGACAGCTTAGGTTTCTTATTAAACCATAATTCATACGGTGTCGTTTCTACGGATTTTGATGGTGCTCTATTTAAAGTGAATGCGGCTGTCTCTAATGCATAACTCCAAAATGATAACGGCAAATCAGTAAGAGACATCATAGAACGAACCATATCTAAGAGAGTTCGATTACGACGTTCGGACACACCGTTTCGTTGAGGTGTTCCCGGCGGTGTCAATTGTGAAAGTATTCCGCATTTCTTTAAATGCATGCCAAACTCATAACTCAGATATTCACCTCCACGATCAGATCGTAGAAATTTAATCTTCTTGTTACGTTGATTTTCTACTTCACTTTGGAATTCCTTAAACTTCTCGAAAGTTTCGGATTTATGTTTCATGAAATAGATATACCCATATCTACTCAGATCATCTGTGAAGGTTAGAACATAACGATAACCACCGCGCGATGCTACGCTCATTGGTCCACATACATCGGTATGTATGATTTCCAATAAGTCAGTAGCTCGCTCCATCATACCAGAAAATGGAGTCTTTGTCATTTTTCCCATTAGACATGCTTCGCATCTATCAAGTAACTCAAAGTCAAGTGATTCAAGTAATCCATCAGTATGGAGTTTCTTCATGCGTTTCACTCCAATATGACCAAGACGACAGTGCCACATATAAGTAGAATTATCATTCAATTTAATTCGCTTAGCATCAATGTTATGTATATGCGTATCACTACTATCGAGATCTAACAGAAATAAGCCATTCTTTTGTGGTGCTCGACCATAAAAGATATTATTCATAAAAATAGAACAACCATTATTCTCAGACTTGAATGAATAACCGTCTTGCATTAAACAAGATCCAGATATAATGTTCATGCTCAATGCGGGTACAAAATAACAATTATTTAGACTTAAAACTAATCCCGAAGGTAGATGTAGAGGAAGTGTGCCGACAGCGATCACATCGACTTTGGATCCATTTCCAACGCGCATCGTCACTTCATCTTTCAGTAGTCTTCGTTTATTCTTTAGTTCTGTTTCGAGTTACGTATATGAGCAACCGAACCAAGATCAAATACCTGTGTACTAGAACGAGAACCAAAGTGAGATAAACATCTATAACATGTATATCGGATATACCTTCTTTCTTCTTCTTGACAAGGCCGCTCTTCAGATCAGCCAGATACTGGGTGCAATTCCGCTGCCTGTGTCCCTTCGCCTTGCAGTAATAGCACTCAGAATCAGGATTCGGGCGGTTCTTAGGTTTCATAGGAGGCGTGGCAGCTTTCTTGCCACCCTTCTTGAATTTTCCCTTAGACTTGCCCTGTTTCTTGAAACTGGTGGTCTTGTTGACCATCAACACTTGGTGCTCTTTCTTGATCTCAATCTCAGCAGCTTTTAGCATGCCAAAGAGTTCAGGTAACTCCTTGTTCATGTTCTGCATATTGTAGTTCATCACAAAGTTCTTGTAACTTGGTGGCAGTGATTGAAGGACACGATTAATCCCCAGTCTGTTAGGAATCACTATTCCCAAGTCACTGAATTTCTTCGCATGCCCGGTCATGGCGAGCATGTGCTCACTAACGGAGCTGCCTTCTTCCATCATGCAACTGAAGAATTGTTTCGATGCTTCATAGCATTCCACGGCCGCATGAGTCTCAAAAATAGCTTTCAGCTCTTTCATCAACTCATGAGGATCGTGGTGCTCAAAACGTTTTTGAAGATCGGATTCCAGACTGCACAGGATGGCACACTGAACTTGAGAGTTCCGAATTTTCCGAGTCTCGTAAACAGCTTTTACTTCATCGGTTTCAGTTTCATAGGAGGGTCACCTAGCGGTGCATCAAGCACATATTGCAGATTTCCGCCAGAGAGGAAGATCCTCACATGACGGAACCGATCGGTGAAGTTGCTACCGTTGCTCTTAAGTTTCTCTTTCTCTAGGAACTGATTAAAATTGATTGGGGACGCCATCTCTACAACATATATTTGCAAAAGTTTAGACTAAGTTTATGACAAATTGAGTTCAAATTTTAATTCAACATAATTAAAAAATCTAGGTGAACTCCCACTCAAAACAATATCCCTCGCATTGTCTTAGTGATCACACGAACCAAATCCACCGCACCTATGTCCGATCATCACGAGACAAGGTGTGATTTCAATGGCGAACACTCAAAGTGTTCATCATATCAACCATATGATTCATGCTCTACCTTTCGGTATCACGTGTTCCGAGACCATGTCTGTACATGCTAGGCTCGTCAAGGCCACCTTAGTATCCGCATGTGCAAAACTGTCTTGCACCCGTTCTATGCACTTGTTGATTCTATCACACCCGATCATCACGAGATGCTTCGAAACGACAAGTCTTGGCAACGGTGCTACTAAGGATGAACACTTTATTATCTTGAGATTTTAGTGAGGGATCATCTTATAATGCTACCGTCGCGATCTAAGCAAAATAAGATGCATAAAAGGATTAACATCACATGCAGTTCATATGTGATATGATATGGCCCTTTTGTCTTTGCGCCTTTGATCTTCATCTCCAAAGCACGGACATGATCTCCATCATCTTCGGGCATGATCTCCATCATCGTCGGCGTAGCGTCAAGGTCAATGGCGCCGTCTTCATGATTGTCCTCCATGTAGCAACTATTACAACTACTTTGAAATACTACTCAACATGATATTTAAAGACAACCATAAGGCTCATGCCGGTTGCCACAATACAATAATGATCATCTCATACATATTCATCATCACATTATGGCCATATCACATCACCAAACCCTGCAAAAACAAGTTAGACGTCTCTAATTTGGTTTGCATATTTTACGTGGTTTAGGGTTTTCGAGAGAGATCTAATCTACCTACGAACATGAACCACAATGTTGATACTAATGTTTTCAATAGAAGAGTAAATTGAATCTTCACTATAGTACGAGAGACAGACACCCGCAAAGCCTCTTATGCAATACAAGTTGCATGTCGAACGAGGAACAAGTCTCATGAACGCGGTCATGTAAAGTTAGTCCGAGCCGCTTCATCCCACTATGCCACAAAGATGCAAAGTACTCAAACTAAAGATAACAAGAGCATCAACGCCCACAAAACCATTGTGTTCTATTCGTGCAACCATCTATGCATAGACACGGCTCTGATACCACTGTAGGATAACGTTGCATAGAAAACAAAAATTTTCCTACCGCGAACACGCAATCCAAGCCAAGATGCAATCTAGAAGACGGTAGCAACGAGGGGTTTATCGAGTCTCACCCTTGAAGAGATTCCAAAGCCTACAAGAGGAGGCTCTTGTTGCTGCGGTAGACGTTCACTTGCCGCTTGCAAAAGCGCGTAGAAGATCTTGATCACGATCGGTTCTGGCGCCACGAACGGGCAGCACCTCCGTACTCGGTCACACGTTCGGTTGTTGATGAAGACGACGTCCACCTCCCGTTCCAGCGGGCAGCGGAAGTAGTAGCTCCTCTTGAATCCGACAGCACGACGGCGTGGTGTCAGTGGCGGTGGAGAACTCCGGCGGAGCTTCGCTAAAGCTACGCGGAAGATATGGAAGAGAGGGGGGCGGCTAGGGTTTGGGAGGGGGTGGCCGGCCACTTCAATGGGGCGGCCAGCTTGTGGTCTTGGGGTGGCCGGCCCCCTCCCTTGGCCCCTCATTATATAGGTGGAACCCCAAGTGTTGGACTCCAAGTCTTCGAATAAGACCCGAAACCAAAACCTTCCATATGGAGGGGAAACCTAGCCAAGCTAGGACTCCCACTAGAGGTGGGAGTTCCACCTCCCATATGGGGGGGGTGGCCGGCCCCCTAAGGGGGAGTCCACTTGGGACTCCTCCCCCACTAGGGTTGGCCGGCCATGGAGGTGGAGTCCCATGTGGACTCCACCTTCCTTGGTGGTTTCTTCCGGATTTTTCTAGAACCTTCTAGAACCTTCCATAGAACCTTCCGCGACATTTTAATTCACATAAAATGACATCCTATATATGAATCTTATTCTCCGGACCATTCCGGAACTCCTCGTGATGTCCGGGATCTCATCCGGGACTCCGAACAAATATTCGAACTCCATTCCATATTCAAGTACTACCATTTCAACATCCAACTTTAAGTGTGTCACCCTACGGTTCGTGAACTATGCGGACATGGTTGAGTACTCACTCCGACCAATAACCAATAGCGGGATCTGGAGATCCATAATGGCTCCCACATATTCAACGATGACTTTTAGTGATCGAATGAACCATTCACATACAATACCAATTCCCTTTGTCACGCGATATTTTACTTGTCCGAGGTTTGATCTTCGGTATCACTCTATACCTTGTTCAACCTCGTCTCCTGACAAGTACTCTTTACTCGTACCGTGGTATGTGGTCTCTTATGAACTCATTCATATGCTTGCAAGACATTAGACGACATTCCACCGAGAGGGCCCAGAGTATATCTATCCGTCATCGGGATGGACAAATCCCACTGTTGATCCATATGCCTCAACTCATACTTTCCGGATACTTAATCCCACCTTTATAGCCACCCATTTACGCAGTGGTGTTTGGTGTAATCAAAGTACCTTTCCGGTATAAGTGATTTACATGATCTCATGGTCATACGGACTAGGTAACTATGTATCGAAAGCTTATAGCAAATAACTTAATGACGAGATCTTATGCTACGCTTAATTGGGTGTGTCCATTACATCATTCATATAATGATATAACCTTGTTATTAATAACATCCAATGTTCATGATTATGAAACTAATCATCCATTAATCAACAAGCTAGTTTAAGAGGCATACTAGGGACTTCTTGTTATCTACATATCACACATGTACTAATCTTTCGGTTAATACAATTATAGCATGATATATAAACATTTATCATAAACATAAAGATATAAATAATAACCACTTTATTATTGCCTCTAGGGCATATCTCCTTCAGAAGGCGTCCCAAGTATGCTGGTTATCGGGATGCCAGCGGGGATTCATCCGCTGCTCCGGCGTGAGGTCGAGGTAGTAGTGGTTCGTGATGGCCGCCCGGCGCGCAGTACCCTGAGGGACGGGAGGGACCGGCACGCCTTCAGCGCTTAGGCTCTAGCCAGCGGGGACACGGTAGCCCGGTGGGCAAGGGTAGTTCGAGGCGCAAAGCTCCTCCACCTGCTGGTAGGTTAGAGTGGGTACGGTGGAAGCCATGAGAGAGTGATGAGAGATTGTAGAGATGTGATAATGCTGGCCAAGGCGGGCTACATATATGTAGTGAGAAATGGCGGGAAAAATGGGAGCGGGAAGACAGGAGGCGGGAAGAAAGTGGCGGGAAGAAAGAGGCGGGAAGAAAGTGGCAGGAAGAAAGAGGCGGGAAGCGGGAGGCGGAAGAAAGTGGCGGGTAGAAAGTGACGGGAAGAAAGAGGCGGGAAGCGGGAGGCGGGAAGACAGGGAAGAAATGGCGGGGAGAAGAGGAATCCAGAGGCGGCCGAGAATTTGTATTTTTAAGATTTTAAAATGAATTAGTTTTAATTTTCTAGAATTTTTTGAAATATTATTTGTATTTTAAGATTTTAAAATGAATTAGTTTTAATTTTCTGAATTTTTTGATATATTATTTGTATTTTTAAGATTTTAAAATGAATTAGTTTTAATTTTTTGGATTTTTTGATATATTATTTGTATTTTTAAGATTTTAAAATGAATTAGTTTTAATTTTCTGGATTTTTTGATATATTATATGTATTTTTAAGATTTTAAAATGAATTAGTTTTAATTTTCTGAATTTTTTGATATATTATTTATATTGTTAAGATTTTAAAATGAATTAGTTTTAATTTTCTGAATTTTTTGATATATTATTTGTAGGCCAACCGCGACTAAAGGGTCTTTCCGCGCGGGAACCAAAATTCCGGCAAAAAAACCTTTAGTCGCGGTTGGTGTGGTCAACCGCGACTAAAGGTACCCCTTTAGTCGCGGTTTGCGACACCAACCGCGACTAAAGGGGGTCCCTATATATATGCGGGCGCGCGCCTGGCGGTTCATTCTCAAACCGCGACTAAAGGGGGTCCCTATATATATGCGGGCGCGCGCCTGGCGGTTCATTCTCAAACCGCGACTAAAGGGGGTCCCTATATATATGCGGGCGCGCGCCTGGCGGTTCATTCTTCTTTCTCCACCGATCTGCAGCCCGCGCGCCACCGTGCTCTCCCTCATCGTTGCCGTCTCCGCACTTGAGCTCGTCGTCACCACGCTCTCGTCGCACCGCCCCGAGCGCCGCCCCGACTACTTCGTCGTCTCACCGCGGTACACGGTACGTATGTCGTCGCCCCGTCGTCCCCCGTCGTCGCCGCTCGATCTGCTCGCATTGAGAGAGAGAGAGAGAGAGGGAGAGAGAGAGAGCGCGGCACCGTCGCCGCGCGCGCCACTGCTCGCCTGCGCCGCTGCTCACGCCGGAGAGAGGAGAGGCAGAGAAGGCGGCGGTGAGAGAGAGAGGAGAGGCGCGCGCCCCGGTCGTTTTTTTTCTTTTTTTGTGTTTTTTTCTTGTTAATTTTAACTTAATTAACTTAATTAAGAACAAAAATTAACTTAATTAACTTAATTAACAACAAAAATTAACCTACAAATTTTGACAACCACCGCGCGTATACGGAGGGGGCCGCGAGGGGGCGGCGCACAACTTTGTGGGGCAGATTTTGCGGGGCACTTGGCATCGGAACTCTATGAGATGAAGAAAATGGTGCATGTACTAGCACAAGAAAGATCGGCAGCTCGGACGCATGAAGATCATCCAGTGGATGTCGGAAGCCAGCAGCGGAGAAGCAGCGTGGCTTTCACGGAGGCCCCGCCGGCTGATGCTAATGCACCCTTGCTAGCCCCGGCTGGTGCTAATGCACCGACGATCGATATTACTGCACCAGAGCCTCCTCGCTACCCCGTGGACGATGTAAAGGAGATGAAAGAATGTGATCTGCATTATCCAATGGGAAATATTTCTATGAAGGTAGCCATCGGCACTGCTTTACCATGTACACCTGAAGCACTCCACCACAACAACCCCATTGAAGATGGTTATGCTCGTGTCACCGTGGAAGACATAGTCCAAGGGTTTGAGGACCTGGAGATTGACTATGCTACACCCGAAGGGGAGAAAAGACTTGGAGATGTCAAGCGCCAGTTCATTCTATGGAAAAAGAAGTTCATCAAGTTTCCAGGCGAGGCGCCAAGGCCAACAAGTCCACCCCCCTCCGGTGGTGGTGGTGGTTCACCTACACCTCCTTCACGCCAGCCGACGCCGCCCCCCAATCCACCTCCGGCGGGTAAGCAGACGCCGCCCCCCAGTCCGCCTCCGGCGGGTACGCCGCCCCCCAATCCACCTCCGGCGAAGAAGCAGAAGCAATCCTAGACTATTAACCCGGGCCCTTATGTACCTAAGACCACAAAGGTATCGGAGCCATCACTGAAGCCTCTCCTCCCAAGGCCTTGGGAACGTAGTGTCGAGGAAACTGATGCGGACGCGGCTGCTCACCATCAGAAATGGAAGGCGGAAATGAAGGCGAAAAGAGAGCCTGAGCCCAAGCCAGTATTTTCTGAGAAGGAAAAGAAGTGGGCTAAGTCATTTTTGAGCACACCGTCCCAAACCGAGAAGAATATGCCCGACGATTATGGATGTGAACTTCGTAGGAAAGCACTCATATTGAAGGAGAAGAAAGACTTGGCGGAGAAGGAGAACAAAGCCTTGGAGGAGGAGAAAGAAGAAAGTAAAAAAAGCGGGAAACAAGTTGCCCAGCTCGGGGAACAAAATAAACAATCGATCCCCCCGCTCATAGCGAAAGCCGCCGGTCCGGATGTTGTACTAATGGACCCCGCTATTATAGCAGCTGCGGCAGCACATGGAATGACTGTAACAGGTGCCAGAGAAAAAGCGGCCGAGATCGGTATGACTCTTCGTGCAGTGTTAGGCCTTGAGGAGGCGCCAATGAGTGAGGTAGCAATTACATATGTGCCGAATGGGCCTCTCGTCGAGCCTGCGCAGGAAGAGGATCTACCAGCACAAATGCAAAATCTGCTACGTTGGTACAAGGGTTACATAAAAAATAACGCCGACAAAGAATATATTTATGCGGAAGTTAGACATGAGCATCACTTCAAACATTACTATGTAACAATTCATATGAGTGAATTGTTCCAGCTGTTCAATCTACGCGAGCTCAACAAATCTATCATCAGTTGCTACGTTCTGTAAGTGATTTATTTCTACCTCATCTCGTTCATTGCCTGCACTATATATATTGTCCTAACTATATTGTTGTGTACGCTATTATGCAGAATGAAGATTGGGGAATGCCAAAAAAGGAACATCCATGATGTTGGGTTCATTGACCCACACATCGTTAATGGATATGTGTTAGAAAAACACCCCCGCGATGTGGAGCAAGACCTGTTTGATTTTCTTACAAAGCAGCAACTCAAAATTCAAATTCTATTTCCTTACCATTTTGGGTGAGTGTTTCTGTCTTGAGCACATTCCCTTTTGTTTACTCCATGCATGGTATGTCTAATCGATGATTTATGCATGACTGTGCATGTATCGTGTCCGCAGGTTCCACTGGATTCTGCTAATAATTGAATTTGGCACCTCCAGAGTTCTCATCATGGACTCTCTGAATATGGATCCAAAGCTTTGGGTCAACATGAGAAATATGCTGCAAAAGTAATTATTTTCAATCATTTGCGCTCTATATCGATCGGCCTCTTTCGTTCATTTCCTAATATCAAGTAACTAATAACTCCCTTGTTCATTTAATTTTCTTTGCCCTATAGGGTTTGGAGACGGTTCTCAGATGAAACGGTCGATGGATTCAAAAAGGAGCTAGAATTTATAAGGTTACTGTTTGGGGATATTCAGCCACCGGGGACAAATCTATGTGGATACTATGTTTGTGAGTTCATCCGGAGATACACCTCTGAGCGGAAGCCGTCGGAGAACAACGTCAAGAGGAATAACTTCCGGAGGACGCTTAGTCCAGAAGCTCGCTTCCGACCAATTCAAGAGGAACTAGCAGGATTTTTGATGAGGGAAGTCCTCCATCCTAAAGGAGAACACTATTACGAGGACATAGAACTTCTGATGCCGTAAATTATGTATGGAAACTTGTTCGAAATTGTATATGGTCATCCGAGATTGAATGTATATTGTATATTCCTGTTGAATTCTTCTTGGTTCTAATTTCAAACTTGTTTGAAATTGTACATTCATATGCATGTATATAGTAGCGTAGAATATGTGAAACTTCTTCAAAATTAAAATAAAACACAAAATAAAATATAAAAGAAATAAAACAATACAAATTAAAAAGAAACCAGATTTAGGGGGGGCTAAAACCCTAACCTGCGGAGGCCTTTAGTCGCGGTTGGCCAGGAGAACCGCGACTAAAGGTCCTCCGCCCCGACGGACGGCTGGCGCCCACGTGAACGGGCCTTTAGTCGCGGTTCGTAAGCAACCGCGACTAAAGGGAAGGCTTTAGTCCCGCATATTTAATCCCGGTTGCGCAACCATGATTAATGGAAGTTGCGAACCGGGATTAAAGGCCCTTTTTCTACCAGTGTATAAAGAAGGATTTTTACAAACACAAGACGGGCACACCATCTTTAGGCACGGCTAGAGTGGTATGCATATAGGAGGGCAGTATGAGTCGTTGGAGGACAAGAAAACGAGTTAGGGCATCTCCAGCGGCGTGACGCATTTCGGACGTCCGAAATGTCCGTTTGCGTCGCGCGGCGGACGCGAGACTGACCGTTTTTGTCCGCGCGCCCGTCTGCACCTTGGGGTGGCTCCAGCGGCGCGACGCATTTCTGCGTTTGCATGAAATATGAAGTTTCGAAACAACAAAATAATATTCAACGAAGTCATAGTTATTACATTTAAATTTTAAAAAGTCTGCATGCAAATAAGATAGTACTCCTATAGGCATGATCTGCATGGCCAGCCAATGTCCATTGATGCTCAATCAGATCCGTTTGCAGCTGTTTGGAGACGTTCTCGTCAGTGACTTCTACATTCCTATGTAGATAGTCCTGCCAAGATAAAGCTCCAGGAAGTGGCGCAACCAGCTCACCTTGGAAATCCCATTGGTTCTCATTGCGGCCATCAGGACGCTCGTTCTCAACGATCATGTTGTGCATGATCACGCAGCATGTCATCACCTCATGCATGGTCTTCAGCGACCATGTTATTGCCGGGTGACGGACAATTGCCCACCGAGCTTGGAGCACAGCAAACCCGCGCTCCACATCTTTCCTGCAAGCCTCTTGCATCTTCGCAAACCTTCTCGTCTTCTCGGAGTTTGGATTACGGACAGTCTTCACCAATGTGGCCCAGTCAGGGTAGATGCCATCATCAAGATAATATGGCTTGTCATATGCATTTCCATTGATCTCATAGCTCACCCGGGGAGCTTTGCCTTGCATGAGCCGGTTGAAAACCGGTGATCGGTGCAACACATTGATGTCATTGTTGGAACCGGCCATGCCAAAGAATGAATGCCAAATCCATAAATCTTGAGATATGACAGCTTCAAGAATGACAGTTCTTCCTTCCTCATGCCTGCTGTACGCACCCTGCCATCCAAATGGACAGTTTTCCACTGCCAGTGCATGCAATCTATGCTGTCAATCATTCCTGGGAAGCCTCTAGACTCGTTGATAGACATGAGGCGCCTTGTATCCTCAAGAGTTGGCTCCCTACAGTAATACTCTCCGAACACGGCAATCACGGCTCGGCAAAACCTGTACATGGCCTCAAGACAGGTGCTCTCACCCATTCGAAGATACTCATCGAATATATCCGCAGGCATTCCATATGAGAGCATGCGAATAGCCGCGGAGCATTTTTGGTAGGAGGTGAAGCCTAACGCACCTGTTGCATCGCGCCTACATTGAAAGTAGGGGTCGTAGTTTCTGACGCCCCGTAGAATGACCAAGAACAGGTCCCTTGACATCCTGTATCGACGCCGAAAATATTTTTCTGGGAAGATCGGATTGGTGAGGTGGAAGTAGTCCTTGTGGAGGTGGGCCTGCCCTTCCACTCTGTTGCGCGGCAGGTTTTTGGAGCGCCCCTTCACAGAGCCCCGGTGCTGCATCCCCGGGTTAGAGGTGAACTCGTGGATCATGGAGGCCGCAGTAGTTGCCAATGTCTGCGTCGACTCATCGGACTCCTCATCGGAAGAGGAGTCGACGACCTCCGCGCGGAACTTGTCCAACATCTGCCACATGTCCATCTGCGTGGGTACAAACTGCGGATCAATGGGCGCGCACAATAGCGCCGAAAACACGAGTAGAAACCTACCGGCGCAATTGACCGAACAGGTCGTGGGCGGCGCGGAAGGGCGGCGCAACCGGGAGCGTTTCGCCCGAAAACAGCCAGCAGGTACGCGGCGGAGCACGCTCCTGCTCTCCCACGCGGCAAGAACGGAGCCGACGCCGACTACTGCGGCGCTACGGCGGTACGGCGGCGCTAGGGGTGGGGGTGGTGCCGTCGCACTAGGGCAGGAAAGAAGGGGGAATAAGAAGCAAATCGAAGCGGTCGATTTCGCTGTCCCTGACATGCGGGACCGGGTAAGAAATGGAGGACGCTCGGAGCGACCGCCGAGCGTCCGCCGCGACGCAAACCTGGCGCATATTTGGGCCAGGTTTGCGTCGCGGCGGACGGCCCGGTCGCTTTGCGTCGCCCCGCTGGAACAGGCCCCAGACGCATTTCCGGTCACGGCGGACGAAAACGGTCGCTCAACGACCGTTTGCGTCGCGCCGCTGGAGATGCCCTTATATATATTTGCATGCGCCGGCGAGCTTAATGCCCCTAGTAGAATTTGGATCTGGCTTCAACACTGCCCTTGCCAGCCTTTCAAGCATGTCCTCCCAATCTTCACAATATCAAGGAAGGGTGTGTTAGTGTTTGTATATTTGTAAGTATATAGACTACCATTCTTGTATTTTGTCCTATAATTGGAAGCTAAGGTTTGACGTGGATGTTTGAACAGGAGAGCTAAACAACAGGCGGGTTAACAAAGGCTGATAACCCAGCTGTCTAAGTCTGACACTAACCGGAGGCATCAGTCGTTACCATGGACAGAAATGGTCGATGGTTCCAAAATTAGCAACGATCGACCAAGTACAAACAAAACCACACCATTTCCGACAGTTATCAACTACGTACAAAAAACAAACTTTAAAAAAAATCAGCGTAGGATTAGTGTGGCGCGACTTGGCTGTTAGGTTCGCCTAGGTTCAAAATAAATGACATTTCCGTGAGCAGTGCACTGATGAGGCCCACTAGAGTGAGACACTGACAGAGAAGTGAGCGGCCCATCTAGGCCTCCGAAGGTTTCCACTCGACTACTCGAGTGAGCAACTCCTGGCTTCGATTAATAGTCCCACCTCGGTTGCGGAATGGTAGAAATACCAGCATAAATGCGCAGCAGTGAGTGGCAGTGGCAGCCGGGTGGCGCGCGCCTGTCACTCCAGTATATTCGGAGGGCTAGAGTTGGCAGCTGGGGTAGTGGGCTTGAAGCCCGAGTCAGAGACGAAGGGCCTGAATGGGGCCCCAACTTTGCCTGCGCGGGAAGGGAAATCGCCTCGCGTGTGGGTTTGCTCGCGTCGAGCTCGTCTTTGCCACAGGCAGTAGTCCCTCGCGGGGCACCTCGCTCGTGTGTAGGCCTTGGGGCAATTTATCCCAGCCGAGAAAGCCTAATGTAACACTGTCTGTGGTTTCCACCGAGAAGGGCCGAGCTAACCCACGCGGGTGACACAAGGCCCTACTCGTGTTGAGCTCGGGTTCGCTCACTCTAACCCCTCTGCCAACTCTTTTTATTACTAGTTTGAACTATCTAAAATATTTTTTAGTATGAATTCCGTGAACCTATTAGCCATCTCCACCACTACTTGAAGCTTTTTTTTTTTGAGTCTAGATACATCCAGATTTAGATAAATCTTAGATGTTTATTTATGGACAGAGGTAGTACATCAAATCATTTTGGATCGTTCATTTTCAGTGATCTAACGGTTCCGATTTATAACTCTACAATAAGTTTGTCGTATTATATTTACCCACCAAGGATACTTTAGGCAATATACTGCCGTTAAAATCTCGCGGTGAGGTTCTCTCAAAACCAAAAAAAAAAAAGAGCGTAAGGTCAAAATTTAATATTGTAGTTCCCACACCTCGTACACAGTTGCGTCGGACGGCAGAGGAATGGTGGCAGGGATGACCTGAGACGGCAGCCAAGTGGGATCTGATCTAGTCCTCTTCTTGCCCAGGGGCAACCGTCCTCATTGGCCGTTGCAGCAGGCGGCGCTACGTCCTCGCCACAGGCTGCCGGCCCCGCCGCGGTTGTTGAAAGAAGCATGCGGCTCTTCAGATCCAGCACTATGCCCGGTCGGTGACCTATGGCTGAGGGAAGGCGCGTCACACGTACTGCCAGTGCCACACCTGCTCGAGCTGCGCAAACAGCCTGGTGTACGTAATGTGTGGCGACGTAATGTGAGAGCCGTCTGGCCAAGCGCATGAGATCACGTTAATCCCTCTCCGACCATGAGTTGGATGGATATAGATGACCCGTTGAGAACCTGTGAGATCAAGAGGCCGGAGCGATCCGTGGACGGGACATGCCTTAGTGGCGGATGCGAGCATCCAACTGTGGTTGGGGCGCTGCATGTCGTCGACAGAAGGATAGAGATAATTGAATCGCTGACTAATTTGGTAAAATTGGAGAATGTATATGCGAAATATGGTGTGGATTGTAGGGATTCGTTGCATAGAAAACAAAAAATTTCCTACCGCGAGAACGCAGTCCAAGCCAAGATGCAATCTAGAAGACGGGAGCAACGAGGGGATGATCAAGACTAACCCTTGAAGATTTCCAAAGCCTATAAGAGTAGGCTCTTATTGCTGCGGTAGACGATCAATTGCCGCTTGCAAAAGCGCGTAGAAGATCTTGATCACGGTGCCACAATCGGGCAGCACCTCCGTACTCGGTCACACGTTCGGTGTTGATGACGACGTCCTTCTCCCCGTTCCAGCGGGCAGCGGAAGTAGTAGATCCTCCTCGGAATCCCGGCAGCACGACGGCGTGGTGGCAGTGTTGATGGAGATCTCCGGCGGAGCTTCGCTAAGCGTGCGGGAGAAGAGGAGGAGAGAGGGGGCGGCTAGGGTTTGGGAGAGGGGGTGGCCGGCCACCTATGGGTGCGGCCAAGCTATGGGCTTGTGGTGGTCAGCCCCCTCTCCTATGCCCCTCATTATATAGGTGGAAGCCCCAAGTGTTGGACTACAAGTCTTCGAATAAGACCCGAACCAAAAAACTTCCATGTGTAGGAAAACCTACCCAAGGTGGGAATCCCACTTGGGGTGGGATTCCCCCCTTCCATGAGGGGGGTTGGCCGGCCACCCTTGGGGAGTCCACCTTGGACTCCTCCCCTTTAGGGTTTGGCTGGCCATGCAAGGTGGAGTCCCTCCGGGACTCTACTTTCCATGGTGATTTCTTCCGGACTTTTCTAGAACCTTCTAGAACCTGCCATAAATGCACCGAATCATTTCCAAACTTGGAATATGACTTCCTATATATGAATCTTATTCTCCGGACCATTCTGGAACTCCTCGTGATGTCCGGGATCTCATCCGGGACTCCGAACAAATATTCGAACTCCATTCCATATTCAAGTTCTACCATTTCAACATCAAACCTTAAGTGTGTCACCCTACAGTTCGCGAACTATGCGGACATGGTTGAGTACTCACTCCGACCAATAACCAATAGCGGGATTTGGAGATCCATAATGGCTCCCACATATTCAACGATGACTTCAGTGATCGAATGAACCATTCACATACGATACCAATTCCCTTTGTCACGCGATATTTTACTTGTCCGAGGTTTGATCATCGGTATCACTATATACCTTGTTCAACCTCGTCTCCTGACAAGTACTCTTTACTCGTACCGTGGTATGTGGTCTCTTATGAACTTATTCATATGCTTGCAAGACATTAGATGACATTCCACCGAGAGGGCCCAGAGTATATCTATCCGTCATCGGGATGGACAAATCCCACTGTTGATCCATATGCCTCAACTCATACTTTCCGGATACTTAATCCCACCTTTATAACCACCCATTTACGCAGTGGCGTTTGGTGTAATCAAAGTACCTTTCCGGTATAAGTGATTTACATGATCTCATGGTCATAAGGACTAGGTAACTATGTATCGAAAGCTTATAGCAAATAACTCAATGACGTGATCTTATGCTATGCTTAATTGGGTGTGTCCATTACATCATTCATATAATGATATAACCTTGTTATTAATAACATCCAATGTTCATGATTATGAAACTAATCATCCATTAGTCAACAAGCTAGTTAAGAGGCATACTAGGGACACTTTGTTGTCTACATATCACACATGTACTAATGTTTCGGTTAATACAATTATAGCATGATATATAAACATTTATCATAAACATAAAGATATATAATAACCACTTTTATTATTGCCTCTTGGGCATATCTCCTTCAGTCTCCCACTTGCACTAGAGTCAATAATCTAGTTTACATTTGTAAAGATATAACACCTTGGCCTTCCGGTGCTTTATCATGTTTTGCTCACGGGAGAGGTTTTAGTCAACGGATCTGACATGCTCAGAACCGTATGTATTTTGGAATTCATTTTCGTCTCAACGCATCACTCATTTCCAAATGAGTCGGCATTAAATATGTTTGGTCTTCTGGTGGAACCTTAATTCTGCGGTCTGAAATATGTCACTAATATTGTCACACACAATATAACTTCAAAGTTCTGACTTTGTCGGAACTACACCAAGCTCTCAAAAAACCTCTTGACTTAACATCCTTTGCCATTGTCAAAACAATGACATACTCTGCCTTCTTTTGTAGAATCCGTCACAATATTTTAGAACTCTTCTAAATCTAGCATAGACAACTTCTAGCTTATTGTGCTACCTTTCAAACAACACTTAGTCTAATTTGAGATTGAAATTTTATTTTCATATGTGACAAAACAAATATCGGTGCAACACCTTACAGCAATTTGTTTGTCATTTCTCGATACAAAACTATATATATATCCTTGGTTCTTCTTAAGTACTCAAGAATATTCTTACTGTTTTTCAATGATCATCACATGAATCATTTTGGTACATGCTCATAACACTTTTAAGAGCACAGGACATCTGATTGTGTACATATTATCCGTGATCTATAATCACTCATGTGTTTTTACTCATTGAGTGTCAGATACACTCAAATCTTGTTAAAACTTCACATGACAAGAACATTTTCTTAATATTTCTATATTGAACTATTTCAATATCCATTCTATGTACTTTGACTTAAACTTATTTTGTGTTTCAATCTATCTTCATAGATTTTGACACTAGATATGTTTCAGTCCATATCCTTTCATTGAAGTTAATTTCTCAATGAAACCTTTTTAATCAAGTATATAATTACATCATTTATAACCAACTATATGTCATCTACATAAAGTATTATAAATATGTCTCAGCGCTCCCACTTAATTTCTTGCAAATGCAAGTCTCTTCATCGTCTCTGATGAAATCAAAAACTCTTTGACTATTTCATCTGGTGAAGATTCCAACTCCATGATACTTACTTCATCCGATTGAAGTTTGTATACCTATCTAGTATTCTACGGACTAGCAAAACTTTTGGTTGTATCTTGTATACACCTTTAATACAAACTTCTTATAAGCAATGTATTTTGCCATCCTACTAGCATATCTCATAAAAGAAATATGTAGTGATTACTAGAATAATCCACATAGACTATAAGCATTGCTACGGAAGATCTAATCTTATTGTAGTCAACTCTTTGAACTTTGTCGTAAACAACTTTTCAACAAGTCAAGCTTTCATCAATTTTTATAGATCCATTTACTTTCAAAAAGTATTCATCTATCTTGGATTTCATGGCGTATAGCCATTTTAACGGAGTCAGGGCCCATCATAACTTCTTTGTTTGTAGTTGGTTTATCATTGTTCAAAATCAATCCTTTGTCCACAAATCATTTATTTGATCACAAAGTAAACCATACCTACAAGGTTCAATATGTACTTCGATCTTCATGGCTAAAACACTTTGTAGTCATGGGAGCCATGATCGTTGTGGCCGCTTTCGGAACCAATTTCCGATGCTGCGCTACTCTGATCATTATGCTCAGGTTCATAAACCTTATCAAGTTCTATTGTCCTCCCACTCAAATACTTCGCTAGAAAGCAATTTCTTGGAAATAAGCAAGTAACATTAACAAACACTTTTGTCGTTTACTTCATAGTGGAAAGAATTCCCAATCAATTCTTTGGGATAACCAACAAAGACATTCATCCGATTTTGGTTGTTAACTTTTAGACCAAAATTTAAAGAAAGGACTATTAGGGTTTATACCTATGCCATAACTCGTATGGTGTCATTTCTACGGATCATGATGATGCTCTATTCAGTGTAAAAGCGGTAGTCACTAAAGCATAATCCACAAAAATATAATGGCGTCATAATATTTTATCTCATCATTAATCCAACAAGGCTTGGATACATCTCTCGGATACTATAACATCATTATGATGCTCCAAGAAATGTGAGTTGTAGAACAATTTCATGACTCTCTTAGATGTTCGCTAAAACTCGTAATTCAAATATTTTCACCATGATCCAATCATAGATATTTGACTTTTCTATTACGATGATTTCCACTTCATGCTGAAATTTATTTGAATCCATTCAAATGTTTCAAACTTCTTCCTTATTGAATAAATCCACATATATATACTCAATTCATTGTTGAAAGTTTTCATGAAGTAGAAGAATCTCCCGCACACAACTATGCCCAGTGAACTACATACATCATCATGTATTTTTCACTAAGTTAGTTGCCCGTTCAACTCTTGGCCTATGAACGGTATTTTAATCATTCTCTTTAGAAAAGATTTGCAAGCGCCAAATGATTCAAAAATCAAATGACTCCAAAATCCATTTGCATGGAGTTCCTTCATGCGTTCCTTTCTAACATGACCTAAATGGCGGTTCCACAAATACGTGGAATTCAAATCATTTGCCTTATGACATTTTAGCGTCAGTGTTATGTATGTGTGCTTCACCATTAAGATTTATAATAACTTATCCATCGTACATGGAGTAATGTCATAATTTGAAAAACTCATTGTTTTCATTTGACCAGAGCAAAATAACAATTATTAAGTTCTTTATTATAAATTCTAAGGGCTAGATAGAATGCCAACGACGAACATAATAACACTTTATTTTGTTCCAGACGTGTATTCCTATCATATTCCTTGTCAGTCACTTAGGCCATTGTATTCTTGTATTGTGTTGTTTTGTATGACATTTCATACCAACCAATATAGTACTAATACCCAAGAATTTCATAGTGTGACCTAACTAGGAATACAACCATAACATGTATATCATTTATATACACCTGAGCTAGACTTTCTAGTCTTTTCTTTCTTTCTGCCAAAATATCTTTTGCAGTTTCTCTTTTAGCTTTCCTCATTATTCAGAAAAACACTTCAACATCAATAACTTCTAGGTTTGTTGGTCAAATGCCAATAACCTTGAGGTTCTTACTTTGAAGTTGATCATCATATGACAAGTGTTCCGGATTTCTCTATTAATAATCTTTTAATACGATGAACAATTTCACTCATAATTTTATCCATCATATCATGACGAATTTTCGAGACCATGTCTGTACATGCTAGGCTCGTAAAGTTTAACCTTAGTATTCGCATGTGCAAATCTGGCTTGTACCCGTTGTAAGCACACGTAGAATCTATAACACCGGATCATCACGTGATGCTTCGAAACGACGAGTCTTAGCAATGGTGCATACTAAGGACAATCACTTCATGGATATGCGAATATCGTTAGTGCCCCAATAGTTGGAGGATTGGGACGCCTTGCGTCTTCAACCTTCGTACATTCCCATAAAACTTATGAGTTTATGTAGTCTCACCAAAATATATTCTATCATCTTGCAATAAGGTCTTAGATATCACATATATCTCATACCTTGATTATTTCTGAAAACTAAATTTTCAGCTCCTTATTTTTCAAACAGATTTGAACTTCTAGTTTTACGAAGTGATGTCTACGCCCCCTCCTTTTCCTGTAGACAGTGTTGGGCCTCCAAGAGCAGAGGTTTGTAGAACAGCAGCAAGTTTTCCCTTAAGTGGATCACCCAAGGTTTATCGAACTCAGGGAGGAAGAGGTCAAAGATATCCCTCTCATGCAACCCTGCAACCACAAAGCAAGAAGTCTCTTGTGTCCCCAACACACCTAATAGGTGCACTAGTTCGGCGAAGAGATAGTGAAATATAGGTGGTATGAATAAATAGTAGCAGTAGCAACGGCACCAGAAAAGTGCTTTGCCCAGGACAAGATAAACAAGCGTAGTAACGCAGCAGTAGTAACACAAAGAAACAAGAAACAAGCAGCGATAGCAGTATTTAGGAACAAGGCCTAGGGATCAGACTTTCACTAGTGGACACTCTCAACATTGATCACATAACAGAATAGATAAATGCATACTCTACACTCTTGTTGGATGATGAACACCATTGCGTAGGATTACACGAACCCTCAATGCCGGAGTTAACAAGCTCCACAATTCAATGTTCATATTTAAATAACCTTAGAGTGCATGAAAGATCAACACGACTAAACCAAGTACTAACATAGCATGCACACTGTCACCTTCACACTATGTAGGAGGAATAGATCACATCAATACCATCATAGCAATAGTTAACTTCATAATCTACAAGAGATCATAATCATAGCCTACGCCAAGTACTAACACGGATGCACACACTGTCACCATTACACCGTGCAGGAGGAATAAAACTACTTTAATAACATCACTAGAGTAGCACATAGATAAATTGCGATACAAAACACATTGCAATCATAAAGAGATATAAATAAGCACTTCACTATGCCATTCATAACAGTGAATAAGTATTCTGTGAAATATAGCCTAAGAGACCCACACGGTGCACACACTGTCACCTTTACACACGTGGGACAAGGAGTCTCCGGAGATCACATAAGTAAAATTCACTTGACTAGCATAACGACATCTAGATTACAAGCATCATCATATAAATCTCAATCATGTAAGGCAGCTCATGAGATTATTGTATTGAAGTACATAGGAGAGAGATTAACCACATAGCTACCGGTACAGCCCCGAGCCTCGATGGAGAACTACTCCCTCCTCATGGGAGACAGCAGCGGTGATGAAGATGGCGATGATGTCGATGGAGAAGCCTTCCGGGGGCACTTCCCCGTCCCGGCGGCGTGCCGGAACAGAGACTCCTGTCCCCCAGATCTTGGCTTCGCGATGGCGGCGGCTCTGGAAGGTTTCTCGTACCGTGGCTTTTCCGTCTCGAGGTTTTAGGTCCAGGGGCTTTATATAGGCGAAGAGGCGGCGTCAGGAGGTCGACGGGGCGACGACACTATAGGGGGGCGCGGGCCCCCCCTTGGCCGCGTCGGCCTAGGGTTTGGTGGGCCTGTGCCCCCTCTCTGGCGGTTCTCGGGTGTTCTGGATGCTTCCGGGCAAAATAGGAACATGGGCGTTGATTTCGTCCGATTCCGAGAATATTTCTTTACTAGGATTTCTGAAACCAAAAACAGCAGAAAACAGCGACTGGCCCTTCGGCATCTCGTCAATAGGTTAGTTCCAGAAAACGCATAATTATGACATAAAGTATGCATAAAACATGTAGATATCATCAATAATGTGGCATGGAACATAAGAAATTATCGATACGTCGGAGACGTATCAGCATCCCCAAGCTTAGTTTCTGCTCGTCCCGAGCAGGTAAACGATAACAAAGATAATTTCTGGAGTGACATGCCATCATAACCTTGATCATACTATTGTAAGCACATGTAATGAATGCAGCGATCAAAACAATGGTAAATGACATGAGTAAACAAATGAATCATATAGCAAAGACTTTTCATGAATAGTACTTCAAGACAAGCATCAATAAGTCTTGCATAAGAGTTAACTCATAAAGCAATAATTCATAGTAGAGGTATTGAAGCAACACAAAGGAAGATGAAGTTTCAGCGGTTGCTTTCAACTTGTAACATGTATATCTCATGGATAATTGTCAATGCAAAGTAATATAACAAGTGCAATATGCAAGTATGCAGGAATCAATGCACAATTCACACAAGTGTTTGCTTCTTGAGATGGAGAGAAATAGGTGAACTGACTCAACATAAAAGTAAAAGAATGGCCCTTCGCAGAGGAAAGCATCGATTGCTATATTTGTGCTAGAGCTTTGGTTTTGAAAACATATAGAGAGCATAAAAGTAAAATTTTGAGAGGTGTTTGTTGTTGTCAACGAATGGTAGTGGGCACTCTAACCCCCTTGCCAGACAAACCTTCAAAGAGCGGCTCCCATTTTATTTTTATTTTTGTGTGGCACTCCTTCCAACCTTTCTTTCACAAACCATGGCTAACCGAATCCTCGGGTGCCTGCCAACAATCTCATACCATGAAGGAGTGCCTTTTTATTTTAGTTTTATTATGATGACACTCCTCCCCACCTTTGCTTTCTCAAGCCATGGCTAACCGAATCCTTCGGGTGCCGTCCAACAATCACATACCATGGAGGAGTGTCTATTTTTGTTAATTAATTTGGGACTGGGAATCCCATTGCCAGCTCTTTTTGCAAAATTATTGGATAAGCGGATGAAGCCACTAGTCCATTGGTGAAAGTTGCCCAACAAGATTGAAAGATAAACACCACATACTTCCTCATGAGCTATAAAACATTGACACAAATCAGAGGTGATAAATTTTGAATTGTTTAAAGGTAGCACTCAAGCAATTTACTTTGGAATGGCGGAGAAATACCATGTAATAGGTAGGTATGGTGGACACAAATGGCATAGTGGTTGGCTCAAGTATTTTGGATGCATGAGAAGTATTCCCTCTCGATACAAGGTTTAGGCTAGCAAGGCTATTTGAAACAAACACAAGGATGAACCGGTGCAGCAAAACTCACATAAAAGACATATTGTAAACATTATAAGACTCTACACCGTCTTCCTTGTTGTTCAAACTCAATACTAGAAATTATCTAGACTTTAGAGAGACCAAATATGCAAACCAAATTTTAGCATGCTCTATGTATTTCTTCATTAATGGGTGCAAAGTATATGATGCAAGAACTTAAACATGAGCACAACAATTGCCAAGTATCACATTATCCAAGACATTTTATCAATTACTACATGTAGCATTTCCCGTTTCCAACCATATAACAAATTAACGAAGCAGTTTCAACCTTCGCCGTGAACATTAAAAGCTAAGAACACATGTGTTCATATGAACCAGCGGAGCGTGTCTCTCTCCCACACAATCATTTATTCAAACAAAAACAAAAACAAGAAACATACAGACGCTCCAAGAAAAGCACATAAGATGTGATGGAATAAAAATATAGTTTCAGGGGAGGAACCTGATAATGTTGTCGATGAAGAAGGGGATGCCTTGGGCATCCCCAAGCTTAGATGCTTGAGTCTTCTTGAAATATGCAGGGGTGAACCACCGGGGCATCCCCAAGCTTAGAGCTTTCACTCTCCTTGATCATGTTGTATCATCTCCCTCTCTTGATCCTTGAAAACTTCCTCCACACCAAACTCGAAACAAACTCATTAGAGGGTTAGTGCATAATCAAAAATTCACATGTTCAGAGGTGACACAATCATTCTTAACACTTCTGGACATTGCCCAAAGCTGCTGGAAGTCAATGGAACAAAGAAATCCATCCAACATAGCAAAAGGAGCAATGCGAAATAAAAGGCAGAATCTGTCAAAACAGAACAGTCCGTAAAGACGAATTTTATTGAGGCAACAGACTTGCTCAAATGAAAATGCTCAAATTGAATGAAAGTTGCGTACATATCTGAGGATCACTCACGTAAATTGGCATAATTTTCTGAGTTACCTACAGAGAATTTTGCCCAGATTCGTGACAGCAAAGAAATCTGTTTCTGCGCAGTAATCCAAATCTAGTATCAACCTTGCTATCAACGACTTTACTTGGCACAACAAAGCACAAAACTAAGATAAGGAGAGGTTGCTACAGTAGTAAACAACTTCCAAGACACAAAATAAAAACAAAGTACTGTAGTAAAATAACACATGGGTTATCTCCCAAGAAGTTCTTTCTTTATAGCCATTAAGATGGGCTCAGCAGTTTTAAATGGTGCACTCGCAAGAAATAGTATTTGAAGCAAAAGAGAGCATCAAGAGGCAAATTCAAAACACATTTAAGTCTAACATGCTTCCTATGCATAGGAATCTTGTAAATAAACAAGTTCATGAAGAGCAAAGTAACAAGCATAGGAAAACTAGACAAGCTCAACTTCAAAATTTTAAGCATATAGAGAGGTGTTTTAGTAACATGAAAACTTCTACAACCATATTTTCCTCTCTCATAATAATGTCCAGTAGCATCATGAGTAAACTCAACAATATAACTATCACATAAAACATTCTTATCATGAGTCTCATGCATAAAATTATTACTCTCCACATAAGCATAATCAATTTTATTAGTTGTAGTGGGAGCAAATTCAACAAAGTAGCTATCATTATTATTCTCATCATCAAATATAGGAGGCATGTTGTAATCATAATCAAATTTATCCTCCATAACAGGCGGTACCAAAAGACTACTATCATTATAATCATCATAAATAGGAGGCAAAGTATCATCAAAGTAAATTTTCTCCTCCATGCCCGGGGGACTAAAAAGATCATGCTCATCAAAACCAGCTTCCCCAAGCTTAGAATTTTCCATAGCATTAGCAACAATAGTGTTCAAAGCATCATATTAATAACATTCCCATTAGCATGCATATAAAGTTCCATGGGTTTTTTAATTCTCTCTTCAAACACATCATGTCCTAATTCAAGATAAAGTTCATAAAGATCTCTCATATTTTTGTTGTTTTCCATTATACCTAACTAGTGTAAACAAGAAACAAAAAGATGCAATTGCAGGATCTAAAGGAAATAGCTTCGAGCACAAACACAATGGCGCCAGAAAAGTACTGTTACCTAGAACCGGAGTATGAGTGCCTTTTACCTTTCCTCCCCGGCAACGGCGCCAGAAAATAGCTTGATGTCTACGCCCTCCTTTTCCTCAGAGATGTTGTTGGGCCTCCAAGAGCAGAGGTTTGTAGAACAGCAGCAAGTTTTCCCTTAAGTGGATCACCCAAGGTTTATCGAACTCAGGGAGGAAGAGGTCAAAGATATCCCTCTCATGCAACCCTGCAACCACAAAGCAAGAAGTCTCTTGTGTCCCCAACACACCTAATAGGTGCACTAGTTCGCCGAAGAGATAGTGAAATATAGGTGGTATGAATAAATAGTAGCAGTAGCAACGGCACTAGAAAAGTGCTTTGCCCATGACAGTAAACAAGCAGTAGTAATGCAGCAGTAGTAACACAAAGAAAAAGAAACAAGCAAAATGATAGCAGTATTTAGGAACAAGGCCTAGGGATCAGACTTTCACTAGTGGACACTCTCAACATTGATCACATAACAGAATAGATAAATGCATACTCTACACTCTTGTTGGATGATGAACACCATTGCGTAGGATTACACGAACCCTCAATGCCGGAGTTAACAAGCTCCACAATTCAATGTTCATATTTAAATAACCTTAGAGTGCATGAAAGATCAACACGACTAAACCAAGTACTAACATAGCATGCACACTGTCACCTTCACACTATGTAGGAGGAATAGATCACATCAATACCATCATAGCAATAGTTAACTTCATAATCTACAAGAGATCATAATCATAGCCTACGCCAAGTACTAACACGGATGCACACACTGTCACCATTACACCGTGCAGGAGGAATAAAACTACTTTAATAACATCACTAGAGTAGCACATAGATAAATTGTGATACAAAACACATTGCAATCATAAAGAGATATAAATAAGCACTTCACTATGCCATTCATAACAGTGAATAAGTATTCTGTGAAATATAGCCTAAGAGACCCACACGGTGCACACACTGTCACCTTTACACACGTGGGACAAGGAGTCTCCGGAGATCACATAAGTAAAATTCACTTGACTAGCATAATGACATCTAGATTACAAGCATCATCATATGAATCTTAATCATGTAAGGCAGCTCATGAGATTATTGTATTGAAGTACATAGGAGAGAGATTAACCACATAGCTACCGGTACAGCCCCGAGCCTCGATGGAGAACTACTCCCTCCTCATGGGAGACAGCAGCGGTGATGAAGATGGCGATGATGTCGATGGAGAAGCCTTCCGGGGGCACTTCCCCATCCCGGCGGCGTGCCGGAACAGAGACTCCTGTCCCCCAGATCTTGGCTTCGCGATGGCGGCGACTCTGGAAGGTTTCTCGTACCGTGGCTTTTCCGTCTCGAGGTTTTAGGTCCAGGGGCTTTATATAGGCGAAGAGGCGGCGTCAGGAGGTCGACGGGGCGACGACACTATAGGGGGGCGCGGGCCCCCCCTTGGCCGCGCTGGCCTAGGGTTTGGTGGGCCTGTGCCCCCTCTCTGGCGGTTCTCGGGTGTTCTGGATGCTTCCGGGCAAAATAGGAACCTGGGCGTTGATTTCGTCCGATTCCGAGAATATTTCTTTACTAGGATTTCTGAAACCAAAAACAGCAGAAAAACAAATAATGCCCTTCGGCATCTCGTCAATAGGTTAGTTCCAGAAAACGCATAATTATGACATAAAGTATGCATAAAACATGTAGATATCATCAATAATGTGGCATGGAACATAAGAAATTATCGATACGTCGGAGACGTATCACGGAGACAAGATAACTTTAGGTACTAATTGAAACCACAACTCTTTGAATCAACAATGTGAGGTTTACTAAAAGTTTGCAATAGAACTTAATCATTTCTTGATTCATTAACAATACAGCACCAGTCCGTAAAGTTATTTGTCAGATTTAACAGTATTTCTATCTCAATTACAAGACTAACGCATAGTAGTAAACAGATGCCAATTCTACAAATTAATTCAAAATACTACTCAGACTATGTTTATGATAATTAGTTCATGTTTTAATCTAATTACTAATGAACTCCCACTTAATACAACATCCCTCATAGTTGTTTAAGTGGTACACGATCCAAATCCACTACACCAAAACCGATCATCACGTGAGATGATGTAGCTTCAATGGTGAACATCAACATGTTGATCATATCATCCATATGACTCGTGTTCAACCTTTCGGTTTCCGTTGTCCCGAGGCCATGTCTGTACATGCTAGGCTCGTCAAGCAAACCCAAGTATTCCGCGTGTGCAACATGGCTTACACCCGTTGTATGTTGAGTTTATCACACCCGATCATCACGAGATGCTTCAAAACGTCAAACTATATCAACGGTGCATACGAGGGGAGAACACTTTATTATCTTGATATTAAAGTGAGGGATCATCTTATAATGCTACCGTCGCGTTCTAAGCAAAATAAGATGCATAAAGGATTAACATCACATGCAGTTCATATGTGATATGATATGGCCCTTTTGTCTTTGCGCCTTTGATCTTCATCTCCAAAGCACGGACATGATCTCCATCATCAACGGGCATGATCTCCATCATCGTCGGCGTAGCGTCAAGGTTCATGGCGCCGTCTTCATGGTTGTTCACCTCATGTAGCAACTATTACAACTACTTTGAAATACTACTCAACATGAAATTTAAAGACAACCATAAAGCTCCTGCCGGTTGCCACAATACAATAATGATCATCTCATACATATTCATCATCACATTATTGCCATATCACATCACCAAACCCTGCAAAAACAAGTTAGACGTCTCTAATTTGGTTTGCATATTTTACGTGGTTTAGGGTTTTTGAGTAAGATCTAATCTACCTACGAACATGAACCACAACGGTGATACTAGTGTTGTCAATAGAAGAGTAAATTGAATCTTCACTATAGTAGCAGAGACAGACACCCGCAAAGCCTCTTATGCAATACAAGTTGCATATCGAACGAGGAACAAGTCTCATGAACGCGGTCATGTAAAGTTAGTCCGAGCCGCTTCATCCCACTATGCCACAAAGATGCAAAGTACTCAAACTAAAGATAACAAGAGCATCAACGCCCACAAAACCATTGTGTTCTACTCGTGCAACCATCTATGCATAGACACGGCTCTGATACCACTGTAGGGATTCGTTGCATAGAAAACAAAAAATTTCCTACCGCGAGAACGCAGTCCAAGCCAAGATGCAATCTAGAAGACGGGAGCAACGAGGGGATGATCAAGACTAACCCTTGAAGATTTCCAAAGCCTATAAGAGTAGGCTCTTATTGCTGCGGTAGACGATCAATTGCCGCTTGCAAAAGCGCGTAGAAGATCTTGATCACGGTGCCACAATCGGGCAGCACCTCCGTACTCGGTCACACGTTCGGTGTTGATGACGACGTGCTTCTCCCCGTTCCAGCGGGCAGCGGAAGTAGTAGATCCTAATCGGAATCCCGGCAGCACGACGGCGTGGTGGCGGTGTTGATGGAGATCTCCGGCGGAGCTTCGCTAAGCGTGCGGGAGAAGAGGAGGAGAGAGGGGGCGGCTAGGGTTTGGGAGAGGGGGTGGCCGGCCACCTATGGGTGCGGCCAAGCTATGGGCTTGTGGTGGTCAGCCCCCTCTCCTATGCCCCTCATTATATAGGTGGAAGCCCCAAGTGTTGGACTACAAGTCTTCGAATAAGACCCGAACCAAAAACCTTCCATGTGTAGGAAAACCTACCCAAGGTGGGAATCCCACCCCCGTGGGATTCCCCCCTTCCATGAGGGGGGTTGGCCGGCCACCCTTGGGGAGTCCACCTTGGACTCCTCCCCTTTAGGGTTTGGCTGGCCATGCAAGGTGGAGTCCCTCCGGGACTCTGCTTTCCATGGTGATTTCTTCCGGACTTTTCTAGAACCTTCTAGAACCTGCCATAAATGCACCGAATCATTTCCAAACTTGGAATATGACTTCCTATATATGAATCTTATTCTCCGGACCATTCCGGAACTCCTCGTGATGTCCGGGATCTCATCCGGGACTCCGAACAAATATTCGAACTCCATTCCATATTCAAGTTCTACCATTTCAACATCAAACCTTAAGTGTGTCACCCTACGGTTCGCGAACTATGCGGACATGGTTGAGTACTCACTCCGACCAATAACCAATAGCGGGATTTGGAGATCCATAATGGCTCCCACATATTCAACAATGACTTCAGTGATCGAATGAACCATTCACATACGATACCAATTCCCTTTGTCACGCGATATTTTACTTGTCCGAGGTTTGATCATCGGTATCACTCTATACCTTGTTCAACCTCGTCTCCTGACAAGTACTCTTTACTCGTACCGTGGTATGTGGTCTCTTATGAACTTATTCATATGCTTGCAAGACATTAGACGACATTCCACCGAGAGGGCCCAGAGTATATCTATCCGTCATCGGGATGGACAAATCCCACTGTTGATCCATATGCCTCAACTCATACTTTCCGGATACTTAATCCCACCTTTATAACCACCCATTTACGCAGTGGCGTTTGGTGTAATCAAAGTACCTTTCCGGTATAAGTGATTTACATGATCTCATGGTCATAAGGACTAGGTAACTATGTATCGAAAGCTTATAGCAAATAACTCAATGACGTGATCTTATGCTATGCTTAATTGGGTGTGTCCATTACATCATTCATATAATGATATAACCTTGTTATTAATAACATCCAATGTTCATGATTATGAAACTAATCATCCATTAATCAACAAGCTAGTTAAGAGGCATACTAGGGACACTTTGTTGTCTACATATCACACATGTACTAATGTTTCGGTTAATACAATTATAGCATGATATATAAACATTTATCATAAACATAAAGATATATAATAACCACTTTTATTATTGCCTCTTGGGCATATCTCCTTCATGGATTGCCGTTAGATCTACTACACCTATCCTAAATCGGTAGTATAATGTATTGTAAAATTCCCTTTTTTGGAATACGCGTCACTAGACGCTTATGAAATTACTCATGCGCGGCAAACTCCATGGACACAACGGGAGAGTAGATTATTAGAGGCATTTCAAAGTGCGCCTACAAATAACAAAAGTGCCTCTAATTATTTTTAGAGACTTAAGCATGTTGCTAAAATTATAGCCGCACTTTGAAAAAATGCCTCTCGAAATAGTATTTTTTGCTGCACTTTCCAGAGTTGCTCCAATACGTATTTAGATGCACTTTGAAAAATACCCCTATATATTTTGAGAGGCACTTCAATAAATGTCCAAATATTTCTAACCGCAATTTGAAAAATGCCCCTATATATCTCTAGCCGCACTTTAGCCAATTATCTCCATATATCTTTAGTTGCACTTTGACATGATATACATCTGTAGCTGCACTTTGGCATGTTGCATCTATATATTTTTAGCCGCATTTTAGCATGTTGCCTCTATATATTTTTAGCCACATTTTGAAAAATTGCATATATACATCTTTAGCCACACTTTGTCAAATTGCCCCTAAAAATAACATGTTTTCACATTAAAATCTATAATTTGCACACGCAATAGCAATAGCATTATCAATAAGCAATTCAATCGGTAGGATCAAATACACCATCTCTAGGAAAACACACCGCATGGATTAACCTCGAGACCCCAATCTCAGGCTAGCATCCACATCTAGCAAAAACAATGGTAACAACTGAGTCTCTGATTAGTGAAGAACATGCATAAAAAAAAAGCTACTGACAAGGCAATTAGACTGATAATAAAAAATTGCAGCATTATTGTCAATGATGTTAACTATAGCTCACTGCATGATAATAGCATAAAACTTCGTTTTGTCTATTTGAGTGCATGCTACAATGATGCACAAGTAACTAGAATTTCATGTGAGTATAAAAGACACCTTCACAAGAAGGAGCAAATTCTCACACATCTAGCATATGCATGTACATCCTTCGATGATATTCTGCCCATAGAAGTCATCCAGCCACCAGCTAACCCAACTGATCTCTCTACTAGCATTCTTAGATATATAGGTAACATGCCTCCAGTAACACGTCTCGAACAACTGGACTCTTTTGTATGTTAGGTTGGTTAGTGGATGGATGACTTCTATGTCAGAATATCATCGAAGTGGGTATATGCATGTGCCAGATGTGTAAGAATTTACTCATTCTCACGCATGAGTCTATTATTATCATAGAAAATCCTTGTTAATTATGCATCATTTTAGCATGCACTCAAGCTGGCACAACAGAGTTTTATACTACTATCATGTAGTGAGTTATAATTAACATCATTGTCAACAATGGTGCAATTTTTTATTATGAGTCTAATTACATTATCAGTAGTTTTTTTTGAAGCATGTTCTTCATTAATTAGAGATTCAGCGATTACCATTGTTGTTGCTAGATGTGTACGTTGGATGAGAATTGGAGTCTCAAGGTTAATTCAGATAATTTATTTCCTAAAGATGGTGTGTTTGATCCTTCTGAATGAATCGCTAAGCTTGCAGCTTCAGCTATGCCTCGTAGAATTCTCCGGCTGTTCAGCATAGTGACCTGTCCAGGAAAAAGAAATCATGCATTAAACTATGTGATGATTATTTTGAATTTGGATACCTAGAAATGAAAATAAGGTATGAATATAGACACTATATACCAGTTGGTTGACGTTCATTGTGCTAGTGATTTGATGGTATGTGAGTGTGTTATGAAGCCGGGCTGAATCCGTGTTTTATAGACGTTGCAAGGTTCGTGCATGCAGGGCATGTTTTGAGAGGTGTTGTGATGGATGTGCCACCCGTAGTGTGCATGTATTTGTAGTGACGCGTGGACAGAAGTGCTACACATGGTGTTTATTGCACGCAGGGGCTCAAACGTGGCATGGCTGTCTACAGATGTATGACGTCCCTGATAACGTTAACATGCTTACGTCGACCAATACTTCCAACATAGAGTAGCAGCTAAACTCGATATACAGTCGGTCGAAGCTGCTCTTTTGTGCGGTGGTCAATCATTTCGTTTCTTCGGGTCCTTTACTCCTTTTAAGTTCAGTAAGATTGTTTGGCATTCTGCAGCATGTCCACGGTTTCGGCGTAGGAGGTTTTGCCCGTCCGCATGCGCTGAACAGTGATGATGGTCTCGTCGTAATTACACAGAAGATGCTGCGAACTGAAACCAGGTGTACGTTTTCTCTCTCGCTGAGATTCCATTTTTCTGGACGGACGACTTCAAGTCCTCTGGCAAGTCGTGACGTATAGCTCCTGAGCTTTTCTCTTGGTGCAATTATTTCTCGACAAGGTTTTGCAAGTGGATAAAGACCCGTTATGAGCTGTGACTGTCAGAGTAGCAGCACGGCGCCGGAGAGTGGAGACCCAGGACAGCCGGAAAGGCCAACAGGATCTCGCCGAGGGACGAGGACGCTGGCGCAGCATCGAACATACAACTGGCCCATTTTCTAAAATGGATCGCATACGAGTTTTACTGGCACATCAATTTTAGCCCATCGGTCTTATGCCAGTAAATTCCCATGCCATGATGATTCCAAGAGCCTATACGTCGCTCCCTACCGTGTGTTTCGGCCCATTAATTCGTCCACTCGGCTAAAGCAAAAAGATGTTTCCCTATTCATGTGCAACATCTAAACACTAGCCCAATGGTGCAGCTTAGGTGCACTGCCTGTTAGACCCGAGTTTCGAGCTCACCAATTTTTCTGAACATAACAAATTTTGAAACTACAAAATTTGAATTTAAACAAATTCTGAAGCGGAGCAATTTTTATTTTGATTCTAATTTCGATTTATTGCCTTTTTTTGTATTTTCCTTTTATTTCTTTCTATTTGTGAACAAATTTTAAATTCAAGCAAACTGCAAAGTTAAGCGGATCTTAAATTGGAGCAAATTTTAAATTTCAGCGTATTTTAAATTCAACCAAATTTCAAAGTTAAATTCTTTTTCTGAATGTAAACAAATAAGCAAAAACAGAAAAGGACCAAAATGAAAAATCAAAAAAACCTATAGAACCAGCAGAAAAACCGAAGGGAAAAGAAAAAACTGGTAGACCAAAATAGCCGAACAGGAAGGTTCTAGACGCTGCGCAAAACCGGAAAAACTAGGACTGGGAGTTATTGGGGCACGACCCATGTCGCCACCATTAGCGTGCGGGGCGTATTACCGCACGCTAATGGGCGATATATAGGTTTTACCCTTTAGTCCTCCGTCACGGTTCACGAGAAGAAACCAGGATCCCTTATCGCACGCCCAACTCGTGCGTTAGTAACACACGCCTTCAAAATCGTGGCTCAATAGAAGTTACAATTATTTTTCAATTTCTTTTCCAATCTAGATTTTTTATTCTCTATAAATTTTAAATCTGAACATTTTCATAATCTAAACATGTTTATAAGATAAATAATTTAGAAAACTGAAAAAAGTATAAAAATGAACAATTCTCTAACCTTAACAGTTTCTAAATCTGAAAAAGGAAAACATAAAAAAGAAAACCAGAAAACCAACCAAGAAACAACAACAAAATCAACAGAAAAAAACGTTGTTAATGGTCTGGCCCACCGCACAAGACCTATGCGATATGGTTTTCTAAATAAACTTCGGCCGTTTGGAGCAACCAGCCCACCGGTTTCATGATTCTCTTTTAGACATTTCCCTAACCAAATTTCCCTACGTACATTTATCACTTGCAAACACTAGTAAAAAAGAGGCTTTGGTTTTTGGCTCCGTAGAGCATTAGCACCGGATTTGCTACGAACCGGTGCTAAAGGGTGCATTAGCACCGGTTCGAGAGGCTAGAGTTTTAGCACTGGTTTGTGGCACGAACCGGTACTAAAGGGTTGGCATCAGCCGCGAACCCTTTAGCACCGGTTCGTGTTATGAACCTGTGCTAATGCTAAAGGTTTTTCTGAATTCACCAGGGTTTACATGGTTAGCTAATTTTTAGATTCTCAAAATTCCAAATTAAAATATGAAAGCAGGAAGATTTTAGTTTTAGCTAGAAATTTAGGAGTTTATATATTTTTTATTTTGTAAAATTAAAATTAATAATTGCATCCTGCATAAATATTACTATTATTTTTAGCAAATTATATGATTTTCAAATTTTCAGGTTTTAGGTTTGGCAAAAAATATTTAAAAAAATTAAAAATTAAAATAACTAAAATTAATACAAATTGTAAAATTAATATTTATTTATTTATTCAAGATTATTATTACATCATTTATTTTGTTTATTAAAAGAATTATTTGACATCGACCAACATGTTAATAGGATTGATGTGATGCTAGTATCACATACATGCGCGCCAAGCACTTGGATGCGGGACGGGAAGGAACTTGAAAGTTAAGCGTGCCAGTGCTAGAGTAGTGGAAGGATGGGTGACCGAGCGAGAAGTTTGACCACGGGTAAGTAATTTTACTAGAGATAAGTGTAGTTAGAGACTAAACTTGTGAAATAACTAAAACATTAGAAATTCTGAAAAAAAATAAAAAAAGAGTGGAAAATAATTCGAAAACAAATTACGGTAGCGAGGTTCTACCGCGGCTGCGTTTTAGGGCGTTTTCCTGCCGCGGCAGACCCATTAGCACCGGTTTGTACGAAACGGTGCTAAAGGCCCTCTCGCTCGGGCGCTCGGCAGCCGCCACGTGGTTCCCTTTTAGCATTGGTTCGCAACTGAACCGGTGCTAAATGGGGGAGCCTTTAGCACCGGATGCGTTGCACCGGTTGGTCATCCGGTGTATATGGATATTTCGAACCAGTGCTAAAGTCCCAATTTCTACTAGTAAAAGAGCATTTTCTCAATCAAGTTAGTAAATAAATTAATCTAGTGGCATATCCAGTGGGGTCCACCCGAAAATGCGAATGCTCTTTTTGCTACTCAAATTTGTATTAACCATGTATAAATGCAAAACCCGATACTTCGTCGGAAAGATTTCAAACTTGGCAGCCCCACCAATTTCCTCCTAGATTCGCCACTGAAATACGCCTATGTATTACGCAATGCATTATGTCTCCTATAGCATATATAGTATGAATGTAAATTCGGATCACCCGGCGCATTCAAGTTTGTTTCATGGATTGTGCCAGCTTAGCACATTTTTGATTGATGATACTGAGATAAGACATGACTATCGCACGTAACTCGTGGAATTGATAAACCTGTAGTATGGAAAATCTATTAGTACGTCTGGTCACAAGTGCTGAAGTCCGATGCTCTTCTCCGGAAAGAATGGGCAGGCAAGAATCAATCGTGTAGTCGTGTGGCAGCTAGCTAGGCAGAGGGTTCTCGGGCCACCGCGCCCACCGGCGCGGCGGAGGGTCGCCGACTACGGCGGCAGATGCGCCCTAGCACGACGATCGAGCCACTAGTTCATGAACACGCAAAGCAAGCAACGTGGCGTCCTTCATCAGCGCCCACCGGCGTCGTCCTTTCCGACGCGATCCTGCTGATTGTCACTTCGCTCGTAGCTGCTTGCTTCGGCTTGTACGCTCTCCGCTGTCCGACCCGCACGAAATCGTGTCAATCAGCTGTGTCTCTCAGCATTTCTGTTGTTTGTTGCGTTCCACCAGGGAGCCGCTGTCGTTGGTGTAACGCGAAGTGTCGACTTCTTGGAGCGGCATGTATGTTCATCCACTTTTGCACGGTGAAACCTCGACTCAGTGTATCGTGCACGCGCTCTAGCAGACTAGTACTGTCACCTGGAATACAACACGATCTTCGCTCGGATAACGAGCTTTTACGGATAGATAGATCATCCAAGAAACTGGATTAGCTAGGACGAACTGCAGGAGGCGCTCATTCCGGAGATAACTTTCATATCGGGGGTCAGGGGGCGATGTCATTACATGTGCTCTTTTTGTTCCTACTCCGGGTCCGGGACAGCATGGGCAGAGGATCTGAGGATAACCTGATAAGATCCTTTTCTTGGTTTCTTTCCCTAAACAAACCCATCTGATCGGATCCCCGAAAAGCTACCCATACCCGCGATTGCTCGACGGTTCTCCATCAGAATGCCCAATGCCTCCTGATCTCAACCTGGCTACCTTTGGTCCTGTCGTAGCTCGCGAGATTCTTCAGTATCTGAAGCTCACAACTCACAACAGACACACATGAAAGCTACCTCGGCATCCGGTTTAGGCTTGCTCCCGGTCAGACTTGCCTAGCAACAACAGGTTCCTAAATTCTGATGCATGCAGTAACGGCCATACAACCGTAACCGCATTGGGGCTGATTCAGGTATCCCTCCCCCTCCGTCTGAAAAGGAGCCGCTAACTACAGTTTCTCTACTGACCCTGTTGCGGTTGCGGCTCGGTAGGTCAAAAGCTCCCGGAGTGGCGCACATCTTTTCCCCGAACTGTTCGATCCTTATCCGCGGAACACGGCTGCGCGCGGCTGGTAGCTGAGCGGGTGCATGTCACTTAGCTCATCGTATACAATGCACCAACCACACTGCAATTTATTAGGAAAACGTCGAGATCAACAACGGACTGCACATGCGTTTCCTTCCCAGAGTAGACAGGGTAGATTTTAGAGTATTAGACGTGTTTGGCCGATCTCGGTTTGCAGATCAGGATTAACGCCTATCCACAACAGAGCTGCTGAAGACTAGTGGCAAAGTAAACCCTGAATGAGATCTTTCTGAAGCGCAGCTAGCTGGACAATGAGAGTGCAGAGTCACCTACACCGCCATAGCCACGGAGGCGAAAAAGATAGGACGGGAGCTCCAGGAGCCTGCGTTCGAGCAGTCTTGTAAAACTAGAATACATGGGGACAAGGAGAAGACCATATGTTCGGGTATTTCCCCATGTCCTGCGTGTGGGGCTTTGACGACATTGGCGTAATGGTCAGATACGTGCGGATGCAGCATTCGTGTACGTGGTGAACATAGCTAACCATCTAACCATGAGCCTTAGTACAATGGATATGGTTCGCTCGCTCCTTCCCTTTGGTTCTTTGTCCTGTTTCTGATAATCGGCCAATTGTTTGCATTGCAAGATCCATATCAAATCTGCACTCAACATTGTATGAGATAATCGAACATTTAGCAAATGCTAAGCACAACCACATAGTGAAGAGCACATCACTAGATAAATGATAATCATCCCACTACATATGGGACGTGCAATGCTAAAATCATTGGACTATGTCACACGCATGTAGTAGTGGCCATGAAAAATGGAAAATAAGAGCATCTCCAGGAGCTCATTCAAATTTGGTCCTCTATATCTCCATATAGAGGATCATCTATAAAGATTCCTTTTTAAATGTCCCTAGTTTTCCAGCAGATCATCCATAACCAGAACATCTATATTCTCTCTCCTATATTTTAATACTATCCTATAACTACCATTTAACAGATTTCCTGACCTCACCTCCTCCAAACCTCACCTCCGCCTCCTCCATCGGCACCGGCAGGGCGCCCTCCCTCACCGTCCTCCTCTCACCACGGCCACGCCCCCAACTCTCCTCCGCGGCGGCGCCCCCGACCACAAATCCGTCTGCCCCGCCCCCATGCCTTCCGCCGGCCCCTGCTCCCCTGCTTCCTCCCAGCACGGTGCCCGACGGCGGCTCCCTCCCATGCCTTCCGGCTCTCTCCTCGTCGCCTGCAGCTTCCGATTCGCGCGGTAGGCGAGCGGAATCGCGCGGGAGGCGCGCGGGCGAGGGAGCAATGATCCTGGCTTGGTCACCCAGATGTGGAGTGTAGAAGGATAGAGAGGGAGAGATATATGCGGAATATGATGGATGTTGTATTGCGCCTCATGGGCGAGTATATATAGTGGTACAAGACTTGGAGGCTAAGATAGCTCTCCTAGAGATATGGTAGGTAGAGATTACAAATCCTAGACTACCTAATATACCTATACCAAATATATCTCTAACACCCCCCCGCAGTCGTAGCGGTAGCGACGTGAACAAGAGTAGCGTCGCGGACGGTCAGACTGGAGAAGAAGCTGGTGAGGCGCAGGCGAGGTGGTAGCCCTTTGTGCCGATGTCGAGGTAGCCGAGAGCGTGTGGGTACTGCAACCTTGGTCGAGGGAGCCGCGCGAGGGATTGCCGTGGTCGATGTCGTGGTCGGGTGCCGGTGTCGATGTAGCCGCAAGCGCGTAGTGCGCGAGGAGAGTGACGGAGACGCGTCGAGGCAGTCGTGGAGGTTGTCGATGCCGAAGTCGATGCAGTCCGAGCCGTCGAGGACGACGTGCAGCCCTAGTTTTGCCAGAACCAGGCGCACGTCGGACGAAGGCATACTTCGGTTTTGCCAGAACCGAGTACACATAGAAGAAGTCGGTGACGCGGTCGAGGCAGTCGTAGAGGCGATGCCGAAGAAGACGTTGTCGAAGCCGATGAAGACGAGACGTCCAGCGCGAGTTTGCCAGACTCGGGAACGTGTCGGGGGACGAAGGCACTTCCGGTGTTGCCAGTACCGGGCATGCGAGGGTAGGGAACATTACAAAGTGCGCGCCATGTCGGAGTAGACTAGTAGAGGAGGTCTCGACGACGGGTGTCGGAGAAGAGGAGCAGGTGGTGTAGTCGGGGAAGAGGCGAGTCTCGACGACGGGTGTCGGAGTAGAGTAGCAGGTGACGTAGGCGGGGAAGAGGCGAGGACGCTGGCGGCGAAGCTGTAGTGTACGAAGACGTAGAAGGCGGCTAACCCAGCGGTGACCAGGGGTGGTCATGCTGGACGCCTAGACGGGCGTTGTGGTGGTCGGCGAGCTCAGCGCGACCTGGAGCGGTTGGCGAGCCCAGCGGCGACCTGGGGTGGGGGCGCGGCGGCGGTACACGAAGTAGGCGAGGAAGACCCAGCGGTGTCACGAAGACCATGCGCGGATGGAGGCGACCCGCGCCGAAGGGGCGGCGCTGTGGTGGCCTCGAACATCGACGCGCGGGGGACGGCGAAGGCGACCGCGTGCGGCGACGCCACGACCTGAGGGGCCGGCGTAGCTGCAGGGCGCGAGTCGGTGCAGCGGCGGGACGCCACCAGCGACGTACGTGCCTGAGAAGGCGCGTCGTTGGCTAGCAGCGTGGACCAAAGGCGGCGGCGCTGCGACCCGAAGGGGCGACGCAGCGGCACCCCGATGCTCGATCGGTGGTAGGCGCGTGCTCGGGGACGTGCTTGGCGTAGACGTGCGCGGGGTCGGTTGATCAGACCGACGACGACGCGATACGCGCCATGGCATGGACTACGCGCAGATCGGAGTCGATGGCGACGTTGTCGACGATGTCCCGGGCGATGACGGTGGAGACGGGCCGGCGATGGAGACCGCACGAGCGAGACAGCCTGCTGCGTCGCACGTAGGGGCGCCCCGTGTGCGGCGCGTGCGACTGTCCCGTGCGGGTATGGCCGGTGCAGGTCGATGCCGTTGTCGGAGTAGAGGCGCAAGTGGACGGCGGCGATGGGCGACTCAATCCGATCTATAATCGGTAAAACCAAAAAGAAAACGCCGATCGAGCGACCGGCGGAGCAAAAAGAAAACCAATCTACAGATTGGAAAAAAAAAGACTCGAGGGCAGCGGATCAACAGATCGGCGAACGAACCCTCATACGGGTTGCGCGGCCCCCGGAGTAGATCATGGAGATCGACTTCCCCGGGGGCGGCGCGGCGCGGAAGCTTGGGCGGCGGCTAGGTCAAGATCGGCGCCGCTCTGATACCATGTAGAAGGATAGAGAGGGAGAGATATATGCGGAATATGATGGATGTTGTATTGCGCCTCATGGGCGAGTATATATAGTGGTACAAGACTTGGAGGCTAAGATAGCTCTCCTAGAGATATGGTAGGTAGAGATTACAAATCCTAGACTACCTAATATACCTATACCAAATATATCTCTAACATGGAGGACGCACCCAAGAGTTGGATGGACATCTATCGACCCATGTCCATATACATGTGCTGCTGGAGATAGTTTTTTTAGACTCGGTCCTCTATATGTGGTATACATGTCCATTTGGATGATCTCCTGGAGATGCTCTAAGGGAGTGCAAAAACCTATCCTCTTCAAGAAGCTACACTAAATTTAGTTTTGACCGAATCAACAACCGATCTGAACAAAACGTACCGTGCATGCTGGCCAAAACAACCAGATCGAAGCAATGCGTTGGCGCAATGGTCAAAATCGTTACAACAGATTGTCGTAAATCAAAACAACCTGCAAAATCTAACCATACCCAATCGGTTACCCTAACATATCTAGTGTGCATGTCATTCATATCTATAGCAGTGGGTGTGGCCTTGGAGATCCACGCAAAATTTGTTTCAGACAGGATGGTGCGGAAGCTTACCGGTGTTGGAGACGGTCGCACCGAGGTCGAGGTCAAGGTCGAGGTTGTCGTGCAGGTCGCAATCGCGCCAAGGTCGAGGTCGCCGTGCAGGTCACGGACACACCCACGGTCTATGTCACATTCTTCTCCGCGTTCGGTCTCGCTCTTCCTCGTTGCGACGATGATGTGGATTCGTCGGCGCGCGGTGTTGAAGCGCCGACATTCGATGTGACAGATGGGGGTGAGAGTGGAGAGGGAGAGTGAGAGGGAAGAGCGGGGGAGGTAAGAGGATTGATGGTGCGTGTCCCAAAGGGAAGCGGCGTGACCCTCTCTTTTGCCACTCTTGCAACCCAGCGGTCACAACGGGCTAGGTTCCAGAGAAACGGCCGATTCAGCAGTAGCTTTCAGGCCAGGTCCAACGGTGCTTTTGAAACCGATCTACACATAACTCGGAGAGGAAACCTAGAAAACCAATCAGCCTAATTCCGTCTCTATACATGCTGGCCAAAAGTCCTGCGAACTACCAAATCCGCCCGAAAACTAATTGGCGTCTCGGAGAAAAAGTGCTGACAGATTAATGAACCTGAGGGCTACACGAGGTGCCAGCAATGGCGTTTGAGATGCGACGGGCGATGTAAACAGTCACACCCGCGGTGAGAAAGATTACCACTCTTCTCACCTTCACATTATTCAACGGTAGAACTAGCCGATGCTGCTGACGTCTCAACCGTTAGTCCACGTCGCGAATCGCGGGTCGACACCGCCGCATGCAGGTGACGAGCTGCATCCGATGCATTATGCAGAGGTTGGAGACCTTTGACGGGGCCGGCGATCTTGACGCTGAGTCGTCATTAGCAGAGTCCTTGGGCTTCACTCTTCAGAGCTCCTCCTCATGATCGAGGAACAGCGATGTGTACTCCAGAACTAAGAGCGCAGTCTGCATCACCAAACGGCGAGAATGTGTGCTGGCTCACTGTATCTTGAACCTTTTGATTAATAAACTAGCATTATCGCGGTTGTTTGGCTTGATGTGGCAATGTCGATGGCGACCGCCATTGCCTCTCTTTTTTCGCAGCCGCCCATGCGTACCAAATGGGCCATGAACAGGTGTTGCGGAAGCTCGCCATCTCACCATCTCAGGCCCAGCACCTCGTGACCGACTGCGACGGGGTCATGTCGGGTTGCAATCCTAGCCATTTGTCACGTCGTTACAACGAAAGTAACTTTAGATGGTGATATACCATGATGAGAAAATGCGCATGAAATTATGAGCAATGTAACTTCAGATGACTTACACGCTCGCTTAGCTAGTCAAGGTACAAAGCATGTGCCTATACACGTTAGAACCTTTGCTTGATCGCGTGGAACTTGTAGCTGACATGTTCTAAGCCATGGGAGGAAGTGATGTCCTCAGCTTGTCCGCAGTTAATTGTTGTGTGCTTTTGTAGGTTAGAAGCAACCAGCAACCTTAGCAGATGTGTCGAGTTGCTGCTGAATTTTCGAAGAGTGTTGGTCATGGCGTGTCGTGAGGGTCTGAGGGAGTACGGTGACCGGTGAAGGTTTCTTTTCGCATGAGAAAAAGAAGGTCGAACATGACCATAATGTTTTCATATTTATAAGATCATGGTTTCGAAAGGATTCTTAAGATGGATTCCTTACAGAAATCCCTTCATTGAATCTTTTACCATGTTGGAATTCAAAAAGATATATAAAAGAGCAGATGATTTCTCCTATATATGGCACTATATCTATCAATGAAGGTTGGACTATGAGCGGTAAATACAACTTCAGGACCTTATGGCGCCCGCACCTAATCTCCCACCGTCCGACACAGGTGGAGATTCGCACTCGCGCTTTATGCAAAAGAACCCTGCACATTCCGCTAATTAGGGGAGTGGTTCTGGGAGGAGATGGTATAAATATCCCAAATCCTCCTGAAACCCTAACCTAACCCCAGATCCGCTCGCAACCAGCCGCCGCCACCCCCACCCCACTTTCTTCCGCCGCGACCGCCTTCCTCCGGCGACGAGCGCCGCCGCCTAGCCGCCTTCCTCCGCCGCGGCCACCTTCCTCCGCGCGGGATCTACGCCGTGGGAGGCGTCGCCTCGCCGCCCGGTTCGCCGCCGCCTCTCCGCCGTCCGCCGTGCGGGATCTCCGCCGTGGGAGGCGCCGCCTCGCCGCCCAGCTCCGGCCGCCGCTTCTCCGCCGTGGGAGGCGCCGCCTTGCCGCCTAGCTCGGCCGCCGCATCTCCGCCGTCCGGCGTGCGGGATCTCCGCCGTGGGAGGCGCCGCCTCGCCGCCCGGCTACGGCCGCCGCTTCTCCGCCGTCCGGCGTGCGGGATCTCCGCCGTGGGAGCCCGCCGCCTCGCTACGCGGACCCCCGTCGTCCCCGGCCTCGCCGCCCCTCTCTGAACACGGCCTCTGGATCGCTTTTTTTTTTCGTTTCTTACCTCCTTTTTCTTGATTAGGATCTAGTTAGGATCTGTGAAGATCTTTGGTAAATCTCTGGATAGGTTCATCATGGATCTTCTAGCCATCTATTCATAGATACTTTTGTGACAGTGTTAGATATTTTTGAGGAAATCATCTTACTTGTAAAGATCTGTGGACAATCAATGTATCCATTGGTTCCTTATGATATTTTCGGGAATTTTTTTACATGGAAAAATGTTACTTATAATTGCTACAATGGATATGCAATGCAATTTCGCAACTGTGTTAGATATTCATGCGGATCCAGAAGATCTGTGGTTAAAATCAATGGATCCATTGGTTCCTTAAGAATTTGTGGGAATTTGCAAAGAACTTTTGAATAACAAGAGTGGATGCACTCTGGATTTTGTACAGAACTTCATAAGCAGAAGGACTTCCAAAAATGAATTTGACAAAACCCAGGGTTGTTTTTGCAAAAACAAGTCACCAATCTCAGTGCGTTGGACGGAAGAGATTAGGTCCGGGCGCCATAAGGTCCTGGCGAAATGCACACCCGACTATGAGTTATTTCATTCCAGAGAGCACAAATAGGTTGCTGAAGATGGTACAATATCCTCATCGCATGATCCTACAAATGAAGGTTAAATCCATATATATCTATACACAGAAAATGGTCATCTTAGCGTCCTGTCGTTTTGGGTTCATCATCCAATCCCAACTGTCGCACGTGGGTGGCCTGAAGATAAACGGTGCATTAATTTTTTGAATCCAATGGTGCTTACTCCTAGTATATCTATCTATTTTTTTCCAAACGGTTTAACCCTTTTTCCATTACTCACATAATACAAATACATCGCCCTTGCATCACCAGGAAACCCGATGACAAGTGCTTAAAATCGAAGCACCTACTACGGCCAGAAACCACAGATGTTCGCCCACACAGAAACAAACGCAAAAATCCGGTGTAACAATGACTGGCAATCAGTGCGTCATTTCGAAACTAATGCAGGCATCAGTTCCTTTCCGATTGGCGCCACATCCGTTGCGCTGGCTCCTTGGAGATTCAGATTCCGGATGGGGCCAAAGCGGCAAAATCATATTGCACTGCTGTAGCTAGATGACCCCGATGTCCTAGCGAAAGCTCACACGCACCACACACAAACCCTAGTCCAGATATCAGAGGGTTATCGAGAGACATGGAGTGGACCATGGTATTGGAGAAACCAGGAGTCGGCAAGTGGCACGAATTGGACAAGTTCTAGAGGGCCATCGGAGAAACACACGGTAGAGTCTGCCGTGTGGCCGGACCAGCTGGGACCAGAAATAATGCGCGGCAATAATGCGCGGCTTTCTCCAAGGCTCCAACCTCCAAATGGCGACGTCGCAGCGCTGGGACGGGTGGTCGCTGTGTACCTGCTCAATTATTTGAGCCCGACGGACGAACGCCGCGTCCCCGTTTCCTCCGAGCTAGCTACCCGATCGACCACCGCGTTGGTCACGGTGCGCTGCACCGGCCGGAGCCACGGGTGGCGACGTGATGCCCATACGGGAGCGGCGACCTGTTGGACGCCGGAATGTGCCCGTACGTCTCCGTCGTGGTGACGCTCTTTTGTCTTCTTCATGAATGATCCTTTGGGTTTCCTGGACATCTCCCGCTCTGGGGGCTCCCATTGCCGTTTTGTTTTCCGGCTGGGAGTGAGTGTTGATGCCGTTGGAGAAGCATGGAGAGAGGCATAACGCTTCAGGTTCATTTTTTTTCGAGGTTGACGGGGAAAAATTCCCACCGCTTCTTATATTCGACGAAAGTAGCTTGGCAGTCCCATGTTATAAGCACGTCAATAATGAGAATTGTGTTGTTGGGCTGCACAAGACGCATAGAAACCGGATTTTTTAGTGGAGTTGGTTCGGATTTGCGATCATGAGGACTACCTATGGGGGTAGGTGGTGACTTCAAATTATTCGGAGATAGGAGGAGAAGAACAACCATAATTTTAATGCGAGTTGGACTTTTATCTTTAATATTATTATTATTGAAAGAAATTGCCTAAGTTGGTGACACTACTAGAAAAGAGCTAATCAATAGCGCACCTATTTTTCTTACCACGTCACTGGTAACAGCTAGTACTGGCACACCTAGAGTATCGCCATTGGTAATCTAGGTAGCAATGAGCTTCCTACCTAAATCTTTAATCTGTCAACACCCGGATTTTTAGGTCTAGATGCCTATTATGCCGTACATCGCAATCCCAGGAAGATTGTTTTTGCGAGACATAACAGTTGAATATCCAAGAGTCATCCTTCATTATAATACCAACATAGTCATTACACAAATAGGATCACATGATCCAGTCTCATTACAACACTTGATCTATTGATCATTACACAAATACGTAGCGGAAGCGAAGTATTAGTGGACTATCTATTTCACAGGCAACGCTTGACGTTAGAAGCTCCTAGTTGTTGTAGACGTCCTGCTGGTCGTCATCTTCGTACTGCTGTTCGGCTTCATAGTCTGGCCAATTGAATAGCCAGGGACAAAGCCGTGAGTACTTTCAAGTACTCGCAAACTAATATTAATGTAAGTACTAATAGTGCTATTGAGAGTGTTCTCAGCTCTAGGGTTGTTTGCATAAAGCCAATTTTAGTTTATAAACATTTTAGACAACTCCTCATCTGCTAACTAACTCAAGTGGGAACATTAGTGTCATTCCCACAACTCTGTTGTGATTCGAATTCAAAGTCACCCTTCAAGTTCAATTCACAAGTCAAAAAGAGAGAAATTTCTGATGACGGAAACAGTATGGCCTTTCCAACTGTCCATGATCGCGGACGCGGCTATTCGAATAGGTTTACACTCTGCAGAGGTTGCACACTTGTGCCACAACATTTGATTATATCCGTCTGGGATAACCCCGAATCATCGTAACTCAGTACGCGGATCATCAACCGTTAACCTTTCACTTACACATCCTAGTATAGGCACCTCTCCCCATGAGCTTGGCCTCCCGGTGATAGCCAACTGTTATCCCGGGAACTGCACAGGGCTTGTGTCGTACATTCACCTCATTTCACGTTATTTTACTTTCAACGGAGGCAGCTTCGGCGTAACCTCTATGACGCTTGTTTAGAGGGAACCCATACTAAGACACAAAAATTTCCAGCTAAGCCTTACCCATAATCAAGTATTGTGGGGGTACTCAAGAATTGGAATGGTATCGCATCCAACTCAATCATCAGTTTTTAACAAGTTCACCAAGTCAAAATTCATGTTATATTCACCTTCAAAATCATTCAATGGAAATGACTCATCATTCCAAGGTTTTCTCCATCATTTCACAAACACATGTTCCCATCTAGAGTAGTCATTTTTATTTTAGCACTAGCATCTAAGTGTGAGGGGTGCTAAGTAATTTGCTTTGCTTCTAGGCTAACCTTGATACTTTTGTACTAATCCAAAACTAACCAAGTGAATCATAAATCAAAAAGTACTTGATAAACAAAAGTAGTAAAGCTTGTAAAAAACTTGGAAAATAGGATCATTAACATAAAGTAAAAGGGGTGATGCCTTGCTCTGGGTGAGCTTTGCACTTTGTAAGAGTATTATCTTGCCTTGATTGGGGAATTGGTCAAAGTGGTCTTCTTCTCCTTGGAAGTAGACCTCCTCCTCCTCTTGATACTCCTCGGTACTAGCGTCTAAAATACGAATACGAGGTATACAATCATCATACCAAACTTATGTACTAGACTAAGCACACACATGAGTCACACAACTTAGGCTAGCATCACACATTACTATTAAGTTGGTGGATTTGTTTTCTTATTTAAGAAAAATAATTTCCTCTCATACTAATTAAGGTGTTACTTTTAATTCTTTAGAGAAATAATTTCCTCTCATTATCTTATTACAATTTAATTTTCTTCATGAAGAATATATGACCTAGGTTGACCAAAGTCAACCTCTTCATACTCATCATTTAAGAAAATAATTTAAATGAGGTGAGGCACCTCATACAATTTAATCCTAACATAGAAATGATTTAATATCATCAAACAATTTCACATGAGACCTACATGACCAGGGCCTCTACCTCATGTTGAAATGTTTGTGACAAGATTTAAATGAGATAAAAGCTCCCATGTGATTTATAAATAGTTTTGGACAATATCGTTGGCTAGAAATAGCCATAAAGTCCTCTAACTAAACTAGGTCATGATCACCCAAAGTAACCATGCCATATTTTTGCAGAAACAATTAACGTAAGTAAAATGCGAGCTATAGGAGTTGGAATCAACTTAATAGCATTTTTGGTTGATTTTCAAAAATTATAAGAAATCACAAAAGTCCCTGCCTTGTTATTTTTGTCACTTTAATTCTACAAATAATCTAAGGGTGGGACCAGCGGGGTCGGATAGAGCTTTTGATAAGCTTTCCAAATATATAAAATTTGTCAAATTTGGTTTTGTGGATTTTATTCTATTCAAATTTGAAAACAGCATCTATGAGTAATTTGGACAATTCGAAATATTCAATTTTGAATTAAATGGGCTGGCGGGAAATGCTAACGGGCTAAGTAGAGCGAGAGGGAATTGGGCCGACCCAGCATCGCAGCGGGCCAGCTGACAGGGTGGGAGCCACCCGTCAGTATCTCTTTAACCGCGAAGCGGTATGAGGCGATCTGTGCCGCACGACTAGAAGACAGATCAACGGTGCCCGTGCATCGTCGATGGCGACGAGAGGCACGGCTACTGGCGGCGACGGTGGGGGGTCGACGGCTTACCGGCGGCGCGGCGAGGGTCGTCGACGTGCGGCGGCGATGTTGTCGAGGAAGGGGAAGCAGATGGTAGCAGTGGCACGTGCTGGGGAAGCTCCAATCGGCGGCAAGCTCCTCAGCACCTCCACGGCTCTGATGTTGCAATTGGACGGCGTTGGTGGCTAATCGAGCAAGGGCAGTGAGCGAGGAGAGGGAGAAGAGGGAGAGGAAGCTGGTGGTGTGAAGGAATTGGAGCAGGAGGGCCTCCTTTTATAGCAGCTGGAGGTGGCCGTGGCGCTCGGATGAGGTCACCATCGACGACGCATCTACAGGGGTGGAGATGCACTGGCGATGACGCGCGTGTGTTGGCGATGTCAATGCGGTCATGATGCGCTTGATTACGGTGAAAACGATGCACATGCGAGGACGAGAGGGTGACGAGAGCGGCCAGTACCCGCGGCGGACGTCGGCGAAGTGGGCGTCGTCTACGGCGTTCCCGCGGGCCAATGGCGGTGTCTGGGCGGTGCGCGGTGACGTCGTGAAGCGAGTGGCGCAGAGAGCAAAGGCAGAGATGACGCGAGCGAGCGAGGCGAGGTGTGCTCTGGGCCTGCCAGTGGCGTTCGCCGTGCAGGCTCTAGCGTGCGCGTGCACGTCTGGCACATCTGGGCGTCGCGTGTTCCTGCGCATGCGATGCACCGATCGATCGAGGCTCGGGTCCAGGGTGATCAGGAGAGTGTGAGGGACGTGCTAGAAATGGTGGTGCACGCTGAGGAGGGCCAGGGAGAGAGTTGGCATGTGAGGTCATGCCATGCCACGACATGGCAAGGTTTTGGTCAAAAGATGATGAGTGCTTGTACCACAGCTTGTCTATTCTACTTGGCAAGGTCCAGAGAGGTCAGAGAGGTACTGGTGCTGACCTAGAGTGGATGGAGGAGGCAAAGAACTGCTGGACGATGCAATGTCCCGAGTTGGCAGATTCATGACCACAAGGTGTTTGAGAGAATGGCCGCAAGAACTTTACTTGGGAATTTTTGGATGAATTTTGGTGGGATTGAATCATAAATGATTTGCAGTAGAATGGTGGTGGTGGTGGTCAAATTTGAAGTGTTTTGCAAAAATCCAAATTGCATATGATCTAACATATGCTTCATGGTCTCCACTTTGCTTGCTCACCATTTGAAAATGAGAAAGAATTTGGGGTGATGGTTTTGGGCAAAGTTGTTCACCTTGATGTTGTCTTTTATGAGGTGCAAAGAGTTGGCAAAGTATAGAAGGGAAATCTCTAAATAGCAGGGCTCAAAGTGGGCATCAGGCTAAGAATTGCCATTTTGACCATAATTGCATGTGAGCCTAAATTTGATTCAAATTTGATTTGATTTGAGTTTCTTTGATTCCAAAAGTACTAATAAGTGTTTAGTAACTATTTAGAACCAATGGTGCAAGCCAAAATGGTCTAGGTTAAGTATTTGCAAAAATGGCATAACCCATATGTGAGTGTTGAGGTGAATTTTATATTTTCTTTTCTCTTTTCTTTTTCCTTGTATTTGGATGATCAAGGGATCATGGTTAGGGTTTGAGTGTGAGTGTAATCACACAAGCAATCATCATGTCAAAATGCACACTCAAATAATTAACAAGGTGATCTATATGCATAGCCCTATATGATGATAAAAAGTTTTTGTTAGTTCTCAAATTTGGATTTTTGGAAACTCTCTCTTTCTTTCTTTATTGAAAAGTTGGGATGTTACAAACCCTTCCCCCTTACAAAAGATCTCGTCCCGAGATCTAAAGAAAACTAGGTATTAAAGAGATCTGGGTATTCCTTCTTCATATCTTCTTCACGCTCCCAAGTGCCTTCTTCTTCAGTGTGGTTGCTCCATTGAATTTTCAGGAACTTGATACTCCTGGTGCGGTTGGTCCTGAAAGCTTCTTCAAGTATGCGGATAGGCACTTCACGGTATGTCAGGTCCTTGTTGATATCAATAGCTCTGTGGTCGATGTTCTTGAACACTTCGGTCTTCTCCGGCACTTCTAAGCACTTTCGAAGTAGTGAGATGTGAAACACATTATGCACAGCGGACATTTCTTCCGGTAGTTCAAGCTGATATGAAACTTCTCCTCGGCGACTCAAAACTTTGAAGGGTCCGACATATCTGGGGGCGAGTTTTCCTCTGAGTTGGAATCTCTGCATTCCTTTGAGGGGTGAGACTTTGAGATACACAAAATCTCTGATCTCGAATGTCATCTCTAGGCGTCTCTTGTCGGCGTAGCTCTTCTGTCTTGACTGGGCGGTCTTGAGGTATTCGCAGATCTTGTGAACCTTCTCTTCGGCTTCTCGGAGAATATCGGGGCCGAAGACTTGACTATCTCCGACTTCCGACCAATTCAGAGGGGTACGACACTTCCTTCCGTACAGGGCTTCAAAGGGGGCCATCTGTAAGCTGGCTTGATAACTGTTGTTGTAGGAGAATTCTGCGTAAGGTAGGCAGTCTTCCCATTTGGATCCATACTCTAGCACACAAGCTCTCAACATATCTTCAAGTATCTGGTTGACTCTCTCGGTCTGTCCGTCAGTCTGCGGGTGATAAGCTGTGCTGAAATTCAGACGGGTTCCTAGTCCTTCATGCACTTTCTGCCAGAATCTTGAGGTAAATTGCGATCCTCTATCTGACACAATTGACTTCGGGGTTCTGTGCAGGCTGACTATTCTGGAGATGTATAACTCAGCTAGCTTTGGGCCTTGGTATGTGGTCTTGACGGGGATGAAATGTGCAACCTTGGTTAACCTATCGATAACTACCCAAATGGAGTCATTTCCTCTGCTAGATTTGGGCAAACATGTGATAAAGTCCATACCGACAGAATCCCATTTCCACTCAGGAATTTGTAATGGCTGCAACAGTCCTACGGGTCGCTGAAGTTCTGCCTTGACTCGTTGACAGATATCACACTTGGCGATGTAGCTTCCTATCTCTCGCTTCATTTCGTGCCACCAGAATTGTTCCTTCAGGTCCTGGTACATCTTGGTTCCTCCGGGGTGAATGGAGTATAGGGTATCGTGAGCTTCCTTCAGAATGATTTGCTTCAACTCTGAATCTGACGGTACACACAAGCATCCGTTGTACCAAAGAACTCCTTCTTCATCTATGGTGAATCCCGGTGCTTTTCCTGCAGCTATCTGACTTTTGATTCCGTCAATGCTGGCATTTCCCTTCTAGGCTTCCTTGATTTGACTTATCAAAGTGGGTTGGAGCTCAATGCTGGCTAAGAATCCTTCACTCACAAGCTCTAGTCTAAACTGTTCAAACTCATGAAACAGGCTGGATTGCTCTATTGCGATCATGGAGTTCAACTGACACGACAGTCTACTCAGGGCATCCGCTACCACATTGGCCTTGCCGGGGTGGTAGTAAATTTACATGTCGTAATCCTTGATCAATTCTATCCATCTTTGTTGTCTCATATTCAGCTCCTTCTGGGTGAAAATGTACTTCAAGCTCTTGTGATCTGAATATATCTCGCATCGATTTCCCATGAGGTAATGATGCCAAACTTTTAGGGCTAAGACTACGGCTGCTAACTCCAAGTCATGGGTTGGATAGTTCTGCTCATGTTGCTTCAGTTGTCTTGATAGGTATGATATCACCTTGCCTCCTTGCATCAACACACATCCAAGACCAATCTTGGATGCATCACAATAGACGTCGAATGGCTTGGTGACATCGGGCATGATCAGAATTGGGGTTGTGGTTAATCTGCGCTTGAGTTGCTGAAAGCTTTCTACACATTTGTCATTCCAGTCAAACTTCTTGTCCTTCTTCAGCAGTTGAGTCATTGGTCTTGCGATGCTGGAAAATCCTTCAACGAATCTGCGGTAATATCCCGCTAATCCCAGAAATGCTCGGACTTCAGTCTGGGTGGTTGGGGCTTTCCATTCCTCAACGGTTTTGATTTTAGCGGGATCTACGGCAATTCCTCCTGCAGACAAGATGTGTCCCAGGAATCCTACTTCCTTCAACCAAAAATCGCATTTGCTAAACTTGGCGTACAACTTGTGCTGCCTAAGGGTTTCTAGGACAACTTCCAAATGTTGCTCATGTTCTTCTTCGGATTTGGAGTAGATAAGAATGTCGTCGATGAAGACAATGACAAACTTATCCAAAAAGTCCATAAAGATCTTATTCATGAGATTCATGAAATAAGCAGGGGCATTGGTCAATCCAAATGACATGACATTGTATTCATACAATCCATATCTGGTGGTAAAGGCAGTCTTAGGAATATCTGTTGTGCGGATCTTCAGTTGATGGTAACCTGTCCTAAGATCAATCTTAGAGAACACTCGGGCGCCGGTCAGCTGGTCAAACAGGTCTTCTATATTTGGCAAGGGGTATTTGTTTTTGATGGTGACATCGTTAAGCTTACGGTATTCCGTACATAAACGAGTGGCACCGTCTTTCTTATCCACAAAAAAACTGGTGATCTCCAAGGCGACGCACTTGGTCGAATCAGACCTTTGTACAACATATCATCCAGTTGTTTCTTCAGTTCCACTAACTCTGTGGGGTTCATGCTATAGGCTCTCTGGGCTATAGGTCCTGTTCCAGGGATTAACTCGATGATAAACTCGATATCCCGATCTGGGGGCATACCGGGTAGATCATCTGGAAACACATCGGGGTATCGACAAACGACCCTGATTTGATCCAAAGTTGGCTTGGCTAAACTCTGGTTGCAAGTGAACTTTCTGGGTAGTCTCTCAGATACATGCTCTATTATTATTCCGGTGCTACTAGTCATGGTGATGGCCTTCTTGGCAGAGTCAATCAATCCATGATGTTTCGCCATCCAATCCATACCCAGTACTACTTCCAATCCTTTTGTTCCCAGAACAATCAAGTTGGCGTAAAAATCTATTTCATGAATTCTGATGGGTACATCTTTGCAAAAATTTCTAGCTTTGGTGGTTAACCCAGGTATTTGAACTATCATGACATGTTTCAAGCTGATTGGTTGAATCTTACTAGTGCAAACAAAATCTTCGGTAACAAATGATTGCGATGCTCCGGAATCAAACAACACTCTTGCTGGTATTGAGTTAATAGAGAACATACCCAACACCACGTCTGGGGCTTCCTGGGCTTCCTCCGCGTTCATGTGGAAGAGGCGGCCTCCACGGTTGTTCGGGTTGTTGGGGGCGAACTTCTTGCCGGTGGAGACACGGTGTTGCTGCTGAGCAGGTGCAGCGGTGTTGGCGGCGATATTGGCTAACCTTTTGGGGCACTCATTGGAGTAGTGTCCCACAACTCCACATTCATAGCAAGTGATTGTGGCATTGTCCTTAGTTGCAACGGGGATGGCGTTGCTCCCAGTCCGTGGAGCGGTGTTGGGGTTGTTGTTGTTGTTATTGGGGGCTCTGGGCGGAGCGCGGTTGAAGTTGTTGTTGTTGTTGTTGCTATTGTTGTTGTGGTGGCCTCCTGGCCTGGGGTTTCCTCCACTCCGGTTCTGAAAACCCGAACGTGACATCTGTGCATTGGGCTTGTTGTTCCTGGGGGCGAAGCCTCCGCTTGAGCTGGGGCGATACCTTGGGGTATTGCTGGGCCCACTCTGATTCATCATGCGGCGCTTGCGGTTCTCGTTGGCTTGATGCAGTTTGCCCTCCATTTGGATTGCGGAGTCTACAAGGGCTTCGAGGTCGGCGAAGGGGATGTTGACCAACACAGTCTGCATCTCATCATGCAGGCCGTTCAGAAACCTTTCCTTCCTCTTTTCGGTGGTATCAGTCTCATCCGGGGCGTACCTTGACAGAGTCAGAAATCTGTCGCGGTATTCCACCACAGACATCCTGCCTTGCTTCAGTTCACAGAATTCATCCCTCATCTTCTTTATCAGACCCGGGGGCACATGGTACTTGCTGAACTTGAGCTTGAAATCTGCCCAAGTCATGAATTGTCCCGCGTTTATGGCACGGGTGCTTGTCCACCAAGCTCTTGCTGGTCCTGCTAAGTAGTGCGTGGCAAACAACACTTTCTCATTGGCCTCCACTCCAGCCACTTCTAGATTGTTCTCCATAGTTTGGAGCCAATCATCCGCATCAAGGGGTTCCTCAGTCTTGCTGAATACTGGCGGATTTGTGTTCTGGAAGTTCTTGAGCTTAGATCCTGGGTGATCATGATGGCCCTGATTGTTGTTGGCAATCTGTTGAAGTGCTGCAAGGTTGGCTTGTCGTTCAGCTCGTTCAGCTTCCCTATCTTCCAGCATGGTTTGCAACATCTGCATCATGGCATCTTGATTTGCGCTACGAGTTGGAGGGGCCATCTGAACATTGAGATAGATCATGAGATAAGAGGGAAATCTCTATGGCTTGTTTTGTGTTTAAGTTAAAAGTTTAAAACTTGAAGTCTTTTCATGATGCAACAAACATACATTCATTCATAACAAACAGCATACATTACAAGATAACACACTAAGGGTTTTAAGAACCCTTCTTCTCCAAACTACGATACATGGGGCGGGATACAACTCACACCTACGATAGTGAACAAGTGAAACTACTCCTCATCTACATCTATGGGGATGTAGTCATCCTCTCCGGCGTCCAGGAACTCGTAGTCCTCCTCCTCGGTGAACTCATCCTCCTCGAAGTCGTCGTCATCACTCAGGAAGGCTTCTCCTCCCTAAATGTCTTCTCTATCTTCCTCCATCTTCTTCATCTGCTCCTCTTGGGCCTTGACAGTGGCCTCCAAGGATGCTATCTTCGCGCGGAGGCGCGTGATGGTAGCGTCCTTCTTGGTACGCTGCTGGCGGAGGGTCCTGCGGTCCTTGGCGAGCATCTTGATGGCTTCGCCCTGCTGGATGATGTGGGCGTGAGTCTGGTTCGCGTACTCACGAGCGTGGTCGAGATCCTGCTGGGTGTGGTACAGGATGAAGTCGAGATGTTCCACATGGTGCTTCAGCGCCGGGTGGGGCTGCATGTGAAGGAGATATGCCCTAGAGGCAATAATAAAGTGGTTATTATTTATATCTTTATGTTTATGATAAATGTTTATATATCATGCTATAATTGTATTAACCGAAACATTAGTACATGTGTGATATGTAGACAACAAAGAGTCCCTAGTATGCCTCTTAACTAGCTTGTTGATTAATGGATGATTAGTTTCATAATCATGAACATTGGATGTTATTAATAACAAGGTTATATCATTGTATGAATGATGTAATGGACACACCCAATTAAGCGTAGCATAAGATCTCGTCATTAAGTTATTTGCTATAAACTTTTTCGATACATAGTTACCTAGTCCTTATGACCATGAGATCATGTAAATCACTTATACCGGAAAGGTACTTTGATTACACCAAACGCCACTGCGTAAATGGGTGGTTATAAAGGTGGGATTAAGTATCCGGAAAGTATGAGTTGAGGCATATGGATCAACAAAGGATTTGTCCATCCCGATGACGGATAGATATACTCTGGGCCCTCTCGGTGGAATGTCGTCTAATGTCTTGCAAGCATATGAATAAGTTCATAAGAGACCACATACCACGGTACGAGTAAAGAGTACTTGTCAGGAGACGAGGTTGAACAAGGTATAGAGTGATACCGAAGATCAAACCTCGGACAAGTAAAATATCGCGTGACAAAGGGAATTGGTATCGTATGTGAATGGTTCATTCGATCACTAAATTCATCGTTGAATATGTGGGAGCCATTATGGATCTCCAGATCCCGCTATTGGTTATTGGTCGGAGTGAGTACTCAACCATGTCCGCATAGTTCGCGAACCGTAGGGTGACACACTTAAAGTTGGATGTTGAAATGGTAGAACTTGAATATGGAATGGAGTTCGAATATTTGTTCGGAGTCCCGGATGAGATCCCGGACATCACGAGGAGTTCCGGAATGGTCCGGAGAATAAGATTCATATATAGGATGTCATTTTATGTGAATTAAAATGATTCGGAAGGTTCTATGGAAGGTTCTAGAAGGTTCTAGAAAAGTCCGGAAGAAACCACCAAGGAAGGTGGAGTCCCGACTCCACCTCCATGGCCGGCCAACCCTAGAGGGGGAGGAGTCCCAAGTGGACTCTCCCTATGGGGGCCGGCCACCCCCCCACATGGAAGGGGGGAATCCCACCCCAAGTGGGATTCCCACCTTGGGTAGGTTTCCCTATCACATGGAAGGTTTTGGGTTCGGGTCTTATTCGGAGACTTGTAGTCCAACACTTGGGGCTTCCACCTATATAATGAGGGGCCAAGGGGAGGGGGCCGGCCACCCAAGAACCACAAGGTGGCCGCACCCCTATAGTGGCCGGCGCCCCCTCTCCCCAAACCCTAGCGGCCTCTCTCCTCCACCACATCCTGCACGCTTAGCGAAGCTCCGCCGGGTTTCTCCACCACCACCGACACCACGCCGTCGTGCTGTCGGATTCAAGAGGAGCTACTACTTCCGCTGCCCACTGGAACGGGGAGGTGGACGTCGTCTTCATCAACAACCGAACGTGTGACCGAGTACGGAGGTGCTGCCCGTTCGTGGCGCCGGTGATCAAGATCTTCTACGCGCTTTTGCAAGCGGCAAGTGAACGTCTACCGCAGCAACAAGAGCCTCATCTTGTAGGCTTTGGAATCTCTTTAAGGGTGAGACTCGATAATCCCCTCGTTGCTACCGTCTTCTAGATTGCATCTTGGCTTGGATTGCGTGTTCGCGGTAGGAAAATTTTTGTTTTCTATGCAATGTTATCCTACAGCATGTCCATGGGCTCTCCAGCGGAGTTACGCCTCGCGAGGTGAGAAAAGCGAGGGTGCTTGAGGGCCTTCCCACTCATCCCGCACAAGCGTGCAAGTCCTTCCTGCAGAGCGCGGGCGAGTCCGTCCAGCCAGTTGCTTTCCCTGAAGGAGAAGAGGATCCTCTCAGAAGTGGGAGGCTCCATCTTGCCCCTCAAGTCAGCGGTGATGATCCACTGCAGCTCTCCTCCTGGTTGGTCAGTGACCTGGACTCCGTGGAACTCCGGGTGAGGGCGATCAAGGTGATCCGACAGAGCGTTGAGGTCATGGTCAAAGACCAAGCTTCCTCCATTCCCAAGCTGGTAAAACTTCGTGTTCACAGGCTCCATCTGAAAGTGAAGTGAAGGATTAAGTTAGAGAAGTGAACAAGTGTGGCAATATTTTAGGTATATTTCTAAGGAAGAGCATGACTTCTTATTTTCAAAAGAACTCAAAGAGAAGAAAAGGACTTAGTTTTTCAGAAATACTCACTTCATTTGTTTTTGAAACTAAATTTTCAGAACGTCCATTTCTAACTAGGGTCTCCTAAGGTCAAACAATGGCTCTGATACCAACTTGTCAACACCCGGATTTTTAGGTCCAGATGCCTATTATGCCGTACATCGCAATCCCATGAAGATTTTTTTTGCGAGACATAACAGTTGAATATCAAAGAGTCATCATTCATTACAATACCAACATAGTCATTACACAAATAGGATCACATGATCCAGTCTCATTACAACACTTGATCTATTGATCATTACACAAATACTTAGCGGAAGCGAAGTAGTAGTGGACTATCTATTCCACAGGCAACACTTGACGTTAGAAGCTCCTAGTTGTTGTAGACGTCCTGCTGGTCGTCATCTTCGTGCTGCTGTTCAGCTTCATAGTCTAGCCATTTGAATAGCCAGGGACAAAGCCGTGAGTACTTTCAAGTACTCGCAAATTAATACTAATGTAAGTACTAATAGTGCTATTGAGAGTGTTCTCAGCTCTAGGGTTGTTTGCATAAAGCCAATTTTAGTTTATAAACATTTTAGTAAACAACTCCTCATGTGCTAACTAGCTCAAGTGGGAACATTAGTGTCATTCCCACAACTCTGTTGTGATTCAAATTAAAAGTCACCCTTCAAGTTCAATTCACAAGTCAAAAAGAGAGAAATTTCTGATGACGGAAACAGTATGGCCTTTCCAACTGTCCATGACCGCGGACGCGGCTATTCTAATAGGTTTACACTCTGCAGAGGTTGCACACTTGTGTCACAATATTTGATTATATCCGTCAGGGATAACCCCGAATCATCGTAACTCAGTACGCGGATCATCGACCGTTAACCTTTCACTTACACATCCTAGTATAGGCACCTCTCCCCATGAGCTTGGCCTCCCGGTGATAGCCAACTGTTATCCCGGGAACTGCACAGGGCTTGGGTCGTACATTCACCTCATTTCACGTTATTTTACTTTCAACGGAGGCAGCTTCGGCGTAACCTCTATGACGCTTGTTTAGAGGGAACCCATACTAAGACACATAAATTTCCAGCTAAGCCTTACCCATAATCAGGTATTGTGGGGGTACTCAAGAATTGGAACGGTATCGCATCCAACTCAATCATCAGTTTTAACAAGTTCACCAAGTCAAAATTCATGTTATATTCACCTTCAAAATCATTCAATGGAAATGACTCATCATTCCAAGATTTTCTCCATCATTTCGCAAACACATGTTCTCATCTAAAGTAGTAATTTTTATTTTAGCACTAGCATCTAAGTGTGAGGGGTGCTAAGTAATTTGCTTTGCTTCTAGGCTAACCTTGATACTCTTGTACTAATCCAAAACTAACCAAGTGAATCATAAATCAAAAAGTACTTGATAAACAAAAGTAGTAAAGCTTGTAAAGTAAAAACTTAGAAAATAGGATCATTAACATAAAGTAAAAGGGATGATGCCTTGCTCTGGGTGAGCTTTGCACTTTGCAAGAGTATTATCTTGCCTTGATTGGAGAATTGGTCAAAGTGGCCTTCTTCTCCTTGGAAGTAGACCTCCTCCTCCTCTTGATACTCCTCGGTACTAGCGTCTAAAATACGAATACGAGGTATACAATCATCACACCAAACTTAGGTACTAGACTAAGCACACACATGAGTCACACAACTTAGGCTAGCATCACACATTACTATTAAGTTGGTGGATTTGTTTTCTTATTTAAGAAAAATAATTTCCTCTCATACTAATTAAGGTGTTACTTTTAATTCTTTAGGGAAATAATTTCCTCTTATTATCTTATTACAATTTAATTTCCTTCATGAATAATATATGACCTAGGTTGACCAAAGTCAACCTCTTCATACTCATCATTTAAGAAAATGATTTAAATGAGGTGAGGCACCTCATACAATTTAATCCTAACATAGAAATGATTTAATATCATCAAACAATTTCACATGAGACCTACATGACCAAGGTCTCTACCTCATGTTGAAATGTTTGTGACAAGATTTAAATGAGATAAAAGCTCCCATGTGATTTATAAATAGTTTTGGACAATATCATTGACTAGAAATAGCCATAAAGTCCTCTAATTAAACTAGGCCATGATCACCCAAAGTGACCATGCCATATTTTTGCAGAAACAATTAATGTAAGTAAAATGTGAGCTATAGGAGTTGGAATCAACTTAATTGCATTTTCGTTGATTTTTAAAAATTATTTGAAATCACAAAAGTCCATGTCTTGTTATTTTTGTCACTTTCATTCTACAAACAATCTAAGGGTGGGACCAGTGGGGTTGGATAGAGCTTTTGATAAGCTTTCCAAATATATAAATTTGTCAAATTTGGTTTTGTGGATTTTATTCTATTCAAATTTGAAAACAGCATCTGTGAGTAATTTGGACAATTCGAAATATTCAATTTTGAATTAAATGGGCTGGCCGAAAATGCTAACGGGCTAAGCAGAGCGAGAGGGAATTGGGCCGGCCCAGCATCGCAGCGGGCCAGCTGACAGGGTGGGAGCCACCCATCAGTGTCTCTTTAACCGCGAAGCGGTATGAGGCGATCTATGCCGCACGATTAGAAGACAGATCAACGGTGCCCGTGCATCATCGACGGCGACGAGAGGCACGGCAACTGGCGGCGACGGTGGGGGGTCGACGTCGTACCGGCGGCGCGGCGAGGGTCGTCGACGTGCAGCGGCGACGTTGTCGAGGAAGGGGAAGCAGATGGTAGCAGTGGCGCGTGCTGGGGAAGCTCCAATCGGCGGCGAGCTCCTCCACACCTCCGCGGCTCCGACGGTGCAATTGGACGGCGTTGGTGGCTAATCGAGCAAGGGCAGTGAGCGAGGAGAGGGAGAAGAGGGAGAGGAAGCTGGTGGTGTGAAGGAATTGGAGCGGGAGGGCCTCCTTTTATAGCAGCTGGAGGTGGTCGTGGCGCTCGGATGAGGTCACCGTCGACGACGCGTCTACAGGGCGGAGATGCACTAGCGATGACGCGCGTGTGTTGGCGATGTCAATGCGGTCATGCTGCGCTTGAGTACGGTGAAAACGATGCACAGGCGAGGACGAGAGGGTGACGAGAGCGGCCAGTACCCGCGGCGGACGTCGGCGAAGTGGGCGTCGTCTACGGCGTTCCTGCGGGCCAATGGCGGTGTCTGGGCGGTGCGCGGTGACATCGTGAAGCGAGTGGCGCAGAGAGCAAAGGCAGAGATGACGCGAGCGAGCGAGGCGAGGTGTGCTCTGGGCGTGCCAGTGGCGTTCGCCGTGCACGCTCTGGCGTGCGCGTGCACGTCTGGCACGTCTGGGCATCGCGTGTTCCTGCGCGTGCGATGCACCGATCGATCGAGGCTCGGGTCCAGGATGATCAGGAGAGTGGGAGGGACGTGCTAGACACGGTGGTGCACGCTGAGGAGGGCCAGGGAGAGAGTTGGCATGTGAGGTCATGCCATGCCAAGGCATGGCAAGGTTTTGGTCAAAAGATGATGAGTGCTTGTACCACAGCTTGTCTATTCTACTTGGCAAGGTCCAGAGAGGTCGGAGAGGTACTGGTGTGATACGCGTACAGCACGCGACCGTTGGGAACCCCAAGAGGAAGGTGTGATGCGTACAACGGCAAGTTTTCCCTCAGTATGAAACCAAGGTTTATCGAACCAGTAGGAGCCAAGAAGCACGTTAAAGGTTGATGGCGGCGAGATGTAGTGCGGCGCAACACCAGGGATTCCGGCGCCAACGTGGAACCTGCACAACACAAACCAAGTACTTTGCCCCAACGAAACAGTGAGGTTGTCAATCTCACCGGCTTGCTGTAACAAAGGATTATATGTATAGTGTGGATGATGATTGTTTGCAGAGAACAGTAGAACAATTGCAGTAGATTGTATTTCAGATGTAAAGAATGGACCGGGGTCCACAGTTCACTAGAGGTGTCTCTCCCATAAGATAAATAGCATGTTGGGTGAACAAATTACAGTTGAGCAATTGACAAATAGAGAGGGCATGACCATGCACATACATGATATGATGAGTATTGTGAGATTTAATTGGGCATTACGACAAAGTACATAGACCGCTATCCAGCATGCATCTATGCCTAAAAAGTTCACCTTCCGGTTATCATCCGAACCCCTTCCAGTATTAAGTTGCTAACAACAGACAATTGCATTAAGTATGGTGCGTAATGTAATCAATAACTACATCCTCGGACATAGCATCAATGTTTTATCCCTAGTGGCAACAGTACATCCATAACCTTAGAGGTTTCTGTCACCCCCCCAGATTCACGGAGACATGAACCCACTATCGAGCATAAATACCCCCTCTTGGAGTTACTAGCAAAAACTTGGCCAGAGCCTCTACTAATAACGGAGAGCATGCAAGATCATAAACAACACATAGATATAAATTGATAATCAACATAACATAGTATTCTCTATTCATCGGATCCCAACAAACACAACATATAACATTACAGATAGATGATCTTGATCATGTTCGGCAGCTCACAAGATCCGACAATGAAGCATAATGAGGAGAAGACAACCATCTAGCTACTGCTATGAACCCATAGTCCAGGGGTAGACTACTCACTCATCACTCCGGAGGCGACCATGGCGGTGTAGAGTCCTCCGAAAGATGAATCCCCTCTCCGGCAGGGTGCCGGAGGCGATCTCCTGAATCCCCCGAGATGGGATTGGCGGCGGCGGCGTCTCTGGAAGGTTTTCCGTATCGTGGCTCTCGGTACTGGGGGTTTCGCGACGAAGGCTATTTGTAGGCGGAAGGGCAGGTCAAGGGGCGTCACGAGGGGCCCACACCATAGGTCGGCGCGGCCAGGGCTTGGGCCGCGCCGCCCTGGCGTGTCGTCGCCTCGTGGCCCCACTTCGTTGACTCTTCGGTCTTCTGGAAGCTTCGTGTGAAAATAGGCCCCTGGGCGTTGATTTCGTCCAATTCTGAGAATATTTCCTTACTAGGATTTCTGAAACCAAAAATAGCAGAAAACAGCAACTGGCTCTTCGGCATCTCGTTAATAGGTTAGTGCCGGAAAATGCATAAATATGACATAAAGTATGCATAAAACATGTAGATATCATCAATAATGTGGCATGGAACATAAGAAATTATCGATACGCCGGAGACGTATCAGCATCCCCAAGCTTAGTTTCTGCTCGTCCCGAGCAGATAAACGATAACAAAGATAATTTCTGGAGTGACATGCCATCATAACCTTGATCATACTATTGTAAGCATATGTAATGAATGCAGCGATCAAAACAATGTAAATGACATGAGTAAACAACTGAATCATAAAGCAAAGACTTTTCATGAATAGTACTTCAAGACAAGCATCAATAAGTCTTACATAAGAGTAAACTCATAAAGCAATAATTCAAAGTAAAGGCATTGAAGCAACACAAAGGAAGATGAAGTTTCAGCGGTTGCTTTCAACTTATAACATGTATATCTCATGGATATTGTCAATGTAAAGTAATATAACAAGTGCAATATGCAAATATGTAGGAATCAATGCACAGTTCACACAAGTGTTTGCTTCTTGAGGTGGAGAGAGATAGGTGAACTGACTCAACAATAAAAGTAAAAGAAAGGTCCTTCAAAGAGGAAAGCATCGATTGCTATATTTGTGCTAGAGCTTTGATTTTGAAAACAAGAAACAATTTTGTCAACGGTAGTAATAAAGCATATGTGTTATGTAATTTATATCTTACAAGTTGCAAGCCTCATGCATAGTATACTAATAGTGCCCGCACCTTGTCCTAATTAGCTTGGATTACCGGGATTATCGCAATGCACATGTTTTAACCAAGTGTCACAAAGGGGTACCTCTATGCCGCCTGTACAAAGGTCTAAGGAGAAAGCTCGCATTGGATTTCTCGCTATTGATTATTCTCAACTTAGACATCCATACCGGGACAACATAGACAACAGATAATGGACTCCTCTTTTATGCATAAGCATGTTGCAACAATTAATTTTCTCATATGAGATTGAGGATATATGTCCAAAACTGAAACTTCCACCATGATTCATGGCTTTAGTTAGCGGCCCAATGTTCTTCTCTAACAATATGCATGCTCTAACCATTAGTGGTAAATCGCCCTTACTTCAAACAAGACGAACATGCATAGCAACTCACATGATATTCAACAAAGAGTAGTTGATGGCGTCCCCAGGAACATGGTTATCGCATAACAAGCAACTTAATAAGAGATAAAGTGCATAAGTACATATTCAATACCACAATAGTTTTTAAGCTATTTGTCCCATGAGCTATATATTGCAAAGGTAGAGGATAGAAATTTTAAAGGTAGCACTCAAGCAATTTACTTTGGAATGGCGGAGAAATACCATGTAGTAGGTAGGTATGGTGGACACAAATGGCATAGTGGTTGGCTCAAGGATTTTGGATGCATGAGAAGTATTCCCTCTCGATACAAGGTTTAGGCTAGCAAGGTTTATTTGAAACAAACACAAGGATGAAGCGGTGCAGCAAAACTCACATAAAAGATATATTGTAAACATTATAAGACTCTACACCGTCTTCCTTGTTGTTCAAACTCAATACTAGAAATTATCTAGACCTTAGAGAGACCAAATATGCAAACCAAATTTTAGCATGCTCTATGTATTTCTTCATTAATAGGTGCAAAGTATATGATGCAAGAGCTTAAACATGAGCACAACAATTGCCAAGTATCACATTACCCAAGACATTATAGCAATTTACTACATGTATCATTTTCCAATTCCAACCATATAACAATTTAACGAAGAAGAAACTTCGCCATGAATACTATGAGTAAAGCCTAAGGACATATTTGTCCATATGCAACAGCGGAGCGTGTCTCTCTCCCACACAAAGAATGCTAGGATCCATTTTATTCAAACAAAACAAAACAAAAACAAACCGACGCTCCAAGCAAAGCACATAAGATGTGACGGAATAAAAATATAGTTTCAGGGGAGGAACCTGATAATGTTGTCGATGAAGAAGGGGATGCCTTGGGCATCCCCAAGCTTAGACGCTTGAGTCTTCTTGATATATGCAGGGGTGAACCACCGGGGCATCCCCAAGCTTAGAGCTTTCACTCTCCTTGATCATGTCGTATCATCTCCCTCTCTTGATCCTTGAAAACTTCCTCCACACCAAACTCAAAACAACTCATTCGAGGGTTAGTGCACAATCAAAATATACATGTTCAGAGGTGACATAATCATTCTTAACACTTCTGGACATTGCACAAAGCTACTGAAAGTCAATGGAATCGAAATATCCATCGAACATATCAAAACAGGCAATGCGAAATAAAAGGCAGAATCTGTCAAAACAGAACAGTTCATAAAGACGAATTTTATTGAGGCACCAGACTTGCTCAAATGAAAATGCTCAAATTTAATGAAAGTTGCATACATATCTGAGGATCACTCACGTAAATTGGAATAATTTTCTGAGTTACCTACAGAGAATTAGGCCCAGATTCGTGACAGCAAAGAAATCTGTTTCTGCGCAGTAATCCAAATCTAGTATGAACCTTACTATCAACGACTTTACTTGGCACAACAATGCACAAAACTAAGATAAGGAGAGGTTGCTACAGTAGTAAACAACTTCCAAGACTCAAAATAAAAACAAAGGTACTGTAGTAAAAACATGGGTTGTCTCCCATAAGCGCTTTTCTTTAACGCCTTTCAGCTAGGCGCAGAAAGTGTGTATCAAGTATTATCAAGAGACGAAGTGTCAACATCATAATTTGTTCTAATAATAGAATCAAAAGGTAACTTCATTCTCTTTCTAGGGAAGTGTTCCATACCTTTCTTGAGAGAAAATTGATATTTAATATTACCTTCCTTCATATCAATGATAGCACCAACAGTTCGAAGAAAAGGTCTTCCCAATATAATGGGACAAGATGCATTGCATTCAATATCCAAGACAACAAAATCAACGGGGACAAGGTTATTGTTAACGGTAATGCGAACATTATCAACTTTCCCCAAAGGTTTCTTTGTAGAATGATCAGCAAGATTAACATCCAAATAACAATTTTTCAATGGTGGCAAATCAAGCATATTATAAATTTTCTTAGGCATAACAGAAATACTTGCACCAAGATCACATAAAGCATTACAATCAAAGTCATTGACCTTCATCTTAATGATGGGCTCCCAACCATCCTCTAGCTTCCTAGGAATAGAAGCTTCGCGTTCTAGTTTCTCTTCTCTAGCTTTTATGAGAGCATTTGTAATATGTTTCGTGAAAGCCAAATTTATAGCACTAGCATTAGGACTCTTAGCAAGTTTTTGTAAGAACTTTATAACTTCAGAGATGTGGCAATCATCAAAATTGAAACCATTATAATCTAAAGCAATGGGATCATCATCCCCAATGTTGGAAAAAATTTCAGCAGTTTTATCACAGGCAGTTTCAGCAGTTTTAGTAGTTTCGGGCAGTTTTTCGCGCTTTGCATTTGAAGTGGAAACATTGCCAACACCAATTCTTTTACCATTATTAGTAGGAGGTGCAGCAACATGTGTAGCATTAGCATTGCTAGTGGTGGTAATAGTCCAAACTTTAGCTATATTATCTTCTTTTTCATTTTCTTCTCTTTCCCACCTAGCACGCAATTCGGCCATCAATCTTATATTCTCATTAATTCTAACTTGGATGGCATTTGCTGTAGTAACAATTTTATTATCAATATCCCCAGGTTTAGCAGCCATTTTATTAATTAAAGAAGATTGTGACGCACACATGTATGAGATTCGATTTTCGGCATTTGCAAGTTTAGTTTGCAACCCAGAGATCTCCATATTCAGATTTTCAAGTTGATTTCCTATATTCTTCAACAAGGTAGATTGCTCATTCATAGTTTTAGTAAACAATTTATTTTACTCATATTGTGATTGCATAAAGTTCTTGGTGGATCTTTCAATTTCTAACATCTTTTCCACATTAGGTGAAACATATCTACCATAAGAGTTACCATTAGCAGGATATGGCCTAGAATCATTGTAATTGTTATTTTTAATGAAATTCACATCAACATATTCTTTTTGACCTACCAATGACGCTAACGGAACATTATTAGGATCAACATTAGTCCTACCATTCACAAGCATAGACATAATAGCATCAATCTTATCACTCAAGGAAGAGGTTTCTTCGACAGAATTTACCTTCTTACCTTGTGGAGCTCTTTCCGTGTGCCATTCAGAGTAATTAATCATCATATTATCAAGAACCTTTGTTGCTTCACCAAGAGTGATGGACATAAAGGTACCTCCAACAGCTGAATCCAATAGGTTCCGCGAAGAAAAATTCAGTCCTGCATAAAAGGTTTGGATGATCATCCAAGTAGTCAGTCCATGGGTTGGGCAATTTTTAACCAAAGATTTCATTCTTTCACATGCTTGTGCAACATGCTCATTATCCAATTATTTAAAATTCATTATGCTACTCCTCAAAGATATAATTTTAGCAGGGGGATAATATCTACCAATAAAAGCATCCTTGCATTTAGTCCATGAATCAATACTATTCTTAGGCAGAGATAGCAACCAATCTTTAGCTCTTCCTCTTAATGAGAAAGGGAACAATTTTAATTTTATAATGTCACCATCTACATCTTTATACTTTTGCATTTCACATAGTTCAACAAAATTATTGAGATGGGCAGCAGCATCATCAGAACTAACACCAGAAAATTGCTCTCGCATAACAAGATTTAGTAAAGCAGGTTTAATTTCAAAGAATTCTGCTGTAGTAGCAGGTGGAGCAATAGGTGTGCATAAGAAATCATTATTATTTGTGGTTGTGAAGTCACACAACTTAGTATTTTCAGGAGTACCCAATTTAGCAGTAGTAACTAAAGCAAACTAGATAAAGTAAATGTAAGTAACTAATTTTTTTGTGTTTTAATATAGCAAGCAAGATAGCAAATAAAGTAAAGCTAGCAACTAATTTTTTTGTGTTTTGATTTAGTGCTGCAAACAAAATAGTAAATAAAGTAAAGCAAGACAAAAACAAAGTAAAGAGATTGCGATGTGGAGACTCCCCTTGCAGCGTGTCTTGATCTCCCCGGCAACGGCGCCAGAAAACAGTCTTGATACGCGTACAGCACGCGACCGTTGGGAACCCCAAGAGGAAGGTGTGATGCGTACAGCGGCAAGTTTTCCCTCAGTATGAAACCAAGGTTTATCGAACCAGTAGGAGCCAAGAAGCACGTTGAAGGTTGATGGCGGTGAGATGTAGTGCGGCGCAACACCAGGGATTCCGGCGCCAACGTGGAACCTGCACAACACAAACCAAGTACTTTGCCCCAACGAAACAGTGAGGTTATCAATCTCACCGGCTTGCAGAAACAAAGGATTATATGTATAGTGTGGATGATGATTGTTTGCAGAGAACAGTAGAACAATTGCAGTAGATTGTATTTCAGATGTAAAGAATGGACCGGGGTCCACAGTTCACTAGAGGTGTCTCTCCCATAAGATAAATAGCATGTTGGGTGAACAAATTACAGTTGGGCAATTGACAAATAGAGAGGGCATGACCATGCACATACATGATATGATGAGTATTGTGAGATTTAATTGGGCATTACGACAAAGTACATAGACCGCTATCCAGCATGCATCTATGCCTAAAAAGTCCACCTTCAGGTTATCATCCGAACCCCTTCCAGTATTAAGTTGCTAACAACAGACAATTGCATTAAGTATGGTACGTAATGTAATCAATAACTACATCCTCGGACATAGCATCAATGTTTTATCCCTAGTGGCAACAGTATATCCATAACCTTAGAGGTTTCTGTCACTCCCCCAGATTCACGGAGACATGAACCCACTATCGCGCATAAATACCCCCTCTTGGAGTTACTAGCAAAAACTTGGCCAGAGCCTCTACTAATAACGGAGAGCATGCAAGATCATAAACAACACATAGATATAAACTGATAATCAACATAACATAGTATTCTCTATTCATCGGATCCCAACAAACACAACATATAGCATTACAGATAGATGATCTTGATCATGTTCGGTAGCTCACAAGATCCGACAATGAAGCATAATGAGGAGAAGACAACCATCTAGCTACTGCTATGGACCCATAGTCCAGGGGTAGACTACTCACTCATCACTCCGGAGGCGACCATGGCGGTGTAGAGTCCTCCGGGAGATGAATCCCCTCTCCGGCAGGGTGCCGGAGGCGATCTCCTGAATCCCCCGAGATGGGATTGGCGGCGGCGGCGTCTCTGGAAGGTTTTCCGTATCGTGGCTCTCGGTACTGGGGGTTTCGCGACGAAGGCTATTTGTAGGCGGAAGGGCAGGTCAAGGGGCGTCACGAGGGGCCCACACCATAGGTCGGCGCGGCCAGGGCTTGGGCCGTGCCGCCCTGGCGTGTCGTCGCCTCGTCGCCCCACTTCGTTGACTCTTCGGTCTTCTGGAAGCTTCTTCTGAAAATAGGCCCCTGGGCGTTGATTTCGTCCAATTCCGAGAATATTTCCTTACTAGGATTTCTGAAACCAAAAACAGCTAGAAAACAACAACTGGCTCTTCGGCATCTCGTTAATAGGTTAGTGCCGGAAAATGCATAAATATGACATAAAGTATGCATAAAACATGTAGATATCATCAATAATGTGGCATGGAACATAAGAAATTATCGATACGCCGGAGACGTATCATGGTGCTGACCTAGAGTGGATGAAGGAGGCAAAGAACTGCTGGACAATGCAATGTCCCGAGTTGGCAGATTCATGACCACAAGGGGTTTGAGAGAATGGCCGCAAGAACTTTACTTGGGAATTTTTGGATGAATTTTGGTGGGTTTGAATCATAAATGATTTGCAGTAGAATGGTGGTGGTGGTGGTCAAATTTGAAGTGTTTTGCAAAAATCCAAATTGCATATGATCTAACATATGCTTCATGGTCTTCACTTTGCTTGCTCACCATTTTAAAATGAGAAAGAATTTGGGGGTGATGGTTTTGGGCAAAGTTGTTCACCTTGATGTTGTCTTTGATGAGGTGCAAAGAGTTGGCAAAGTATAGAAAGAAAATCACTAAATAGCAGGGCTCAAAGTGGGCATCGGGCTAAGAATTGCCATTTTGACCATAATTGCATGTGAGCCTAAATTTGATTCAAATTTGATTTGATTTGAGTTTCTTTGATTCCAAAAGTACTAATAAGTGTTTATTAACTATTTACAACCAATGGTGCAAGCCAAAATGGTCTAGGTTAAGTATTTGCAAAAATGGCATAACCCATATGTAAGTGTTGAGGTGAATTTTATATTTTCTTTTTTCTTTTATTTTTCCTTGTATTTGGATGATCAAGGGATCATGGTTAGGGTTTGAGTGTGAGTGTAATCACACAAGCAATCATCATGTCAAAATGCACACTCAAATAATTAACAAGGTGATCTATATGCATATCCCTATATGATGATAAAAAGTTTTTGTTAGTTCTAAAATTTGGATTTTTGGAAACTCTCTCTTTCTTTCTTTCTTTATTGAAAAGTTGGGATGTTACATAATCGATTCAGGTGCTGAATTCTACATAAATTATTACGAGCATCGCCAACGAATAATTTCTTGACAATTGAGGAATACGATACAGATATTCCGAAGTAATTGGAGGATGAAAAGAATATTTTGATCACCGGCTACACGGAGAAGGAGGTGTTTGAAGCTATTTCGCAAATGGAGCATAATGAAGCCCCTGGGTCTAATGGTTTCCCGGCAAAATTCTATAAACGATTTTGGGATGTTATCAAACACTACTAGGAAAAGGCCTAGCCGTAATAATGGTATCAGTGGCGCACCACTTTACTGGTGCTCCACTGCTATATAGCAGTGGCGCACCAAAAAGTGGTGCTCCACTAGTAGCTTTTTACTAATGGCGCACTAGTACAGTGATAGGCCACTACTAAATTTTGAGCTGGATTGTAGATGAATCCCAGGTTAACAGTGGGGCACCACATATAGGTGCGCCATCTATTATCTATTATATACTAAAAGCAAAATACGGATGTCTTAAATAGAGACACGAGGTTAATCCACATCATTAGAAATTATTTTAGACGTTAGATCTATAATTTAATGGTCAAGATTTAAAGATTTTACGTAACATGTACAAGCACATATTTTGTGGACATGCATGACATGTTATATTTGACACGTAACTTGCACCATCCCGTAGGTAAGAAACTCGGTCAATCTTCTTCTATCTATTCTATACCTAATAATAAAGGGGCTAGCGTTTCCTTGGTTTGGTCCGTCATAATGCGCTTTCGTCCATCCACCTATGCGTTTTCGTCCGTCGTCCGATAGACATATAATCTGACCCGTCGCTTCCAACTCCTCTATGTTTTGTTGCGGAGCCGAGAAATCCTGAGAGTTCACGATTGATAATCTGACCCCAAACCCAAGCCTGACTGCAAAGTCTCCCCGATAACCACGACATCCTCCCCGTTTCCTGAATCCAACTCAACCCGCTCGAGGCAAAGACGGCAGGGACTCATGGTCTCTAACACGGCAATATATATCGGGACTCGCCCGATCCAGGAGAGGCGCTGCCAAGCTGACGGACGCGTTCATGTGATCTTCCGTGCTGCGCCGACGAAGTGTTGCTCGCCGACAGAAGGATGACTTTCGACACCCCGGCGATCGACCACCTCTCGTCCAATTGGCCGCCGCGTGCGCAGATTGAGAAGGCTCAACAAATATTCTTTTTCTTATCCAACGAGAACATGTGAGTCGCTGCCTCCACCCTGCCGCTACGCGGGAGCAGCCGCCGGGTCTGCCGTCCATCAGCTGCTCTACATCCGCCATCAAGTCCCATCCCCGGTTTCCCACCACCGTGCCACAGCAGGCGTCCGCCGCTGTCGCGGCCATGGGGAAGCTCAAGTCGGGGCCAGGTACTTCGAGATTTTCCTCTGCGACGAGTTCGACGCGCCGTGGACCCGTGGTTCGACCTTGCCTGGAGGAAGCGACGGTGGAGGCCACCGCAACAACCGCACCCTCCTACGTCTGCATAACCGAGGACGCAGATGACGATGGTGGAGAAACGGTGGTGAGTGGTGACTATATCTGCCTGCAAGGACAGGATATAACAGTTTATTGTTCTATTTGCTCCTACCTTTTAAGCCATGGACGAGGATCCATTAATGTGAATGAAGTATCTTGTGCTTTCTTCTTCACAATTATGATTCATTTTGCCAGCCTATCCTTCGTCCCTTAACCGTATTAGGGATGAGAGGACCTGCTATTATCCTGAGAAGCACGAGTTCACTGGAGCAATGCTTTGATCCTTGAAGAACTCATCAGTGGACAAGAGGTTTCTTCCCTAAAGGTTCAGGTCGCTTGTGACCTGAATAATTTGCTTCTCCTTCTTGCTTCTGCCATGTAAGAGTAAATTTACTCTATCTTTATCTGGTTCAGCTCTCTATTCAGTGTTCATATTTGTGTTAGCGGTAGAATTTTATATTTTGTATGCATCATTGCATTTGCAGATGATTAAGAGATTTGGCTTTCAGCTATATATTCTGGATCTGCTGCCCAGTTGTATCATTCCCTCCAGTTTTATGTTCAGTTAATTATTGTTAAACGAGAGTATTATCTGCTCATGGTACAGGCCATCTTGATGCTTCCTCTTGCCTTCACGCGGTCTCAAAACTCGAAGTGATACAAAGACACAAGCAAAGAAGGCTTAGGAAATGAATGAATTGGTAGATCTGGGCCTCGAGTTTGAAGTTTGAACATTTGCTGGGTTTTGCTGCCTTTTTTAAAGGACAAAGTGGAAGAAATTTTGAGAGGGGAAACAGGAGCTCAGGACATGTTTTGTGCAAGAAGATGAACTGTATACAAGATAAAGCATAGATGGAGAATAAAAAATATCTGATAAAGGGTGTGGCTGTAGTGACTAAAAAAGAAGCGGAAAATATTGAGCTCTCAAAGAGAAGGAATCATCTTGAGGCACACCTACCGGAAGCTCATGAAACTAGCGAGCATACCAAGATCGACACATACAATTGAAGGATAAACTATAGTAGACAAAGACCATGCAATTCAGATAGCACAGCAATAAAACGAGGAATTGGATGCAAAGGAATGAGCCTCTTTAAGGAACTTCCATCGAACTGGTCTTACTGCAAGGGATGAGCTCATACATTTTTGTGTCTGCTTGTTGATAGTGCAAGCTCCATACTCAGCAGAATATTTTTGTTTGGTACAAACATGTGTATATTATAAACACATGCTACTCTGAACTTTGATATATAAAAGAGAAAATGAAATAGAGAGAGTTATCAAGTTTAATTGGACAACATATTTCGCACCCTGGACTTCTACAAGTGCTAGGGTGGGCGGATGCCATACTACTGCTTCATGGCAGGTGGAACATGTACTATGATCAATACGGACATCATGACAGTGGGCTACTCAAACGGATGTGTCCCTAGATACCGCCCTCTCGGTGGCCACTGCTACCATGGTTGCGCGGAAGGTATGGAAGCTCGCGTAAAAAAAAGTTAAGTTTACAAATTTATTGCTTGTGGTACTCATCACCAATGCATGAGGAGCCAGAGTTCGACTCAGACTTCGTGGTAAGTTCCCGTTGCAACGCACGGGCAATTCTCCTAGTATATCATTAAGGTGAGATTTGTCACGCTAAAATTAGCACGTACAAACGATAAAGATTTATTAGTGATATAAGGTGTGACGCTGCAAGCAATATGAAGAGCAAAAAGCTGTCACGTGGAGATCAATCGGCATACGCTGGTAATAGTTGCCGTGCAAAATATTTCTCATCTTTCCTAGAAAAAACTCTCATCTGCTCTGGGTGCGCCGCCGACCATGAGAGGCCATGATCCATGAACGGATCTCCTCTGCAAGCATGTTGGCCTGCGGCCGCTGCTGGCGACTAACGTCGCCCGCTAGGAACGTCTTTGACCTGCAGTCCAACGTCAGCAAAAGCTGGGCCAAGTCCGCCACTACATGGAGGGCACAACCAGCTTGGATGTCTGACTCCCTATTGACTGAAGACTGAGCTGGTGATTTTCAGATCTGTTGCTCGCTCCCGCACACAATATATTGTATGAAGCACTCAATCTCAGCACGATTTATATACGCAGCATGCAAACACAACATCAATCTAAGTGGAGCTATGCATTGCTGGTACGCCTCTCGATATTTTGATTGTCTCCAGGTTCTTTTTCTCAAAAATCTACACATAGGATTGTATTAGCAACGCTAATAGACTATGCATAGATAAGAACACACTCTTAGAGCATCTCCATCGGAGGCCCCGATAGCGGCTCTGATAGCGTTTTGGAGGCCGGCATCGAAAATAGGCTCGCAATATCGCGCCCCAAATAGCTCCGGCGATTTTTCGAGTCCAATAGAAGCGCCGGCAACCCCGTGTCGGCCCCTTCGCGAAGGGCGCAAATCGGGCGCGCCGGCGCCTCGCGGCATGACGTTTTTTGCGGTTGGGGGCACCTTATCGGCGGGAGGACGCGATGGTTCGCATCGGCTGAGACGCGGGAAGGTTGGTCGTCGGTGTTTAATGGTCTGCCACGTGGAAACTGAGGCGGCGACGAGGGCAGCGACTGGCCAAGCGGCGTCCACTCGCCTATGCCGCCGTAAATGCGGATAGTTGGCACCCCTATTTAGCACGTACGCCGTCCATCGCCGCGATGCTATCCTCTCATCTCCACCACCGCCGCCGCGCCAGTCTCTCCTCTCCACCTCAAAAATGTCGCGCTGTCTTAAGATGACGTACTCCATGCTTGGCCTCAACGGTCGCGTGCTTCCTGCGGCACCTCCACCACCACCGCAGCCGGAGTCGGAGCCACAGTCCGACGCGGACTACAGCTCTGACGACGTAGTGGACCCACGGTTCGCGGTGTGGCACGAGACCTACGTTGCAGACGCGGAAGCTGAGGCGGCGCAGTGGGGCGAGCAGCCGCAGGCCCCCGCCGACCCGGAGCATGCGGTGATCCTAGCATCGTTGAACGCGCAGCCCTTCCGGATGTTGAAAGAGGAGGAGCGCGAGTTCGTCAACGACACGAACCTCAAGCACACCCTCGAGGTCTCGCACCAGCGAGCGGCCACGGAGGAGGCGGGACGCCTCCTCATGGAGGCGGAGCGGCAGAAGCTCATCGAGCTGAACGCTCATCGCCACTACGAGGCGTTCGTCCGCGAGCAAGCAAGGCGCGCCGAGAACGAAGCTTCTCAGCAAAGGCTGGCAGCGCGGGCACAGCGCCGCCGGCCGCCATGCTCCACCGCCAGATGCGCGAAGCAAAGGCCGACAGGTGGGCACGGACGTAGACGGCAAAGGGAAAGAACGACGGCGAGGCAGGCCCATCGCACGCCCCAACCGACGGCCAGTAGATTAGGGTTAAGTTTAAGATGTATTTAGGATTAAATTTGTGTTACTTTTATATAAATTTTCTTCGAATTTCGTATGAATATCGTTTTAGAAATATGATTTTAACTTTCAAATCCTATCGGGGCTATCGTATGGAGACGCCGGTGTTGGAGCAGCATCTCCAAATAAAAAAATGTTCTATCGGCGTCTCCCATATGGCAGTACTAACGTCCCTGCCGGCGCCTATTTGGAGGCTGCCGGTGGAGATGCTCTTATCGTGGCCACAAAAGATGTGAAAATACATATTTGGGGCCAGATTGCTGCGCGTACCTTAAGAGTTAGTTTAACAAAGTTTAAGTGAACAATATTATACTTCTCAATTTGAATTGAACTTCATTGCCCGGTAGTTCTCTACCGGATATTTGTTGATCGATCGTTATTGAGAATGTTGTTATTGACATATTAGATTAGCATGAGAAGAATTTGATAATACGGTTTCACCTTTCACATTGACATAGCGAATGTGAATAGTTTTATTTAAAAATGGGATATCATGAAGAGGGTTGAAGTAGTATATCAAATAGCACTGCCCGTCTTTCAAGATAGACACCATCCTAAAATAGGTGGCTGCTACTTTTTGAAATGTCATAATGACATTTTCCACAAATTAAAAGCATAAAAAAATATTTAGCACGTATGTAATACAATATTTTAGCTAACATAATATTAATAGAAGTTATAAAATCCTATTATTAACAATTCATGCGTCTGGTATATGTTAACTAAACCATAAATTTGTCGCATAAGTACTTTCAAAACCATAAAAATGATGCCCTCGCAATTGCGAGGGCCCCATTGCTAGTTGCTATGTAAAGTAGCAATGGCGCACCTATACGTGGTGCGCCACTATGCTGGCCAAAATCGCACGCCCCCATGACGCACAGCGCGTGGTGCGCCACTGTGCTAGCCCCCACCACCCCACCTGCACGTAGCGAACGTGCAGCCACGCACCCACGCCCACAAGCCACAAGCCACAACACGCAGCCCTCTCCCTCTCAGCACACACACTTCTCTCCCTCTCCTGTAAGAACACACACTTCTCATCCCCCAACTAGGGTTAGCCGCTGCTACCCGTCGCCGCCACCCCACATCTTCGGTCTCATTCTCCGGCCGGCCAGCCTCCCTCCCCTCTCCCCTAGCACCCCGTCGCTCCCTCCTCCCCTAGCACCCCGCGCGCTCTCCGCCTCATGCTCCTCGATCTCGATCTCGATCTAGTGGTGGTGTTAAGGATGTGAGATCGGGACGAGGATGAGCTTCAGCGTCGCGGACATGGAGGAGGAGCGGTGCGCGGCGGCAGCGGCCGACGAGATCCGGCGCCTCCCCGCCGAGGTGAACTGGGAGATGCTCGTCCTCGGTGCCCCGCTCTTCCCAGGTGTCTCCGCCGTGCTCTACCCGGCCATCGTCGTCTAGACGCACCTCCAGGTGGCGGAGCCCCCGCAGGCCGCCGCCGCCACCGTGCGCGCCATCCTCTCCCGCGACGGCCTCTGCGGTTTCTACCGCGGCTTCGGTGCCTCCCTCGCCGGCACCGTCCCAGCCCGCGCGCTCTACATGGTGGCGCTCGAGGCCACCAAGAGCTCCGTCGGGCCTGCCGCCGTCCGCCTCGGCGTCTCCGAGCCCGCCGCGTGAGCAATCGCCTCGGCCGTCGCGGGCGTGTCCGCCGCCGTCGCTGCGCAGGTGGTCTGGACCCCCGTCGACGTCGTTAGCCAGCGCCTCGTGGTCCACAGCGCCCGACGGCCCCTTGCCGTGGGGCTACTGCTTCAAGCCGTCGTCGTACGCGTGGTCCAGATCGAGGACGAGCGCCGGCGTGGACCAGATCGACGACGAGCGCTGGCTTGGATTTGATTGCTTTTTGAAACTTTTTTTAGGGTCCTAGCTGCAAATTTGGTTGTATCTCTTATTTGTAATAGAACTTATTTATTCAGAAAGTATTCAGAAAGCAGGGGCATTTTTAGTTTTCGTCCACCGCCTGCCACAACCAGACCCTACCAGGCCCATGTGGCTATTTTATTTATTTTTAATTTATGTATGGAGCAATGGCGCACCCTATCATCCTATAGTGTCGCACCTTTTTCCTCTAGTAGTGGCGCACATAGGGCATAACAGTGCCGCGCCTTATTTCTCTAGGAGTGGTGCACCCTTTTGCTTACTAGTGGAGCATCTAGTAGTGCGCCACTGCTGTATAACTTAGTAGTGGCGCACCACTAGTACGTCACTACTAAAAGTTAGCAGTGGCCTGATAGTAGTGGCGCAACACTAGTACGCCACTGATAAGCAAAACATGTGCGCCACTGATAAGCTGTTTTGTAGTAGTGAAAGTTGATCTCATGGCTATGTTTCAGCAATTGCAATCTGGTGATTTTCCTTTGTTCAAGCTAAACTTTGACGTCATAACTTTATTGCTAAAAAAGAGTACGCATGTATAATTAAACAATATATACCCATATGCTTGTTGAATGTTAGGACTAATTGTATCATGGGTATTGCACATAGAAAGAAATTATTGTCTTGCATGAAATAATTCATCAATTACGTAAAAAGAAATTAGATGGTGTATTTTTAAATAGATTTTGAAAAGACATACCATAAGGTCAACTAGTCCTTTTTAACATCACATTGTGCATCAAAGGATTCCCTCCACGGTGTTGTGAATGGGTGGCAAGATTTGTACCGTAAATGATGATATTGAGCATTACATTTAGACTTTAAAGTGTTTGAGGCACGGGATTCATAATTTTTAAATTTGTTACCTTTTAACCTTGTTGCGGATATGTTGGTTATTCTCATAGCTAGAGCAAAGGGGGATAGTAATGCATGTAAAATGCATATATGAACTTTATCCTTTATCATATTGAATTCTTACATATTTGCAACATATATGATGATAATACAATGTTTTACATTGATTTATAGAGATTAAACAATGATCCCCTTTATTTGGGTTATAACTCTGCAGAACAGGAAAACTCTGTTTCGCGTATTTTTCACTTTCAGAGACCTTTACGGAGTAAAATTGTGCATCACATTGTGCATCAAAGGATTCCCTCCACGGTGTTGTGAATGGGTGGCAAGATTTGTACCGTAAATGATGATATTGAGCATTACATTTATACTTTAAAGTGTTTGAGGCACGGGATTCATAATTTTTAAATTTGTTACCTTTTAACCTTGTTGCGGATATGTTGGTTATTCTCATAGCTAGAGCAAAGGGGGATAGTAATGCATGTAAAATGCATATATGAACTTTATCCTTTATCATATTGAATTCTTACATATTTGCAACATATATGATGATAATACAATGTTTTACATTGATTTATAGAGATTTACCAATGATCCCCTTTATTTGGGTTATAACTCTGCAGAACAGGAAAACTCTGTTTCGCGTATTTTTCACTTTCAGAGACCTTTACGGAGTCAAATTGATCTGGGATTTTTAGAGCATCATTTTTCATCGGGAGAAGCACATTGGGCCTTGGAAGCTCACCTTGAGAGGCCTGATGGCCGAAAGAGGCCAGGTGGCGTGCCCAGCAAGGGAGGGCACGCCACCCAGGCTTTTTCAGCCATCGATCGTTCGTTCGCGCTGATTCTTTCGCCCACCTACGTATTTTACCCTAAAAATCACTATATATATGGTCTCGAAGAGTTCTCGAGAGGAGAGCGCCGCACAAATACAGAAACACGAAAACGGAGGCTGTTGTCGAGAAGATTGGACGGAGAAACTTCGCTGGGATCACCGCCAGAGGGATCTCCACCATCTCCAACGTCTTCATAATCATCACCATGATCAAGGGAGAGTAGTCCACTCTGGACTACGGGTTTGTGGCAGTAGCTTGATCTATTTCTCCCATGTTATTTATAGTTCTTAGTGCCATATCAGCTCCCTCACATGATTATGGCCATATTTGTAATTCTATGATATTGTGCTATGAGATCTGATCATATTATGTGTAAGATGTATTGATAGATGCATATTATGTACCCTGTTCTTAAGTATTTATTCTGATCCAACATCTATGCAAGAGCGTGTGTGGGGTGATGTGTTTATTAAATGGAGTAGCATGATTTTAGTGATTGGATAGTGACAATATGTTCAATATAAAGTGAATGCATGTGCTATGCTCGTCACGTGACAGTAGTAATGATCTTGTTTGTTCAAGGTAGCATATTTCATATTCAAACTTCATGTCAAAGTAATTATGGCTATGCTCTGTTAATTCTTAATTCAAGATTGATGAAATTTCTTTCTTGTGGAGTATAAGAGAGATGTGTTGCATCATCTCTATGTTAGGACGTGATGCCCATATTAATTCTGATCTTACGCATACTATTATTTGCACCTTCATATCTCATTGATGAATTTTTATTTGTCCACCACAAACTTAAAGAGAGAATAGTCAAGTGAACCCATGAAACCGGTCCACTTTTTATCATAAAACACACCTTTATATTGCTTTTATCTTGTTTTATATTTGTTGCACTATTTTAATCTGAAAATATAAAAATATTTACTTTTCTTATTTGCATCCAAAACACCAAAAACAATCAACCTCTTTACAGTTTTTACTTAGTTATTTTATCTAGTCTAGTTTTATTTGCTTTATTTCTACTTGTGTTTATTTAATTACGCGAAACCTTGTGCTTAACAACCACACGGTGGAGTTGGGGACACAAGGCTTTCATTTTACTTGTAGGATTGCTATAAGAAGGGAGAAAAGAATATTGTTTGTCTAGTGTCCCAAGATGTCGATATAAACCCTCGAGTCGCCCTTGTAGGGAAAATACTCTACTGATACAACACTCTGCACTTGGAATCCTAGCGTATCAAGATCTATTGGCGTTGCTAATAGGCATGATTAATTGCATTTTCTGGCGCCGCTGTCGGGGAACTGAAAGGAGTGCATTACAGTGATTGCCAACTTCCACAACCAAGTAAGAGATTTTCTGGCACCGTTGCAATCTTCTTACAACTGCATCTCATCAAAACTTCGGGAGGTAACACCGTTGTGAGCCCTCTTATCTCTTTTAGATTTTGCATAGTATTTCACTTGTCTTGTTTTTAGTCGTTGGTTTGCTTGTTTTAGTTTTTGCTCGTTAGTTTTTTTCTTAAAAATTGAAAAACACATAAAAATTAGTAGTACTCTGAAAATCATGGGGGAAGGAAATACTAAATTGTGTGGTTACACAAACACTTCTAGTGATCATTTTATTGATAAGCCTATCACTACAACTGAGATAACTGTTGAAAGCTTTGAAGCAAGTCCTAGGTTATTAAATCTTATAACTAGGAAATAATTTTGCGCTAGTGCTAGTTGATACGTCTCCGACGTATCGATAATTTCTTATGTTCCATGCCACATTATTGATGATATCTACATATTTTATGCATACTTTACATCATATTTATGTATTTTCTGGAACTAACCTATTAATAAGATGCCGAAGAGCCAGTTGCTGTTTTCTGCTGTTTTTGGTTTCAGAAATCCTAGTAAGGAAATATTCTCGGAATTGGACGAAATCAACGCCCAGGGGCCTATTTTCACACGAAGCTTCCAGAAGACCGAAGAGTCAACGAAGTGGGGCCACGAGGCAGCCAGAGGCTAGGGCGGCGCGGCCCAAGCCTTGGCCGCGCCGACCTGTCTCCTGGGCCCCTCGCGACGCCCCCTGACCTACCCTTCCGCCTACAAATAGCCTTCGTCGCGAAACCCCCAGTACCGAGAGCCACGATACGGAAAACCTTCCAGAGACGCCGCCGCCGCCAATCCCATCTCGGGGGATTCAGGAGATCGCCTCCGGCGCCCTGCCGGAGAGGGGATTCATCTCCCGGAGGACTCTACGCTGCCATGGTCGCCTCCGGAGTGATGTGTGAGTAGTTCACCCCTGGACTATGGGTCCATAGCAGTAGCTAGATGGTTGTCTTCTCCTCATTGTGCTTAATTATCGGGTCTTGTTAGCTGCCGAACATGATCAAGATCATCTATCTGTAATTCTATATGTTGTGTTTGTTGGGATCCGATGAATAGAGAATACTATGTTATGTTGATTATCAATTCATGTCTATGTGTTGTTTATGATCTTGCATGCTCTCCGTTATTAGTAGAGGCTCTGGCCAAGTTTTTGCTAGTAACTCCAAGAGGGGGTATTTATGCTCGATAGTGGGTTCATGTCTCCGTGAATCTGGGGGAGTGACAGAAACCTCTAAGGTTATGGATGTGCTGTTGCCACTAGGGATAAAACATTGATGCTATGTCCGAGGATGTAGTTATTGATTACATTACGCGCAATACTTAATGCAATTGTCTGTTGTTAGCAACTTAATACTGGAGGGGGTTCGGATGATAACCTGAAGGTGGACTTTTTAGGCATAGATGCATGCTGGATAGCGGTCTATGTACTTTGTCGTAATGCCCAATTAAATCTCACAATACTCATCATAATATGTATGTGCATGGTCATGCCCTCTCTATTTGTCAATTGCCCAACTGTAATTTGTTCACCCAACATGCTGTTTATCTTATGGGAGAGACACCTCTAGTGAACTGTGGACCCCGGTCCAATTCTCTATACTGAAATACAATCTCTTTGCACATCTTTTCTACTGTTTTCTGCAAACAATCATCTTCCACACTATACATCTAATCCTTTGTTACTGCAAGCCGGTGAGATTGACAACCTCGCTGTTTCGTTTGGGCAAAGTACTTGGTTTGTGTTGTGCAGGTTCCACGTTGGCGCCGGAATCCCTGGTGTTGCACCGCACTACATGTCGCCGCCATCAACCTTCAACGTGCTTCTTGGCTCCTACTGGTTGGATAAACCTTGGTTTCATACTGAGGGAAAACTTGCCGCTGTACGCATCACACCTTCCTCTTGGGGTTCCCAATGGACGCGTGTTGTACGCGTATCAAGCTCTTTTTCTGGCGCCGTTGCCGGGGACTTGAAGAAAAGTTACACCACAGAGATCTCTAACTCCCACGTCAACTTTGCGCCAGCAGCTCTTTTTCTGGGGGCCGTTGCCGGGGAGATCAAGACACGCTGCAAGGGGAGTCTCCACATCCCAATCTCTTTACTTTGTTTTTGTCTTGCTTAGTTTTATTTACTACTTTGTTTGCTGCACTAAATCAAAATACAAAAAAATTAGTTGCTAGTTTTACTTTATTTGCTATCTTGTTTGCTATATCAAAAACACAAAAAAATTAGTTACTTGCATTTACTTTATCTAGTTTGTTTTATTTACTATTGCTAAAATGGGTACTCCTGAAAATACTAAGTTGTGTGACTTCACAACCACAAATAATAATGATTTCTTATGCACACCTATTGCTCCACCTGCTACTACAGCAGAATTCTTTGAAATTAAACCTGCTTTACTAAATCTTGTTATGCGAGAGCAATTTTCTGGTGTTAGTTCTGATGATGCTGCTGCCCATCTTAATAGTTATATCTTTGAGGAGTAGCATAATGAATTTTAAACAATTGGATACTGAGCATGTTGCACAAGCATGGGAAAGAATGAAATCTTTGGTTAAAAATTGCCCAACCCATGGACTGACTACTTGGATGATCATCCAAACCTTTTATGCAGGACTGAATTTTTCTTCGCGGAACCTATTGGATTCAGCTGCTGGAGGTACCTTTATGTCCATCACTCTTGGTGAAGCAACAAAGCTTCTTGATAATATGATGATTAATTACTCTGAATGGCACACGGAAAGAGCTCCACAAGGTAAGAAGGTAAATTCTGTCGAAGAAACCTCTTCCTTGAGTGATAAGATTGATGCTATTATGTCTATGCTCGCGAATGATAGGACAAATGTTGATCCTAATAATGTTCCGTTAGCTTCATTGGTTGCTCAAGAAGAACATGTTGATGTAAACTTCATTAAAAATAATAATTTCAACAACAATGCTTACCGGAACAATTCTAGTAACAACTATAGGCCATATCCTTATAATAATGGCAACGGCTATGGTAATTCTTATGGGAATTCTTACAACAATAATAGGAACACACCCCCTGGACTTGAAGCCATGCTTAAAGAATTTATTAGTACACAAACTGCTTTCAACAAATCTGTTGAAGAAAAGTTTGGGAAAATTGATATACTTGCTTCTAAAGTCGATAGTCTTGCTGCTGATGTTGATATTTTGAAATCGAAAGTTATGCCTCATGAAAATCATAATCATAAAATTTTTACTACAGCAAATGCCATCCAAGTTAGAATTAATGAGAATATAAGATTGATGGCCGAATTGCGTGCCAGGTGGAAAAGAGAAGAAAATGAAAAAGAAGATAATATAGCTAAAGTTTGGACTATTACCACCACTAGTAATGCTAATGCTACACATGTTGCTGCACCTCCTACTATTAATGGTAAAATAATTGGTGTTGGCAATGTTTCCACTTCTAATGCAAAGCGCGAAAAACTGCCTGAAACTGCTAAAACTGTAACCGCTGTGATAAAACTGCTGAAATTTTTTCCAACATTGGGGATGATGACCCCATTGCTTTAGATTATAATGGTTTGAATTTTGATGATTGCCACATCTCTGAAGTTATAAAGTTCTTACAAAAACTTGCTAAGAGTCCTAATGCTAGTGCTATAAATTTGGCTTTCACGAAACATATTACAAATGCTCTCATAAAAGCTAGAGAAGAGAAATTAGAACGTGAAGCTTCTATTCCTAGGAAGCTAGAGGATGGTTGGGAGCCCATCATTAAGATGAAGGTCAATGATTTTGATTGTAATGCTTTATGTGATCTTGGTGCAAGTATTTCTGTTATGCCTAAGAAAATCTATAATATGCTTGACTTGCCACCATTGAAAAATTGTTATTTGGATGTTAATCTTGCTGATCATTCTACAAAGAAACCTTTGGGGAAAGTTGATAATGTTCGCATTACCGTTAACAATAACCTTGTCCCCGTTGATTTTGTTGTCTTGGATATTGAATGCAATGCATCTTGTCCCATTATATTGGGAAGACCTTTTCTTCGAACTGTTGGTGCTATCATTGATATGAAGGAAGGTAATATTAAATATCAATTTCCTCTCAAGAAAGGTATGGAATACTTCCCTAGAAAGTGAATGAAGTTACCTTTTGATTCTATTATTAGAACAAATTATGATGTTGACACTTCGTCTCTTGATAATACTTGATACACACTTTCTGCGCCTAGCTGAAAGGCGTTAAAGAAAAGCGCTTATGGGAGACAACCCATGTTTTTACTACAGTACTTTGTTTTATATTTGTGTCTTGGAAGTTGTTTACTACTGTAGCAACCTCTCCTTATCTTAGTTTTGCATTTTGTTGTGCCAAGTAAAGTCGTTGATAGTAAATGTTCATACTAGATTTGGATTACTGCGCAGAAACAGATTTCTTTGCTGTCACGAATCTGGGAAAAATTCTCTGTAGGTAACTCATAAAATTATGCCAATTTACGTGAGTGATCCTCAGATATGTACGCAACTTTCATTCAATTTGAGAATTTTCATTTGAGCAAGTCTGGTGCCTCAATAAAATTCGTCTTTACGAACTGTTCTGTTTTTGACAAATTCTGCCTTTTATTTCGCATTGCCTGTTTTGATATGTTCGATGGATTTTTCGATTCCGTTGACTTTCAGTAGATTTGTGCAATGTCCAGAAGTGTTAAGAATGATTATGTCACCTCTGAACATGTATATTTTGATTGTGCACTAACCCTCTAATGAGTTGTTTTGAGTTTGGTGTGGAGGAAGTTTTCAAGGATCAAGAGAGGGAGATGATACAACATGATCAAGGAGAGTGAAAGCTCTAAGCTTGGGGATGCCCCGGTGGTTCACCCCTGCATATATCAAGAAGACTCAAGTGTCTAAGCTTGGGGATGCCCAAGGCATCCCCTTCTTCATCGACAACATTATCAGGTTCCTCCCCTGAAACTATATTTTTATTCCGTCACATCTTATGTACTTTGCTTGGAGCGTCGGTTTGTTTTTGTTTTTGTTTTTGTTTTGTTTGAATAAAATGGATCCTATCATTCTTTGTGTGGGAGAGAGACACGCTCCGTTGTTGCATATGGACAAATATGTCCTTAGGCTTTACTCATAATATTCATGGCAAAGTTTCTTCTTCGTTAAATTGTTGTATGGTTGGAAACGGGAAATGTTGCATGTGGTAGTGTATAATAAAATACTTGTAGAACATTGAGCTTTGATAACTTGATTCTTTGCAAATGTTTTGAGGTATTTAGATGGTAAGGCTTGCTGGATAAATAAGTTAAAATTAGTAGTGGATTGTTGTCTTTAAGCTTGTGCCGTACTACAAACTCTATTTAAATAGTTGAAGGCGTAGTTGGACTTGATAGCTTTCCATGTCTGAGAGTTCATCGTAATAACTAAGTTGTGCTGAAGGTCGAGGGAGCTAGCGGGGTACTTGTGCCACCGTGAACGGCCCTCCTTGGAGTAAATTTTAATCATGCTCTTAATGATGAACCTGCTAGTTGTTTGCAATAAGCTTGTGAGTTCTTTTTGACTAATGTTAAGCTACGGTTTTTGGCACTTCCACCATCCAAATTTGCTAGCCTCTTCAAGATCGTGCATTGCCTTTTGCTCACATTGAGAATTGTGCATACTTCGCCGGTACATCCAAACCCGTGGGAGAACTTTCTCTTGTTCTCCTACACATAAGCCCATACATCTCCTCAAAACAGCCACCATACCTACCTACCACAGCATTTCCATAGCTGTTCCGAGATATACTGCCATGCAACATCCATTTTTACATTACATGCCATGTTGTCATTTATTATTTATATATTGCTTTGCATGATCATATACAGCTGATGTGTGGTTTACCCATGTTACGCTAGATCATTGCACATCCTGCTACACTGGCAGAGGCATACAGTTTCATACATCATGTTTCATTTATTATGAATTATTTGTACCAAAAAGTGTGTTGTCATAATTAGAATGTTGCCCCTAAAAATGAAAAGAGCCGTGGAGGCCATCAAAAGAAAAGAAAAAAAAAAGAAGAAAGAAAAAAATGAAAAGAAAGAAAAAAAGAAAAAAAGAAAAAAAGAAAAAAAAGAGAATAAAGAAAAAGGGGGCAGCATTACTATCTTTTATCCACACTTGTGCTCATGTTTTAGCACCCGCATTATTCATAGTCATCATTTGTGCTCATGTTTAGCACCTACATTCATATGAGAGAGTTTTCATGTTTTGCTAGTATAACTATGTGGGGAATTTACACTATAGAACTTGGGTTGTATATTCCAATGATGAGCCTCCTCAAAAGTGCTCTAGGTCTTCGTGGGCAACCAAGTTGGATGCACCCCCACTAGTTCCATTGGAGAGCTTTCATACACATATAGCTCTATGTGCATCCGTTGCATGGCAATCACTACTCCTTGCATAGCTTCGATCATAAGGCTTCCTCTTGTCTAATGGTCATTTACAGCTTTGCAAGCCTTTCTTCCATTTGGCCTTCCAAACCCCCATTAACGTTCTTTATGCCATAACATCCTGGTGCTAATACCAAATGCTTGCGCTCACCGGTTGAGTAGACTTCGAAACAGTTGATTCATGACGTTCATGTTTATGTTTACTTGACTGAATCCTTCTTATGTTGTGAAAATTTACTTGATGCTTGGAATGAAGGATAGAACTTCTATGCTGAATACTTAATACATCTTTAATGAACTTTGTACGGTTGCATGTCTTTAAAGCAATAGTTCATGAAAACTTCTAGCTTGTCTAACTCTTGCATTATCATCTCTTATATCAATATAGATACTTGCTTTGAATGATTTGATCTCAGCTCATATGCTTTACAATAGTATGATCAAGGTTATGATGGCATGTCACTCCAAAAATTATCTTTGTTTATCGTTTACCTGCTCGGGACGAGCAGGAACTAAGCTTGGGGATGCTGATACGTCTCCGACGTATCGATAATTTCTTATGTTCCATGCCACATTATTGATGATATCTACATGTTTTATGCATACTTTACATCATATTTATGCATTTTCTGGAACTAACCTATTAACAAGATGTCGAAGAGCACATTTCTTTGTTTTCTGCTGTTTTTGGTTTCAGAAATCCTAGTAAGGAAATATTCTCGGAATTGGACGAAATCAACGCCCAGGGGCCTATTTTCACACGAAGCTTCCAGAAGACCGAAGAGTCAACGAAGTGGGGCCACGAGGCAGCCAGAGGCTAGGGCGGCCCAGCCCAAGCCTTGGCCGCGCCGACCTATCTCCTGGGCCCCTCGCGGCGCCCCCTGACCTACCCTTCCGCCTACAAATAGCCTTCGTCGCGAAACCCCCAGTACCGAGAGCCACGATATGGAAAACCTTCCAGAGACGCCGCCGCCGCCAATCCCATCTCGGGGGATTCAGGAGATCGCCTCCCGGCACCACTGCGGAGAGGGGATTCATCTCCCGGAGGACTCTACGCCGCCATGGTCGCCTCCGGAGTGATGTGTGAGTAGTTCACCCCTGGACTATGGGTCCATAGCAGTAGCTAGATGGTTGTCTTCTCCTCATTGTGCTTAATTGTCGGGTCTTGTGAGCTGCCGAACATGATCAAGATCATCTATCTGTAATTCTATATGTTGTGTTTGTTGGGATCCGATGAATAGAGAATACTATGTTATGTTGATTATCAATTCATGTCTATGTATTGTTTATGATCTTGCATGCTCTCCGTTATTAGTAGAGGCTCTGGCCAAGTTTTTGCTAGTAACTCCAAGAGGGGGTATTTATGCTCGATAGTGGGTTCATGTCTCCGTGAATCTGGGGGAGTGACAGAAACCTCCAAGGTTATGGATGTGCTGTTGCCACTAGGGATAAAACATTGATGCTATGTCCGAGGATGTAGTTATTGATTACATTACGCGCAATACTTAATGCAATTGTCTGTTGTTAGCAACTTAATACTGGAGGGGGTTCGGATGATAACCTGAAGGTGGACTTTTTAGGCATAGATGCATGCTGGATAGCGGTCTATGTACTTTGTCGTAATGCCCAATTAAATCTCACAATACTCATCATAATATGTATGTGCATGGTCATGCCCTCTCTATTTGTCAATTGCCTAATTGTAATTTGTTCACCCAACATGCTGTTTATCTTATGGGAGAGACACCTCTAGTGAACTATGGACCCCGGTCCAATTCTCTATACTGAAATACAATCTACTGCAATACTGTTCTACTGTTTTCTGCAAACAATCATCTTCCACACTATACATCTAATCCTTTGTTACAGCAAGCCGGTGAGATTGACAACCTCGTTGTTTCGTTGGGGCAAAGTACTTGGTTTGTGTTGTGCAGGTTCCACGTTGGCGCCGGAATCCCTGGTGTTGCGCCGCACTACATCTCGCCGCCATCAACCTTCAACGTGCTTCCTGGCTCCTACTGGTTCGATAAACCTTGGTTTCATACTGAGGGAAAACTTGCCGCTGTACGCATCACACCTTCCTCTTGGGGTTCCCAACGGACGCGTGCTGTACGCGTATCACTAGTGAAGACGCCTCTATGCATTTACATGATTTCTGCGAAATTTTTGATATGCAAAAGTTTAAAAATGTGGAAAACAATATGGTTAAGCAAAAGCCAAAGAATGGTTATTGTCATTACCTACTGCTAGCATTAATTCTTGGGATGATCTTAAAGAGGCTTTCATTCAAAAAATATTAACCACCTATTAAGATTCTACAAAATCAAAATAGTATCTTGTCTTTTAGAAAAAAATGATAATGAACATGTAGGAACAGCGTGGAAAAAAATTAAAAACATGCTTAGAACTTGCCCATCACATGGAGTTAAAGAATGGACTATCTTACACTCTGTCTATAATGGGTTACATAATGTCTAGAAGCATGATAGATTCTGCTGCGGGAGGTGCTTTTATGGGTAAAAGTGTGCCTGAAGCTAAAGCCATATTAGAAAGCATGTTGCATAATCATAGTCAATGGCATACTGAAATAGCACCTAATCCCACAAAGAATGTGCATTCTGTTAAAGAAGAAAATCCTTTATCCAATAAAATTGATGCCATACTTGCATACATAGTTAAACAAAATAATGATAATGTCCCTTTACAAGATTTAGTTGGCAACAACAGTGAAAATGTGGATGTTAATTTTATAAGAAGCCTTGGCAACAATAGGTATGGGAACAATTATAATAATGGCCGACCTCCCTATCAAATAATTAGGGTAGCCACACTTTCATTCACTACCCACATCTAATGAACATAGGTGGAAGCCTGCTATAATGCCTCCAACTAATGAAAATTCACAAGAAAAAAATTAAAGGCAAATAAAACACTTACTGAGCAAGTAGCTAGCCATGACACCATGAAACAATTACATAAATCTCTTGCTTCCAAAGCTTTGAAATCAAGGGATTACAACACTAGGCTGCTGGATTAGATAAAGCTTTACCAAAGCTTCCCGACAACCAAGCTACTTTATTAAGCATGTCTGCAGATTGCAACAAATACACCTCTCACATTTGAAAAAACTTACAATGAGTTGTTGCAATATACTGATTTCCGTGCACATCTTTTATCGCAATTTGGAATCTCAATTATTTTTTAGGAAGAAATAGAGGTAGAGGAAAATATAACTTAGAATGCTATGGATGAAAAAGAAACTCTTATGCTTGCTAATGATAAAATATTTAAGAAGTTAAAATGCTTAGTGAAGCTAGGAAACCACTCTTGGATCTTGATAAATGTAGCTTGAATGAATTGATTGCTATACTTGAGAAATTTGGTAAAGATTCCCCTATTAATGTTCATCAAGCTGGTTTTGGTTCCTATATTGCTAACTATGTCTTTAAAGAAAAGATTCAGAGGTACAATAATGAGGCCATGATACCACCTAAGCTTGGGGATGCGTGGATCCCCAAGATTTTAATATCTATTGACAAAGAAACATGTCATGCCATTCGAGATTTAGGATCTATTGTTTCTGTCATATCAGAAGAGCTATATGAATTACTTAATCTCAAGAATATGGAAAAATGCTTTATTTATTTATTACTTGCTGATGATTCAACCAAAAATGTACCTGTTGATTTCATTGTTATGGACATCGGGAGAAATACCTCTAGTCCTATAATTCTTGGAATACCGTTTCTGAGAACAACATGAGATATAATTGATTCTAAAGAAGGGAATGCCAAGTTTCAATTTTCTCACAAGGAGTTTATAGAGCACTTTTCAAGGAAGAAGGAGGTAGCATTCATTCTACCACATAATTTCCATGACACTTGAATCAAGTAAGTAAGCCTAGCTATATGGCTATAAAGAAAGCGCTTTACGGGAGGCAACCCGATATGTTTTTATTTGTGGTTTTGTTTTGCATTCTTGTTGTAGCATGTTAGTTTTATTTTATTTTACTCTCTGGTTTTTAAATAAAATTATCAAGTTTTACCTGTTTGGATGTTTGAAGTTGCTGATTTCTGCGCTGCACATTTTAGTGCATGATTTTTGTCTCTTTTTTGGTAACCCCTTAAATCTTGATCAATTACAGTATCTGTAACTTTTCATCATCTATATGCACGTAAATTTTCTTAATTTTATGAGGTGTCTAAGTCGTGCCAAAAAATTCAGTTTTGCTGCAGTAAAAATTCTGGACAAATTTTACCTTATTTTGTTAGATCCATTCTTTTGAGTATCAAAATGATTTTTCCTTGAAAATTTTGATATACTAGAATTAATAGAACACTATTTCCTCTATGGTTCATGAATATATAATTTTATTCTTGATTAAAATGGCAACAATCATGATCTTTTTGTACCTCTAACATCACCCCATAGAAATTAATGGGCAGAAAAGTTTGTGTTGAAGTTTTTTCACAAGGAATGGAGGAATATTATACTAAGATTATTCAACTATGATGAATATCATAAGCTTGGGGATGCCTATGACATCCCACTTGACTCATTCAAAATCTCCTAGTTTGAGCACCTCTAAACTCTGTTTTTTGAGCAACATAGAATTTTCGCAAAAACTTGAAGCGTCCTTTTTATATTTGTGTCTATTTTTTATGAGAGGACCATCATATTGAGTGTTTATAATGCATATGCATGAGAATAAGGTGCATGCTTATAAAAGAAAACGAGGAATGTCTAAAAGCTGAAATTTATTTTGTATATTGTATTTCTAGTTTCACATGCTCTATTGAGTGATGATTTGTTATGTGCCTTATTCAGTGCTACTTCTTGCTAGTATACATTGATGTTTAATTTTAAGTATCATTGATTGTGCTGAATGAATAGTCTATGGATACTATGGCATGTTTTTAGACCTCTGGCTAGCCAAAAGATTTGAATTATTACACAAACATAGACTTGTTTCCAAGCCCAATCCAAATTCAATGTCTATCATACCTACCTATATAGCACTTGCTATTCCAAGTATAATGTGTGTCGTTTTCCTCCAACCTTTTCAAAATTTCCTTTTTGTGTAATTTAAAGCTCATAAGAAAGTAAGGTTTGGTAGAAAATACCACTATGCATGTTGTTGGTTTGACTGATTAGACCGTAACCATGTTTACTGGGGAAGACTTTCAACATTGCACTTTTGGGGTATTGCAACCTGCTTTGATCATCATTTTTTTATGGATATCTCTTGTGGAATGATTGACGGTTATTTTAAGCAAGTAGGCATGCATTGTTTGAGAAGATTAAATATTAATGGGCCGCTAACCAAAGCCATGCCAAATCATGGTGGAAGTTTCAGCAACGAGCAACCTCAATAGGAAGAGTGCAAAAATTAAGAGAAAAAGAGTTGTGAAAATAAAGAGTGAGAAAAGAAAATAAGGAAAAAAGAGTATGATAAAAAAAGTGAGAGAGAGTTAGAGAGGATGCTCAACATCTGTTGTTCATGTTGTCCCGGTATGGATGGTCTATAGTTGAGATACACATGTCGTTTGGTCCTTTGTACATGCGGCATGAAGGTACCCCATTGTGATATTTGGTTAAAACATGTATGTTGAAAGGTCTTGCTAACCCGAAGCTGAGTAAGAAGAGATGTAGTCCTTAGCAATCAATAAAATGAGGCAAAGCTTACTCATAAGAGGTCAAACTCATGACACATAGATATCTTCATACATGAGATACTTGGTACCCCATTCTTATTATTATTGTTGACATAAATTGCATAGCTCAAAACCATGTTTTATGCTCTCTACTTTTTATTTTTTTTTAGGTTTAGCACATACATTTCCTGCTTACTTTCTTGTGTTCAAGAGTCAAATAAATATTCCTGAAAAGAGAGGACAAAGAGTCTTCCAGCATTTCCATAGGATTCTTCTAAGCATGTTTTATGATTCATAATACTTATCATTCATGTTTCTTACAATGTTATTTACCTTGATGCACGATATGTAGAATGTAAGATTTATAACTTGATGAGTTCATATTACTTATGGTCATTCTTTATTGCATGAACCTTGTGATAGTTTGCATGATTATTTAGAAGCTATATATATTATAAACTCCAAAGTTCATGTTAGTTTTATCACCTTCATTCTCGGGACAAGCATAGGTTAAGCTTGGGGATGTTGATGCATGTAAAATGCATACATGAATTTTGTCCTTTATCATATTGAATTCTCACATATATGATGATAATACCATGTTTTACATTGATTTACAGAGATTTACCAATGATCTCCTTTATTTGGGCTATAACTCTGCAGAACAGGAAAACCTTCTTTCGCGTATATTTCACTTTCAAAAACCTATAAGGAGTCAAATTGACTTGAGATTTTTGGAACATCATTCTCATCGGCAGAAGCACCCTGATCCTTGGAAGCTGACATGGAGAGGCATGATGGCCGAAAGAGGCCAGGTGGCGCGCCCAGCAAGGTATGGCACGCCACCCAGGCTCTTTCAGCCGGCGATCGTCAGTTTGCCTTGATTCTTTCGCCCACCGACGTATTTTACCGTAAAAATATATGGCCCTGAAGAGTTCTCAGGAGGAGAGCTCCGCACAAACACAGAAAAATGAAAATGGAGGCTGCTGCCGAGAAGATTGGAGGGGGAAACTCCGCCAGGATCACCGCCGGAGGGATCTCCACCTTCTCCAACGTCTTCATCATCATCACCATGATCAAGGGAGAGTAGTCCACCTCCGGACTACGGGTTTGTTGTAGTAGCTTGGTCTATTTCTCTCATGTTCTTCATAGTTCTTAGTGCCATATGAGCTGCCTAACATGATTATGGCCATATTTGTAATACCTATGTGGTGGATCCTTATTCTATGAGATATTGTGCTATGATATTTTATCATATTATATGTAATATGTATTGATAGATGCATATTATGTACCATGTTCTTAAGTATTTGTTCCGATCCAACGTCTATGGAAGAGCGTGTGTGGAGTGATGTGTGTATTAGATGGAGTAGCATGATTTTAGTGATTGGATAATGACAATATGTTCTAGATCTATTATGGCTTTGTCTTTTCTTTTTCTACCTCACTAGGGATAAAGTGAATGCATGTGCTATATTCGTCACGTGACAGTAGTGATGGTCCGGTGCAGATTGGGTTGACAGGTTTCGAATTAACCTTGGTTGGGTTAACTACTGCGTTGTGTGCTATAATAACCATTATTATAGCACACAACACAGTAGTTAGCCTGTGCATGGTTAGCTCGAAAGCTATCAAACCAATCCGTACCGGGCCATGCAAGGAGTTTAGCATGCAGGCTGGGCGCTTTTATTACTTAAGTTTAAGCATTACATTCGGCCTCTGCATAACAAAGATTCACAGAGCCGCACAAATCCAAGATAGAACACCATAAGAGAACTAAAATGTAAGCCGGAAACATCAAATAAGAATAATGCTAAGGTGGAGCCGATCTTATCCGAATATCACGCTGCCATCCATATTGGAAAAAATATCCCTCGCCGTGTCCTCCAATCGTGTAGACACCTCCGTAAAGAGGTTTCAATGCTCCACACACACACTGTAGAGGTAGCGTAGCGGTGCATCTGTAGATAACCCGCATAAGAGAAGCAATTTTTATTATTAAAACATTGTCATTTCTACATAGCCAGAGTGACTAAATAGCATCAATCGCTCCCACCATAATATGTAGTTTAAACCAAGGATCCACACCATTAAGACAATTGCCAAAAATATTCACAATGCTACGTGGAGGGTATAAGGTTGCACCTACCTGGATGGCTGACCATATAGACCTGACAAATTTACACTAGAAGAAAAGGTGTTTTATTGTCTCATCCTGTAAAAAATCAAACATTTTACTTCCCTGCCAATTGCGCTTTTTAAGGTTATCTTTTGCGAGGATTACCCCTCGACGAAGATACCATGCAAAAATCTTAGTTTTTAATGGAAACTACATCTTCCAATTTTTTTATTATTATCAACTATAATATTAGGTTGGATTAAATCTTTATACATGGATGCCACCGAATACGTATTACACTTAGTTAGGTTTCAATGAAATATATCAGATCCATGCGTCAAATGAACCGAGTCTAGAATCTATAACAAGACATTCCAAGATGCATGTCTGGGACCAATGAGACTTCTTCTGAACGACACATTTGGTGGGGATGTTTTCATTAATTTTTCAAGTGTATCACCTTTGTGTCGCACAATATTATATAAAGCCGGATATTGTTCATGGAGGGTGGTATTACCAAGCCATGTATCCTCCCAGAATCTAATTTCCAATCTATCCCTAATACAGAGAGATCCATATGGGAAAAATACTTGCTTCATCGCTATAATGCCAGCCCAAAAATGAGAATCTTCAGGTTTCCAATAAACCCGAGACAATGCATTTGAGCCAACATTCTATCTCGTAAGGAGGGTCTGCCAAATCTCATTCTCGGTAAGCATCTTAAACAACCATTTACCAAGGCCCCTGTTTTTGACTTCTAGGTCTTAAATTACAAGTCCTCTCCGGTCTTTTGGTCAGCAGACCACACTCCATTTAGCTAGTTGATATTTATGGTTCTCAGTATCCCCTTGCAAGAAGAATCTAGATCGGAAATAATCCAATCTCTTCAAGACTCCTTTAGGCAATTGGAAGAAGGAAATCATATACAACACCTAATTGCTTAGTACTAAATTAATGAGAACCAATCTTCCACCCATGGATAGCAATTTCCCTTTCCAACTACTTAACCTAAGTTGCAATCGTTCCTCCACCATTTTCCATTCAGCATTTGTAAGTCTCCGATAATGGACCAGAATACCCAAATATCTAATAGGTTGCCCGTAGCCGAACAACACGGTATATTGGTCAACATTTTTTTGAGCCTCACCGAAACAAAACAACTCGCTCTTATGGAAGTTAATTTTCAGTCCTGATAATTGCTCGAATGTTGAAAGTATCAACTTCAGGTTTTTTGCTTTCTCAATGTCATGATCCATAAAAAGGATTGTATCATCGGCATATTGAAGAATGGATAAACCACCATCAACTAGATGAGGAATTAATCCTTCGATTTGACCATATGCCTTAGCGCGTTCAATCATGACGGCCATCATATCAGTCACTATGTTAAGTAACATAGGTGATAGCAGGTCGGCTTGGCTAAGTCCCTTTTTGGTCTGGAAATACTTGCCAATATCATCATTGACTTTAATGGAAACACTTTCGCCCGATACAAAGCTATGGATTAAAGCATGCCACTCATCAGAAAACCTTTCATTTTCAGAGTCTGTTAAACGAGAAAGACCACTTAACTTTATCATATGCTTTTTCAAAATCGATTTTAGGATGTTACGCCCTTGCATGAAAGCAGTCTAATAGGGACGAACCACATGGTTGGTTACCGAGTTCAACCTAATCGTAGCAACTTTAGTGAAAATTTTAAAGCTAACATTAAGAAGATAGATAGCACTATATTGTTGGATCCTTTCTGCTTCATTAACCTTAGGCAATAAAATTAACTCACCAAAATTTAGGCAAAACAATTCAAGTTGAGCGGCATGGAGAGAGCCAAATAAAGAAAGCAGGTCCGGCTTAATGATCTCCCAAAAACACTGATAGAACTCAGCTAGGAAACCATCAGGACCAGGAGCCTTATTATGTTCCATTTGAAAAACAACTTGCTTGATTTCGTCCTCAATATAAGGAGTCGTAAGCAAACTATTTTCCACATCTGAAACCTGGGGAATATCATGTGTTTGGGACTCATCCATGGAGAAGTTACCTTCTTCAGGTTCACCGAACAACCCTTTGTAGTAACTATTGATATACGACTTCAGTGCTCATGGCCCTCAATTGTACCCTCGCCCATAATAAGAGAAAGAATATGTTTCTTCCTATGTCTGCCATTGGCAATACTATCAAAGTATCTAGTATTCGAATCCCCTTCAAGAATGAATTGGGCTTTAGACCTTTGATATCATTTAAGCTCCTCTTCACGTAAAAGTTTTGCTATGTCCACATTTGATTCATTCTTGAGTTCAATCTTGAATGCATTCAATTTCCGAAATTCCGCTAGAGCCTCGAGGTCGTCTATAATAGATGAAAGACGTTGTTTCTCTTTTTTAAGTAAGCATGTTGTGTGAAGAGCCCATCCAGACAGGTGTTTGCGCCAGGCACGTATTTTGTTATTACACCTCTGTATCGGAGACTCACCAATCGGAGACTCACCAACAATAGACCTATCCCATATTCTCTTGACCATATCCTAAAATCCTTCCCGCTGTAGCCAACGAAGTTCAAATTTGAACTTTTGGCTAGTCACTGGTCTAGGCAATCCAGTAGTCAACAAAATGGGAGCATGGTCGTACAAACCTACAATACGTTCTAAAACACATACTGACACCATAAAGAATTTAGATTCCCAAATGGTATCCATCAGTACAGGATCTAGTTTTTCATATGTAGGTTCCGGAAGATTATTTGCCCAAGTGATTGTCTTCCGACCATCGAAACCTCTCTAAGATCAAAGCTGTCAATGACCACATTGAATAGAAAAGGCCAATGGTTGTGAAACCCGCCTCTACTTTTCTCGAATGGGAACTGAAGCAAACTGACCCCCCCCCCCCCCCCCCCATGAGAATAGGGTATGGATTATCTTTTGTAAGATTCACCAATTCACAGAAAAAACAGCCTTGAAATCCTCCTGAGCTGCACCATACACGATGACAAGACTCCATGAGAAATTGTCAGCTTTGTTGCGAATGTGGAGTTTAGCATGAAACTCCCCATAAGAAAAATCCAACACATCCATAGAATCTGTCCTAACGCCAAGTAAGCGACCACCGGATAGTCCACGTGGTGGACAGGAAAACCACGTAAAGTCCATGCCACCCAAAATGTGGTTCAAAAGACTTTGCGAGAAATCCCCATTACTAGTTTTGAAAATAGCCAAAAGATCCAAACTATAGTCTCTAATGCAATCATCAAAATACAAATGTTTAGCCAAGTCACTAAGACCTCTGATAGTAACCATATTTAATTAAAATTGGTGAGCATATGCAATAAGTGGCAATCAAACACCTATGATATGAGTGTGATCAGCTGAAACTCAATTTAGAGGCAACCAAACAATATGGCAAATGCGACTCATGTTACCTAACAAAACGAATAATGTGGCCCAAAGGCCGCTTAGGACAGTCGTGCGTTCGTACATGGAATCAACTTTTTCGAAATGGAGAGCGAAGCCCCGGCTTCTGCATCGAAGCGATGCATACAATCATCTATTTTATTATTCATAGGTTTTTAGGTTCAATTTTACAACTCATGGACACATAAGATGTACATCAACCAACGGAATAACAAGAAAGTATAACATCATTTAGTCCTACACGAAATGAAATCAGGCTGCGCTGCCCTGCGCGCGCAGGAAGATTAATGAAAACGAGTTTTTTTTTTTTTTTTGAACAAAGACAGGCCTGGAAGGCCCCAGAGGATTTCATTCAGACCACACGTGGCAGGTACATTTTACAAAGAGGACCTCTGGCGTCTATTGCACAGAGAAACCAGGAATTTGAAGAAAGGTCCTCTAACATTACGAAAAACACCCTAGGACAAAATCTAGGAAAGCAATCAGGTCCCTGGGAGTCTCCGCCACCACTCGCCGGTGATCTCCAGACGTTGCCGTCGAGATACGATGCTAAGTTGCTCAAGAGCATACTTCCGGCGAAGCTTCTGATCCGCCGGTCACTTCTCCTCCTCCGGGGACGCACCACTTGTCGGTGGAGAAGTGCTGAGCTCCGACGAACCGAGCGCAGAAGGGCCTCCGCAATGGAGGTTGTTGAAGGGCCGCCTTGCCGGCCGAGGATCACGGTGTCGAGGAAGAGCACCATGTATTTCGCTCGAAGGAGAGCTTTTTCTGCATCTCCGTAGCACCCTGCAGGCAGAAATCGACTAGCAGTGGTCGCGAGCGCCTCGCCGCCGCTTCTCTTCTGGCCACCATGGCCAGGAAGGAGAAGTTGCAGTTCAGCAACCACAAACCACACACCACGCCGACGGAGAAGACCAGATCCTCCGCCTCGATCCAAAAACAGCACACCACGCATCCACTCCTCCTCGCCACCAAGGCCGGCCAGGAGAGATGCAGAAGCGCACCTTGCAGCACGAAGAAGAGTCCCCACCTCGCCACCATGGCCGGTCTGGGGAGCTTCGTCTTCACCGCAGAGGGAGGGAGAAGAACCAGTCGCCGCAGCTTTATTGAAGAAGAAGACGGCGCCGCTACCCGCCGCACCTCCCTCCGACCACCGGAGGAGAGATAGCGCCAGCAGCAGCCCTAGACCAGCCTGGATCCAGCGGCGGAGATCCAGACTTCCATCTCCTCTACGGGACATGCGCCCAAAACGGTGACAGAACGCCACAAACAACTAGAAACCTACAGATCTACAGCTAGAACTACTCCGGCGCCCAACCTAAGCCTACTCCGACCAGCTATTCTGGCGGAGTGGCCGTCGGCGGCCCGGTCGGCGGTGGAGACCTCTCAAGGGTACTGTAGCAGGAGGAGAGCGTTACGGGGGGGAAATCCTATGCACATGAAAACGAGTTCTAGCCTAACCTACCTGCGCCAACCATCCAAGTTGGCAACATTCCAAGCTGCAGCCGGTCAGTGCTCGCGTCAGCATTCAGCTTTATTAAAGGAAAATGATCCAATCCCCCCGGGGGATAAGATCGCTGCAACCTCCGGCTCCGTAGCCGTTGGATGAGGCGCATCGCGCACGCGCACGCGCTCACGCGGAATCCCAGCACGACGCGTCGTGAGTGGCCCCCACCAAGACATTATCTTCTCGTCTCTCTCCCGCAACAGCCCCGGCTCCGCTGCAGCGCCCAGCCACGCCGCCGCGCTCGGCCGCCGCGTTCGGCCGCCGCGATGCTGCTGCCCTGCGCGCAGCCTTCGCCTCCCTCGACCTCCTCCTCCGCCGCACCATGCTTTGCTTTCCCTGCGCCGCCGCCCAGGTCCGCTCACGCCGCCGGCTGGGTTCCGCTCGCGCCGCCGCCAAGGTCCGCTCGCGCCGCCGGCTGGTTCCGCTCGCGCCACCGGCTGGTTCCGCACGCGCCGCCGGCTGGGTTCCGCTCGCGCCGCCGCCAGGTCCCCACTCGCGCCGCCGCCAAGTTCTCGCGGCCGCCGGCCATGTTCCGCACGCGCCGCCGGCTGGGTTCCGCTCGCGCCGCCGCCAGGTCCCCACTCGCGCCGCCGGCCTGGTCCGCGCACGCCGCCGGCCAAGTTCTCCCCCGCCGGCCGCCGCCCCCGGGGAAGGCCAAGATGGCTACCCTCGGCGCACGCGCTGGAGCGGGGAGGACCTTGCGCTGGAGCGGGGAGGACCTTGCGCTGGAGCAGGGACGGGCCGCGCGGAGTGCCCCCAGGACCATGCTGCTCCCCCGCCGCCCCCACACCGTGTTGCTCCTCCGGTGGCTCCACGAATCCTTGCTGCTTCTCCGCCGCTGCGCCTACACCTAGCACAAGCACGGCGCCACCGACCCGGCGGTGCTACCATGGGCGAGCCAGGTTGCTGCCAACAGCGGCCCTCGTTGCTGCTGACGGCGGGCCAAGTTGCTGCCCGCGGTGGCCTTCCTTGCTGCCGACGGCTTGCGACATGCATTACATGGATTTTGCTGTTATATATAGATTTTTTTTTGCTACAACTGTTTCTATGGTTTTGCTATGTTAGTATACATATTTTGCTACTAAGTATTTTCGGTGATGTATTAGGCGAAGTCTATTTTGATACAATAGAAATGACCTCGCCACAGACCTTGTAAAAAATGTTGTGATGCTATTTTTTTTGCTATAATTGTTTTGTTGTTTTGCTACTTTAATATAGAAATTTTGCTACGAGGTCTCCGGCGAGGGTCTTCGGCGAGGTCTTCGTCAATATTTTCCGATGATATTTGGGTTTTGCTACATTAGCATTTTTCTGCTACAATAGCATAATTTTTTTTGCTACGAGGTCTCCGGCGAGCTCTCCGGCGAGGTCTCCGGCGAGCTCAGCCTTTTTATTTGATTTCGTGACTGAACCGTTTTTTGCTACAATGTAGCAAAAGCGGGTTAATTTTTTGCTGCCGGGAGATGTTTTTTTGCTACATTCCGTAAAAGAAGATCTGGCCGTTCAAGATGACCGATCCAACGGCTGGCGACCCGGGGGCTGGGAAATCAGATCCCCCGGGGGACGCCCAGCAGTTTCCTTTATTAAAACTGTTGGAGGTTTAGATATTTTCCGCGGCACCTGCATGTATCTTATTATTCAGGGTTGGAAGCACCTGCAGCTGCCTTTTTTTTGGAGCAACCGACTGCTTTTTTATTAAGGAGGGAAAAGCAAACCAAATTATACAAGGAGATGCATGTTTAGATTATGATGGTAGCATGGCAAAACTCACCAAAAGAAACAAAAAGAAAGCTAATCTGGCTCGGTCGGGATGGCCGCCCAAAGCTGGCAAAAGCACGCTTCCGCTGCCGGATGTCTTCGTTGGTGGGTTTTGTCATGTTACTACCATATTCTAAACATGCATCTCTTTATACAGTTTGGTTCGTTTTTCCCTCTTGTAGCTGCCGTTTGTTTAACAGAATGTATCGACCTCTTTTCGAAGGGCCTGAGGCCGAACTTTTATTGAGATAGCAACCATCCATCTGTCTTCTTGCCCCAGACCTGTCTTCATAAAATACATGTATAGTAAACCGTCGGTTGGATAACGAGGCTTTACGGATAGATAGTAGATCGTCTCAAAGACTGGATTAGGACGAATGCAGGCGCTCATTTGGAGATAACCATTCTGACTACAGGCCAGGCCAGTCTTAATCTTCCCCGGAGGCAATGTCATTAGTCATTACGCTTACACGTGCTCTTTTGTTCCAGTCCCGTTTTCATCCAACTCCCCGTTAACAATTCCGGATATCTCCGGCCGCATGGGCAAAGGATCTCCGGATAACCGGATAAGCAGTCGGGCCCTGACAAAGACCTTCATCTCTTCCTTTCTTCTTTCACTAAACAAACCAATCCGATCGGATCCGCAAAATCCAGCCCTAACCGCAACGCGCGATTAATGCCCAATGCCACCTGATCCCGATCTAATTGGCTTTGGTCCTGTCGGTCGCCCCGGTTGATTCCTGTCTGTCAGAAGCTCACACGGCAGACATAAGCCTTGCGTCCGGTTCAGTCTCACTCCGAGCCAGACATATCTAGCAAAGATTCTTGATGCAGCAACGACCATGGCCATACACCATTATCGAACATTAACAGTAACCGTATTGGGGTTCATTCAGGTATCTATCTCTCTCCGTCTGAAAAGGAGAAGCTGCAGTTCCTCTCCTACAAGAAAGGCCAAAAGCTCCCGGAGTGTCGCACATTTCCTGCCCGAACTGTTGGATCCTTATCCGCAGTGCATGTCACTTAGCTCATAGTGGTAGTATACAATGCACCATCCATACTGCAATTCATTAGGAAGACGTCAAGATCGGCAACGCATCGCACATGCGTTTCCTTCCTTCCCAGAATATACGGACAGGGTGTTTGGCAGATCTCGGACTGGTTATAAGGATTAGGAAACGCTTATCCGAAAGAAAGAGATCGGAGTCGCAAAGTAAACCCTGAATGAGATCTTTCTGAAGCGCACCTACGTGGAGTGCAGGAGACTGTGAGAGTGCGGGGTCATCGACACCGCCAGAGCCACGGGGGCGAGGAAAGGACGGGAGCTTCGAGAGCTTGAACAGCACGACTACGTTCGAGCAAGCAAGAGTCCCGTAAAACCAGAACATATGGGGACAAGACAAGGAGAAGGCCTTCTCTTCCTGAATTGACCTGTGTGGGGCTTTGACGACATTGGTGTGCTGTTAGCTACGTGTTGGTGCAGCATTCGCTGTCGACGGTGCTGGGAGTTCGCCGGTGCTGCTCGATTAGCTGACGATACGTTTCCCGTGAACCAGAGAAGGAGCATAGGGCATCTCCAACCAGATGAGGCCGTCCGTTTTGGGCCGTTTGGGTGGCCGCGCGGACGGAGCCCCGCGTCCGTTTGGGTCGCTCCCTACGTCCAACGCAGCGGCCACCTACTTGGCCATTTGGCATATTTCTTTGAGAAATAGGCCATCTGGCCACGTATACTTATAAATAGTATCTAACAAATATAGAATAATATCTTGAAATTATAAAATAATATTAAATAAACTGTTGCATGATGAAGAAATGAAATGTGGCATAGTTCGAAGAAATATAAAAATTACAAATTGAGATTGTCAACTCAATTTGGGCGCTCTAGGATCTCCTTCTGCCTCTTCTCGAACCAAGCTCTCTTCGCCTCGCTCATGTTGATCAAGTCGGCGTTCATGATCAGGTTGTCCTCGGCTTGCCGTTTGAGCTCAACTTTCTTCGCCTTCAACTCCACCTCTTGGGCCCTTACCATTGCTATGAGCTCAATTTCTCTCTCTTTGAGCTCAATTTCTCTAGCTTGGGTCTTGGCCTTGAACTCTTCAATCTCAAGCTTCTTCTTTTGGACATCGAAGTAGTTCTTCCTGTCCTCATCTTTCTCCCGGCGCCTTCTCTCATCCCTCTTGTCTGTGGACACCTCTCTGTCGGCATGCATCTCCTTCAAAGTGCCAAACAATAGCATGGACGAGGCATCACGCTTCAAGTCGGCTTTGGTTGCCTTGTGGCCGCGAGGACGACTTGCACGAGAAGCGGAGCTACCGCAAGGCTGCCCACCATCAAGGTCAATGACCGTGGGATCTTTGGCGGTCTTGTTGCCAGTCAAGGTCGCCATGTACCCCTCGAACCCCTCCTGGAACTTGGGGGTGCCATGGAGTTGCTTCCAACAATGAGGGAAGGCAAATGTCTTGTCTCCATTCTTGGCTTTGTACCATTCCAAAGCTTGCCACACCTAGAGCAAAGCAAGACAACAATGATAAACATATGTGCAAACATTGGATGACTAAGTTCAGGTTTAAGAATCATACCAAGTCCTTCACACCCATGCCACTAACGGGGATCCGCTTCACGTGTTCATACGCCGCCTGAAACTTGTTGCATTCCGTTTGAATTGCTCCCCACCTCTTTTGGAGCGATAGCTCGCTGCGGTCGCTCTCAAATGGCTCCTGTCCGTATTTGCGATGTTCATGGAAGTAATCATAGATCCGGCGCCAGAATGCGGTCCCCTTCTGCTCGGCACCCGTCAATGCATCTTGCCCGATGGTCAACCATCCATCGACGAGCACCTTGTCCTCCTTCTCCGTGTAGTTGCTGGTTCTTTTGCTTACGCAGCGACCTCCAGCTTGTGCAGCTGCGGTTTGCGTGAGCTCCTGACCGAACAACGGCTCGTCGTTGATGTTAATGCTGCCGGGACAGGCAGTGCTGTCCTGGTGTGTGTCAATGGGAGGTGGCTGGGGAGCCTGCTCGGTTGAAGCATAGGGCATGGTGGTCGGCACTGTCTGCGTGTAGGACGAAGGGGCCTGCATCGGAGGCGGCGCGCGCTCGGCCGACAAATCGTCGAGCAGGTTGCGTGCTCCGGCCATCGCTGCTGATCCCATGTGCTTGGGGCCTTTGGAGTTCGCCGGCGCACGGTTCAGGTCAATGGACGAAGGAGACGGCCCTGTGAAGGACTCGCCCACCTCCGGTGACCCATCCCGTGACGGGTACGCGTACCCCGCCGACTGCGCCCCAATTCCTGCGGGCCGGGCGTGTACCCAAACGGGGCAGTCGGCAGGGGTGTCAACCTTGGAGGAAGGGGCCGGGTCACTGACGAGGCCGAGCTCCCCCCCGAGGGCGTGCCGGCGCCCGGGAGGATCAAATGCTGAGCGAGCGTTGCGTGGCCGTAAAAGAGCATGGCATGCTCTTGCATGACGTTCGCCTTCGCCTCAGTCTTGAGTTGGAGGAGCTGCTCCGCCGCCCGCTGCCGCTCCTCCGCGGCAGTGACATCCCTCTTCCGTTGCTCGAGCGCCCTGCGGCGGTCGCCCCGCTTCTTGCTCTCGATCTTCCTCTGCTCCACGGTGAGGTCGAGCTTCGCCTTCGTCGTCGCCTGCCCGGGCTCCACGACCACCGGAGCATCCAGTTCAGGAGCCTCCGACACGAGAGGAGCGGCAACGTCCGCGAGCTGTGCCTCGTCTCCGATGGTGGCGGTGCTGGCGGTGGCGGCGGCAGTCGGCAGGTCAGCCATCTCTAGGTTTTGGGACTGGAGTGGAGTGTTTCTGTTTTGGGAGACAGACAGGTGGGCCAGGGGCGGACAAAGGGTGGACGCGAGCGACCAGCATTCGGCGTCCGCGGCCACGCAAACTCGTCCCAGATTTGGGCCGGGTTTGGGTCGTTCTGGACGCCGCGGCCATCCGTTTTAGGGATGGATCCGCGCGCTGGACCGCGTTTTTGTCCGGTTCGACCCATTCGGACGCGCGGGCGCGGTTTGGATCTCCCCATTGGAGATGCCCTTAGCGGCCCTCACCTTGTACCCGGCCCTTCTCAAACGATTTAGACGGAATCTTTACTTTCTTGTTTATGTCCACATTGTCTCATACTACTCCATAATCGATCACCTGCTCGATTATATGTACGCTAGTGCATTTTATTATCTTCTAGTGCAAGGCTGCATCTCAAAAGAAAAAAAAAAAAGAGGGGTCAAAGGTCATCAAACATAAGATGTACAATGGCGCATCTTCATTTTGAAAGAAATACACAGGTACTACAATTATCTGGGTCCCTCTAATAAAGGAAGTGTACAACAACCATGAACTTGGAAATGACAACAGGGCAAATTATTTAAGACATTACCAGTGGTTGGGTGTTTTCTTTAAATCAGGGTTAGCTAGTCATCATCATCATCAAATAAAAAACAATAAGGCTAGGGCCTAGGGACCAAGGTAGAGAAATAAAACTAGTTCCAGCCAGCCCGTGTTATAATAAAAAAGTACAGAAAAATCGCTCTCAGTTGAAAAAATCTAGGGGTTATGACCCAAATAGAGGCGAAATGGCTCCCGGCACTTGTCCTTCTAAAATGAACTGTGAGGTGAGTTTGTAAGATGATAGTTTTATGAACATAGAATTTTTCATAAACAAATAAGCATTTTGCGTCTTGAGTGAAAAAGACAAATTTTGGTGCTCTAAAAAACAAGAATATGAGAGACAGATTTGTTGTTTTTATACATGGCACAAGAATGTTTCTTTCAAAAATTCCACCGATCTATTAATAATCATCAACAATAGTATAAATAGCCCAAAAAAGTAATGAAATTTACAATAGATTCTCGGACCACCTAGCGATGACTACAGGCACTAGCATGAGCCGAAGGCGCACAGCCGCTCTCATCCCTCTATCACCGGAGTCACGCAAAACTTGTCGAAGTAGATCCTGTTGTAGTAGACATACGAGAGGTCGTCGTGCTAAGGCTCCAAGAACCAGCGCACCAGAGCAGCAACCATAGCTAATGATGACAAGCGTCGAGCGGAAGAAACTGACATGAAACTAGATGAAAGAACATGAAAAACAAACCGAATTCCAGCCGATCAGCCGGGCGTACAACTCCACGCACACTCCCCAACGCTAGACGCTAGCTCGTTTATGAGGCATTGGGGCCGCATTTCCGATGGAGCTTCGTTTATGAGGCACTAGGGCTACACTGGCTAGCCATAGGCATCACGAGTTCTTGAAAGTAGGAGGAGGTGCCTCTTTTGGTTTATGTTGGCCACGGTGATCTGGAACTTATAGATGCCTTTTACAATAAAAATAAATTCAAAACAAAATTCAAAAAAAATCTACTCCCTCCGGTTCATATTAATTTACTCTAATATGGATGTATCTAGACACATTTTAGTTCTAGATACATCCATATTGAAGTCAATTAATATGAATCGGAGGAAGTAGAATAATATCGAATGTTATCTTATCAAAATACAATATCATTAGTGTAATTGCCAAGTAAAAAGACAAACCACTGGTGTCATAGATTTATTCGAGAATAAAACATTTGCTTGATTCTTGAATCATCACCCTACCAATTCATTTCTCCCATTGCAAGTAAGAAACTGGAAAATAAATAGGACATGGCCGGATTACAATAGAGCCCACAAGAAGTCCCTCTACGGTCTCAAACAAGCTCCTCACACTTGGTTTTTGGGCTTCACCACCTACCTTCATACACTTGGCTTCGTGACCTCTAAGAGTCACACCTCTGTGTTCGTTCTCCACTCCACCTGTTGTGGATATACTTCATAGGTATACCATCGACATGGTCTGATTCCGGCAAGCCCGGGTGGCCCACAGATGGTGGTGATGGCATATGGCCCACCGGGCGGCCCAGTTATTGTTGATCAAGATGGAAGATGTCCAACCCAGGAACAAGGAGCCGGATCCCAACCGACCTATGAGGTAGCCGGATCCGAACCGCCCTACGAAGGTAGCCGGATCCGAACCGCCTACGAAGGTAGCCGGATCCGAACCGCCCTACAGAGGAACCCGGATCCGAACCAACCTGCAGAGGTACCCGGATCCGAACCGACCTACAGAGGTACCCGGATCTGAAGAGGTCTATGTCAGGAGTCAGATCCGTGAAGACCCATGAAGGAGGCCGGATCCATGACGACAAGTTAGGAATAGGTGGATCCTTAACGTACACGGCAATGTAATATTCCGTAGTTAGGCAACTTGTATTCCGGGTAGGACTCTCCGTAGAAACCCTAGATCCGGGCGCCTATATAAGCCGGATCCCGGGAGCCCTGAGGGGAGATCTCGAGCTAGAGACGACAACCACAACTCATTGTAACAACGCGAAAGCGCCCAGATAATTCCAGACAAGCAGCAGTAGGCCCTGTCATCGTGCAGGTGTTCCGAAGCTGGGTAAATCGCGTACCACCGTCCCGAGAGCACTCCGCCCTATGGCCCCTACTTCTTCTCCCCCTCGTGAGGATCCCTCCTCCGAGGTACCGTCGATTAGGCAACGACAGTTGGCGCCCACCGTGGGGCCTGTGGCGTCTGGAGGCTGAAGGAGATATGCCCTAGAGGCAATAATAAAATGGTTATTATTTATATCTTTATGTTTATGATAAATGTTTATATATCATGCTATAATTGTATTAACCGAAACATTAGTACATGTGTGATATGTAGACAACAAGAAGTCCCTAGTATGCCTCTTAAACTAGCTTGTTGATTAATGGATGATTAGTTTCATAATCATGAACATTGGATGTTATTAATAACAAGGTTATATCATTATATGAATGATGTAATGGACACACCCAATTAAGCGTAGCATAAGATCTCGTCATTAAGTTATTTGCTATAAGCTTTCGATACATAGTTACCTAGTCCTTATGACCATGAGATCATGTAAATCACTTATACCGGAAAGGTACTTTGATTACACCAAATACCACTGCGTAAATGGGTGGCTATAAAGGTGGGATTAAGTATCCGGAAAATATGAGTTGAGGCATATGGATCAACAGTGGGATTTGTCCATCCCGATAACGGATAGATATATTCTGGGCCCTCTCGGTGGAATGTCGTCTAATGTCTTGCAAGCATATGAATAAGTTCATAAGAGACCACATACCACGGTACGAGTAAAGAGTACTTGTCAGGAGACGAGGTTGAACAAGGTATAGAGTGATACCGAAGATCAAACCTTGGACAAGTAAAATATCGCGTGACAAAGGGAATTGGTATTGTATGTGAATGGTTCATTCGATCACTAAAGTCATCGTTGAATATGTGGGAGCCATTATGGATCTCTAGATCCCGCTATTGGTTATTGGTCAGAGTGAGTACTCAACCATGTCCGCATAGTTCACGAACCGTAGGGTGACACACTTAAAGTTGGATGTTGAAATGGTAGTACTTGAATATGGAATGGAGTTCGAATATTTGTTCGGAGTCCCGGATGAGATCCCGGACATCACGAGGAGTTCCGGAATGGTCCGGAGAATAGGATTCATATATAGGATGTCATTTTATGTGAATTAAAATGTCGCGGAAGGTTCTATGGAAGGTTCTAGAAGGTTCTAGAAAAGTCCGGAAGAAACCACCAAGGAAGGTGGAGTCCACATGGGACTCCACCTCCATGACCGGCCAACCCTAGTGGGGGAGGAGTCCCAAGTGGACTCCCCCTTAGGGGGCCGGCCACCCCCCCATATGGGAGGTGGAACTCCCACCTCTAGTGGGAGTCCTAGCTTGGCTAGGTTTCCCCTCCATATGGAAGGTTTTTGGTTCGGGTCTTATTCGAAGACTTGGATACCAACACTTGGGGTTCCACCTATATAATGAGGGGCATAGGGGAGGGGGCCGGCCACACCAAAGCCACAAGTTGGCCGCACCCCCTTGAGGCCGGCCACCCCCTCCCAAACCCTAGCCGCCCCCCTCTCCTCCATATCTCCCGCGTAGCTTTAGCGAAGCTCCGCCGGAGTTCTCCACCGCCACCGACACTACGCGGTCGTGCTGTCGGATTCAAGAGGAGCTACTACTTCCGCTGCCCGCTGGAACGGGAGGTGGACGTCGTCTTCATCAACAACCGAACGTGTGACCGAGTACGGAGGTGCTGCCCGTTCGTGGCGCCAGAACCGATCGTGATCAAGATCTTCTACGCGCTTTTGCAAGTGGCAAGTGAACGTCTACCGCAGCAACAAGAGCCTCCTCTTGTAGGTTTTGGAATCTCTTCAAGGGTGAGACTCGATACCCCCTCGTTGCTACCGTCTTCTAGATTGCATCTTGGCTTGGATTGCGTGTTCGCGGTAGGAAAATTTTTGTTTTCTATGCAACGTTATCCTACAGTGGTATCAGAGCCGTGTCTATGCATAGATGGTTGCACGAGTAGAACACAATGGTTTTGTGGGCGTTGATGCTCTTGTTATCTTTAGTTTGAGTACTTTGCATCTTTGTGGCATAGTGGGATGAAGCGGCTCGGACTAACTTTACATGACCGCGTTCATGAGACTTGTTCCTCGTTCGACATGCAACTTGTATTGCATAAGAGGCTTTGCGGGTGTCTGTCTCTCCTACTATAGTGAAGATTCAATTTACTCTTCTATTGAAAACATTAGTATCAACGTTGTGGTTCATGTTCGTAGGTAGATTAGATCTCTCTCGAAAACCCTAAACCACGTAAAATATGCAAACCAAATTAGAGACGTCTAACTTGTTTTTGCAGGGTTTGGTGATGTGATATGGCCATAATGTGATGATGAATATGTATGAGATGATCATTATTGTATTGTGGCAACCGGCAGGAGCCTTATGGTTGTCTTTAAATTTCATGTTGAGTAGTATTTCAAAGTAGTTGTAATAGTTGCTACATGGAGGACAATCATGAAGACGGTGCCATTGACCTTGACGCGACGCCGACGATGATGGAGATCATGCCCGAAGATGATGGAGATCATGTCCGTGCTTTGGAGATGAAGATCAAAGGCGCAAAGACATAAAGGGCCATATCATATCACATATGAACTGCATGTGATGTTAATCCTTTTATGCATCTTATTTTGCTTAGATCGCGATGGTAGCATTATAAGATGATCCCTCACTAAAATCTCAAGATAATAAAGTGTTCATCCTTAGTAGCACCGTTGCCAAGACTTGTCGTTTCGAAGCATCTCGTGATGATCGGGTGTGATAGAATCAACAAGTGCATACAACGGGTGCAAGACAGTTTTGCACATGCGGATACTAAGGTGGCCTTGACGAGCCTAGCATGTACAGACATGGTCTCGGAACACGTGATACCGAAAGGTAGAGCATGAATCATATGGTTGATATGATGAACACTTTGAGTGTTCGCCATTGAAATCACACCTTGTCTCGTGATGATCGGACATAGGTGCGGTGGATTTGGTTCGTGTGATCACTAAGACAATGCGAGGGATATTGTTTTAAGTGGGAGTTCACCTAGATTTTTAATTATGTTGAATTAAAATTTGAACTCAATTTGTCATAAACTTAGTCTAAACTTTTGCAAATATATGTTGTAGAGATGGCGTCCCCAATCAATTTTAATCAGTTCCTAGAGAAAGAGAAACTTAAGAGCAACGGTAGCAACTTCACCGACTGGTTCCGTCATGTGAGGATCTTCCTCTCTGGCGGAAATCTGCAATATGTGCTTGATGCACCGCTAGGTGACCCTCCTGCAGAAACTGAAACCGATGAAGTAAAAGCTGTTTACGAGACTCGGAAAATTCGGTACTCTCAAGTTCAGTGTGCCATCCTGTGCAGTCTGGAATCCGATCTTCAAAAACGTTTTGAGCACCACGATCCTCATGAGTTGATGAAAGAGCTGAAAGCTATTTTTGAGACTCATGCGGCCGTGGAATGCTATGAAGCATCGAAACAATTCTTCAGCTGCATGATGGAAGAAGGCAGCTCCGTTAGTGAGCACATGCTCGCCATGACCGGGCATGCGAAGAAACTCAGTGACTTGGAAATAGTGATTCCTAACAGACTGGGGATTAATCGTGTCCTTCAATCACTGCCACTAAGTTACAAGAACTTTGTGATGAACTACAATATGCAGAACATGAACAAGGAGTTACCTGAACTCTTTGGCATGTTAAAAAGCTGCTGAGATTGAGATCAAGAAAGAGCACCAAGTGTTGATGGTCAACAAGACCACCAGTTTCAAGAAACAGGGCAAGTCTAAGGCAAAATTCAAGAAGGGTGGCAAGAAAGCTGCCACGCCTCCTATGAAACCTAAGAACGGCCCTAAGCCTGATGCTAAGTGCTATTACTGCAAGGAGAAGGGACACTGGAAGCGTAATTGCTCCAAGTATCTGGCTGATCTGAAGAGCGGCCTTGTCAAGAAGAAGAAAGAAGGTATATCTGATATACATGTTATAGATGTTTATCTCACTGGTTCTCGTTCTAGTACCTGGGTATTTGATACTGGTTCGGTTGCTCATATATGTAACTCGAAACAGGAACTAAAGAATAAACGAAGACTACTGAAAGATGAAGTGACGATGCGCGTTGGAAATGGATCCAAAGTCGATGTGATCGCTGTCGGCACACTTCCTCTACATCTACCTTCGGGATTAGTTTTAAGCCTAAATAATTGTTATTTTGTACCCGCGTTGAGCATGAACATTATATCTGGATCTTGTTTAATGCAAGACGGTTATTCATTCAAGTCTGAGAATAATGGTTGTTCTATTTTTATGAATAATATCTTTTATGGTCGAGCACCACAAAAGAATGGCTTATTTCTGTTAGATCTCGATAGTAGTGATACACATATACATAACATTGATGCTAAGCGAATTAAATTGAATGATAATTCTACTTATATGTGGCACTGTCGTCTTGGTCATATTGGAGTGAAACGCATGAAGAAACTCCATACTGATGGATTACTTGAATCACTTGACTTTGAGTCACTTGATAGATGCGAAGCATGTCTAATGGGAAAAATGACAAAGACTCAATTTTCTGGTATGATGGAGCGAGCTACTGACTTATTGGAAATCATACATACCGATGTGTGTGGACCAATGAGCGTAGCATCGCGCGGTGGTTATCGTTATGTTCTAACCTTCACAGATGATCTGAGTAGATATGGGTATATCTATTTCATGAAACATAAATCCGAAACTTTTGAGAAGTTTAAGGAATTCCAAAGTGAAGTAGAAAATCAACGTAACAAGAAGATCAAATTTCTACGATCTGATCGTGGAGGTGAATATCTGAGTTATGAGTTTGGCATGCATTTAAAGAAATGCGGAATACTTTCACAATTGACACCGCCAGGAACACCTCAACGAAACGGTGTGTCCGAACGTCGTAATCGAACTCTCTTAGATATGGTTCGTTCTACGATGTCTCTTACTGATTTGCCGTTATCATTTTGGAGTTATGCATTAGAGACAGCCGCATTCACTTTAAATAGAGCACCATCAAAATCCGTAGAAACGACACCATATGAATTATGGTTTAATAAGAAACCTAAGCTGTCGTTCCTGAAAGTTTGGGGTTGCGAAGCCTATGTAAAGAAGTTACAACCGGACAAGCTAGAACCCAAAGCGGAGAAATGCGTCTTCATAGGATACCCTAAGGAAACTATAGGGTATACTTTCTATCACAAATCCGAAGGCAAAATCTTTGTTGCTAAGAACGGAACCTTTCTTGAGAAAGAATTTCTCACTAAAGAAGTGACTGGAAGAAAAGTAGAACTCGATGAGATTGATGAATCTATACTCGTTGATCAGAGTAGCGCAGTACCGGAAGTTGTACCAGTACCGCCTACACCGACAACAGAGGAAGCTAATGATAATGATCATGAAACTTCGAACGAGGAAACTACTGAACCTCGCAGATCGACAAGGGAACGTACCACTCCTGATTGGTATGATCCTTGTCTAAATGTCATGATTGTGGATAACAATGATGAGGACCCTGCGACGTATGAAGAAGCAATGATGAGCCCAGATTCCAACAAATGGCAAGAAGCCATGAAATCCGAAATGGGATCCATGTATGATAACAAAGTATGGACTTTGGTAGACTTACCTGATAGCCGAAAGGCTGTCGAGAATAAATGGATCTTCAAGAGAAAAACAGATGCAGATGGTAATATTACTGTCTATAAAGCTCGACTTGTCGCAAAGGGTTTCCGACAAATTCAAGGAGTTGACTACGATGAGACTTTCTCACCTGTAGCGAAGCTAAAATCCGTGAGGATTTTGTTAGCAATAGCTGCATTTTTCGATTATGAGATTTGGCAGATGGATGTCAAAACGGCGTTCCTTAATGGAGACATTGAGGAAGAGTTGTATATGGTACAACCCAAAGGTTTTGTCGATCCTAAAAATGCTGACAAAGTATGCAAACTTCAGCTGTTCAATCTATGGACTGAAGCAAGCATCAAGAAGTTGGAACCGACGCTTTGATAAGGTGATCAAAGACTTCAGGTTTATACAGTGTCCTGGAGGGGCCTGGATTTACAAGATAGTGCGGGGGAGCTCTGTTGCATTCGTGATATTATATGTAGATGACATATTATTGATCGGGAATGATATAGAACTATTAAGCAGTGTTAAAGGTTATTTGAATAATAGTTTTTCAATGAAAGACCTTGGTGAAGCATCGTATATATTAGGCATCAAGATTTATAGAGATAGATCAAGACGCCTAATAGGGCTATCTGAGAATACATATCACGGACAAGATTCTAAAGAAGTTTAGAATGGACGAAAGTAAGAAAGGGTTCTTACCTATGTTACCGAGCAAAGTCTTGAGTAAGACTCAAGGACCGGCTACGGCGAAGAAAGAGAAAGGATGAGTAAAATCCCCTATGCCTCGGCGATAGGATCTATCATGTATGCCATGCTATGTACTAGACCGGATATAGCACATCCGTTAGTTTGACTAGCAGATATCAAAGTGATCCAGGAATGGAACACTGGACAGCAGTCAAGAATATCCTGAATTACTTGAAAAGAACTAAGGATATGTTTCTTTGTTATGGAGGTGACCAAGAGCTCGTTGTAAGTGGTTACACCGATGCAAGTTGGAACACGATCCCGATGACTCTAAGTCACAATCTGGGTACGTGTTTATATTGAATGGTGCTGCGAGTAAGCTGGGCAAGCTCGAAGCGATTGCACGGTGGCGAAGTCTTCAACAGAATCAGAGTACATAGCGGCTTCAAAGGCTTCATCAGAAGCGGTATGGATGAAGAGGTTCATTGTAGAGCTCGGTGTGGTTCCTAGTGCATTGGACCCATTAATCATTTACTGTGATAACATGGGTGCCATCGCCAATGCACAAGAGCCAAGGTCACACAAGAGGCTGAAGCATATCAAGCTGCGTTACCACTCGATTCGCGAGTACATCGAAGATGGAGAAGTAAAGATTTGCAAAGTACAACTGATCTGAATGTAGCAGATCCGTTGACTAAAGCTCTCCCTAGGGCAAAGCATGACCAACACCAGAATGCCATGGGTGTTAGGTATATTACAATGTAATCTAGATTATTGACTCTAGTGCAAGTGGGAGACTGAAGGAGATATGCCCTAGAGGCAATAATAAAATGGTTATTATTTATATCTTTATGTTTATGATAAATGTTTATATATGATGCTATAATTGTATTAACCGAAACATTAGTACATGTGTGATATGTAGACAACAAGAAGTCCCTAGTATGCCTCTTAAACTAGCTTGTTGATTAATGGATGATTAGTTTCATAATCATGAACATTGGATGTTATTAATAACAAGGTTATATCATTATATGAATGATGTAATGGACACACCCAATTAAGCGTAGCATAAGATCTCGTCATTAAGTTATTTGCTATAAGCTTTCGATACATAGTTACCTAGTCCTTATGACCATGAGATCATGTAAATCACTTATACCAGAAAGGTATTTTGATTACACCAAACACCACTGCGTAAATGGGTGGCTATAAAGGTGGGATTAAGTATCCGGAAAGTATGAGTTGAGGCATATGGATCAACAGTGGGATTTGTCCATCCCGATGACGGATAGATATACTCTGGGCCCTCTCGGTGGAATGTCGTCTAATGTCTTGCAAGCATATGAATAAGTTCATAAGAGACCACATACCACGGTACGAGTAAAGAGTACTTGTCAGGAGACGAGGTTGAACAAGGTATAGAGTGATACCGAAGATCAAACCTCGGACAAGTAAAATATCGCGTGACAAAGGGAATTGGTATTGTATGTGAATGGTTCATTCGATCACTAAAGTCATCGTTGAATATGTGGGAGCCATTATGGATCTCCAGATCCCGCTATTGGTTATTGGTCAGAGTGAGTACTCAACCATGTCCGCATAGTTCACGAACCGTAGGGTGACACACTTAAAGTTGGATGTTGAAATGGTAGTACTTGAATATAGAATGGAGTTCGAATATTTGTTCGGAGTCCCGGATGAGATCCCGGACATCACGAGGAGTTCCGGAATGGTCCGGAGAATAAGATTCATATATAGGATGTCATTGACAAGGTATTGACTTGTCAATGCCTATGGATTATAGGCTAGGGTTTAGTTAGAAGTAGAGGGCAAGTAGATCTCGAAGGTTTCAGCCGAAAAGTACTCGACGACTATGAAAACTAGGGCTTGCAGACAATGATTCGATTGATTCTTTGTCCCTCGACTCCCCCTTATATATGAGGTGGAGCCGAGGGATTCGTGTTATACAAGTTTACATAGTCCGGGACGGTTTCTAACTCATCCCGCCAGATCACAAACAACACTTCCTATTACAACTCTATCTTTCCTTAGTAAATCTTGGGCTCCCGAATCTTCTTATTCTTCGGGTATTGGGCTTCCAGTAAACCCCGGGTACCATCTTCGGCAGGCCCATTTGGGATGCCTATGTCAGTAGCCCCCGAGATTTTGCTTGAATCGTAGAGTCAGGGAAAATCTCCATTGTTTATTTTTACTCGAAAGCTTTAACCTTTTATATTTCTTCACATAAAACTCTATATTGTACAGGGATACTGGTAATTGGGGCTAGTTCATCTGACGGATCAGGTACTAGTTAACTGCTCTAGTGGCAATCCGCAAAAACCTACTTCAAAATCACGTCCCCGGACATGATCTCGGGATACTGGTGTAAACGTCGACAGGTGCCGCTTAAGGTCTTACCATTCGTCGAGTCCCGATCAAATGTATCGGGTACCTAACGCGTCCGGAAGGATGTTTCTTCGTGTCTGTAGATACGGATAAAAGTAGCAGAGCGCAGTCTTGGGCGATGACACGCCCAGTGAAACGGATACGGGGTCTTACCTTCGCAAATTTGCGGCATTCAGAAATTGATCGCAACTTCGGCGTTCTGAGAATATATTGTCGAGTGCTTTTCCGGCTGTTGGAATGGCACATTTTATCGAGTCACATATGACTTATATTGTTCTCCCGATGGGAGTATATGTAGAGTTAATTATAACTCGAAATATACTCTCTTGTTTTTCTATTTTTGTTAATTTCATCGGGCACGCGAACAGCGTTCCCGATGGGAGTAGCCCCCGAGGCTACAACCAAGAACTTGTGCTTGGTTGTAGGCTCAACATTTTAGTCCACCTTGTCGCTATATTTTCATTACTTCCCAATATGATCTCTTTCTTCTTTTCTCTTTTTTTTTTTATCTCTCGGGTGCGCGAACAGCGCTCCCGATGGGAGTAGCCCCCGAGGCTACAGCCAAGGACTTGTGCTTGGTTGTAGGCTCCCGCAATTTCTATATTTGTCATACTCGAAAATTTACTTTTTTCTGAAGTAGCCCCCGAGCATTTGGGCAAAAACTTGTATTTGACCAAAGGCTCCCGAAGTATTGAATAATTCTTTTACGTCGCCACTTTTCTTTTGTTTTTCTTGTCGACATACTTCCCTTAACCAAATTTACTTCATCCTTCTCGAATAGTCATGATTTTTCTGCCCTGTGGGTCCATTGCTTCGACCACGTTGACACGTCGTGCAAGTAGTGGACACACGTCCTCCGCTTTTTCTGGCGCACGTACGGTAATGCCTATTTCAGTAAAAATACTCTTTTGCCCTTGTGTCTAGAAGATCCATCCTCACCACACGATTTCTTCATCCAACGGCACACTGCTTCACCCGATTCTTATATAAACCCTTCTTCAACCTTCGTTCATCCCCTCGCTTGCGCCGCTCACCTGTTCCTCTTCGCAAAACTTCCCCTGCGCCCAACTCTCTCCAATCTTCCGTACGCATATACATTGCTCTGCCCGCTGCCATTGATGCCACCGCGCACGCGTCTGACTCGCCATAGTACGCCGGAATCCAAGATGGCCGCCGAGGATCTTGAGTGGGAGAGATCCAAAATCTCCAACCAAGACACCAACACGCTGAAGAGGCTCGGCCTCATGACGAAGGAGGACGCCATCCGCTTTCCTAGCGAAGAAAGCTATCCCAAGCCTCCAATGGAGTATCGGGTTAGTTTTGTTGATCACTTGATCCGCGGCCTTTCGACCCCAATCCACGATTTCCTCCGCGGCCTTCTTTTCGTTTATGGGATTCAACTGCACCAGTTGACCCCCAACTCCATCCTTCATATTTCTATTTTCATCACGCTTTGCGAATGCTTCCTCGGAATCCCTCCCAATTGGGCTCTGTGGAAGCGCATTTTCTGCCTCCGCCGCAATGGCTCCCACAACGTCACCTATAACATAGGTGGCGTTGTTATCTGTGTTCGTACTGATGTCGACTACTTCGACGTCAAGTTTCCTGATTCTGTCCAAGGATGGCGCAAGAAGTGGCTCTACATCCACGAAGAAAGTGCCAACTCCGTTGAGCACAACATAATGCCTTTCGACGGAAGTGCCAGAATTCAGCGCCGCCGCTCCTGGGATGCCGAAGCTTCCGAGGAAGAGAAAAAGGCGACAGAGGCACTGATGTCTCGCATTCGCCAACTTCAAAATACTCGAGGCAAAGAGCTTTCTGGTGTTCAAATCACTGCCTATTTCCTTAGGATTAGAGTGCAGCCTCTTCAAGCTCGCAAAAATCCCCTTTGGACGTATTCTGGTAAAAATGACGCCAACAGAATGTCCGGTGATCTTTCCACCAAGGACTTGGAAAAATTGGTTCGAAGAATTTCTCGATTAGGCAAGAAGGATCCTATTCCCTCCTCCTGTCGAGTGGAACCATACAGTGCTTCCAATCCTCTTCCCGAGGTATTTTGTCTTCTCGAATTTCTATCTTGTTCTGAACTGTTCCTTGTATCTTATTGCAGTGGTATCTCACTTATTCTCTTTTGTCACTATTTCCTTGTAGAATCATCCTACTATGGCTTCCCTTCCTCCTCTTCCGGAGGATGGAGAGGTCGAAGAAAGAGCTGTTGTCGATGATGACAACCAGAGACCCCCTCTTTTGTGAATGAACCCGCAGATTCTCGAAAATCTGCGGGATCTACTGAGAAGGATGCTGCCTCTGAAGATACAACATCAGCACAATCTCCTCCTCCTGCTGTTTCTCCGAAGAGCAAAAGGAAAAGGAGCAATGCCGAAGATTCTGGGACCTCGAAACCCGAAGAAACTGCTCCTGCACCTCGAAAAACAGCTTATGATCCATACATCGAGAGTATCATCAGCTCGTAGGTTCCTTACTCTTTTCCTTTTTTATTTGAAGAATTTTATTTTGCCTTGCTTTTTATGCTGCCACTATTTTGTCACAGTGATGATGAAGAAACACCAACTTTAGATGTGGCTGCTCGAACGAGCACGTCACATACTTTAGTTATTTCAGAAAAACCAGTTGAAGGGGAGGAATCGTCGCCTCCTCAACAAAATGTTGATACATCTACTCCTTCGAGCCCCCGTGCCCCTTCACCAAAAAGGGCACGGGTTGAAAAGATTGTTGATCCTGCCCCTCAGTTGGGCAGTTCGTCGACCCCGCTCCTAGATGATGTAAGTTTGTCGACATCTATATTTTCCTTATTTTGTTTTTTCACACCTTTTTTTTTTTTTTTTTTTTTTTATGCCGATGTTTCTCTTACTGTGTTCACGTTGAACAGCCTATGATCAAGGATCTTCTCCGCATCGGTTCCCAATTTATTGGGTACCGTGAATATGCTAATAGAGCCGAAGGTAACGACTTTCATACTTGTCGTTTTTCCTTAATTTGTCACTCCTGTTGCTTGCCGCGATTTTTTGATCTTTCTTCTCTCTTTTTTCCATATCTCGACAGAGAAACTTGCAGAGGCTAACGAACGCGCCGACGCCTTGGCTCAAAAACTTGAGCAAAGTGAGGCGGCTCGCAAGAAAGCCGAACTCGCCGCTAGCAAAGCCAAGGTCGAAGCTGATGAAGCTAAGGCGAAAGCTGCTGGTGTCGAGGAACTGCAGAAGAAACTTGAGGATGCGACAGCTGCCTTGGATGAGCACAAAGCTGCACAAGCTTCTCGTGACGAAGGAATCCTCAAGCGTCTGAAGTCGCAAAGTCGACGTACTCTGAGTAATATTATCAATCCCTTTTATTTTACTGCACTTCCTGTTTCTTGGTTGTTGACTGATGTCTTGTCTCGTGTGGCAGCCCAAACAAACCAGGATTTTGATCTGGATAATCCTGTCAACGATCCTCTCCTTGACGCACTTTCTCTTACGGAGTTTCACGGGCGCGAAATTCGTGAAGGCGTGGCAAATGCTAATGCGGGATTGTCGCATTGTTCCCTTATTTCTTCCCGAAGAAAGAAGAACCCGCAACTTTCCTTAACCTCGCCAAGATGTTTAATGCTTCGGAAGACCTGGGATTGAAGATGCGTCAGGAGAATATGAAGGTTCTGTCGAAATCTTGTTGCCCTGGTTGCGACAGCCAACAGACGCTTGATTGGATGAAGGTTGGCGACACCGATCAGATAGAGCGATCAAAATGGAGGTCGCTGATCAAGGCGGCCAAGCCCAACACGAAGAAGATCTTGGCGTATTCGGGGATCAAGCCAGCTTCAACTCCTAGCTCCTCGAGGCCGGAGGTCTAGTTGCATGCCTCTGTTTTTCTTCTGTTTCTTTTGCTTCGTCGCCAAAGTAGTCATTTGGCGACACGTACTTTCTTAACTCCTTTGTAATGCCCTTGTAATTATTCCAAGAGATTAATGAAGACTTCTATCTTTGCTTGTTATTTGATGTTGTCTTGTTTATTTTTCAGTTGATATTTGATAACTATACTCCATCTTCTGCTCCTTCCAATGTTTCGCCTTCTTCTTCCCGCGCGAGGAAAGCTTTTGGTGATACCGCTCCTGTCGACGATACCTTGTCGCAAGAACTGGATGAACTTCGGCAACAACTTCAGTATGCGAAGAAGCAAACACTTGTGATGATGGAGCAATCTCGTAAGTCATCTGAAGCCGAAAAAATTGCTCTTCAACAAGCTCGCGAGGCTGTAGCTGCTAAGGAAATTGCTGCTTCCGAGGCTGAAAAGGCGACTATTCGAGAAAATTTCATGCTCGAATTAATGAATGAAGCAAGTGCAGATATGTCGGGTATGCCTGTTTCATCTGCTGATATCCTTTATCTGCATACTATTGTTTCTTTGAAGGTTTCCGTTTTTTTTTTTTTTTTATTTTGATAGGTGCCTTTGCGATGCTTTGCTGCCGAGGAAGAGAGGGTGAATGCTAGGACAACCCTCCTTGTTAATCTCTCCTTGGACCATGGTTCTTTGTTTTGGGCTACCCCGGAAAGGACCCGCCAAATTGTCGATTTCAAGATCGCGCCTCTCAAACTCGTGATTTCCTCGACTTCGTACCAAGACCTTGTCCATGGTTTACAACTCCATGTTTCCTCGGAACGTCCAACCAAAAACTCTTCCTGAATTGATGGAAAGATTCAAGGATGCTCGCAGTATCCATGATTTTGTCAAAGCTCAACTAGTAGCTGGCGCCAGATTTGCTCTTATCATGCTCCAAATGCTGCCACTCGAAGCTTGACCTTACCAGGTTGTCGAGAAGGTTCACCAAAAAGTAAAACGTCGGAGAGTTGGTGTTGACAGGATTAACACGAAGGTTACGCCTATAGCCGAAGAAATGATTGAGGACCTACTTCGGATGGATGCTGACTTTTTTGCCGATGGCCATTATGCCGATTTTCTTGGTGCTGCTCCTGAGGAAAACAGGGTTACTCTTGATGACATATTGAATCAAGACTAGTTAGTTTCTTCTTGTAGACATTTTTTCTTTGTAATCCACGACTAGATTGTAAATCAATCATTATATTTCTCTTTTTGTTTAGCCCCGAGTGTTTCGGTGACTCTTCACTATATTTGTATACTTGCGAGGTTTTGAACCAAGGCATTTATATATTTAAGGCGAATATGAGCCCCCAAGCTTTTTATTGAGTACTATTTTGTATTTTTGTTGACTCACGAGGTATTTGAATACCAAGGCAAGTTTTTCCTTTTGTTGATGAACTATATTGAAATTCGTCGGAGCGAAGACTTTGGTCATGTCGATAAAGAAGAAAAGTTATATTGTCACTATCTTTATTATATTGCAGCACCGCGAGCCCGCCTCATTAAAAACCTTCTCGGCCCCACTCGGTGCCCGAAAAAGGAAAAGAGTGCGTCTGAAAACTTCGCGGGCGTTTCGGTACATTGAAGCTTTACAAAGACTATATTTTGACTCTAGGCGTAAAACGCCTAAGTTGCGCCACGTTCCGGGGGTTTGGCTCCTCCACCCCTGTCTTCTTGTCCTTTATTACGTATGCTCCTCCTCCAATTACTTCCGTGACAATGTAAGGGCCAAGCCATGGTGACTCGAGTTTTTCATGACTTTTTTGCGTGAGCCGAAGAACTAGGTCTCCCACCTGAAAAGATCTTGGCCGCAAACGTCATTTGTGGTAATTCTTCAAATCCTGTTGATATTTGGTTACAGAGATAATACTTCATCTCGAGCTTCATCAAGTGCGTCGACGTCGTCTTCTAGCACTCTTCTCGACGTTTCTTCATCATATTCAGCGACACGTGGAGAGTTGTGCTCTATCTCGATTGGTAGTACTGCTTCTGCTCCATGAACCAGGAAAAACGGAGTTTCCTGCGTTCTTTGTGTTTGGTGTTGTTCGGATGCTCCACAACACGCTTGGTAGTTCTTACGGCCATGTATGTCGAGCTTTTTCCGGTGGTCCTAATAAGCGCTTCTTAATACCATTGCAGATGATGCCATTGGCTTTCTCGACTTGCCCATTGGTTTGAGGATGTGCAAGCGACGCAAAGTTCAGCTTAATACCCACCTCTTCGCAATAATCTTTGAATTCATGGGATGTGAAGTTGCTGCCGTTGTACGTGACGATGCTTTGTGGGGCACTCCAAATCTGAAGACGAGGCCTTTTACGAATTTTCTTGCGGATGCTCCATCCGGTGAATTTATCGGCTTCGCTTCTATCCACTTTGTAAACTTATCGACAGCTACTAGCATGTACTCTTTTCCTCCTGGCCAGGATTTGTGTAACTTACCCACCATATCAAGTCCCCATTGAGCAAAGGGCCAAGACAATGGTATTGGTGCTAACTCTGCTCTTTGGAGAGTGCGGTTTTGCGGCGAACCTTTGACATGCGTCGCAAGTTCTTACTATGTCCTTGGCGTCCTCGATTGCTTGTCAACCAGTAGAATCCTGCCCGAAAAACCTTGGCTGCGATAGCTCGACTACTTGCGTGGTGGCCACATATTCCTTCGTGTACATCCTTCAGGATTATTCTTCCTTCTTCGGGTGTAACGCACCTTTGCAAAACGCCTGAAATACTTCGCTTATACAATTCTCCCTTGACCACCGTAAAAGCTTTGGAGCGTCGAATTACTCGCCTTGCTTCAACTGGATCATCGGGTATTTCTTTCCTCATGATGTATGATATGTACGGCTGCATCCACGGTATTCGTATCACCATGACCAAGTCCTGATCCTCTTCTTCGTCCTCTTGCTTTTCCTTGGCAGCCCCCGAGGGTTTCTTCTCCTTCTTTTTGACTTTGTTGGCTTAGTGGATCTCTCTCGTTATCTCTTCCCAGGACTACACCTGGCGGGATTGGAAGGCACTGTGACCCGATGTTTGCAAGAACGTCGGCTTCGTCGTTGCTCAACCTGCTAATATGATTTACTTCGCATCCATCGAATAACTTTTCAAGCTCGTTGTACACCTCCTTGTATGCCATCATGCTATCATTGATTGCATCACATTGGTTCATAACTTGCTGAGCCACCAACCGTGAGTCGCCAAAGATTTTTAATCGAGTTGCTCGCAGCTTTCGCCATCTTCATCCCGTGTATGAGAGCCTCATATTCTGCTTCATTGTTAGATGCGTTAAGGAACGTCATCCGGAGGATGTACTTCAATTTGTCGCCTTCAGGTGATATGAGTACCACTCTGCGCCAGCTCCTTCTAGTCTCTTGGACCCATCAAAGTTCATGGTCCAAGTTCTCGATAAATCTGGTGGTCTGTATTTTGCAACTCCATCCATTCTCGCGATGAAGTCCGGCAGTATTTGCGACTTTATTGCTTTTCTTTTTCATACGTGATGTCCCGAGGGAAAGTTCTATTCCCCAAAGGGAGACACGACCCGTAGCTTCGGGTTATTCGGTATATTTGACAAGGGAGCTTCATTGACCACTATGAACGGGTGAGCTGAAAAATAGTGGCGCAATTTTCGTGCTGTCGTGAACACTCCATATGCTAGCTTTTGGTACCGAGGGTACCTTTGTTTTGAAGGTGACAAGACTTCGCTCACGAAGTATCTTGGCTTGCACTCCATGGATTTTCCCTTCTTCCTCTCTTTCGACAACTAATCTTGTGCTAACCACTTGGGGCGTGGCTGCAATATACAGCAGAGAGGTTCCTTTTCCTTTGGAGCCACCAGGATTGGTGGTGTCGAGATTTTTCGCTTCAGATCCTCGAAAGCTCACGTCGGCCTCTTCGTTCCACCGGAATTTATCTCCTTGTTTTATCAGCGCATAAAATGGTAACGCTTTTTCTCCTAACCTGGCGACGAACCTGCTCAAAGCTGCGACTCGCCTTGATTAGTCTGTATTTCTTTCAACTTTGTTGGCTTTCTCATTGTTACTATGGCTTGTATTTTGTCGGATTTGCTTCAATCCCTCTTGCCGAAACTAGAAACCCCAGAAGTTCTCCATTTGGGACGCCAAAAGAACACTTCGTCGGGTTCAGTTTGAGGCAGAATTTGTCGAGGTTGTCAAAAGTTTCTTTGAGATCCTCGATCAATGTTGTCCCCTTTTTTGATGTTATGACGACATCATCGATGTATACTTGCACGTTTTTCCCGATCTGTGTTGCTAAACACTTCGCATCATCCTCTCGATATGTTGCTCCCGCATTTTTTAGACCAAAGGGCATTGTTTTGTAGCAAAACACGCCGTAAGGTGTAATAAACGCTGTCTTGGCTTCATCATTTTCTTTTAATCTGATCTGGTTATAACCAGAGTATGCATCCAAGAAGGAAAGACGTTCGCAACCTGCCGTGGAGTCGATAATTTGATCGATCCTTGGGAGGGAAAGTGATCCTTAGGACAATGTTTATTGAGACACGTGAAGTCGACGCACATGCGAAGGACTGTCGTGTTTTTCTTCGGCACCATCATCGGGTTAGCTACCCATGTGGCTTCGTAGATATTTCTCTCGATAAAACCAGCTTCTTCGAGTCGATTTATTTCTGAAAGCATGGCTTTGCGGTTTGGTTCAAAAACGCCGCAAAGGTTGTCTCGATTGGTTTATTTGTTGGATCCAAATTTAGGTGGTGCTCGGCAAGTTCCCTGGTACTCTGGCATGTCAGCTGGACACCATGCAAAGATTTTCCAGTTCTCACGGAGGAACTTGACGAGCGCTTTCCTATGCGATATCCATATCGTTTGCGATAGATGTCGTCTTTTTGGATCTGTCGGGTGAATCGCACCTCCTTAGAATTTTTCTCTGTGTTGAAAGTTGATTCTTTATTTGGCCTTCCAGCGTACGCGATGCGTCGTAATCAGTCATGCTTTTTGACGCTAAGTACTCGCCTTGCATCCCGAAAGTTTACGCAACTCCGTGAAAATCCTTGTCGCACTTATCGGCTAAGGCAAAGCTTCCCTTGACTGTGATTGGTCCTCTTGGTCCGGGCAACCTCCACAACAGGTATGTGTAGTGTGGTACTGCCATAAATCTAGCATATGCTGGTCGTCCCAACAGAGCGTGGTATTGTGATGGAAAATCCACGACTTCAAATTCGAGCTTCTCGATTCTATAATTTTCTCGGGTCCCAAATTGAACATCGAGATTGATTTTTCCCAATGGATAACTTGGTTTCTCTGGTGTAATGCCGTGGAACCTTGTGTCTGTTGGTTTCAAGTTTGCTAAGGATATGTTCATCTTCCTCAATGTATCTGCATACATGAGGTTCAAGCTGCTGCCGCCGTCTATGAACACTCGAGAGACATCAAATCCTGCGATAGCTTCTTTGCGAGAATAAGTCTTGGCTGCCCTGGTCGAGGAACTTGCTGCGGATGATCTGCTATTGTGAAGCCGATATCTTGTCCTGACCAATTAAGGTACTCAACTGTTGGTGGAGGCATTTTCTCTGCCATAAACACCTGTCGTGAGATTACTTTTTGAGCTCTATTGGACGGCCTTCCCTTCTGAATCATCAACACTGCTCCGTTGGAATTAGGATCAACATAGGGTGGTGGTGCGGGTGCTGCCGCTATTCTTAGCTGGTGTCGATTGTCCTCTGTAATCGCGGGAGGTGGCGGGAGATGAACCTCGCTCCTAGGCTCCCGAGGGTTTCTCTGTGCTGCTCGAGCGTGAGCATTTTCTGCGTATCTGAACATTGCCTGAAAATTTCGACAGTCTTTCTGCAGGTGCCCTGACTGTCTTTTCCCGTTGCTGTCGAGGAAGAAGTGCATCTGGCACGGTCCGTTCAGCATTTCCTCGGGGGACACGAAAGGTCTTGGAAACCTCGGCCCACTATTTTGCCTGTTGCGTGAATCATCCCTATTATCACCTCGCTGTTCACTGCTTCTCTGGTAATCATCTCTGTTGCCTCCTGTATTGACAAGGTATTGACTTAAAATGTCAGTCATTTTATGTGAATTAAAATGTCGCGGAAGGTTCTATGGAAGGTTCTAGAAAAGTCCGGAAGAAACCACCAAGGAAGGTGGAGTCCACATGGGACTCCACCTCCATGGCCGGCCAACCCTAGTGGGGGAGGAGTCCCAAGTGGACTCCCCCTTAGGGGGCCGGCCACCCCCCCCCCCCCCATATGGGAGGTGGAACTCCCACCTCTAGTGGGAGTCCTAGCTTGGCTAGGTTTCCCCTCCATATGGAAGGTTTTTGGTTCGGGTCTTATTCGAAGACTTGGATACCAACACTTGGGGTTCCACCTATATAATGAGGGGCATAGGGGAGGGGGCCGGCCACACCAAAGCCACAAGTTGGCCGCACCCCCTTGAGGCCGGCCAGCCCCTCCCAAACCCTAGCCGCCCCCCTCTCCTCCATATCTCCCGCGTAGCTTTAGCGAAGCTCCGCCGGAGTTCTCCACCGCCACCGACACCACGCGGTCGTGCTGTCGGATTCAAGAGGAGCTACTACTTCCGCTGCCCGCTGGAACGGGAGGTGGACGTCGTCTTCATCAACAACCGAACGTGTGACCGAGTACGGAGGTGCTGCCCGTTCGTGGCGCCAGAACCGATCGTGATCAAGATCTTCTACGCGCTTTTGCAAGCGGCAAGTGAACGTCTACCGCAGCAACAAGAGCCTCCTCTTGTAGGTTTTGGAATCTCTTCAAGGGTGAGACTCGATACCCCCTCGTTGCTACCGTCTTCTAGATTGCATCTTGGCTTGGATTGCGTGTTCGCGGTAGGAAATTTTTTGTTTTCTATGCAACGTTATCCTACAGAGGCCGGAACCGGGCGGGTTCCACATCTTCATCTGCGAGACCGTTGATTTCGACGGAAACGCACTGGTAAGTAATGTAGCTACGACCGCCGCCGAGCAGGACGCAACTGCAAAGATCCGATCCGAGTCGCTGGAGCTTTCCACGGAAGAATCCGCCTTAGACCTGGAAATTTCAAATTCTGGTTTTAGTAGCTGGATCCGCGCCTACGTTTTTGGTAGTCGGATCTGCACCTATATTTTTGGTTGCTGGATCCGCGCCTACGTTTTTGGTAGTCGGATCCGCACCTATATTTTTGGTTGCCGGATCTGTGCCTACGTTTTTGGTAGTCGGATCCGCATCTATATTTTTGTAGCCGGATCCATACCAAAATTTTGGTAGGTAAATCCGCACCTAAATTTTTGGAAGTCGGATCCACACCTAAATTTTGGTAGGTGGATCCGCACCGACAGGACCACTGCGACAATCAGTCTCGCACCGGCTCGACGGAACGCCGAAGAAAAACCGCCACGACCGACGTTGACTCCGCTCCAAACAGCTAAGTCCTATTTATATTTAATATTTTAATATTTTATGATCATGAGATTAAGATTGGTTCACTCATATCCTGAGTCTTTTACCGCTTTCACTGTTGGTCATATCTTTCCCACGATTTGCCTCGCGCTCGTGAAAAACTTTATCTTTGTTTTTGCCGCTTAAGGCTCCAGTACCCTGCAAAAATTCCGCTTTCGGGCGTTAGCTTAAGTTTTCTGGCCTACACGTTTTCTGTTGTTTATGTGTGGATTCCTTAGTAGTGACATCTCGGTACTTAAAGCCGGCCTCTGTTTCTGAGGTTCTTGATTGTTTCGCTATTAAGCGCTATCGCCTCAGCAGATGTTCTGTGTTTAAAGTTCGCCGTCTCGCGAAAAGTCAAGCATATGAACCAGAAGAACGGATAAACCAACACTTGCTTAAAACATATAAATTACATTAACTGTTCAAGATAGTCGAGTTTTTTCCGCCTTGACAGTTTTATGTTGTTCAACTGCTGCATAGTTTCAGCTTTAAAACATTTGTTCAAAGGCCGTTTTTGTTCCGCCTTACATTTGTTTGTTGAACATGATCAAAGAAACAATTTAATACAAATATGTTTTTATGTTTATGTATCAGGTACATGACACTTGGACGTACAACAGTCCCCCGAGGTTAGGCGGATCCATGGCGTGCACAGCTGGAAAAGCAACTTGAGTCTTGATTCCGCTATGCTTAGCCGGAACCAACCCTCGGGGGCTGCGGTTTGATCTTAGGTGAAAAGTGTGTTTCCTTTCGGGTATCAGTGCTGGAATTTTCCGCCTAGATGCTTGGGATTTACGCTATTCCTAAGTCACATATAAAGATAAAGCTACTCTAAGAGCACCAAGCCGGATTTTCAAGTAAATTCACCTTGGTGCTCGGGGGCTACATCGATGAAGTTCTCTTTGGAGCAACAAGCCGGAAATGACGCTTGGGGGCTAAGTTTCTGAGCATCGAGTCTCCTTGGAGCAAGCCGACTCAACGCTCGGGGGCTACATACATATGGCTATGTCAAGAAAATTTTCAAAGATGGCGAAAATCTGGCTAACTAGTCGGATCCGCACCTAATTTTTTGGTAGCCGGATCCGCACCTCAATTTTTTGGTAGTCGGATCCGCACCTATATTTTGGCTAGTCAGATCCGAACCTACATTTGGCTAGTCGGATCCATACCGAAGATTAAGTTGGATGCTGTCTCCGAAGAATCTGACCATTGGATCATGAAGTTTCCGACCAATACTTGGTTGGAGATATGAAGTTTGGAGTCCTTCAATATTCTCTATTATTCGTTCCAGCCAAAGGATGAAGATACATGCGCAAGCTGAGCTGGATGGAAGAACGGTGAATCTTGGAGAACTCCGGGGGCTACTGTTGTGGATATACTTCATAGGTATACCATCGACATGGTCCGATTCCGGCAAGCCCGGGTGGCCCACAGATGGTGGTGATGGCATATGGCCCACCGGGCGGCCCAGTTATTGTTGATCAAGATGGAAGATGTCCAACCCAGGAACAAGGAGCCGGATCCCAACCGACCTATGAGGTAGCCGGATCCGAACCGCCCTACGAAGGTAGCCGGATCCGAACCGCCCTACGAAGGTAGCCGGATCCGAACCGCCCTACGAAGGTAGCCGGATCCGAACCGCCCTACGAAGGTAGCCGGATCCGAACCGCCCTACAGAGGAACCCGGATCCGAACCAACCTGCAGAGGTACCCGGATCCGAACCGACCTACAGAGGTACCCGGATCCGAAGAGGTCTATGTCAGGAGTCAGATCCGTGAAGACCCATGAAGGAGGCCGGGTCCATGACGACAAGTTAGGAATAGGTGGATCCTTAACGTACACGGCAATGTAATATTCCGTAGTTAGGCAACTTGTATTCCGGGTAGGACTCTCCGTAGAAACCCTAGATCCGGGCGCCTATATAAGCCGGATCCCGGGAGCCCTGAGGGGAGATCTCGAGCTAGAGACGACAACCACAACTCATTGTAACAACGCGAAAGCGCCCAGATAATTCCAGACAAGCAGCAGTAGGCCCTGTCATCGTGCAGGTGTTCCGAAGCTGGGTAAATCGCGTACCACCGTCCCGAGAGCACTCCGCCCTATGGCCCCTACTTCTTCTCCCCCTCGTGAGGATCCCTCCTCCGAGGTACCGTCGATTAGGCAACGACACCACCACTGCCACCGCATATCTCCTTCTATATGTTGATGACATCATTCTTACAGCCAGCACCACCTCGCTCCTTCACCATATTATCCAATTCTCTATGAGTGATTTGGGTGCACTACATCACTTCCTTGGTGTTAACGTGCATCGTACGTCTACAGGGTTGTTCCTCTATCAACATCAGTATGCTCTTGACCTCTTAGAGCGTGCCAATATGTCCAAGTGCAAACCTACATCAACCCCCATCGACACCAAGTGCAAATTATCGGCTAATGATGGACCACTTGTACCCGATCCTTCTCAGTACCAGAGCTTAGCAGGAGGACTTCAGTATTTAACTCTTACCGGAGGGACTGCTCATCTTGGACTTCAGCTGCATGCGGGCTCCTCCTCTGAACTTGTAGCTTACTCGGACGTAGATTGGGCAGGATGCTCTGACACACACAAATCCACCTCTGGTTTTTTTGCTTTTTTCTTGGAACCAACATGGTTTCCTGGTCTTCTAAACGACAACACACCGTCTCTCGTTCTATTGCCGAGGCTGAGTATCGTGTTGTTGCCAACTGTGTGGCCGAATCCGTCTGGCTATGTCAACTGTTACTTGAGCTTCATCAATGTGCGTCTAAAGCTACTTTTGCGTACTGTGACAACATCATTGCCACCTATCTGTCGACTAATCCTGTGCAATATCAACGAACCAAGCATGTCGAGATTGATCTGCACTTTGTTCGTGATCGAGTCACCCTCGGAGAAGCCCGTGTTCTTCACGTTCCCACCAGCTCACAGTATGCAAATATCTTCACCAAAGGATTACCCATTGCCGTGTTCCAGGACTTTTGAACCAGTCTCAACTAGTTCCTAGCCTGGTTTGGGCTGGGGTGGGGGGGGGGGGGGGGGGGGGGGTGAGAGTTGTATTTGTATAGGTTCCTATACTCGTTCGGCTAGGATTAGGGTTTAGCCTCTCTCTACCCATCTCTTCTCTACCCCTCTCTTCTCTACCCCTCTCTTCTATATATACATGTACCCTTTGGTGATCAATACAACACGACATATATTCTGTTTGTCTTGTTCATGAGTGTAATTACCAAGTAAAAAAGACAAACCATTGATGTCATAGATCGATTCATAAAAACATTTGCTTGATTCTTGAATCATCGTCCTACCAATTCATTTCTCCTACTGCAAGTAAGAAACTAAAAAACAATTAGGAGCGCGTGAAGATTAATCATCGAATTAATTAGTTTCATGTGGAACCAACACTGAATTGATCAGGGACAAAACTTTGTATATACTATGTACACATCGCTTGGCAAGGCCATGTTCCTCGACTCTCATCGTATACACATCCCTCCTCTTGTCCAGTTGACCCGAAGAAACTATTACAGCCCAAAGCTGGCCGTGGAAGTTCTACACTGAATTGCTACTGTACTAAAACTTGGCTCGTAGTATGCACAGAAAATCGAACGCCATAAGGGCTTTGATGCTGATATTAGACAACGACGGCGGCCGGCGGCAATGTGGGCACGTCGCCCTGCCACGCCCAGACAATGTCCGCGAGGCCTGGCCGCACGTCCTCGGCGCAGAACTTGTTGAAGTCGAGCGCGTCGCCGGCGTCGTGCGCGAACTCGACCACCGTGACGTCCGCGGCGACCTCGAACACCTCGGCGGTGACCGCGAGCCTCCCGTTGGCTCCGTCGGCCTTGGCCTCCATTCTGATTCTCCAACCTTTCCCTCTGGTCGTGTTGTACCCGAGCGCCCGACCCACGGCCTCCAGCTTCTCGAACACGGCGGCCGCCGGGGAGTGGGAGGTGAAGACCGTTGCGGCTTTCTGCTCGCTCTCGAACAGGCCGGAGAGGTCGAAGCCGGAGGACATGGAGGATATGAGCTGGAACGCGTTGCAGGTCCGCGGGGAGATGGTGCCGTCGACGAGGATGCCGTTGTCGTCGTCGTCCCACTTCCTGGGCGAGGGTGATACAGAGGAAGAGGAGGAGGGGACGGGTTGCACGAAGCCCTTCCTGACCCAGGGCGTGAGCATGAGCTCGGGGAGGGTGACGCGCTTGGCGGGGTCGACGGCGAGCAGGCGGCCGATGAGGCGGCGCGCCTCGCCGGAGACCCAGGGCGGCATCTGGTACTCGCCCTTGAAGATCCTCTGGTACATCTTGGCGTAGTTCTCGTGCTGGAACGGGAGGAACCCGCAGAGCAGCACGTAGAGCACGACGCCGCAGGACCACATGTCCGCCCTGGCGCCGTCGTAGCCGCGGCCCCGGAGCACCTCGGGCGCGACGTACGCCGGCGTGCCGCACTGCGTGTGGAGCAGCCCGTCCTGCCGCAGCTGCTCGGGCAGCGCGGCGAGGCCGAAGTCGGTGACCTTGAGCCGGCCGTCCTCGTCGAGCAGCAGGTTCTCGGGCTTGAGGTCCCGGTGCGCGACGCCGCGGCTGTGGCAGAAGCCGACGGCGGAGATGAGCTGCTGGAAGTAGCGCCGGGCCGCGTCCTCCGTGAGCCGGCCGCGGGCGACCTTGGCGAAGAGCTCCCCGCCGCGCGCGTACTCCATGACGACGAAGACGCGCTCGCGGCTGGCGAGCACCTCCCGGATGCCGACGACGTTGGGGTGGCGCACCATCCGCATGATGGAGATCTCGCGGCGCAGCTGCTCCACCATGCCCTCCGTGCGCCGGAGCCGCGCCTTGTCGATGACCTTGATGGCCACGCTCTGGCCGTCGCGCAGGTCGCGCGCGTAGTAGACCTTGGCGAAGGAGCCCTGCCCCAGCATCCGGCCCAGCTCGTACCGGCCCAGCACCAGCTTCCGGACCTCGCCTTCTTCCCGACCTCTCGCCATTGCTGGCCGCGCGCAAGATCGAAGAGCTTTGTTGGTGGTCACGCGCGCGCTTGGTTGTTGTTGACTGCTGCTACTACTACCACTGGTGAGGCTCGGCCGTCGCGGATTTAACTAGGCGGCGTCATGGTGGCAAGTGGCGGTCGGCACGTCGAATTGGTTGCGCGATGATGGGGATGGGCACATGGGTTCGACGGCGGCGTTGCTGGTTTGAGGAGAGCGGCACACCGGATCGGCACCGTTGGAGAGCGCTGGACGGCCGCTTATTTGTAGTGTGCTGCTGGCTGGGCGGTGCGCGGGACGAGAGGAGGCGCGCAGGTGGCACGGGCCAGGTGGGTTGGGGACGTGGGGCCGGGTTTGAGCAAGACGCGCCATGGGAGTGACGGAGTCAGCTTTGGGAGAGTGGTAGAGGAAGAATCTGCCAACTAGCTGGGCCGTTTCCTTCGCACGTTTCGCGTTCAACGAGATACTGATTCCAGGCCTGTGAAACCCGGGCCATATTCTTTTCCACTGAAACATCCGGCAGCCTTCCCTAGTGGCTGGTGGCTGGTGCCAACACGTTTGCTTCGTGCACTCCGTTCTTTATGTGAACCGGATTCTTCTGTTTTTTAGGATGGTTTTACCAATGTTGGTTTGAAACTAGAATATCTTCACCGGTGACCCCAAAAACCCTCAAAGAGTCTTCGAAGGTCTGGGCTAAAAGCGGCTCGCACCGGTGCTCCCCAAACATTGCTGGCGTGAATTGCGGCTCTGGTCCCGTAGTGTCTGTGTGGGGCCCGAGGGAGGGGGGAGGGGCACGAAAAAAAGCGTATAGGGTCGTCCTAGCAGCGACGCAACGTCATCCAGCCCACCCCTCCTTGCCTTAGCCGCGGTTTCTCTCCACCACGTATTTCTCACCCATTGTCGTCTCCCCGCATCGATACAGATAGCTCTTCCCAAGGCCGCGCAGAAATGGATCTCTCAGGCCGCATGTACCGCTAGTCTTGCCGCGCTTTGCCGCTCCCTCCTTCAACATCTATCACTAGTGGTGCCTGCAGCGTCGCGCATACCAACCATCCCCAAGACTACACGTGAAAAAAACGAATAGGGCCGTCCTAGCAGCGACGCAACGTCATCCAACCCGCCCCTCGTTGCCGTAGTCGCGGTTTCTCTCCACCATGTATTTCTCACCCACAGTCATCTCCCTACATCGATGGAGATAGCTCTCGCCAAGGCCGCGCAGAAACGGATCTCTCAGGCCGCCTGTGTCGCTAGTTTCGCCGCGCTTTGTCGCACCCTCCTTCGACATCTATCGCTAGTGGTGCCTGCAGCGTCACGCGTACCGACCATCCCAAGACTACCGACGAGCACCACATCTGTTGTCGTTGGACTGCCCCACCAGAAGGAGCAGTCGGCCTTCTGTCCATTTGTTGAGGCCACACCATCCCAAAGTTGCCGCACACACAAGGTGTTCGGTGCATTGACTAGATGAGTGTTTTTTCCTAATTTTGGTCAGTACAAACTAGCTATGGTTTAAATATTTGATTGCTTTGTTGGGTGATGTGTAGAAATGGATAGCGACAATGAGATGATAGTTCAACAACGGATGCAAGAGGAGGCCGAGGCGGTAGCCGAGAGGAAGAAACACCTCCTTCTCCTCGTCTCTCTTCTTCTCCTACTGGCGAAGCTGCTGTCGCCTCGAATTGGCGGTTTACTTAAGGAGAAAAGAAAGAATATAGACTGGCACCAGATGGTTAGATTCGAGTTGGTTGAAGACGATTATTTCAAGAACGATGCCACACATGGCCCCAAAACCTTTCGGTACCACTTTCAGATGAACAATGGAACATTCCAAAATATTGTGCAAGGTGTGCACGCGTACGATTCATGTTTCCTCTTAAAAAAGATTGGACTAGATTATATGGTTTCACTTCTAATATCAACAGCAATGCATGGCTTCTTTGAGGTGTCTTGAGTATGGATCTCATGCAGATGATCGGGATGATTATACTAGCATGGTTGAGTCCATGGCCTTCGAGACCGTGTACAGGTTTTGCCGGGCGGTGGTGGCAGCGTTTGGGTCGCACTATCTCAGGGAACCCAATGAAGAGGACACAGCTTGGATTTTGGCTCGAAATGAAGCAAGGGGATTTCTAGGTATGCTTTTAAGCATCGACTGCATGTATTTGGGTTGGAAGAATTGTCCGTTTGGTTGGAAGGAATATACAAGGATCACACTGGATAGTGGAGTGCCGTGCTTGAAGTCGTAGCTAACTATGATCTGTGGAGTTGACATGTTTTTTTTGGTATGGCTGAATCACACAATGACATCAATATTCTCTAATGCTCACCAGTCTTCGGTAGAATTGCTGAAGCCCATGCCCCTGCGATCAACTATGAGATAAATGACCACACATACAACAAATGATATTACTTGGTGATGTCTCCCAAGTGTAGGCGATCAATTGTATTACCTTTCAATATAGAAAATGTTCTCGAACCCATGAAAAGCTCAAGATATTGGTTAGCAAGTTCAACTGAAAAAGTAATAATAAAGCAGTAGTTTTTGGGTTTTTGGTTTATGTTTGCAAGTAAGTAAATAACATAAAGTAAAGTTTGCAGTAATATAAATGCTTTTCCAGAGAAAGCCCAATCTTCATTGCAGCAAGAGGACAAGCTCAAGTGTGTAAATATATGTGACAAATATTCCCAGGAGCAGCATGGCTTTACTTAGCATACAAATTTCCAAAATGGCATATATGAGTATCTTGTCAAGTTTTATTCTTATTGGACGGAGCCTAAACTAGGTGTAGCCATATTCCTATGCTACAAAAACCCCTAATGATTGTTCCGAAGGCCATTTGCAGGATCACCTAGGGATACATTTAGACATAAATATCCAATCATTCCATAAAGTTCTAAGGTCCCGGATCAAGAACCCCCTAATAATAACGCCAAGTCTAAGGAATAGGTTTTTGTCTCTCTCTCTCTCTCTCTCTCGTTCCCTATCCTCTTTATTACTCTAAGGCGCAACCCTATGATCCCATAAATCTGAAGTACGACGTTCGTACATTACCATCATAGAATCACATGCAAGATTAAAACTTGACTAAATATTCATTACATACTATAGAAATCATAACCAATTCATCATATGCCTCCAGTAATAACGGAAACTACTCACAAGTGTCAAACATGATCATGATCTGCGGGGTATGAATTACAACACAATTTGAAAGAATAACTTCGCCACAAAAATAATGACAAGATACCAAGCACAAGCATGCACACAACACTTAAAAAATATCCAGTGTTCAATCTACCACAAACTATGAGGGGGACGATGTCGAATCTCAAGATGGAGATGGTGTTGATTGTGGTGTTGGTGAAGATGGTGATGAAGATGCCCACGCCAAGGAGTGGTTGGTGATGATGATGTCGGCGATTTCCCACCGGAAGCAGCAGCAGGATGGCAGGATCAGACCCCTCCCGAGGTGGAAGATGGGTTCCGCCTCTGCCGATGCCTTAGAAAATTCTAGGAAAAATATGACGTAGGTTTATGTTCGGGACGGAGCCGTACATAAAAAATACGGACACGAGGCGACGCTCGACGAAGGAACGGGCCTAGGTGGCACAACCCAGGGTGGGGTCCGCGCCACCAGGTGTCGTTCGGGACTAGCGGGCCCCCTCATGTGTTTCTCGTGCTCCAGCAGCTTCTCGTACAAAAATATTGACGCTGTAAAAATCCCCGAGCTTTTTGAGTTATGTAAGGTCCCTGAAACATCAAAATACGGAAAAGGAGGTTTTCTGCCTCCCAGAAATTAAATATCAATAAAAGGGATTTTATAGGAAAGTCCCATAAATCATCTAAAAATGCATAAATAATGAATGATCAATGCAAATAACTATGTAAACTACTCCTATATGATGCTCCTATGATGATAAAAAATGCACGTATCACTTGGCTGATGGAATTTATCCTCCATGGGTGAAATTTGTGAAGACAATCTCCACCCTTTTACTGAGAAGATGGCATGTTAATCATAGTGCCAGGAAGCCTGTAGGAAGGATGTTGAGTGTAAATTTGGTGTGTTACAAGATCGTTTTGCTATTGTCACGTACCATGCTCTAACATGGTTTAATTCCCATATGTGGGAGGTGATGAATGCCTACCTGTTCATGCACAACATGATCATCGAGAGTGAGTGCGCTGATTCGAAGGCTGCCGATATGACCTTTGAGAGTCGGGGGAATCTTGCAGAAGTTGATCATGAGGTGCTGGACGAGTTTGGAGCTTTCATCGCCATGCATCAAGAAATTCAATTCGTGATGAGTAAGTTCATCACCAACGTCGCGAGGGGCCATAGGGAGCGGCAGAGAAGCAGCAGGAGGGGTAGCGGGGCTGTGCGGCTTAACTTGGTCGTCGGTGGCGGTCCAGGGTAGGTGGCAGTCGCCAGCGGAGAGGCGAATGAAGGTTCAGCCTAGCAGTTGGCCGTGCACGCTGTCCGTTTTACATCACCTTCAAAAACAAAATACATGACTACATAAATCCACGTCATCTGTTAAATACTATCTTCATCTCAAAGCTTAAGGTTTATATTATTTTTGAATAATCAAACTATGTTAAGTCATTAACATACAAAATCAATATTATTAGGTAGATAATGAAATATATATTTTTATGGTATCTACAAAATATCATATATATGTTGATATTGTTTCTAAAAGTTTGATCAAACTTTATTTGATTTGATTTTTCAAAAAAAAACTTAAGCTTTCCAATGGAGGTCGTTCTTAGACCTTTTGTGTTGGTCTTCATTGTTGCTTTTTTATTTATTTTGGACATTGTGTGCATTCTAGTTACGCAAAGACTGGGTGTAATGCTCAAATATTTTTAAGTAATAAAACGTCATTTATCAAAATACCTACTCTGTATCTTTTGTGCGACATGCCATAGAAGTTAATTTTCATCGGCAAGCATATTAATTATAGGTCATCAGCATCTCCCTCACTGGTAGAAAAAGAGGCTTCCGTCCAGCCCCTTTAGTCGCGAAAATATAGGAACCGCGACTAATGGAGTCTTTAGTCGCGGTTCGGGAGGCGAACCGCGACCAAAGGCCTGGGCCCAGCGCGCTCGGTGGCCAGCTGGTGGACGGGGTGGGGGTGGGCTTTAGTCGCGGTTGGCCAGGCCAACCGCGACTAAATGTCCTCAGGCCTGGCCCAAAGGCCTTTAGTCGCGGTTGGCCAGGACAACCGCGACTAAAGCCCCTCCCCTATATATACCGTTCAGCCCACAACACTTAGCCATTTGGTGCCACTTCTCTTCACAAACTTCACAAGGGGGTGTAGGTTTGCTTTTGGCTCCTCTTATGCACACAAGGTGTTTGATGAAATGCCCCAAGAGCATGAAACCAACATGATATGAAGTGTCGGAGCCACACTTGAGCTTCCTCATTTATTTTTTCCTCCTCGATCGCGGTTAGCAACTTGAACCTTTCATATGTGTCATTGATAAAATATGCATGTGTGTAGTTCATTGTTTAATTTCTATTTAGTTTAACAAATGCATGATGCATGGTTAATTATATATTTTATATTATAATAATGCAGATGAATCGGCAATGGATGTACGCTAACCGACTCTCCGGCGAATTCACTACGGGTTTGAAAGATTTCCTCGTAGTGGCTAATGCGAACAAGCAGGGGGGTTTTTTATCTGTCCATGTGTTGGCTGTAAGAATCAGAAGGTTTACTCTTCCTCAAGGGAAGTTCACCTGCACCTGATTCGGCATGGTTTCATGCCAAGCTATAATTGTTGGACCAAGCATGGAGAAAGAGGGGTTATAATGGATGAGTTATGCATGACTGTGCATGTATCGTGTCCGCAGGTTCCACTGGATTCTGCTAGTAATTCAATTTCACACCTCCACAGTTCTCATCCACGACTCTCTGAATATGGATCCGGCGCTTTGGGCCGACATGAGAAAAATGATGCAAAAGTAATTATTTTCATTCATTTGCGCTCTATATCGATCGGCCTATTTCGTTCATTTCCTAATATCAAGTAACTAATTAATAACTCTCTTGTTCATTTAATTTTCTTTGCCTCGTAGGGTTTGGAGACGGTTCGTAGATGAAAAGGTCGGTGAATTCAAAAAAGAGCTACAATTTAAAAGGGCGTGTCCTGGGATTTGGGGATATTCAGCCACCGGGGACCAATCTATGTGGATACTATGTTTGTGAGAGGATCCGAAGATACACCACTGAGCGGCAGCCGTCTGAGAACAACATCAAGAGGAATAACCTCCGGAAGACGCTTAGTCCAGAAGCTCGCTTTCGACCACTTCAAGAGGAACTAGCTGGATGGTTCGCGAGGGAAGTCATCGATCCTAGAGGAGAACACTATGTAGAGGACGTAGAACTTCATATGCACTAAATTATGTATGGAAACTTGTTCAAAATTGTATATGGTCATCCGATATTGAATATATATTGTATATTCCTCTTGAATTCTTTTTGGTTCTAATTTCAAATTTGTTTGAAATTGTATATGCATGTATGTAGTACCGTAGAATATGTGAAACTCTTTCAAAATTAAAACCCAAAAGAAATAAAACAATACAAATTAAAAAGAAACCAGATTTAGGGGGAGGGGGGGCTAAACCCTAAACCTCATGAGGCCTTTAGTCGCGGTTGGCCAAAAACGCGACTAAAGGTCCTCCGCTGGCGTCGCTTTGTCGCCCACGTGGACGGGCCTTTAGTCGCGGTTCGTAAGGAACCGCGACTAAAGGGGGAGACCCTTTAGTCGCGCTTAATTGGTCGCGGTTGCAATGGCAGTTGCGAACCGTGACCGGAGCCCTTTTTTCTACCAGTGCCTGCTTCACCAAACCAACGGCATCATCAGTTCATCACCCACCCCAGCCAGAAAACAAAACGGCCATGTAGCATGCCGACATGGCCATATATTCCCCGATCGAGCGAGAGCTGTCCAAGAAATCCAAAGGATCAGTCAAGCAAAGAATTGAAAAGATAACCAAGCGTCATCACGACGGAGACGCACGGGCGTCTGGTATCCAACAGGTCGCCGCTCCCGTATGGGCGTCACGTTGCCGCTCGTGGCTGCGACCGGTGCAGCGGTCGGCCCAAATAATTGAGCGAGGACACAGCGGCCTTCCCGCGACGGCGCAACATCCTGCCGTGCGACGTCGCCGCGTCGGAGAAGAAGACACGCATTATTGGCGCGAGGACACGCATTATTGTGTTGGTCCCAGCTGGTCCGGCCACACGGCATACTCTACGTGGGTTTCTCCGATGGCCAACGGTGGCCAGATGAACCCCTATCCGCTTAGTGCCAGTTGCCGACTCCTGGATCTCCCAAGAACCCTAGCCGTTCGGTTGGTGTACCAACACCATGGTCCACCCCATGATCCTCTGGTATCTGGATTGGGGTTTGCGTGAGCTTTCGCCAAGACGTCGGGTCATCGGTCATCTAGCTATAGCATCTTTAGTCGCATCCCTAAAAATTTGGAACGTACTTGGAGCAGCGCAGGATAAAAAGAGACCAAATCTGTAAAAAAAGATGCTCTTCTCAGCCGTGTCCCTCAAGCAGCGTCTAGACGCATGCATTTTAATAGAGGGGACCACCGCATGTGGAAAAAATCGGTGAGAGAAAATGTGAGAAAAGAGAATGACATGTGGAAACTAGGGGTTGTATGCATGCATCCGGACACTATTTTTGTGTCTAGAGTCTCTACTAGGGACACCTGATACAAAATGAGGTGCTATTTAGCTTTGGAGAACGCGACTGGAAAGCGTTTTTCTCAATTTCTTGTCCGCGGGTTTGGGGGACGCGACTGGAAATGCTCTGAATCTCGAAGGAGCCAGCGCAACGGATGTCTAGACAATCGGGAAGGAACCGATGGCTGCCTCATTAGCTTCGAAAGGACACACTGATTGTTGCATTATTGCAATTGGTTGATTGTACGAACCACTGCTAGCTAGCACCGATTCAATGGAGATTCAAAGGAAGAGAGGCTTAACGAGAAAGATGCCCATTTTCAGTACTACATCCGCCCTGGTGGGTTAGGCCTATGCGTATTCTTAGGTTATCAATTTAATCAACATAATACAAGTTATATACTATTATAAAATATATATCACTAGAAATTAAGCTCAGATGTTATACTTTCTAATTGTATAATTTTATGCTCTACAATTTATATTATGTTAGCCAAATTAACAACTTAGAGATACACGTAGGTTTAATCCACCGAGACGGAGGGAGTACAACATAGTGAAAGTTCGCACGCGGTGGCTCACAAGATAAATCCGGCAAATAAATATATGTACAAGGAGTAGCATCACTAGCTTCCAAAAAAATGTTTGGCTTATCGGCAACCATGTGCGATCGTTGGGCGATACAGGGTTCCAATGCACACGAGTCACCGTTGCCATGTCCTCTACCCTCGGCACCACTACGTACGGGCGGTTTCTGGTCTACTCTTGTTGGTGAGGCCGCTCCTCCATTGTCGTGAAAATACGTGGTTTCGATGGGGGTGTGTTAGTTTTCAGATGGCTAAACGATGAGTCTGAGATGACTTGAATTTCGCGAGTCATGTGATGAGTATATACTGTAGCGTCTTCAACAACCGTTTCGTGCTCTCCAAAATGAAATAACTCATCGTCGAGCGTTCGTTGATAGATAGCCATCGATGCATAGGCTTAGGACAAACCGTCTGCTCTTTAATATATCTTTCCAAATTCCAACATGTTAAAAGATTCAATGAAAGGTTTGTTTTGTAGGTAATCCGTTTTATAGAATCATTTAGATAATACGATTCTTCAAATATGAATACATTATGATCATGTTTAACCATCTTTTTAGCATGTGAAAAGAAACCTTCATCGATCACCATACTTGCTCACGACCACTACAGGAATGGGAGGCTATGCCGAGGGCCAGGCTATACGCCGACGGCCAAAAGTCGGGGCCGTCGGTGTATGGCCCGGCCAGGCCAGCCTGCCCTTTCAACACTCGGCGAAACGTGGTCGTCGGCGTAGCGACCTCTACGCCGAGGGCAGCCCTCGGCATATCTTTGGCCCTAGGCGTAGACAGGGCTACGCCGACGGCCACCCTCGGCGTAGGATATTTTTCAAATTTGTCTAATTTTGTAAAAATCATAACTAATTCATAGGATGTCAGAAAAATGCGTATGAGGTATCAAAATGTTCAGAAAAACATCCTCTATCCGTTTATGTCAAAATCATGCATATTTGAATCATGTAGAATAACATGTTAACATAGAAACAATTCAATCACTTTCTTATATGTTCTCAGGTTCCCGTTTTAGCCAGATGGCAATTTAAACGAAGTCAGAATATCTCGCGGAGCCGCATGGCATCATTTTATGTGTCCTAGTAACCACTCCAAAAGATGGAATTGGGATACGACAATTATTTTGGAAAACCCTTCACGAACAGGGCTATCAAGTCCGGATTTCTATGGCTTTTAGGGCAATGAGTAGGAAACGGCCCGTGACACCGCATAGTTTGTCGGAACAAGACCATATTTGGCACATGCGTGGTCCCTGGGATGGGAAGCAAGGCCCCGGGAGCGAATTTCCAATCCGACCCATGGGCAATGGTTTTTTCATTTTCGGGGTGCCAAAACAGGTTTTTTTTGTGAAGGAACTACATGGGGCGTATTTTAGTATTGCGCGAGACCTCTGCGTAGTGGTAGGACACCGCCTTCGCACCCCATATCACATGTCATATGTGCGCGCTAGCTATCTGGGAATCCATGCGGCTTCCTGCGGTGTCCCGCCGAATCCGCTGGAAAGTGAGCGGATTTGAACTGTTTTTAGGTCTATGACATATCAGTTTATGTGCTAATTTTTGTCCGTTTAGCGCGATGGTAAATGGGTGCACCAGCGCGCCCGGTACGGCCATACCGCATCTCCGTGGGGGCCCCTTTTGGCCAAATGACAATTTAAACAAAGTCAGAAAATCTCATGAGCCGCATGGCGTCATTTTATGTGTCCTAGTAACCACTCCAAAAGTCGGAATTAGGATACGGCAATTATTTTGAAAAACCCTTCATAAACAGGGCTATCACGTCCGGAGTTCTATGGCTTTTAGGGCAAATGAGTAGGAAACTGCCCGTGACACCGCATAGTTTGTCGGAACGAGGCCATATTTGGCACGTGCGTGGTCCCTGGGATGGGAAGCAAGGACCCGGGAGCGGATTTCCAATCCGACCCATGGGCGATGGTTTTTTCATTTTCGGGGTGCCAAAACGGGTTTTTTTGTGAAGAAACTACATAAGGCGCATATTAGTATTGCGCGAGACCTCTGCGTAGTGGTAGGACACCGCCTTCGCACCACATATCACATGCCATATGTGCGCGCTAGCTATCTGGGAATCCATGCGGCTTCCTGCGGTGTCCCGCCGAATCCGCTGGAAAGTGACCAGATTGGAACTAGGGCTACACTTTCCGTCGCTCAATAAATTCCGCAAAAAATGTTTTTAGGTCTATGACATATCAGTTTATGTGCCAATTTTTGTCCGTTTATCGCGATGGTAAACGGGTGCACCAGCGCGCCCGGTACGGACATACCGCATCTCCGTGGGGGACCGTTTTGGCCAAATGACAATTTAAACAAAGTCAGAAAATCCCGCGGAGCCGCGTGGCGTCATTTTATGTGTCCTAGTAATCACTCCAAAAGTCGGAATTAGGATACGGCAATTATTTTGGAAAACCCTTCACAAACAGGGCTATCACGTCCGGAGTTCTATGCCTTTTAGGGCAAATGAGTAGGAAACGGCCCGTGACACCGCATAGTTTGTCGGAACGAGGCCATATTTGGCATGTGCGTGGTCCCTGGGATGGGAAGCAAGGCCTCGGGAGCGGATTTCCAATCCGACCGATGGGCGATGGTTTTTTCATTTTCGGGGTGCCAAAACGGGTTTATTTTGTGAAGCAGCTACATGGGGCGTATTTTAGTATTGCGCGAGACCTCCGCGTAGTGGTAGGACACCGCCTTCGCACCACATATCACATGACATATGTGCGCGCTAGCTATCTGGGAATCCATGCAGCTTCCTGCGGTGTCCCGCCGAATCCGCTGGAAACTGACCGGATTTGAACTAGGGGTACACTTTCCGTCACTCAATAAATTCCGCAAAAAATATTTTTATGTCTATAACACATCACTTTATGTGCTAATTTTTGTCCGTTTAGCGTGTTGGCGAACGGTGCACCAGCCCGCCCGATACGGCCATTTCGCATCTCGCGAGGGGGCTGTTTTGGCCACATGGCAAATTGGGCGTCATATTTGGATTCCTCTAATTTTTAGGTTCAAATGATGATATGTATATTATATTTAGATTCCTCTCATTTTTCTGATCGATTTAGACATATTATTTGTGGAATTTTGATTTTCCGATTTAAAGATATTAATTATTCAATATTAAATAGAAAAAAAGACCAAAAAATAAATCATTTTATTTTTATTTGAATTCAATATTATTATTACTTATATATATTCATTGTTGTCTACTTAAGTAATTATTTGGGATTCAAAAATAAAGAAGTGTGCATCACGGTTCAAGGGTTAATAGGGTTGATATGCTATTATTATCAGCAAGAGGTGTCAATTCTATAATGGAAGCTCATCCGAATGGAACCAAGAAGTTAAGCGTGCTGAGGCTAGAGTAGTGTGAGGATGGGTGACCGACTGGGAAGTTTAACCATGATTGTAATTTGACATAAGATTAAGTGTAGTTAGAATTAAAAGTGTATTGGGTGAAAGATAAACAAGTAAAAAAAAGAAAAAAAGAAAAAATTGTGTAAAAGAAATTAAAATTTTAAAAATTTTAAATGTCTATGCTTAGGGTTTTGCCGTCGGCATATAGAAAAAAATAATTTTTTTCGAAATTTTTTTTTTTTGAATTTTTTTGGAAACGGAAAATTTGAATTTTTTAAAAGTCTATGCCGAGGGTTTTGCCGTCGGCGTAGCGTGCTACGCCGAGGGCCGGGCTACGCCGACGGCGATAGTGCCTTTGCCGAGGGACTTACACGCCGAGGAGCTATGCCGAGGGCGGCCCTCGGCATAGCCTACGCCGAGGGCCAAAGCATGCTACGCCGAGGGTTCCCGGCCCTCGGCATATAGCCCCATTCCTGTAGTGGACACGCCTTACCAACAGATCACACAATCTTCGAAAATTCAGTAGCAACTCGACACATCTGCTAATAAGGTTGCTTCAAACCTACAAAAGCACAAAACAATTAATTGCAGACAAGAAGCAACATGGACATCACGTTCTCCATGGCGTAAAACATGTCAGCTACAATACAAGTTCCACGCGGAACCAAGCGATGGTCCTAACATAGCCATATGATTTTAACGTATAGGCATATGAGCATATGTAAGACGTCTCAAGTTACTTTCCTCATGAAGCCATGACTGCAGTCTCTTCTCGACTCATCAACATCTAGAGTTACTTTCCCTGTAACACGACGGGACAAATGCCTAGGATTGCAACCGGAGATGATGACAGCCGTTGCAGTCGGTCACGAGGTGCTGGGCCTGAGATGGCGAGCTTCTGCAACACCTGTCCACGGCCCATTTGATACGCATACGACTATACGAGGCTGAAATGCAGCTGTAGAGAAAGAAAAAATAAAACAAACGACGGTCGCAGTCTACTTTGCCACATCAGGCCAAACAACCACCATAATCAAGATACAGTGAGCCAGCACACATTCTCGCTGTGATTATGGAGGCTGACATTTGGGCTCTGAGTATCCATCGTTGTTCATTGATCATGAGGAGGAGCTCTGAAGAGTGAAGCCTGAGGACTCTCTGAATGACTGCTGAGCATCGGCGGCCGCGTGAAATGTCTCCACCTTCGCATCGGACGCAGCTCGTCACCTGCGGCGGTGTCGACGTGCGATTCGCAACGTGGACAAGACGGTTGAGACGTCAGCAACGGCCAGTTCCACCGTTTTAAAATTTTGAAGGTGAGAAAAGTGGTATTCTCACTGTTTACATCACCCGTCACATCTCACACACCATTGTAGAACGCTGATAGTTTGGTTAGATTTTCAAACATAGGTCGTTGCCGGCAAAGCGATACAAGAGGTTGAAGACCAGCTAACAGGAACCGAAAATCAACAAGCACACAAAAGAGGGAATGAAAAACAGCTAGATCTTCGAGTCCATTGTCCCACCCTGCAGTACGGCTAAAGAAGACGCGAGGGGCATCCTTGAGGTATTCACCATCGCCAGCCTCCACAGGCCAACCCAAACCACAATGACATCCGTTTTCACCTCTGAAGAAAGCTCCCTCCTTTCCCGCCCTGGATCGGAGGTCGCCGCACCTGTCAAAAGGTACAGAACGCTCGAGCAAGCATGGACATTGTAAGCTTGCTGCCAGAGAAGAAGGCTCTGAGCACTCCCCTCGTCTCGCCGCCATCCATAGACTTCACCTTCGCCCACAACAGCAACTACAACACACAAGACCAAGCTGCCGGGAGAACACAAAGAAGATGCGGTGAAACCGCCACCAGCTACCTACCAGCCACCACCGAGCTCATCCGCCAACCCCGTTATCTCAAGGCGATGCCTCCAATAAGGGAGCGCGCCGAAGCGACACCGCCGCCCAAACTGAAGCTTTGGGTTTTCACCCGAGATAGGTAGGTCAGGGATGAAGGGAATATACCTCGATGTTGCCTTCAAGAATGAGACCGACGCCGACAGCTTCGTCGAAGTCGTGACTGCCACTGTCGGCCAAGAGTTTCCCCCAATCAAGAGCTCATGTTTCGGCCGCACCCACCAACCACCAGAACAAGATCCGTGGCTGGGTAGTTAGGTGGACAATGTGGGGAGGAGCAACCATCTTCATCTCATGCTAGAGGTCTGACGGGGCGGCCTCCGCATCGCTCCCCCGCCCAACTCAACGCCCACACGGCCCATGGCCACGACCAGTGATAGTGCTTATCGTAACGCCGACTTCACACTGTCGGGGAACACCAAGAGGAAGGTATGATGAGCACAGTAGCAAGTTTTCTCTCAGTAAGAAACCAAGGTTTAATCGACCAGTAGGAGAAAGACGTGACTTCTCAAGGTGTTACTGGCTGACTAGTGGCAGGGCGCACTACCGGCGTCAGCAACAACGTGAAACCTACACACAACACAACCAAAATACTTTGCCTCAACTTACAGTGAGGTTGTCAATCTCACCAATTTCGCTGAACACAAAGGATTAAATGTATCGAGTGGAAGAAGATGTTTGCAGGTAATTAAAGAGAGCAGAGCTTTGCAGTAAGTAACAGAGCATGATTGCAGTGGATGAATTTATCAGTGTAAAGGAAATGACCGGGGTCCAGAGTTCACTAGAGGTGTCTCTCCATAAAGATAAATAGCATGTTGGGTGAACAAATTACAGCTGAGAAATTGACAAAATATTGACCATACATGACAAGATGATTACTGTGAGATTCATTTGGGCATTACAACATAATACATAGACCGTAATCCAACTGCTTTTATGACTAATAATCCACCTTTCGGCTATTGTCCGAACCCCTTTCCGTATTAAGTTACAAGCAACATATTATCGCATTAAGCAATGTGTGTAAAGTGAACAATAGAATTATCCTTGGAAAAAATATTGTTTTTTCTCCCTAGTAGCAACAGCACATCTAGAATCTTAGAAGTTATTGTCATTCTTCCAGAAAACTAGAGGCATGAACCTACTATCGAGCATACATGCCCCCTCTTGAAGTCACAAGCATCTACTTGGTCAGAGTATCTACTAGCAACGGAGAGCATGCAAGATCACAAATAACATGTTGCATGAATATATAATCGACCTCAACATAGTATACAATATTAATTGGATCCTAGCAAACACAACATGTAGGATTACATAAGGATGATCTTGATCATGTGGGGCATCTCACAAGATCTAAACATGAAGCATAAATTGGAGAACACAACCATCTAGCTACTGCTATGGACTCATAGTCCAGAGATGAACTACTGACGCATCACTTCGGAGGTGGGCATGGCGATGTAGATGCATCCGGCAATGATTTCCCCCTCCGGCAGGGTGCTGGGAAAAGCTTCAGAACCCCCGAGATGGGTTCTGCAATGGCGGCCGCAACGGAACTTTTCGTGGATGGCGGGTCGGGTATTCAGGGTTTTCCCGAGTTGGTGAATAAATAGGCGGAGGGGTGATGTCGGTGGAGGCCAGGGTGGCCCACACCACCCCTAGGCGCAGGCCAGGGCCGGGCTAGGGCCAGGCCGCGCCTAGGGCAGGTGTGGCCGCCCTGCTGCCTCCCTTCGACTCCTCTCTGGAACCTGTCTTCGTTACGGTAAAATATTGACTTCGGTTTTTGTTTCGTCTAATAACGAGAATATTTTCTGTAGAACTTTTCTGAAATACAAAAATAGCAGAAAACAGAGAATTGGCACTGTGACATCTTTTTAATAGGTTAGTGTATAAAAGTGCAACTAAGTGTAAGCAAAACATATATGAATTGTGTAAAACAAGCATGGAGAATCAAAAATTATAGATACGTTTGAGACGTATCAGTCAGCAACACCCAACGCCAGCCACCCAACGCCAGGTCGCCGCCGTCTCTGCCATCCAGTGTCGCCGCCCTAGCTTCCTTGATCCCCGACCTGGGCGTAACGAGCAGTACCTCGCCCCGCGGCCACCCAAGCATCGGCGAGGCCGATCAGAGGGTGAGATGGAGGAGGTTCACGCCGTTGATCCACCAAATGCCGGGGCCACCCCCCACTCGGAGGCCTTCCTCCACACCGCCGCACCAGGGGTCCTGCGTGTAGATCCCCGCCGCCCCATCACCAGCCATGTTGGGATTCGCCAACAGCAGCCTAAGGAGGTGGGGAGGAGAAGGAGGGAGGGTGGAGGAGGCGGCAGCGACGGGGGTATAGGGTTTTCGCCCCCTCGGTCGCCTAGAGGAGACGACACACGAGGGGTACCGTTTTGTCGCCCACTGAAAGTTAATTCCGCCAGCTTGGTGTAGATCGTTGTCTAATTAATCTAGCCGCACTTTTTCTCCCAGGATTCAGTTAGTTTTCCTGGCCACGCGATCAGCAGCGCTGCGTCAGGCGATCGGTTTAGTGTTTGATGGGGACATGTTGATCATTGTGGTGATCTTGTGTTGATGAGAGGCAAGGCGAGGCCAAAGATTTGCAATTTTTTCGCCACTTTGGCTTTTGTCCACCCAGGATTCGTAGTTGCTTGACGGATGCCCCCAATATTGTGGCCTATCTTCTTCAGACCAGTGTTGGAGTGTCGTGTTGGGAGTGTTCGTTCGAGCCTCTTTGTGATGTCTTGTGTTAGTTAGAGTAGGTGCAGCCATGGTGTTTAGGTCTCTATTAGCTATGAGTGTGTTGTTTGTGTGGGTTCGGTCCTGTTGTTGTAAGTTTTCTCCTAATCACTAAACACTCTCTTCTTAATTAATAGATTATGTAAAGCTTTTGTCTCCGTTTAAAAAAATGACAGGCAAGGCTTGCTTGTGACACAATCTTTTTTTCTAATGGTTTCACATATTCCGGAGTGGATTCACATGGTTTGAGGGGGATTAAATCCCACCTAAGGCCTCGTTCAATCACTAGGTGCCTTGAATCAATCTGGATTGGCGCCCGCTCCTGGTTTTCTACTTGGCCCGATTTGTTTTCCATCCCACGAAAATTAAGTTTTCATCCCTACGGGTAAAATTATCCCAACCAATCATGTCCTTCTTCTACTAACATAGTCCGGAAAAATCCATCCCCTCTTGACGTATGGAAAGATATCCACAACCGCCATCGTGCCAGAGAGCGAGCAAAGGGGTGGGAAGATAGAGAAGAACCGAACATTGGAAACATGCAATGGATTAGGGGAAAAGGATTAATGGGGTGGTTGGGGTTTGGGTGGATGGTGGAAGGTTGGGTTTAACCCAATCCATGCATGGATGGAATTCATATCTGAATTCAAGCCAATCAAAACGAACGAGGCCTAAGTCAAAATTCTTCCTAATCCTATCCAATACACTTGAGAAGTATATCAACCCAATAAGGCATAAGCTGGGTTGTGAACTTCAAACCTCTTACTTGTTAGTTCGTGATCAGCTTAAGTTTAAGGAAATAAGGGGGTCAAACATTATAGTCGACCAAATAGTTAGTTTGTGTGGAGAACCAAAGCTAGCTAGGCTAGTCATCACAGATATATTGCTTCAAAAGAGTGTTACAAGACCAGGCCCTTGTCCACCCTTTCAGGTTGGCATCGATCATGATATATAGTTTGTTACATCAGAAAAGAAGACAATGATGACATAAGTACTTGAACAATTGCAATTGAGTCTACAAGCATGTCGACCAAAAGAGGAGACAACACACAATCACATGTACGTTTGAAAAATGCCACTAGACACAGTCGAAGGGTATCACAATACTGAAATCTTCCAAATGCAAGTCCACCTGTACACCAGTCAATGAGTGTATCGGCTTTGTCGAAGGGCCTTGCACTACCGAGACACCATTGCTGATGAGAAGTGAGCAATCCCTTTGAAGGGCATAAAAATGTCGAGAATCCACTAGACTTCACGAACCATGACCAATAGCTCTGCCATAGGGACAACAGAGAGCACATGTAGGGGAGTGAGTGACACTTACGCATCGATGGTGACCTATCAACCGTGAATGCAGTAGGAACATGAAGCTCGGCACCGTGGCACTGGCCATCACTGTCAGAAGTCGCTGAACTTGCACGAAAAATAGCAAATGTAGAGCAGCGCCACTAGAGATTTCACAACCTACCGAGAACACGAACGAGGGCACCAAATGGCAGGACCACGAGGAACCAGCTCGTTGCCGGATACATTCAAATTTGGCCACCCGAGCAGCACGCGCGGTTCCGTCACAATGGCTTCAGGAGAATGACACCAGTGGCCCCATCATCGCTGGGCTTTTACCTGGAACCACCATTGTTGGTTGTGCACCTTCCCCTGCGAAGGGCAAGAACAAGAGTCCGTCGCGACGCTTTCAAGAAGATGGATGCCGCTAGCGGGCACCGTCATCACTAAGATTTCGCTCAAACCTTGCCTATATGCCAACCGCGAAAGCCTACCAAGAATTTGTGGCCAATGGAGCACCTCCAAGAACCACGCCTCCAGTGAGGGTAGAATGAATATATATTTTATTGGAGTCATCAACATAGAAACTCACTGTTCATCTTAGAAGCACATGCTCCTTGCTTGGAGCCACTTCATCCTCTCTTTGGCCAAACAAAATCCCTAGGTCTACAAGATTTATTTCTCCAGCTAGGGCCCTAGACCAATTTTAAACTTATTTGATGGTGGTGGCCAGCTAACCTGGAGTAAAGGAAATACCCAACCAGTGGTATAGTCTTAATTATTTTCCCTTTTATAGTTTCCAACTTCGTGGTTGCTATACTTCTTCTGTTGGAGGGACCCTTGGAATTGTACGGGTGTGTTTCTGCCAAAATAGAACGCACCTTGCATAACTTATGGTTGCCCTTTGTCCCCTTTTTTATTTTTTTTGCAATGCACCCATGAACTACTAGTAGAAGATATAAAATGCACTAGCGCACAACTTATCGAGCAGGTTATTTGGTGCTCGTATTAGATCATGGACTAAGTGTGAGACAATGCAAACATAAACAAGAAAGAGAAGATTATGTCTGAATCATTTAAGAATGTGAGGGCTGCGTGCCACCGGTGAATTCCCAGCACCGTCGGCGCCAAATGCTGCATCAACACAGACCCCATGCCGTCGAAGCCCCGCGCAGGACAAGCGGAAAATGCAGGAAGAAAAGGTAATAAATGAATATGGCCCTCTCCTTGTCCCCAGACCCATGTGTTTTGGTTGCACGGGACTCTGCTTGCTCGAACGTATCCATGCTGTTCCGGCTCCTGAAGCTTCCGCCCCGTCCGTTTCGCCTCCGTGGCCTTGGCGGTGGTTGGTGAGTCTGGTGACTCGGCACTCTCAGTGTCCAGCACTCCCTTCAGAAAAGATCTCATTCAGGGTTTACTTTGCCACTCCCGTCGCTCTGTCTCGGATAAGCTTTCCTAATCTTGATCGGCCGAGCACTCTGCCGTCTAATCCATTTCGTATATATATCCTGGGAAAGGAAACGCATGTGCAAAACCCGTTGTCGATCTCGACGGCTTCCTAATAAATTGCAGTTTGCTGCATTGTACTCCGCATATGAACACCGATCCAAATCTTGCACGGAATAATACGGAACAGCCGGGAGGTTTTGTTCCTGTCGATCCGCAACAGCACCTGTAGAGGCAGATTGGACTTTCTTGCAGGAGAGAAACTGCAGTGTCTCCTTTCTTCGCAGGTTACGGCCGTTTCGGCATCAAGAATCTCTGCTAGATGTGTCTTACGCCAAGCTCTCAAGAACTGATGTGTCTCCTTTTCCACTGGTGGAAAAAGGGCCTTTGGTCGCGGTTCGCAACTGCCATTAGTCGTGGTTACGCAACCGCGACCAAAGTAGCACGACTAAAGGCCCCCCCCTTTAGTCGCGGTTCCTTACGAACCGCGACTAAAGGCCCGTCCACGTGGGCCGCAGGCGAGCGCCAGGGTGGAGGACCTTTAGTCGTGGTTCTTCTGGCCAACCGCGACTAAAGGCCTCCGCAGGGTTTAGGGTTTAGCCCCCCCTCCCCCTAAATCTGGTTTCTTTTTAATTTGTATTGTTTTATTTCTTTTGGGTTTTAATTTTGAAGGAGTTTCACATATTCTACGGTACTACATACATGCATATGAATGTACAATTTCAAACAAATTTGAAATTAGAACCAAAAAGAATTCAAGAGGAATATACAATATATATTTAATATCGGATGACCATATACAATATATATTCAATATCGGATGACCATATACAATTTTGAACAAGTTTGCATCCATAATTTAGTGCATATGAAGTTCTACGTCCTCTACATAGTGTTCTCCTCTAGGATCGATGACTTCCCTCGCCAACCATCCAGCTAGTTCCTCTTGAAGTGGTCGGAAGCGAGCTTCTGGACTAAGCGTCTTCCGGAGGTTATTCCTCATGATGTTGTTCTCACACTGCTGGTCCCGCTCATTGCAGTATCTCCGGATCCTCTCACAAACATAGTATCCACATAGATTGGTCCCCGGTGGCTGAATATCTCGTCCGAGACCGACATTTTAAATTGTAGCTCTTTTTTGAATTCACCGACCTTTTTATCTACGAACCGTCTCCAAACCCTACGAGGCAAAGAAAATTAAATGAACAAGAGAGTTATTAATTAGTTACTTGATATTAGGAAATGATGAACGAAATAGGCCGATCGATATAGAGCGCAAATGAATGAAAATAATTACTTTTGCATCATTTTTCTCATGTCGGCCCAAAGCGCCGGATCCATATTCAGAGAGTCGTGGACGAGAACTGTGGAGGTGTGAAATTGAATTACCATAAGAATCCAGTGGAACCTGCGGACACGATACATGCACAGTCATGCATAACTCATCGATTAGCCACATACCATGCATGGAGTAAACAAAAGAGAATGTGCTCAAGACAGAAACACTCACCCAAAATGGTAAGGAAATAGAATATCACTTTTGAGTTCCTGTTTTCTAAAAAACCGCCACAGGTCATCCTCCACGTCGGCGGGGTGGTGTTCTAACACATATGAATTAACGATTTGTGGGTCAATGAACCCAACATCATGGATGTTCCTTATTCGCATTTCCCGCTTCTTCATTCTGCATAATAGCGTACACAACAAGATAGTTAGGACAATATATATATATATATATATATATATATATATATATATATATATATATATATATATATATATATATATATATATATATATATATATAGTGCAGGCAATGAACGAGATGGGGTAGAAATTAATAAATCACTTACGTAACGTAGCAGCGATGATAGATTTGTCGAGGTCGCGCAGATTGAACAGCTGGAACAATTCACTCCGATGAATTGTTATATAGTAATGTTTGAAGTGATGCTCATATCTAACTTCCGCATAAATATAGTCTTTGGCGTTTTTAAGTTTTATGTAACCCTTGTACCAATTTAGCAGACCTTTCATTTGTCGAGGTAGATCCTCTTCCTGCGCAGGCTCGACGAGAGGGCCATTCTTCACATATGTAAATACTACGTCCTTCATTGGCGCCTCATCAAGGCCTAACAAAGGTTGCACGAAGAGTGATACCTAAGTCGGCCGCTTGTTCTCTGGCACTCGTTACAGTCAATCCATGTGCTGCCGTAGCTGCTATGATATCGGGGGCATCCGGACCGGCGGCTTGCACTATGAGCGGGGCGATCGATTGTTTACTTTGTTCCCCGAGCTGGGCAACTTCTTTCCCCCTTTCTAATTTTTTCTCGGCCTCCTCCAAGGCTTTCTTCTCCGCCAACTCTTGGTTCCTCTTGAACGCAAGTGCTTGCCTACGAAGTTCACGTAAATAGTCGTCAGGCAGATTCTTCGCGGCTTGGGACGGTGTGTTCAAAAATGACTTAGCCCAGCTCTTTTCCTTGTCAGAAAATACTTGCTTGGGCTCGGGCTCTCTTTTCTTCTTGCAGTCCGCCTTCCATTTCTCATAATCAGCAGCCGCGTGTGCGTCGACTTCCTCGGCACTACGTTCCCAAGGCCTTGTGGGGAGAGGCTTCAGTGATGGCTCTGGTATCTTTGTGGTTCTAGGTACATAAGGGTCCGGGTTAATAACCCAGGACTGCTTCTGCTTCTTCGCCGAAGGTGGATTGGGGGGCGGTGTCTGATCACCCGCCGGACGAGGACTGGGGGGCGGCGTCTGCTTACCCGCCGGAGGTGAATTGGGGGGCGGCGTCGGCTGACGTGAAGGAGGTGTAGGTGAAGCACCACCACCACCACCGCCACCGCCACCGCTGACATAGGCATCCCAAATGGGCCTGCCAAAGATAGTACCCGGGGTTTATTGAAGGCCCACTACCCGAAGAATAAGAAGATTCGGGAGCCCAAGATATATTAAGGAAATTAGAGTTGTAATAGGAAAGGTTATTTGTAATCTGGCGGGATGAGTTAGAAACCGTCCCGGACTCTGTAACTTGTACAAAACGAAACCCTCGGCTCCGCCTCCTATATAAAGGGGGAGTCGAGGGACGAAGAGATCATCGAATCATTGTTACAAACCCTAGTTTTCATAATCGTCGAGTACTTTTCGGCTGAAACCTTCGAGATCTACTTGCCCTCTACTTCTAACTAAACCCTAGCCTACAATCCATAGGCATTGACAAGTTGATACCTTGTCAATTGGCGCCGTCTGTGGGAACTAGAGGCGTAAGGATCTGATCTCGATGGCACGTTCAAGATCTTCGACATCGTCAACCGCAAGCAACGCAATGGATCGAGGTAAACAGATCGCTGCTGGTCCTGTCGATTTTGTTCCTCACCCACCCTCCCGTTTGGATGCATATGCGTATCTGGCGGAGCCCATGGAGATGACGTTCGGAAGGTTTCACTTTCGCGTCGAGAAGGAAGGATCGTATCGTGTCGAAATTCCGATTTCGTCGGGATCGTCGGCGGTCGATTCCGATTTTTCAAGCTATACATCGTCAACCGAGTCAGGAGAAGAAGAAACTTCGTCGACACGCTACGTCAGCACCAGAGCAAGAGAGAAACTCGCCAAGATCTTCAACGACATGTCGTTTGAGTTATCTGCGGACTCATATATAAGCGATGGCTCAAGCGATGTCGACAGTTACGACTTCATCGACAAATCTATCACAGTGGGCAAGGTCTTCATCAATCTCAACGATGATGTCACCAAACCCAACATAGATCTGAGTACAAAGTATCATCAGATTTATGCCATTGAAGATCAAGAGGAAACATCTGAGGCTTTCGACGATCTGGGAAATCCATACGTCGATCCCTCCAATCTGCGACAAGGCCTGGGCAATAAATACGTCGGGCCGCAGCCGCGAGACAGAGTTCAGCTTTCGCAAGCAGCGTGGGATAGAGCCACGAGAGCTATGAACGGTTCAGAACCAATGGCCACCACAGCCACACCAGAGGAATTGCAAGCATATCAATATAGACTCGCACGAGCTGCAAGAGAATTGGAAAAACAGACAGCTGAGTTAAACAGAAGAAAGGAAGCAGCTTCTGCATCTAGCAGGAGGAGGGCAGATCTAAGTCGACAATCTAGAACTTCGGGTGATAGCCACAGAGAGGCGCGGAACAGAGCAAGATCAAGGTTGCAACATATACCCGAAGCAGAAAGAGAGCACTTGGTCCAAAACCTCGACATGTCCTTCATGTCGATAGATACAAGAGGAAACATCATCCCTAAGACACCAGAGGCTGGGTATATGGCGACACATGCTTTTATCCTCGCATCTAAACCACCTCCAGGTGATCCAAGGGAGACACTATATAATATGGCGGTAACAGGAGTTGGAGCTATGGGGACAGCGTTTGTATCAACGCCTCCCGAAGGAGCGGCACGGCAAAATAGTCCACGACCTGCAGCAGCAACAGCGGCAGCACCTGAAGGACCAAGTGGAGCAAGAGACACAACAGCACAAGCAAGGGTCGACAGAGCGCGGCAAAGCAGACGGGATCATCGGCAATCTCCGGAGCTTAATGACGAAGATATGTGCGGCTTGCCATGCTTCACGAGGAGAGTCCGAAAAACTCGAGTCCCCTCAGGATTCAAGTTACCCGACAACTTCAAGAAATTCGACGGCCTTCAAGATCCAGAGGATTGGCTAGTTGATTATCTCGAGACAGTGAAGCTCACAGGAGGAACCAGGGCAACAGCTATGCAAAGCATCCAGGTGCATTTGAGTGGAGCCGCACGATCTTGGATAAAGAAACTCACTCCAGGATCTATCGACAGCTGGGAAAGTTTCGAGGATGTGTTCGTCAAGAACTTCAGATCCACGTGCAAAAAACCTGCGTCGTTAGAGGAGTTAAGAGCATGTCGACAAAAGCCAGATGAGCCAATGAGAAAGTACATCCAAAGGTGGAATATCATCAAAAACTCGGCAGAAAATATATCTGACGAGAGAGCAATAGATGCGTTTGTCGCAGGAATCAGGCGTGGAGATTTTGTCGAGGACTTAGGAAGGACCAATCCAAAGACAGTATCTGCGTTAATGGAGATAGCAAACAGATGGGCAGATGGAGAAGACGCTGTCCACAACAAACGGCACAGGTCGCCAGAGGAGGACCGTGGTCGAAATTATCAACCGAGGCGACGATTTCCTCGGCAGTACCCGAACTATGACGCTCCAGGGCAAATTTCGGCAGGTTTTCGGGCAAACACAGGAGGAAGCAACAGAGATGATTATCAGAGAAGCAGTGAACAGCGAGGCGATAACAGGGATGATTCTCGCAACAACAGACAAAATAGCGGGCCTAGGTTCCCAAGGCCTTTCGTGTCCCCTGAAGAGATGATGAATGGGCCGTGTCAAATGCACTTTTTCCTCGACAGCAACGGTAAAAGACAGTCGGTGGCACCTGCAGAAGACATCGAAATTTTCAGGCAATGCTAAGATATGCAGAGAACGCTAACGCGCGGGCAACACAGAGAAATCCTCGAGAACCCAGAAGCGAGATTCACTTGCCGCTCCTCCCGCGATTACAGACGACAATCGGCATCAGCTCAGAATAGCGGCAGCACCTCCACCACCACCTTATGTTGATCCTAACTCCAACGGAGCGGTGTCAATGATTCAGAAGGGAAGGCCGTCCAATAGAGCTCAGAAAGTAATCTCACGACAGGTGTTTATGGCAGAAAAAATGCCTCCACCAACAGTTGAGTATCTTAATTGGTCAGGACAAGATATTGGCTTCACAATAGCAGATCATCCGCAGCAAGTCCCTCGACCAGGGCAGTCAGCACTTATTCTGCCAGCAGTTATCGCAGGATTTGATGTTTCTCGAGTGTTCATAGACGGCGGCAGCAGCCTAAACCTTATGTATGCAGATACATTGAGGAAGATGAACATATCCTTAGCAAACTTGAAGCCAACAGACACAAGGTTCCACGGCATCACACCGGAGAAACCAAGTTATCCATTGGGGAAGATCAATCTCGACGTTCAGTTTGGGACCCGAGAAAATTATAGAATCGAGAGGCTGGAATTTGAAGTCGTGGATTTTCCGTCGCAGTACCACGCTTTGTTGGGACGACCAGCATATGCTAGATTTATGGCGGTGCCACACTATACATACCTGTTGTGGAGATTGCCTGGACCAAAGGGACCAATCACAGTTAAAGGAAGCTTTGCCTTAGCCGATAAATGCGACAAGGATTTTCATCGGCTATCAGAAACTTTCGGGATGCAAGCTGAGTATTTGGCGTCAAAAAGCATGACTGATTACGACGTACTGCCAGACGTTGGAAGGCCAAATAAGGAATCAACTTTCAATACCGAGAAAAATTCTAAGGAGGTGCAGATTCATCCGACAGACCCGAAAAAGACGACATCTATCGCAAACGACATGGATATCGCATAGGAAAGCGCGCTCGTCGAGTTCCTCCGTGAGAACTGGAAAATCTTCGCATGGTGTCCAGCTGACATGCCAGGAGTACCCAGGGAACTTGCCGAGCACCACCTAAACTTGGATCCATTAGCGAGACCAATCAAACAACCTTTGCGGCGTTTTTCGGAACCAAACCGCAAAGCTATGCTATCAGAAGTAAATCGACTTAAGGAAGCTGGTTTTATCAAAGAGATATCTACAGAAGCCACATGGGTAGCTAACCCAGTGATGGTGCCGAAGAAACACACGACAGTCCTTCGCATGTGCGTCGACTTTACGTGTCTCAATAAACATTGTCCAAAGGATCACTTTCCCCTCCCGAGGATCGATCAAATTATCGACTCCACGGCTGGATGTGAACGTCTTTCCTTCCTGGACGCTTATTCTGGTTATAACCAGATCAGATTGAAAGAAGAAGACGAGGCCAAAACAGCGTTCATAACACCTTACGGCGTGTTTTGTTACAGAACAATGCCTTTCGGTTTAAAAAACGCGGGAGCAACATATCAGAGGATGATGCAGAAGTGTTTGGCGACACAGATCGGGACAAACGTGCAAGTATACATCGACGATGTCGTCATAACGTCAAAAGAGGGGGCAACACTGATCGAGGATCTCAAGGAAACCTTCGACAACCTCAACAAATTCTGCCTCAAGCTGAACCCGACAAAGTGTTCCTTTGGCGTCCCAGCAGGAGAACTTCTGGGATTTCTAGTCTCAGCAAGAGGGATTGAAGCAAATCCCGACAAAATACAAGCTATCATAACAATGAGGAAGCCAACAAAGTTGAAAGAAATACAGCAGCTAATCAAGTAGTCGCAGCTTTGAGCAGATTCGTCGCCAGGTTGGGAGAAAAAGCGTTACCATTTTACGCTCTAATAAAGCAAGGAGATAAATTCCAGTGGAACGAAGAGGCCGATAGAGCCTTCGAGGATTTGAAGCGCACAATCTCGACACCACCAATTCTGGTGGCGCCGAAGGAAAAGGAACCTCTCCTGCTGTATATTGCAGCCACGCCCCAAGTGGTGAGCACGGTGCTAGTTGTCGAAAGAGAAGAAGAAGGAAAACTCCACGGAGTACAGAGGCCAGTATACTTCGTCAGCGAAGTTTTATCGCCATCAAAACAAAGGTACCCTCAGTACCAAAAGCTAGCATATGGAGTGCTCACAACAGCACGAAAATTGCGCCACTATTTTTCGGCACACCCGATCATAGTGGTCAATGAAGCTCCCTTGTCAAATATACTAAACAATCCAGAAGCTACGGGTCGTGTCTCCCTTTGGGGAATAGAACTTTCCCCTCGGGACATCACGTATGAAAAAAGAAAAGCAATCAAGTCGCAAGTTCTGCCGGACTTCATCGCAGAGTGGATGGAGTTGCAAAACACAGGACCCCCAGACCTGTCGAGAACCTGGACCATGAACTTTGATGGGTCCAAAAGACTAGAAGGAGCTGGCGCAGGAGTAGTACTCATATCACCTGAAGGCGACAAGTTGAAGTACATCCTTCGGATGACGTTCCCTAACGCATCTAACAATGAAGCAGAATATGAAGCTCTCATACACGGGATGAAGATGGCGAAAGCTTGCGGTGCAACTCGATTAAAAATCTTTGGCGACTCACAATTGGTGGCTCAGCAAGTCATGAACCAATGTGACGCAGTCAATGATAGCATGATGGCATACAAGGAGGTGTACAACGAGCTCGAAAAGTTGTTTGATGGATGCGAAGTAAATCATATTAGCAGATTGAGCAACGATGAAGCCGACGTTCTTGCAAACATCGGGTCGCAATGCCTTGCAGTTCCGCCAGGTGTATTTTGGGAAGAGATAACAGAGAGATCTACAAAATCAACAAAATCAAAAAAGAAGGAGAAGAAACCCTCGGGGGCTACCAAGGAAGAACAAGAGGAAGAAGAAGATCAGGACCTGGTCATGATGATACAGATACCATGGATGCAGACGTACATATCGTACATCCTCAGGAAGGAAATACCCGATGATCCAGTTGAGGCAAGGCGAGTAATTCGACGCTCCAAAGCTTTCACGGTGATCAAAGGAGAATTGTACAAGCGAAGTATTTCAGGCGTCCTGCAAAGGTGTGTCACACCCGAAGAAGGAAGAATAATTCTGAAGGATGTACACGAAGGAATATGTGGCCACCACGCAAGTAGTCGAGCTATTGCAGCCAAGGTTTTTCGGGCAGGATTCTACTGGTTGACAGCAATCGAGGACACCAAGGAAATAGTAAGAACTTGTGACGCGTGTCAAAGGTTTGCCGCAAAACCTCACTCTCCAGCAGCAGAATTAACACCAATACCATTGTCATGGCCCTTTGCCCAATGGGGACTTGATATGGTGGGCAAGTGATGGCGTGTATTTCACACGTTCGTTGGGCAACCCCAAGAGGAAGGTATGATGCGCACAGCAGCAAGTTTTCCCTCAGAAAGAAACCAAGGTTTATCGAACCAGGAGGAGCCAAGAAGCACGTTGAAGGTTGATGGCGGCGGGATGTAGTGCGGCGCAACACCAGAGATTCCGGCGCCAACGTGGAACCTGCACAACACAACCAAAGTACTTTGCCCCAACGAAACAGTGAGGTTGTCAATCTCACCGGCTTGCTGTAACAAAGGATTAACCGTATTGTGTGGAAGATGATTGTTTGCAGAAAACAGTAGAACAGTATTGCAGTAGATTGTATTTCAGTAAAGAGAATTGGACCGGGGTCCACAGTTCACTAGAGGTGTCTCTCCCATAAGACGAACAGCATGTTGGGTGAACAAATTACAGTTGGGCAATTGACAAATAAAGAGAGCATGACCATGCACATACATATCATGATGAGTATAGTGAGATTTAATTGGGCATTACGACAAAGTACATAGACCGCCATCCAACTGCATCTATGCCTAAAAAGTCCACCTTCAGGTTATCATCCGAACCCCCTCCAGTATTAAGTTGCTAACAACAGACAATTGCATTAAGTATGGTGCGTAATGTAATCAACAACTACATCCTTAGACATAGCATCAATGTTTTATCCCTAGTGGCAACAGCACAACACAACCTTAGAACTTTCTCATCCTTTGTCCTGTGTTAATGCAGGCATGAACCCACTATCGAGCATAAATACTCCCTCTTGGAGTTACAAGCATCTACTTGGCCAGAGCATCTACTAGTAACGGAGAGCATGCAAGATCATAAACAACACATAGCATAACTTTGATAATCAACATAACAAGTATTCTCTATTCATCGGATCCCAACAAACGCAACATATAGAATTACAGATAGATGATCTTGATCATGTTAGGCAGCTCACAAGATCCGACAATGATAGCACAATGGGGAGAAGACAACCATCTAGCTACTGCTATGGACCCATAGTCCAGGGGTAGACTACTCACTCATCACTCCGGAGGCGACCATGGCGGTGTAGAGTCCTCTGGGAGATGATTCCCCTCTCCGGCAGGGTGCCGGAGGCGATCTCCTGGATCCCCCGAGATGGGATCGGCGGCGGCGGCGTCTCTGGAAGGTTTTCCGTATCGTGGTTCTCGGTACTGGGGTTTTCGTCACGGAGACTTTTTATAGGCGAAAGGGCAGGTCAAGAGGCGGCACGGGGGCCCCACACCACATGGCCGCGCGGCCAAGGGGGGGCCGCGCCGCCCTAGGGTGTGGCCCCTCCGTGGCCCCTCTTCGTCTCTCCTTCGGACTTCTGGAAGCTTCGTGAGAAAATAGGCCCCTGGGCTTTGATTTCGTCCAATTCCGAGAATATTTCCTTACTAGGATTTCTGAAACCAAAAACAGCAGAAAACAGCAACTGGCACTTCGGCATCTTGTTAATAGGTTAGTTCCAGAAAATGCACGAATATGACATAAAGTGTGCATAAAACATGTAGATAACATCAATAATGTGGCATGGAACATAAGAAATTATCGATACGTCGGAGACGTATCAGCATCCCCAAGCTTAGTTACGCTCGTCCGAGCAGGTAAAACGATAACACGAGATAATTTCTCGGAGTGACATGCCATCATAATCTTGATCATACTATTTGTAAAGCATATGTAGTGAATGCAGCGATCAAAACAATGTATATGACATGAGTAAACAAGTGAATCATATAGCAAAGACTTTTCATGAATAGCACTTCGAGACAAGCATCAATAAGTCTTGCATAAGAGTTAACTCATAAAGCAATAATTCAAAGTAAAGGTATTGAAGCAACACAAAAGAAGATTAAGTTTCAGCGGTTGCTTTCAACTTGTAACATGTATATCTCATGGATATTGTCAACATAGAGTAATATAATAAGTGCAATAAGCAAGTATGTAGGAATCAATGCATAGTTCACACAAGTGTTTGCTTCTTGAGGTGGAGAGAAATAGGTGAACTGACTCAACATTGAAAGTAAAAGAATGGTCCTCCATAGAGGAAAAGCATCGATTGCTATATTTGTGCTAGAGCTTTGATTTTGAAAACATAAAGAGAGCATAAAAATAAAGTTTTGAGAGGTGTATGTTGTTGTCAACGAATGGTAGCGGGTACTCTAACCCCCTTGCCAGACAAACCTTCAAAGAGCGGCTCCCATTTTATTTTATTTTGGGTGGCACTCCTTCCAACCTTTCTTTCACAAACCATGGCTAACCGAATCCTCGGGTGCCTGCCAACAATCTCATACCATGAAGGAGTGCCTTTTTATTTTAGTTTTATTATGATGACACTCCTCCCAACCTTTGCTTACACAAGCCATGGCTAACCGAATCCTTCGGGTGCCGTCCAACAATCACATACCATGGAGGAGTGTCTATTTTTGTTAATTAATTTGGGACTGGGAATCCCATTGCCAGCTCTTTTTGCAAAATTATTGGATAAGCGGATGAAGCCACTAGTCCATTGGTAAAAGTTGCCCAACAAGATTGAAAGATAAACACCACATACTTCCTCATGAGCTATAAAACATTGACACAAATCAGAGGTGATAAATTTTGAATTGTTTAAAGGTAGCACTCAAGCAATTTACTTTGGAATGGCGGAAAATACCATGTAGTATAGGTAGGTATGGTGGACACAAATGGCATAGTGGTTGTCTCAAGTATTTTGGATGCATGAGAAGTATTCCCTCTCGATACAAGGTTTAGGCTAGCAAGGCTTATTTGAAACAAACACAAGGATGAACCGGTGCAGCAAAACTCACATAAAAGACATATTGAAAACATTATAAGACTCTACACCGTCTTCCTTGTTGTTCAAACTCAATACTAGAAATTATCTAGACCTTAGAGAAACCAAATATGCAAACCAAATTTTAGCATGCTCTATGTATTTCTTCATTAATGGGTGCAAAGCATATGATGCAAGAGCTTAATCATGAGCACAACAATTGCCAAGTATCACATTACCCAAGACATTTATAGCAATTACTACATGTATCATTTTCCAATCCCAACCATATAACAATTTAACGAAGGAGAAACTTCGCCATGAATACTATGAGTAGAAACCAAGGACATACTTGTCCATATGCTACAGCGGAGCGTGTCTCTCTCCCATAAAGTGAATGCTAGGATCCATTTTATTCAAACAAAACAAAAACAAAAACAAAACGACGCTCCAAGAAAAAGCACATAAGATGTGATGGAATAAAAATATAGTTTCAGGGGAGGAACCTGATAATGTTGTCGATGAAGAAGGGGATGCCTTGGGCATCCCCAAGCTTAGACGCTTGAGTCTTCTTAATATATGCAGGGGTGAACCACCGGGGCATCCCCAAGCTTAGAGCTTTCACTCTCCTTGATCATGTTGCATCATACTCCTCTCTTGATCCTTGAAAACTTCCTCCACACCAAACTCGAAACAACTCATTAGAGGGTTAGTGCACATTATAAATTGACATATTCAGAGGTGACACAATCATTCTTAACACTTCTGGACATTGCATAATGCTACTGGACATTAGTGGATCAAAGAAATTCATCCAACATAGCGAAAGAGGCAATGCGAAATAAAAGGCAGAATCTGTCAAAACAGAACAGTTCGTATTGACGAATTTTAAAATGGCACCAGACTTGCTCAAATGAAAATGCTCAAATTGAATGAAAGTTGCGTACATATCTGAGGATCATGCACGTAAATTGGCTTAATTTTCTGAGTTACCTACAGGGAGGTGGACCCAGATTCGTGACAGCAAAGAAATCTGGAACTGTGCAGTAATCCAAATCTAGTACTTACTTTTCTATCAACGGCTTAACTTGGCACAACAAAACACAAAACTAAGATAAGGAGAGGTTGCTACAGTAGTAAACAACTTCCAAGACACAAAATAAAAACAAAGTACTGTAGGTAAAAACATGGGTTGTCTCCCATAAGCGCTTTTCTTTAACGCCTTTCAGCTAGGCGCAGAAAGTGTGTATCAAGTATTATCGAGAGATGAAGTGTCAACATCATAATTTGTTCTCATAATAGAATCAAAAGGTACCTTCATTCTCTTTCTAGGGAAGTGTTCCATACCTTTCTTGAGAGGAAATTGATATTTTATATTTCCTTCCTTCATATCAATGATAGCACCAACAGTTCGAAGAAAAGGTCTTCCCAATATAATGGGGCAAGATGCATTGTATTCAATATCCAAGACAACAAAATCAACGGGAACCAGGTTATTGTTAATGGTAATGCGAACATTATCAACTTTACCCAAAGGTTTCTTTGTAGAATGATCAGCAAGATTAACATCCAAATAACAATTTTTCAGCGGTGGCAAGTCAAGCATATTATAAATTTTCTTAGGCATAACAGAGATACTTGCACCAAGATCACATAAAGCATTACAATCAAAATCTTTAATCTTTATCTTAATGATGGGCTCCCACCATCCTCTAGCTTTTTAGGAATAGAGGCTTCACGCTCTAATTTCTCTTCTCTAGCTTTTATGAGAGCATTTGTAATATGATGCGTGAAAGCCAAATTTATAGCACTAGCATTAGGACTTTTAGCAAGTTTTTGCAAGAACTTTATAACTTCAGAGATGTGGCAATCATCAAAATTCAAACCATTATAATCTAAAGCAATGGGATCATCATCCCCAATGTTGGAAAAAATTTCAGCAGCTTTATCACAGGCAGTTTCAGCAGTTTTAGCAGTTTCAGGCAGTTTTTCGCGCTTTGCATTAGAAGTGGAAACATTGCTAACACCAATTCTTTTATTAGTATGAGTAGGAGGTGCAGCAACATGTGTAGCATTAGCATTACTAGTGGTGGTAATAGTCCAAACTTTAGCTATATTCTTCTCTTTAGCTAGTTTTTCATTTTCTTCTCTATCCCACCTAGCACGCAGTTCAGCCATTAATCTTATATTCTCATTAATTCTAACTTGAATGGCATTTGCTGTAGTAGTAATTTTATTATGATGATTCTCATTAGTCATAACTTTCGATTTCAAAAGATCAACATCAGCAGCAAGACTATCAACTTTAGAAGCAAGTATATCAATTTTCCCAAGCTTTTCTTCAACAGATTTGTTAAAAGCAGTTTGTGTACTAATAAATTCCTTAAGCATGGCTTCAAGTCCAGGGGGTGAACTCCTATTATTGTTGTAAGAATTCCCATAAGAATTACCATAGCCGTTGCCATTATTATAAGGATATGGCCTATAGTTGTTACTAGAATTGTTCCGGTAAGCATTGTTGTTGAAATTATTATTTTTAATGAAGTTTACATCAACATGTTCTTCTTGTGCAACCAATGAAGCTAATGGAACATTATTAGGATCAATATTAGTCCTATCATTCACAAGCATAGACATAATAGCATCAATCTTATCACTCAAGGAAGAGGTTTCTTCGACAGAATTTACCTTCTTACCTTGTGGAGCTCTTTCCGTGTGCCATTCAGAGTAGTTGATCATCATATTATCAAGAAGCTTTGTTGCTTCACCAAGAGTGATGGACATAAAGGTACCTCCAGCAGCTGAATCCAATAAATTCCGTGAAGAAAAATTTAGTCCTGCATAGAAGGTTTGGATGATCATCCAAGTAGTCAGTCCATGGGTTGGGCAATTTTTAACCAGAGATTTCATTCTTTCCCAAGCTTGAGCAACATGTTCAGTATCTAATTGTTTAAAATTCATTATGCTACTCCTCAAAGATATAATTTTAGCAGGGGGATAATATCTACCAATAAAAGCATCCTTGCATTTAGTCCATGAATCGATACTATTCTTAGGCAGAGATAGCAACCAATCTTTAGCTCTTCCTCTTAATGAGAAAGGGAACAATTTTAGTTTAATAATATCACCATCTACATCTTTATATTTTTGCATTTCACATAGTTCAACAAAATTATTAAGATGGGCAGCAGCATCATCAGAACTAACAGCAGAAAATTGCTCTCGCATAACAAGATTCAGTAAAGCAGGTTTAATTTCAAAGAATTCTGCTGTAGTAGCAGGTGGAGCAATAGGTGTGCATAAGAAATCATTATTATTTGTGGTTGTGAAGTCACACAACTTAGTGTTTTCAGCGTTGGCCATTTTAGCAACAGTAAATAAAGCAAACTAGATAAAGTAAATGCAAGTAAACTAATTTTTTTTTTTTGTTTTTGATATAGCAAACAAGATAGCAAATAAAGTAAAACTAGCAACTAATTTTTTTTGTATTTTGATTTAGTGCAGCAAACAAAGTAATAAATAAAACTAAGCAAGACAAAAACAAAGTAAAGAGATTGAGAAGTGGAGACTCCCCTTGCAGCGTGTCTTGATCTCCCCGGCAACGGCGCCAGAAAATATGCTTGATGGCGTGTATTTCACACGTTCGTTGGGCAACCCCAAGAGGAAGGTATGATGCGCACAGCAGCAAGTTTTCCCTCAGAAAGAAACCAAGGTTTATCGAACCAGGAGGAGCCAAGAAGCACGTTGAAGGTTGATGGCGGCGGGATGTAGTGCGGCGCAACACCAGAGATTCCGGCGCCAACGTGGAACCTGCACAACACAACCAAAGTACTTTGCCCCAACGAAACAGTGAGGTTGTCAATCTCACCGGCTTGCTGTAACAAAGGATTAACCGTATTGTGTGGAAGATGATTGTTTGCAGAAAACAGAGAACAAAGATGTGCAAGAGATTGTATTTCAGTAAAGAGAATTGGACCGGGGTCCACAGTTCACTAGAGGTGTCTCTCCCATAAGACGAACAGCATGTTGGGTGAACAAATTACAGTTGGGCAATTGACAAATAAAGAGAGCATGACCATGCACATACATATCATGATGAGTATAGTGAGATTTAATTGGGCATTACGACAAAGTACATAGACCGCCATCCAACCGCATCTATGCCTAAAAAGTCCACCTTCAAAGTTATCATCCGAACCCCTCCAGCATTAAGTTGCTAACAACAGACAATTGCATTAAGTATGGTGCGTAATGTAATCAACAACTACATCCTTAGACATAGCATCAATGTTTTATCCCTAGTGGCAACAAAGACAACACAACCTTAGAACTTTCTCACATCCTTTGTCCCGGTGTTAATGCAGCATGAACCCACTATCGAGCATAAATACTCCCTCTTGGAGTTACAAGCATCTACTTGGCCAGAGCATCTACTAGTAACGGAGAGCATGCAAGATCATAAACAACACATAGCATAACTTTGATAATCAACATAACAAGTATTCTCTATTCATCGGATCCCAACAAACGCAACATATAGAATTACAGATAGATGATCTTGATCATGTTAGGCAGCTCACAAGATCCGACAATGATAGCACAATGGGGAGAAGACAACCATCTAGCTACTGCTATGGACCCATAGTCCAGGGGTAGACTACTCACTCATCACTCCGGAGGCGACCATGGCGGTGTAGAGTCCTCCGGGAGATGATTCCCCTCTCCGGCAGGGTGCCGGAGGCGATCTCCTGGATCCCCCGAGATGGGATCGGCGGCGGCGGCGTCTCTGGAAGGTTTTCCGTATCGTGGTTCTCGGTACTGGGGTTTTCGTCACGGAGACTTTTTATAGGCGAAAGGGCAGGTCAAGAGGCGGCACGGGGGCCCCACACCACAGGGCCGCGCGGCCAAGGGGGGGGGCCGCGCCGCCCTAGGGTGTGGCCCCTCCGTGGCCCCTCTTCGTCTCTCCTTCGGACTTCTGGAAGCTTCGTGAGAAAATAGACCCCTGGGCTTTGATTTCGTCCAATTCCGAGAATATTTCCTTACTAGGATTTCTGAAACCAAAAACAGCAGAAAACAGCAACTGGCACTTCGGCATCTTGTTAATAGGTTAGTTCCAGAAAATGCACGAATATGACATAAAGTGTGCATAAAACATGTAGATAACATCAATAATGTGGCATGGAACATAAGAAATTATCGATACGTCGGAGACGTATCAGCAAGTTACACAAATCCTGGCCAGGAGAAAAAGAGTACATGCTAGTAGCTGTCGACAAATTTACAAAGTGGATAGAAGCGAAGCCGATAAATTCACCAGACGGAGCATCTGCAGTAAAATTCATAAAAGGCCTCGTCTTCAGATTTGGAGTGCCCCATAGCATCGTCACAGACAATGGCAGCAACTTCACATCCCACGAATTCAAAGATTATTGCAAAGAAGTGGGTATCAAGTTACAATTTGCGTCAGTTGCGCACCCGCAGACCAACGGCCAAGTCAAGAAAGCTAATGGAATCATCTGCAACGGCATTAAGAAACGCTTATTAGCGCCACTGGAGAAAGCTCGACACACCTGGCCAGAGGAGCTGCCCAGTGTATTATGGAGCATACGAACAACACCAAACATAGCAACACAGGAAACTCCGTTCTTCTTGGTTCATGGAGCAGAAGCAGTATTACCAATCGAGATAGAGCACAACTCTCCACGAGTCGTCGAATATGACGAAGAGGTGTCGAGAAAAGCGCTAGAAGATGACGTCGATGCACTTGATGAAGCTAGAGATGAAGTACTGTCTCGGGTAACCAAATACCAACAGGACTTGAAGAATTATCACAGTCGACGTTTGCGGCCAAGATCCTTTCAGGTGGGAGACCTAGTTCTTCGGCTCACGCAAAAAAGTCATGAAAAACTCGAGTCACCATGGCTAGGCCCCTACATTATCACGGAAGTAATCGGAGGAGGAGCATACAGGATAAAGGACAAGAAGACAGGGGTGGAGGAGCAAAACCCCTGGAACGTGGCGCAACTCAGGCGGTTCTATGCCTAGAGTTGAAATATAGTCCTTGTAAAACTTCAATGTACTGAAACGCCCGCGAGTTTTCAGACGCACTCTTTTCCTTTTTCGGGGCACCGAGTGGGGCCGGGAAAGGTTTTTAATGAGGCGGGCTCGCGATGCTGCAATATAATAAAGATAGTGTCAATATAACTTTTTCTTTATCGACATGCTCAAAGTCTCTGACCCGACGAATTTCAATATAGTTCCTCGAAAAAAGAAAAGCCTTGCTTTGGTATTAAAATACCTCGTGAGTCAATAAAAACACAAAATAGTACTCAACAAAGAAGCTCGGGGGCTGATATTCGCCAAAACTACATAAAAGCCTTGGTTCAAAACCTCGCAATACACAAATACAGTAAATAGCCACCAAAACACTCGGGGGCTAGACAAATATAGAAGTATGATGATTACTTCACAATGTAATTACAATCATGGGTTACAAAGATCAGCCTTGATTCAATATGTCATCAAGGGTAACTCTGTTTTCTTCAGGAGCAGCGCCAAGAAAATCAGCATAATGACCATCGGCAAAAAAGTCGGCATCCATCCGAAGAAGGTCTTCAATCATTTCTTCGGCTACAGGCGAAACCTTCGTGTTAATTCGGTCAATACCAACTCTTCGACGTTTTACCTTCTGATGAACTTTCGCAACAACTTGGGTCAGGTCAAGATTTGAGTGGCAGATCTGAAGCATGATAAGAGCAAATCTGGCGCCAGCTATCAGTTGAGCTCTGACAAAATCATGGATCCTGTGGGCATCCTCAAATTTCTCCATTAACTCAGGAAGAGTTTTTGGTTGAATGTTCCGAGGAAACATGGAGTTATAAACCATAGACAAGGTCTTGGTACAGAAGTCAAGGAAGTCGCGAGTTTGAGAGGCGCGATCCTGAAATCTGACAATCTGGCGGGTCCTCTCCGGAGTAGCACAAAACAGAGAACCATGATCAAGGGAAAGGTTAACAAGGAGGTTCGTCCTAGTATTTACCCTCTCTTCTTCGGCAACAGCATCAGTAAAGGAACCTATTAAAACGACGGAGCAGAAAACTTTAAGAGACGTAGCATGAAGACGGAAGATATCGAGGATGAAACAAGCATACCCGACATATCCGCACTGGCTTCATTCATTAACTCGAGCATGAAATTTTCTCGAGTAGTCGCCTTTTTAGCCTCGGAAGCAGCGATTTCCTTAGCAGCCACGGCCTCGCGAGCTTGTTGAAGTGCAATTTTTTCGGCTTCAGACGACTTACGAGATTTTTCCATCATCACAAGTGTTTGCTTCTTCGCATAGTGAAGTTGCTGACGAAGTTCATCCAATTCTCGCGACAAGGAATCTTCGACAGGTGCAGCATCAGCAAGAGGTCTCCTTGAGTGAGAAGAAGAAGGCGAAACATTGGAAGGAGCGGAAGATGGAGTATAGTTATCAAATACCAACTGAAATTTAACAAAACAGGACAACATCAAACAACAAGCAAAGATAGAGTTTTCATTAATCTTTCGGAATAATTACAAAGGCCTTACAGTGGAGCTAATGAAGTACGTGTCGCAAAATAACTACTTTGGCGACAAGAGCAAAAGAAACAGAGAAAGAAAAACAAAGAGGTATGCAACTAGACCTCCGGCCTTGATGAGCTAGGAGTCGAAGCTGGTTTGATCCCGAGATATGCCAAGATTTTCTTCGTGTTGGGCTTGGCTGCCTTAATCAGCGACCTCCATTTCGATTGCTCTATTTGATCGGTGTCGCCAACTTTCGTCCAATCAACAGTCTGTTGGCTGTCAGCAACCAGGGCAACAGTGCTTTCGATAGCAATCTTCATGTTTTCTTGACGCATCTTCAGTCCAAGGTCTTCTGATGAATTGAAGCTCTTGGCAAGGGTAAGGAAAGTCGGGGGCTCCTCTTTCTTCGGGAAGAAGTAGGGGAACAGCACCGACAATCCTGCATTAGCATTTGCCACGCCTTCACGAATTTCGGACCCATGAAGCTCCAGATAAGAAAGTGCATCAAGGAGAGGGTCATTGACGGGATTCTCCAGATCAAAATCTTGGTTTGTTTGGTCTGCCACAGGAAACAAAACATTGGTCAAACAACAAGAAACAGCGGTTCTCATAAAAATAGAAGGGATTAATGGTATTACTGTGAGTGCGTCGACTTTGTGATTTCAGGCGCTTGAGGATCCCTTGTTCACGAGCAGCTTGTGCAGCTATATGCTCGGTTAAAGCAGATTCAGCATCCTCAAGTTTTTTCTGCAGTTCCTCGACACTAGCAGCTTTTGCTTTGGCTTCATCAGCCTCGGCTTTAGCTTCGCTAGCAACAAGTTCGGCTTTCTTGCGAGCCGCCTCACTTTGCTCCAGTTTTTGAGCAAGTGCGTCGGCACGTTTGTTGGCCTCTGCAAGTTTCTCTGTCGAGATATATAAAAAAAAAGGGGGAAGAAAGATCAAAAATCGCGACAAACAACAGGAGCAAAAAGTCAGAAAAAACAGCAAGTATAAAAGTTGTTACCTTCAGTTCTGCTAGCATACTCACGGTACCCAATGAATTGGGACCCGATGCGGATAAGATCTTTGATCATGGGCTGTCAAAGAAGAACACAGCAAGAGAAACATCGGCATGAAAAAAGAGTGAAGGCGTGAAAAAGCAAAATAGAGGAAATATAGATATCGACAAACTTACATCATCCAAGAGCAGGGTCGAAGAGCTGCCCAATTGAGGGGCAGGTTCAAGAATTGTTTCAATCCTTGTCCTTTTTGGTGAAGGAGCAAGGGGGCTTGCTGGCGGAGTTGTGGTGACGACGTTTCGTTGAGGAGGCGAAGTTTCTTCTCCTTCAACTAGCGTGTCTGAGGCAAGTACAGTATGTGACGTGCTTGTCCGAGGAGCCACGTCAATAGTTGGTACTTCTTCCTCGTCATCACTGTTGATCAAAAATTGGCAGCATAAAAAGCAAGACAAGATAAACATTTCGAGTACAGAAATAGGGAGAAATAAAGATGACTTACAAGCTGACGAGGGATTCAATATAAGGATCATAAGCTGCCTTCGGATGAGAAGGAACAACTTTTTCAGCCTTAGAAGTGCCAGAATCCTCGGCATCATTCCTTTTCCTTTTGTTCCTTGGGGAAACAGCAGGAGGAAGGGATTGCGTCGACTCGCTGGCTTCAGATTCAACTTCTTTTTCATGGGAAGCCGTAGATTTGTGAGAACCTGCGACTTCACTTTCAGGAATAGAAGAACCTTGGTTGTCTTCGGCAACGATAGCCTGTTCTTCGACTTCTCCATCCTCAGGAAGAGGAGGAAGGGAAGCCATAGTAGGATGGTTCTGCAAGAAAATAGCGACAAAAGAAAAATTAGAGAGATATCAATACAATGAGATGCAGGGAAAGTTCGGAACAAGACAGAAACTCGAGAAGACAAAATACCTCGGGGAGAGGATTGGCGGAGCTGTATGGATCCACGCGACAAGAGGAGGGAATAGGATCCTTCTTGTTCAAACGGGAAATTCTTCAAATCAGCTTCTCCAAGTCCTTTGCAGAAAGATCACTGGAGAGTCTATTGGCGTCATTTTCACCAGAATACGTCCAAAGGGGATTTTTGCGAGCCTGAAGAGGCTGCACTCTAATCCTAAGGAAGTAGGCAGTGATTTGAACACCAGACAGTTCTTTGCCTCAAGTATTTTGAAGCTGATGAATACGAGACATAAGTGCTTCTGTCGCCTTTTTCTCTTCTTCGGAAGCTTCAGCATCCCAGGAGCGGCGGCGCTGAATTTTGGCACTTCCGTCGAAAGGGACTATGTTGTGTTCCACAGAATTGGCACTTTCTTCGTGAATGTAGAGCCACCTTTTGCGCCATCCTTGGACAGAATCAGGAAATTTGACGTCGAAGTAATCAACGTCAGTTCGGACACAGATAACAACGCCGCCTATGTTATAGGTGGCGTTGTGGGAGCCATTGCGGCGGAGGCAGAAAATGCGTTTCCACAGAGCCCAGTTAGGAGGGATTCCAAGGAAGCATTCGCACAGCGTGATAAAAATGGAAATGTGGAGGATGGAATTGGGGGTCAACTGGTGCAGCTGAATCCCATAAACAAAAAGAAGGCCGCGGAGGAAATCGTGAATTGGGGCAGAAAGGCCGCGAATGAGGTGATCAACGAAACTAACCCGGTACTCCATTGGAGGGTTTGGGTAGCTTTCTTCGCTGGGAAAGCGGATGGCGTCTTCTTTCTTCATCAGGCCTAGCCTCTTCAGCATGTTGACATCTTGGTTGGAGATTTCAGATCTCTCCCACTCAAGATCTTCAGCGGCCATCTTGGACTCTGGAGTGCTGTGGCGAGTGAGTCGCGTGCGCGGTGGCATCAACGGCACTGGAAAAGCAAAGCTCGTGCGTGGGTGAGATCAACGAGAGTTGGGCGCAGTGGAAGTTTTTGTAAAGGGGAACAGATGTGCGGCGCAAGCGAAGGAGTGAACGGAGGTTGAAGAAAGGTTTATATAGGAATCGGATGAAGCAATGCACCGTTGGATGAAGAAATCGTGTGGTGAAAAAAGATCTTCTAGATAAAGGGTAAAAAGGTATTTTTACTGAGATGGAATAGAACAGGCGTTACAGTACGTGCGCCAGGAAAAGCGGAGGACGTGTGTCCCCCACTTGCATGACGTGTCAAAACAATGGACCCACAAGGCAGAAAAATCACGACTATTAATAGAGATGAAGTAAATTTGACTAAGGGAAGCATGCCGACAAGAAAAATAAAAAGAAGATTGGCGACAGGAGAAGTCATTGAATACTTCGGGAGCCTTTGATCAAATACAAGTTTTTGCCCAAATGCTCGGGGGCTACTTCGACAAAAGTAAAATTTCGAGTATGGCAATATAGAAATTGTGGGAGCCTACAACCAAGCACAAGTCCTTGGCTGTAGCCTCGGGGGCTACTCCCATCGGGAGCGCTGTTCGCGCACCCGAGAGATGAAAAGAAGATCATATCGAGAAATAATGACAATATAGCGACAAGATGGACTAAAATGTTGAGCCTACAACCAAGCACAAGTCCTTGGCTGTAGCCTCTGGGGCTACTCCCATCGGGAACGCTGTTCGCGTGCCCGATGAAATTAAAAAAGAAAGATAGAAAAGCAAAAGGGTATATTTCGAGTTATAATTAACTCTACATATACTCCCATCGGGAGAGCAATATAAGTCATCTTTGACTCGATAAAATGTGCCATTCCAACAGCCGGAAAAGCACTCGACAATATATTCTCAGAACGCCAAAGTTGCGATCAATTTCTGAATGCCGCAAATTTGTGAAGGTAAGACCCCAGATCCGTTCTGCTGGGCGTGGCATCGCCGAAGACTGCGCTCTGCTACTTTTATCCGTATCAACAGATACGAAGAAAAATCCTAACGGACGCGTTAGGTACTCGATAAATTTGACTGGGACTCGACAGAATGGTAAGACCTTAAGCGGCACCTGTCGAAGTTTACACCAGTATCCCGAGATCATGTCCAGGGACGTGATCTTGAAGTAGGTTTTTGCGGATTGCCACTAGAGCAGTTAACTAGTACCTGATCCGTCAGATGAACTAGCCCCAACTACCATTATCCCTGTACAATATAGAATTTTATGAAGAAGTATAAAAAAGTTGAAGCTGTTGAATAAAAATAAATAGTGGAGATTTTCCCTGACTCTACGATTCAAGCAAAATCTCGGGGGCTACTGACATAGGCATCCCAAATGGGCCTGCCAAAGATAGTACCCGGGGTTTATTGAAGGCCCACTACCCGAAGAATAAGAAGATTCGGGAGCCCAAGATATATTAAGGAAATTAGAGTTGTAATAGGAAAGGTTATTTGTAATCTGGCGGGATGAGTTAGAAACCGTCCCGGACTCTGTAACTTGTACAAAACGAAACCCTCGGCTCCGCCTCCTATATAAAGGGGGAGTCGAGGGACGAAGAGATCATCGAATCATTGTTACAAACCCTAGTTTTCATAATCGTCGAGTACTTTTCGGCTGAAACCTTCGAGATCTACTTGCCCTCTACTTCTAACTAAACCCTAGCCTACAATCCATAGGCATTGACAAGTTGATACCTTGTCAACCGCCGCCACCACCACCACCGTAGGGGGGTGGACTTGTTGGCGCCTCGCCTGGAAACTTGATAAACTTCTTCTGCCATAGAATGAACTGGCGCTTGACATCTCCAAGTCTTTTCGCCCCTTCAGGTGTAGCAATGTCAATGTCCAGGTCCTCAAACCCTTGGACTATCTCCTCCACCGTGACACGAGCATAGCCATCTTGAATGGGGTTGTTGTGGTGGAGTGCTCCAGGTGGTAAAGCACTGCCGATGGCTACCTTCATGGACATGTTCCCGATAGGATAATACAGATGACATGCTTTCATCTCCTTTATATCGTCCACGGGGTAGCGAGGAGGCTCCGGTGCAGTAATTTTGACCACCAGAGGCTCCGGTGCAGTAATTTCAATCGTCGGTGCACCAGCCGGTGAGGCCTCCGTGGAAGCCACGCTGCTTCTTCTCTGCTGCTGGCTTCCGAGATCCATTGGATGATCTTCTTGCTGCGCCCGAGCTGCATCTCTTTCGGCTACTAGTACACTCACAGTTTTCTTCATCACATCCATTTCCGTTACCAACTGCGCCACAACATCTGCATCCCGATCCATCTTTCTCTTACGGCTTCTGTAACCGTACGGGTCATCGTTCTGGGGGAACCCTACTTTCCACGGAATGGGCCCCATGCCTCGTACACGTCCTCCGTGTTCAGGATTCCCGAGGGCTTTTGTCGTGCATCGTTCTCCGTTGAACTTGATCCTCCTCTTGAGCATCCCTCATTGCCGCAATAAGGTATTGGGTGGGTTTAATTATTTTGCCCTGATAAACACACTCCCCTGTCTCCGGGTTCAGCGATCCCCCATGCCCGTACCACCAGCTTTTGGCCCTTGGGTCCCATCCCTCCGTACCTGGACGGATTCCTCGCGCCCTCAGCTCGTTCTCCATCTTCTCCCACCTAGGTTGCCAAAAGCGATACCCTCCTGACCCCATAATATGATTGTACTCCTTCTTGGCCGCATTATCCTTATTTTTTTTCGATATTTCAAGGAACTGCTCCGATTTCTTTTGCTTCACAAATTCTGGCCAATCATGTTGCAGTTTCTCATATTGTCCTTTGAAATCCGGAGTCTTGCCCTGCTTGACAAAGTCATGGGCTAGATTTTGCTTGTATTTCCGGAATGCGTTGGACATCTTAGAAAGAGCGAACTGTTTGACTAGCTTGCACCTCTCCTTGTTTTCCTGAATCTTGTTACCCTTCTCATCGTATTTGCGGTATTCCGGAGGTAGAACGAAATGTTCCATAAGCTTGTTGAAGCAATCTTTTTTTGTTCTCTTATCGACAAAAGTGAAACCAAGACGTGCCTTCTTTGGCTCATTCCACTCCTGGACGGTGATCGAGACGTTGTCTCTAACAACGGCTCCGCATTGGCTGATAAACTTGGTGGCGTTCTTGCTGGGCTCCAGCGGCCTGCCGGTTGCTTCCTCGACAACCTCGATGGTGCATGTTTCTCCTGGTTTCATCGTCTTGGTTGCGCCACGCTTTGACGACGTACTCGATTTTTTCGACGATCCGGCCGAGGGCTAAAATAAGAAAGAGAGTCACGCGCGTTAGTACACACATATTTATTCAAATCAGTTAGTTTGTATCACCAGAGGCTCAATGTATATATATACCTCGGCGCCGGAGGTGGTTGCTACTTCCAATTGAAGATCGTCATTTATCGACGTTTCTTCGGCATCATCTTGTTGACGGCGCCCTTCATCTTCACCCTCAAGGTTCAGATAAGAAGAGATATCATCTTCTTCTTGTCCGGTCGGCACATATAGAATATCGCCGTTTATGATGCCGAACATATGGTCTTCAAGGTCCGGATCATAGTTGTCCAGAATCGGGTCAGCTCTATCGTCCGCCATATGTCAGTCCTGAAAACATGTAGTCAAAACAAATTAATTAAGTGAAGAAGGGGGGCGGTGGCGGTGGCGAAAGGGCGGTGGCAAAAGGAGGGGGCGAGGAAAGGGTGGGAGAGGGTGTCGCGGTAGAGCGCGAGACGGGGCGTTTGTTTAGTGTGTGAGAGTATACATTTTTTCAACTTAGAGAGAGTTTTCTCGGATATGTCTACCGGACGAGAATCTCGTCGTCGAGGCGTGACGAGTTCCGATATGACAAGGATTATATAGTGTGCGCGCGCGTGCGTTCCTTGACTGAAGCGGCAATGGGTTGACGATGGCTAGGGACCTACGGCGGCGGAGTCGAGACACAACACATGCATATATGCGGGGTCGCGGTGGCGAAAGGGGGGCGGCGGAAGGTGGGTGCGCGGTGGCGGTGGCGAAAGGGGGGCGGCGGTGGCGGTGGCGCCGCCCCCTCGCCGCGAACAAAAAGACCCGCATATACGGAGGGGCGGCGAGGGGGGCGGCGCATTTTTTTGAGTTCTTTTAAAAGTGACAAAATACAAAAGTGAAAATTTAGTTCATTTTTTTGAGTTCTTTTAAAAGTGAAAAAATACAAAAGTGAAAATTTAGTTCATTTTTTTGACAAACTTTTGTTAAGTTATTTTGTTAAGTTATTTTTGTTAAATTTTGTTAAGTTATTTCTTGTTCAATTTTTTTGTTAAGTTAATTAAAGTTTTTGTGAAGTTCAATTTTTTAGTTCTTCACATAATTTATTTGGATATTTATATGTCCACTAATTAAGTTTATTTCACAAATAAAATTATTTTTGAATAGGAAAACAGTTGTAGTTGCAATTCAATAAAGTTGGCATTTTTACTAGTTTTTAATTAAAACAACTTAGTTACAAAGTAAAAAAACAAAAAACAAAAAAGTGGGCCAGGCGGCGCCCCTGGCCTTTCTCTCTCCCTCTCTGTTCTTCGTCGTTGTTCTCTCTGCCAAGCGCGCAGCGGCGTGGCGGCAGCAGCGGCGCCGGCAGGCAGGGCGCCAAGCAGCGCAGCAACGCTGCGTGTGGCGGCGGCGGCGCAACGCGTGACGACGAGAGCGGCGCCCGAGAGCAGCGGCGACAGCGCGCGGTACGGTGGCGGCGTGCGGGATCGAAGTGAGAAGGGGGAGAGAGCGCGGCGGCGACGACGGCGACGCATTTAGCTGAGGCGGTCGACGGCGCGTGTGGCGGCGGCAGCGGCAGCGTAGTCGGCGAGGGCGGCGGGCAGCCTAACGGCGTCCAGAGAAGTTTCTTCGTGCGCGCGGAGATGATCGGAGAAGACGAGATGGGGGCAGCGGCGGTTCGGGCGCGGAATTTATAGTGGGCGGTACCTTTAGTCGCGGTTGGCGACCCCAGCCGCGACCAAAGGTCATTTTTCGCCGGGTTTTCGTTTCCCGCGGAAAAATACCCTTTAGTCGCGGTTGGCTAAAGGTATTTTTTCAAATTACTTTTCTTTTTCAAATTACTTTTCTTTTTCAAATTACTTTTCTTTTTCAAATTACAAATAATATATCAAAAAGTAAAGAAAAATAAAACTAATTCATTTCAAAATCTGAAAAATACATATAATATATCAATAAATTCAGAAAAATAAAACTAATTCAATTCAAAATCTTAAAAATACAAATATTATATCAAAAAATTCAGAAAATTAAAACTAATTCATTTCTAAATGTTAAAAATACAAATAATATATGAAAAAATTCAGGAAAATAAAACTAATTCATTTCTAAATCTTAAAAATACAAATAATATATCAAAAAATCAAAAAAATAAAACTAATTCAATTCAAATTCTTAAAAATACAAATAATATATCAAAAAAATCAGAAAAATAATATATCAAAAAATTCTTTCTTCCCGCCACTTTCTTCCCGCCTCTTTCTTCCCGCCACTTTCTTCCCGCCTCTTTCTTCCCGCCTCCTGTCTTCCCGCTCCCATTTTTCCCGCCATTTGTCACTACATATAGGTAGCCCGGCTTGGCCAGCATTATCACATCTCTACAATCTCTCATCACTCTCTCATGGCTTCCACCGCACCCACTCTAACCTACCAGCAGGTGGAGGAGCTTTGCGCCTCGAACTACCCTTGCCCACCGGGCTACCGCGTCCTCGCGGCCGGGAGCCTAAGCGCCGGCGGCGTGCCGGTCCCTCCCGTCCCTCAGGGTACTGCGCGCCGGGCGGCCATCACGAACCACTACTACCTCGACCTCACGCCGGAGCAGCGGATGAATCCCCGCTGGCATCCCGATAACCAGCATACTTGGGACGCCTTCTTCATCAATCGGCGTGAGAGGGCGCTCGCCAGGTATGAGGAGGACGGTCTGCCTCCTGGAAACTTCCACGAGGCCGGCCGTCGGCTATGGTGGTACGGCCGGACTCTGCAGAGCGTCATGGACTACATCACGGCCGGCGATATCCCCCGCCTGCGCTACCCTCAGTTCGAGCCACGAGCGCCGCCCGACGACAGCGACGACAAAGAGCGACGACGGCACGACGCCGGCAACTTAGAAGGCGACGACTACCAGTACAATGGCGGCGGCTATGAAGACTACGAGTATGCATATTATACGCCTAGGCAGGAGTATGACTAAATCACTCCAAATTTCCTGTATGCAGGAGTATGACTTAGTCACTCCAAATTTCCTGTATGCAGGAGTATGACTTAGTCACTCCAAATTTCATGTATGCAGGAGTATGACTTAGTCACTCCAAATTTCCTGTATGCAGGAGTATGACTGAATCACTCCAAATTTCATGTATCATCAGTGCTATCTCGAGTCAATTGAATCATTCGAAAATGGACACCAAACACATCACGGGTAATATAATTCACATGATTCATTCAACAAAGTTGGTACAATAAATTATTACACATCATTTCTTCCCTTGTGTCCCTGCTTGCTTACGATTGTGCCGTATCCATGGAGCATCCTCATCATTTAACTTAATGCTTGGGTCGGTGTTCACTTTGAAGGGCGAAATTTCAGCAAACATATTATAATCTTCTGACATGTCTGTCTTGTCCTCCACTCCCACGATGTTTCTTTTCCCTGAAAGAACAATGTGGCGCTTTGGATCATCGCATGATGTACTGATCGTTTTCTTATCTTTCCGTTTCCTCGGTTTGCTACTCATGTCCTTCACATAGAAAACCTGAGCGACATCTTTCGCTAGGACGAATGGTTCGTCAAGGTAACCAAGATTGTTGAAATCCACCATTGTCATTCCGTATTGCTGGTCCACCTTTACCCCACCTCCTGTTAGCTTGAACCATTTGCACCGGAACAAAGGGACCCTAAAGGAGGGTCCATAGTCAAGTTCCCATATCTCCTCTATGTAACCATAATATGTGACCTTTTACCCATTCTCGGTTGCTGCATCAAAGCGTACACCACTGTTTTGGTTGGTGCTCTTTTTATCTTGGGCGATCGTGTAAAATGTATTCCCATTTATCTCGTACCCTTGGAAAGTCATTATAGTCGAAGATGGTGTCTTGGCCAACATGTACAGCTGATCTACAATATGATCGTCACTCATTAAATGTTTTCTCAACCAACTGCCGAAAGTCTCCATGTGGGCCTTCCTAATCCAGGATTCAGGCTTCCCAGGGTTGTTCGAGCGTAAAATATTCTTGTGTTTCTCAAAGTACGGAGCCACCAAGCTGGAATTGGTCAGAACTGTGTGGTGTGCTTCAGTCAGAGAATGGCCGTCCATACATATCGTTGATTTCCTTCCGATCGTGCCTTTTCCACTTAGTCTCCCCTCGTGCCGCGATTGAGGAAGACCAATCGGCTTAAGGTCAGGAACAAAGTCAACACAAAACTCAATTACCTCCTCATTTCCATAGCCCTTGGCGATGCTTCCTTCTGGCCTAGCACAGTTACGAACATATTTCTTTAATATTCCCATGAACCTCTCGAAGGGGAACATATTGTGTAGAAATACAGGACCGAGAATGGAAATCTCATCGACTAGGTGAACCAGGAGGTGCGTCATAATATTGAAGAAGGATGGCGGGAACACCAACTCGAACTGACAAGACATTGGATCACATCGTTCTGTAACCGTGGTAGAACTTCTGGATTGATTACCTTCTGAGAGATTGCATTGAGGAATGCACATAGCTTCACAATGGCTACTCGAACATTTTCCGGCAGGAGCCCCCTCAAAGCAATCGGAAGCAATTGCGTCATAATCACGTGGCAGTCGTGAGACTTCAGGTTTTGGAACTTTTTCTCCGCCATGTTTATTATTCCCTTTATATTGGACGAGAATCTGACGGGACCTTCATACTGCTCAGGCATTCAAAAAGATGACCTTCTCTTCTTTGGTCGAGCGTAGCTGGCACGACCTTGAAACCGTTCAGGATGCCGGTCATCGGGGTCTTTCAAACTTTGCTTTGGTCTGCCGTGCTTCCTTTGTATCATTTGACTTCCCATACACGCCCAAGAAGCTTAGGATGTTCACGCAAATATTCTTCGTAACGTGCATCACGTCGATTGCAGAGCGGACTTCTAGGACTTTCCAATATTCTAGCTCCCAGAATATAGATTTCTTCTTCCACATGGCTGCGTGCCCGTCAGCTCCCTTCGGAACTGATTGTCCGCCAGGACCCTTTCCAAAGATGACTTTCAAATCCTTGACCATATCAAATACCTCAGCACCAGTGCGTTCCGCAGGCTTCGGCCGGTGATCTGCCTTGCCGTTGTAATGCTTGCCTTTCTTTCTTCTTTTGGATGACCTTTCGGAAGAAATCGACGATGCCCAAGGTACACGTTCTTCTTACAATTTGGCAAATGTACACTTTCAGTCTCATGTAAGCAGTGCGTGCATGCATTGTATCCCTTATTTGACAGTCCCGAAAGGTTACTAAGAGCAGGCCAATCGTTGATGGTTACGAAAAGCAACGCTCGTAGGTCAAATTCCTCTTCTTTGTGCTCATCCCACACACGGACACCTAGTCTGCCCCACAGCTGTAAAAGTTCATCAACTAATGGCCTTAGGTACACATCGATGTCGTTGCCGGGTTGCTTCGGACCTTGGATGAGCACTGGCATCATAATGAACTTCCGCTTCATGCACAACCAAGGAGGAAGGTTGTAGATGCATAGAGTCACGGGCCAGGTACTATGGCTGGAGCTCTGCTCGCCAAAAGGATTCATGCCATCCGTACTTAGACCAAATCTTATGTTCCTTCCGTCAGCTGCAAAATCTTTGAACTCTCTGTCGATCTTTCTCCATTGCGTTCCATCTGCGGGGTGTCTCAACTCCCCGTCCGACTTACGGTCCTCTTTATGCCATCGCAACAACTTGGCATGCTCTTTGTTCCTGAACAGACGTTTCAACCGTGGTATTATAGGAGCATACCACATCACCTTGGCGGGAACCCTCTTCCTGGGTTTCTGGCCCTCAACATCGTCACCAGGGTCATCGTCTCTGATCTTATAACGCAATGCAGTGCATACCGGGCATTCATTCAAATTCTCGTATTCACCGCGGTAGAGGATGCAGTCGTTGATGCATGCATGTATCTTCAGAACCTCTAAACCTAGAGGGCAGACAACCTTTTTTGCTTCGTACGTACTGGCGGGCAACTCGTTATTCTTTGGAAACATATTCTTCAACATTTTCAGCAAGTTTTCAAATGCCGAGTCAGCTACACCTGCCTGTGCCTTCCATTTCAGCAAATCCAGTGTGCAGCCCAGCTTTTTCAGACCATCATCGCATCCGGGGTACAGCGCCTTCCTGTGATCCTCTAACATGCGATCCAAATTCTCCCTCTCTTTTTCAGTTTCGCAGCGTCTCCGTGCATCAGCAATGGTCCGACCAAGATCATCAACGGGATCATCACGTGCCTCTTCTTCACCTTCCCCTTCACCTTCCCCTTCACCTTCAGCATCCTCCATGAAAGTATCACCGAAATGAGCAAGATAGCTTTCATCGATGAAATCATCCCCTTCTTCATCTTCTTCCATTATAACCCCTCTTTCTCCATGCTTGGTCCAACAATTATAGCTTGGCATGAAACCGTGCCGAAGCAGGTGCATGTGAACATCTCTTGAGGAAGAGTAACCCTTCTGATTCTTACAGTTAACACATGGACAGATAACAAAACCCCCCTGCTTGTTCGCATTAGCCACTACGAGGAAATCTTTCAAACCCGTACTGAACTCGCCGGAGAGTCGGTTACCGTACATCCATTGTCGATTCATCTGCATTATTATAATATAAAATATATAATTAACCATCATGCATTTGTTAAACTAACTAGCTACAAACAATATAAATTAAACAATGAACTACACACACATGCATATTTTATCAACGACACATCAAAGGTTCAAGTTGCTAACCGCGATCGAGGAGGAAAAAATAAATGAGAAAGCTCAAGTGTGGCTCCAACACTTCATATCATGTTTGTTTCATGCTCTTGGGGCATTTCATCAAACACCTTATGTGCATAAGAGGAACCAAAAGCAAACCTAACACCCACTTGTGAAGTTTGTGAAGAGAATGGCTCCAAATGGCTAAGTGTTGGCTGCTGGATGGGTATATATAGGGGAGGGGCTTTAGTCCCGGTTGGCCTGGCCAACCGCGACTAACGGCCTTCGGGCACCTTTAGTCGCGGTTGGCACAGCCAACGCGACTAAAGCCCCCCACGTGCACCGGCTGGCCACCGAGCGCCCTGGGCCCAGGCCTTTGGTCGCGGTTCGCCTCCCGAACCGCGACTAAAGGTCCCATTAGTCGCGGTTCCTATAGCTTCGCGACTTATGGGGCTCACCGGAAGCCTGTTTTTCTACCAGTGTTCGGACTGGGAGTGAGCCTGAACCGGACGCCAATCCTTCATGCCTGTCGTGTGAGCATCTGATCAACAGACGGGAAGCCAACTCGGACAAGACAACGGCAATTAGATTGAGATCAGCTGGCGTTGGGCATTCCGATGGGCGATGGAGAAGCATCAAGCATCCTAGGAAGGGCTGGCTTTCGTGGATCCCATGGGATTGGTTTGTTCAGGGAAAGAAGAAAGGAAGACCGAGAAGGTCTCGTCGGGGCCCGCCTACTTATCCGTTTATCTTGAGACTTGAGATGCTTTCCCAAATTACTAATGTGACTCCACTACTGCTATAGTACTTTTTGGAGTTGCAGGAAAACGGGGCAACAACAAAAGAACACATGTAAATATGTAATGACATCGTCACATCGCCCCCGGAAGATAAGATTAGTATGGCCTCTAGCACGAAGGTCATCTCCAAACAAGCGCCTGCATTCTGTCTTACCTGCTTATCCGTCAAACTAATAAGGGCTGACGTACGCGAGTGTGACTTGTTAAGGCCTGTGTTACCCAGATTCAGGAGGCTGGTTAACCATGTAAAATTACATGCTCTTGCCAGTTCAATAGAAAGATTTTTTTTTTCGAAAAAGGGCGTTTTATTACTTCATAGTTTGACGTCACACAGCCGTTCACACAAGAGTACACAAACACAATGTTCAATACATAAAAAGCGACTAAGCGAAAAGCACATCATGGTGAAGAAGGCGCAATCCTCCGACTATGCATCCACCCAAGTTAGGTATAAACTCCTTGGCCGAATTCTTCAACCGTGTAGACACCTCCGTAAAGAGGGCGCGATCCTCCAAGCGCTGAAGCGACGACCATGAACGGAGCAAGGCCGTACACCGGTACATTACCTGCAAAAGAGAATAATTTTTGCCATTAAAAATCTTGTCATTTCTACATAGCCATAGCGACCATAAAACGGCAATCGCTCCCACCCTGATAAGTCTCTTATACCTAAGCTCAACCCTGTTTAGCCAATTGCCAAAAATATTAGCAATGCTTCGGGGTGGGTATAAGCTAGATCATATCCGAATGATTGATCATATAGCTCTTGCGAATTGACAATGGAAGAAGATATGTTTTATTGTCTCGCCTTTATAACAGAAGACACATTTCTTACAGCCATGCCAGTTTCGCTTTGCAAGGTTATCTTTAGTGAGGATAACACCACGACGTAGGTACCAAGTGAACACCTTCGTTTTTAGTGGTATCCTCAGCTTCCAAATGTTTTTATTATTTACAACCGGTTGAACAGGTTCAGTTAACGCTTCATACATGGATCTTACCGAGAATATACCATTCTTAGCGAGTTGCCAGCGAAAATATCTTTCCCCTGAACCAGTTGGATTGAAGCTAATTTTTGTAGCAATTCGTTCCAAGAGGTTAACCGGGGACCAATTACATCGCGCCTGAATGTCATATTTGGTGGAGAGCTTTGCATCACACTCTACTCTGGAGAGTAACATCCTTATGAGCTATACAGCTGGAAATTTTGTTTCCGGAGCGTGGTTGCACCCAACCACCTATCCTCCCATAACCGTATCTCCGACCCATCTCTAATGGTAAATGAACCATGTGGGAAGAAGTGCTTCTTAATTGCCATAATGTCAGCCCAAAAGTGAGAATCCCCGGGTTTTCAAATAACCTGGGAAATCGCTTTTGAGCCTACATACTTCCTCCTCAATAAGGTATATCATACACCATCCTCGGTTAAAAACATGGACAACCATTTGCCTAGTAGGGCCTTGTTTTTAACCTCTAAATCGTGGATACCAAGTCCACCTTGATCTTTAGGACGGCATACCACATTTCATTTTGTTAACCGGTATTTCTTCTTCTCACTATCTCCTTTCCAAAAGAAATAATCCAATCTATGAAGAATCCCTTTAGGTAACTGGAAGAACGAAATCATATACAGTACCATATTCAAGAGTATTGAGTTTGTGAGGACTAATCTTCCACCCAGAGATAGTAATTTTCCTTTCCAACTACTAAGTCGTTTCTATAGCTTTTCCTTGACTATTTTCCATTCTGCTAAGGTGAGTCTCCGATGGTGAATCGGAATACCCAAGTAGCTTATTGGAAAACTGCCTAAACCACAACCGAATAGCTCGGCATATTGGTTAGCATCATCTTGGGTCCCATCGAAACAAAACAATTCACTCTTATGGAAATTAATCTTTAGGCCAGAAAGTAACTCAAACGCTGATAAAATTAATTTCAGGTTTCGTGCCATTTCCAGATCATGATCCATAAAAATAACCGTGTCGTCGGCGTACTGCAGAATAGACTGCCCCCCATCAACTAGATGAGGAACCACTCCTTTGATCTGCCCATCTCCCTTAGCATGCTCAATTAATATGGCAAGCATATCCGCCACAATGTTAAATAACATTGAAGATAGGGGATCGCCTTTGTCGCAAACCTTTCTTTGTTTGGAAGTAATTGCCCACATCAACATTAATTTTGACAGCAACACTTCCACCAAAGACAAAGTTATTAATTAAAGCGCATCTCATGTACTGTTTCATGCAAAGTAACCACACCGTCTAGGTTGTATCGACCTTGCATGAACGCAGTCTGAGTTGGTCGCACCACATGATCAGCCACCGAATTTAGTCTAATAGTAGCCACTTTAGTGAAGATTATAAAACAGACATTAAGGAGACATATAGGTCTAAATTGTTGAATTTGTTCAGCATCGTTAACCTTAGGGAGCAAAATAATCTCCCCAAAATTAATACAGAATAATTCTAATTGCCATGCGTGTAGTTTTTCAAACAACTCCAGGAGGTCTTTTTTAATTGTATCCCAGAATGTTTGATAGAATTCGGCAGGAAAACCATCAGGGCCTAGTGTCTTGTTATGTTCCCTCTGAAAGATTGCTTTCCTTATCTCGTCCTCCGTATATGGGGCGGTAAGAACAACATTCTCCTGAGGTGACACTTGAGGAATGTCATCAATCCTGAATTCATCCAGAGTAATTTCTAATTCCTCGGGTGCACCAAATAAACCTTTATAATAAGAAGTGATGTACGACTTTAATTGCTCATGACCCTCGATCGTAGCATCATCGTGGAGAAGAGAATGAATGTGTTTATTTTTGTGTCTGGCATTAGCAACACTATGAAAGTATCTCGTATTCGAATCTCCTTCCAACATGAATTGAGCTTTAGATCGTTAGTACCATTTGAGTTCCTCCTCACGTAATAAGCGAGCCAACTTTGCATTAAATTGATTCTTCAAATCAACGTCCTACGTCGTTAGCTGTCTAGTTTTCGCGATTGCCTCTAAATCGTCAATTGACGTTGATAGGTTGAGTTTCTCATTTTTGAGTAGACCAGTCGTATCTCTTGCCCATCCTCCAAGGTATTTTCACACAACCCGAAGCTTTCTATTCCACCTCTGGATCGGAGTGCCCAAGACAACCTGTTGATCCCAAATATTTTTAGCAATATCTGTGAACCCTTCGCTCTGTAACCACCGAAGTTCAAATTTGAAAGGGATTTTACGTGGAGGAGAGGGAATCCCAGTGGTTAGCAATACTGGGGCATGATCCGACAATGACTCAATCCGAGCTAGAGTACATACCGAGACTAGTGGGTATTTTTGTTCCCAATCCAAGTCCATTAGTACTCTATCAAGTTTCTCATATGTTGGATCAGGGAGGCTATTTTTTCAGGTGAATTGTCTACCAATCATTGATATTTCTTTCAGATCCAAACTGTATATGACAACATTGAATAGAAACGACCAGTGATTATCAAATCTGTCCTTACTCTTCTCATGTGGAAATCTGAGAAAATTAAAATCCCCTCCTATAATAATAGGGTGAGGATTATCCTTTGCTAGATTAACCAATTCACGAAGGAAGGCGGGTTTGAAGGCATCTTGAGCTGCCCCATAAACCGATACTAGACTCCAAATAAAATTATCAGATTTATTTTGAATGTGAAGCTTTATATGAAAGTCACCTCCAGAGTTATCTAAAATTTCCATAGTCGAAGTCTGTACGCCTACAAGAAGGCCTCCGGAACGACCTCTAGGCGGGCGCGATACCCAAGAAAAAATCCTCTCCACCAAAAAGGCGATTTAGGAAGCTTGTTGAGTAGTGACTCTTAACCGTCTCATAGATAACAATAAAGTCTAAAGAATGATCCCGAATGGTATCAGAAATGTGTAAGTGTTTAGCCAAGTAATTAAGACCTCTGTTATTCTTAAACACGCCGTTCATTTGGAAACATTGTTAGATTTAGACACTCTCCTCTTTTTATGAGGTCAATCGCTTCTTTTAAAAGATGAGGCCCTAGATTTGCATTCAGTTGCTTTAAGTTCATACCATGAACCCAGCATTGCATCATCTAATCCAACCTCCGAGACCTCCCCAACAATATGTGTGCGAAGTCGGCCATCCAAAATGGTGTGTGCTTCGTCATCATCATCAATTGTAAGGGAGGTATCCGACTTACTCTTATACATAGGGGTACATTTTAATTTGTCGTACTCCATGTGTTTTAGAGCCTTAGTAGAAATAGAAATTAACTCAAAAGAATTACCCATAGAAACTCCAACATTATTCAGCCTAGCCAAAATTTGAGGCGTAGAATAAGCGAGAAACGAATTAACACTGGAAATATTACCTGAGGTGTCGAGATTGGACGCCGCCTTGCGTTTTATCGGCTTTGTAAGAAAATCCTCATCTGGTGGCCGCGGAACCGTCCGCACCCACCCCGTGACGCATGCTCCACTAGTGGAGAAGAGGCCTTTGGTCCCAAGCAAATGTCCCAGTGTAGAACCAAACCGGGACCAATGGGGGGCATTGGTCCCGGTTCGTTTTGCCCAGGGCGACCCCACTAGCTCAGAGCCTGTCCGGTAGTGGCCTTTGGACCCGGTTTGTAATACAAACCGGGACTAAAGGGTCCACGGCAGGGCGCGGCAGGCCGTGTCAGGCGTGGGGAACCTTTAGTCCCGGTTTGTATTACAAACCGGGTCCAAAGGCTCCCCCTCTGGACCCGGTTTGTAATACAAACCGGGACAAAGTCCCCAATCTGGCTATATAACCTTGCCCCTGCCCAAGTGTGAGCCACACTTGGCCATTTTTTCACTTTCTTCACAAGAGGGGTGTATTGCTCTCCTCTCTTCTTCACATGCACAAGAGGTGTTCGATGAAATGCTTAAGAGGATTTGCCACTTGAGTTTACACAAATCAAGCCACACTTAACTTGCTTTTTTATTCTTCATCGAGGTTAACAACTTTATCCTTTTCATCTGTAATTGATAAAATGCATGTGTATATATACATCGTGATGTTCTGTAATGGTTTAGATCAGCTTAATTATATCATGCAGATGAATCCGCAATGGATGTACATTGACCGACGGTTTAACGAGTTCACTTCGGGCCTGGATAATTTTATGGCCGTGGCGGAGGCAAACAAACATGGTGGCTTCATGTATTGTCCATGTGTCAACTGCAAGAATACCGTAAATTACGCTCACTCGAGGCTCATTCACAGCCACATTCTGCGATCCGGTTTCATGCCCAGTTACTATTGTTGGACCAAGCACGGAGAAAGAGGGGTTATGATGGAAGACAATGAAGAAGAGGAAGAGGATGATGACGGTTATCCCAATTTCCCTGAATACGATGATACTGCAGAAGGCAATGAAGACAATGAAGTAGAAGATCAAGAGGCACCAGATGAGCCTGCTGATGATGATCTTGGTCGGGCCATTGCTGATGCAAGGAGAGAATGTGAAACTAAAAAGGAAAGGTTGGCCTTCGACAAGATGATAGAAGATCACAACAAATTGTTATACCCAACTTGCGAAGATGGCCTTAAAAAGCTAGGCAGCACACTGGAATTGTTGCAATGGAAGGCAAAGAACGGTGTCACTGACTCAGGATTTGGAAAGTTGCTGACAATAATTAAGAGGAAGCTTCCAAGGGGTAACGAATTTCCCGCCAATACGTACGAAGCGAAGAAGATTGTCTGCCCTCTAGGATTAGATGTGCAAAAGATACATGCATGCATTAATGACTGCATCCTCTACCGCGGTGAGTACGAGAATTTGGATGCATGTCCGGTGTGCACTGCATTGCGGTATAAGATCAGACGAGATGACCCTGGTGATGTTGAGGGCGAGCGCCCCAGGAAGAGGGTTCCTGCCAAGGTTATGTGGTATGCTCCTATAATACCACGGCTGAAACGCTTGTTCAGAAATAAAGAGCATGCTAGGTTGTTGCGATGGCACAAACAAGACCGTAAGAAAGACGTGATGTTGAGGCACCCTGCTAATGGCTCCCAATGGAGAAAAATCGATAGAGAGTACCCAAACTTTGCACAGGATGCAAGGAACTTAAGGTTTGGTCTAAGTACAGATGGCATGAATCCTTTTGGAGAGCAGAGCTGCAGCCATAGCACCTGGCCTGTGACTCTTTGTATATATATCCTTCCTCCTTGGTTGTGCATGAAGCGGAAGTTCATTATGATGCCAGTGCTCATACAAGGTCCGAAGCAACCCGGGAACGACATTGATGTGTACCTGAAGCCATTAGTCGAAGAACTTCTACAGCTATGGTCCCTAGCAGGTGTACGTGTGTGGGACGAGCACAAGCAGGAGGAATTTGACCTAAGAGCGCTGCTTTTCGTAACCATCAATGACTGGCCTGCTCTTGGTAACATTTCAGGACAGTCAAACAAGGGATACAATGCATGCACGCACTGTTTACATGAGCTCGAAGGTGATTATTTGGAAAAAGGTCAGAAGGTCGTGTACCTGGGGCATCGTCGATTTCTTAGGACTACCCATCCCGTAAGAAAGAAAGGCAAGCATTACAACGGTGAGGCTGATCACCGGAGGAAGCCTCCCCATCGTGATGGTGTTGATATATTTGGTATGGTCAAGGATCTAGATGTAATATTTGGAAAGGGTCCTGGCGGACGGTCTGTTCCGAATGACGATGCCGGACACGCGCCCATGTGGAAGAAGAAATCTATTTTTTGGGAGCTAGAATATTGGAAGGTCTTAGAGGTCCGGTCTTCAATCGATGTGATGCACGTGACGAAGAATCTTTGCGTGAACCTGCTAGGCTTTCTGGGCGTGCACGAGAAGACAAAAGATACACCAGAAGCACGGGAGGACCAGCAACGTTGGAAAGACCCCAAAAAGCTGCATGAGAGAGTTAAAGGACGTCATTTCTCCAGCTACGCTCTTACAAAAGCAGAGAAGGAAATATTTTTTGAATGTCTGAGCAGTATCAAGGTCCCGTCTGGCTTCTCCTCCAATATAAAGGGAATAATAAATATGGAGAAGAAAACATTTCAGAACACTGAAGTCTCATGAGCGTCACGTGATAATGACACAGTTGCTTCCGATTGCATTGAGGGGGCTTCTACCAGAAAATGTTCGACTGCCCATTGTGAAGCTATGTGCATTCCTCAATGCAATTTCTCAGAAGGTAATAAATCCAGAAATTCTACCGAGGTTGCAGAATGATGTGGTCCAATGTCTCGTTAGTTTTGAGCTGGTGTTCCCACCATCCTTCTTCAATATTATGACACATCTCCTCGTTCACCTGGTCGATGAGATTTCCATTCTCGGTCCTGTATTTCTACACAATATGTTCCCCTTCGAGAGGTTCATGGGAGTCTTAAAGAAATATGTTCATAACCGTGCTAGGCCAGAAGGAAGCATCTCCAAGGGCTATGGAACAGAGGAGGTCATTGAATTCTGTATTGACTTTATTCCTGACCTTAAGCCGATTGGTGTTCCTGAATCGCGGCATGAAGGGAGACTAAGTGGAAAAGGCACGCTAGGAAGGAAATCAATGATATGTAGGGACGGGATTTCTTTGACTCAAGCACACTACACAGTTCTACAAAGTTCCACCTTGGTGGCTCCATATATCGGTGACCACAAGAACTTTCTACGCTCCCAGAACCCGGGGCAGTCGAACGATTGGATTAGACGTGAACACATGTCGACTTTCGGCGGTTGGTTGCAAAAACACCTCCTGAATAACAAAGATATTGAAGATCAGCTGTACTTGCTGGCCCAGATACCATCTTCGACTGTAGTTACTTTCCAAGGGTACGAGATAAATGGGAATACATTTTACACGATCGCCCAAGATAAAAAGAGCACCAACCAAAACAGTGGTGTCCGATTTAATGCAATAATGAATGAAGGCCCAAATGACACATATTATGGTTACATAGAGGATATATGGGAACTTGACTATGGACCTTCTTTTAAGGTCCCTTTGTTTAGGTGCAAATGGGTCAACAAAACAGGAGGCGGGGTTTAGGTAGACAAGTTGTATGGAATGACAACAGTGGATCTCAACAATCTTGGGTATAGATACGAACCATTCGTCCTAGCCAAGGATGTGGCCCAGGTTTTCTATGTGAAGGATATGTCTAGCAAACCAAGAAAAAGGAAACATAAGGAAACAAATACATCAAACGATGAGCCAAAGCGCCACATAGTTCTTTCTGGAAAAAGAAACATCGTGGGAGTGGAGGACAAGACAGACATGTCAGAATATTATAATAAGTTTGATGAAATTCTACCCTTCAGAGTGAATATTGATCCAAGCATCAAGTTAAATGATGAAGATGCTCCATGGTTAAGGCCGAAGAAGATTAAATGATGAGGATGCTCCATCATCAAGTTAATTGAAGAATTTTCATGGCACAAATGAGTATCTCAACATGGCAATCAATTTCCCATTTATTTTTGTGTAATCATTTAATTGTATGTAAGATATGAAAAGTGGAGATATGGTTGGCTTTTTGTACCATATATATAGAGGAGATGTAGTCGTTCACAGGTTTGCAGGGGAAAAATTCCGAGGCGCAGTTTCCGAAGATGCCATAGGGCGTGTGCACCAACAACATCTTCGAGAAACTGCGCCACGGGAGATTTCCCAACCCTTTCCCCAACACTATTAGAGGAGATGTAGTCGTTCAGGGGCTTGCAGGAAAAAATTCTGAGGAGCAAGTTCCGAAGATGCCGTAGGGCGTGTGCACCAACGACATCTTCGAGAAGTTGCGCCACAGGAGATTTCCCAACCCTTTCCCCAACACTGTTAGAGGAGATGTAGTCGTTCACGGGCTTGCAGGGAAAAAATTCCGAGGCGCAGCTTCCGAAGATGCCGTAGGGCATGTGCACCAACAACATCTTCGAGAAGCTGCGCCACGGGAGATTTTCCAATCCATGGGAATGAATCTCTGCTTGGCTTGTTGATCTGCTTGGCAAGCCGTATCGATGCTCCTTTTATAGGCACAACACCGCTTCTACTTTGTCTTGTTCCTTCGACAGGGCGTCATGCGCTACATGCTTTATCTCATCGAGCAGTGCGTCCACCCATGCGTTCTTATCCTGCCGACATCTTTAGTCCCGGTTGTACCCACCAGCCGGGACTAAAGGTTACCCACACGTCCTTATCCCACCGACAGTTTTGTTAGATGACAAAAAAAGGATCTTTCGTCTCGGTTGTACCCACCAGCCGGGACTAAAGGTTACCCACACGTCTTTATCCCACCGACAGTTTTGTTAGATGACAAAAAAATGATCTTTAGTTCCGGTTGTACCCACCAGCCGAGACTAATGTTTTCGGCGCCACTGCGTTCCCGCCTATTATTCTTCTCGCGCTTTCCACTTCTTCCCGCCTCTGTCCTCCCGCCATTTTTTCACTATATATATATATGTAGGCTTGGCCTCCATTTACATATCACATCTAGACTCATATCTGCAAACCTCATCACTCTGTCCCATGGCTTCCATCGTATCTCTAACCCTCCGGGAGGCGGAGGCGCTTTGCGCGTCGAACTACCCCTGCCCGCCGGGCTACCGCGTCCCGACCGGCTGGTTGCTGAGCGTCGGAGGCGTACCGGTCCCTCCTGTTCGTCTAGGTGTGGCGCGCGAGATGGCCATCACGAATCACTACTACTTCGAGCTCACGCCAGAGCAGCGGAGGAATCCCTAGTGGCATCCCGACTACTTCCCGACTTGGGAAAGCTTCTTCATCAATCGGCGTGAGAGGGCGCTTGCCAGGCACGAGGAGGGCGGCCCGCCTCCTTCGGACTTCAATGAGGCCGGCCATCGGCTGTGGTGGCGCGGCCGGACTCTCCAGGGCATCATGGCCTACCGTGGCCCCCGCCTGCTCTCCCGTCGAGGTTCGACTACCGCGACCCCGATGCCAGCGACGATGATGACGTTGACTACGACGACTACAGTGGCGAGTACTATAGGGCTAGGCACGAGTATGACTGAATGACTCGAACAGTCAAATCTGGCGATGTATCTTAATTAATTTTCAGTTGAGCTTTGTACTTTAATTCCATGTATGTGGCGGGAAACTTTTCTCCGAGGAGCAGCTTCCGAAGATGCCGTTGAGCTCTGGCCATGTATCTTAATTTTCAGTTGAGCTCTGTACTTTAATTTCAGTTCAATCGTAATAAATTTCGTGTCAACCACTTTATTGAACAAAAACAACCGACAACGACTTTATAAACTAAATTTAAACTAATAGAACCGACAACGACTTTATTGAAATTACAATAAAATAGATAAATTACTAGTCTAGTCTCTACTCGTCGTCGGAGGTTGTCTCCGTCCAAATGTCATCCCACCGAGGGTCGTTTTCGGTCCAAGTTGTATTCGGGTTCTCGAGCTCGAAGGCGGCGACGGCCCGACGGTGGCGCCTGTTGGACCTGCGTTGTGCCCTAAGGTTAGCAAAGAACGCGTCGGTGTTGTCGACATCGTTGGGGAACTGCGCCCTCCACTGGCGCATCAACTGCTCGTCGCGCTCGGTGATGGCGATCCTGCGCTGCACCTGGCGGTGCCGGCGATGGTCCTCGTCGTCGACGAGGCACGGCGGTGGCGCGAGGAACTCCGCCTCCTCTAGCGATTCAACATCCGGGAAGTTCATGTCTCGCCCTGGCCACCGAAAGCGCCACGTCGCCGCGTCGTAAGCGCGCGCCGCCAACTCCGACGTGTTGTATGTGCCGAGGGTGAGGCGGAAGCCACCGGCACGTATCTCGGCGGTGAACCTACCGCTCAGACGCACTCGAACGCCACGGAAACCGGACGCCCCTCGACGACGTCGAGGCATCCCGGAGATGAATGAGCGGAGGCGTTGGCGACGTGTGGTTGCGCCCGCACTCGTCGCTCTATATAGCGCACGCGGGGCATGGCACGTGTAAGCCACGGCTACACACGTCGCACGCCGGCGTCGGCGGAGCGAGGCACGTGGAAGCGGTGGCTAAACGTCGCACGACGGCGTCGACGGGTAAGCGACACGTGTGGCACGGCGGTGAAACGTTTGATATGATGCGAGATGCAAATAGTTATATGGATGTCATATTCATGTTCATTGGATTTTTCTGATCAATTTTCATATATAAAACTTTTCTATTTGAGTTACCATTTAAAAGTTATTGAAATAATAGTTTTATTAAGTTAAAATAGATAAACACGTGGCACGGGGAAGGGACACGTGGCACGGGGAAGGGACACGTGTGGCATGGCGGCGGTGGCCAGTACATGGCGGTGACGGTGGTGGCCAGTACACTGCGGTGACGGTGGTGGCGGTGGCCAGTACACGGCGGTGGCGGTGTCCAGTACACGGCGGTGGCGCTGGCGGCGGTGGCCAATACATGGCGGTGAAGGTGGTGGCCAGTACACGGCGATGGCGGCGGTGGCCAGTACACGGCGGTGGCGGTGGCGGCGGTGGCCAGTACATGGCGGTGAAGGTGGTGGCCAGTACACGGCAGTGGCGGCGGTGGCCAGTACATGGCGGCGGCGGCGGTGGACACGTGTGGCATGGCGGTGGCCAGTACGTGTTTTTATTATTTGAAATAAGGCGGGAACGAATTTTTTTTTAAAAAATGGTCTTTGGTCCCGGTTTGTATTAAAAACCGGGACTAAAGGCCTTTTTGCGCGCATGGCCAAAAACCGCATGACAAAAATGGCCTTTAGGCCGGTTTGTATTACAAACCGGGACCAAAGGGGCCTTTGGTCCCGGTTTGTGTCTGAACCGGGTCCAAAGGTGGGGCGATATAAAAGAAAACACTTCGTCTCGCGGAGATCAATCCGCGGAGACGAAGCGGCGAGCGCCGCCGGGCTGCCCAAGCGCGCGCGAAATCGCCGCCGTCGCCGTCCACCGCGCCGCCGCCCGCGTCACCGCCTCCACCGCCACCACGCCCGCGCCCGTCGCCGTCCGCGCGCCGCCTCCCGCCGCGCGCCTCCTCCAACACCGGCGCCGCCCGTCGCGCGCCTCCAACACCGTCGCGCGCCCGCCGCCGCCCGCCACCTCCTCCAACACCGCCGCCGCGCGCCTCCTCTCCGCCGGCGCCAAGGTGAGCCCCCGGCCACCTCTTTTTTTAATTTTTGTTAGTATTAGATTGTTAGTATTAGAATTTTAGTATTAGAATTGTTAGTATTAGATTGTTCGTATTAGAATTTTAGAATTGTTAGTATTAGAATTTTAGTATTAGAATTGTTAGTATTAGATTGTTAGTATTAGAATTGTTAGTAATTGTTAGTATAAAATTTGTTAGTATTAGAATTTTAGAAATAGTTAGTAAACTATTTTTTAGAAATAGTTAGTGAACTATTTTTTAGAAATAGTTAGTAAAAGTTACAATAATAATATGTATGTTAGAAATAATGTTAGTTACAACTCTAACATTAATAAAATAATGTTAGTTAGAACTCTATTATTGTAAACTATTTGTTAGTATAGTTAATCCGGTAGTGCGGGCGCCCCTGCCGGTGCCGAGTCCGTGGCGGTGCCCCTACCGGCGCCCGTGGCTGTGCCGCCGCGACATAGTGCCGACACCCCTGCCAGGTTAAAAGTAGTGAAGTTATTTTTTTAATTTATGTTAACGTTGGTACATATATATATGATTTGTTTTCGTAGCTACGATGCCGCGACAGCCGCCGCGCCGTGGTCTGACTCTTCTAGAGGAGATGCAGCAGCTGGGGGAGGTCCGGGACTGGGCTCCGCCGGGGTGGCACTGGGAGGTCTTAGCTTCCGGGTCGCGCACCTTGGTGCGGAATCCGGGTCCCGTCGTCGACCCGGATATTCTTTGGTGGAGGTCTTATGGGCCACGGTCGTTTCAGAGGGAGCCGGCCCCGCCGGAGGAGGTAGCTCAGCGCATTGCGGCGGAGGACGAGCACGTTCGCCGTTACATGTATGCGTTAGACAACATGTATAGGACCGGATGGAGCGTTATGCAGGGATCTCATGTTAGCTATGCTCCCGTGACTGTTCCGTGGCTTTGGGGGTTCACCCGGCGCGGCTCAGGTCCCGGTCGGCGCGGTTGAGAGGTTGTAGTATTGATTGATGTATTAGGGTTAAATAAACATGAACCAGAGACGGCATCGATGATCGAACGGGAGGCTAGAGCTCAGGGAGCATCAGTTGAGTACGAAGATTACTATCCAACGGCTCAAGGGGTAAACAAGTATAGATACGGAAAAGATCTCGTCAAACCTGGCGAGCTCGCGCGTCTAGGGACTCAGATGCGAAGGTTGCATGACTGGTACCTGAAAGCCTGTCGAAGAGGTGATCGCTACCTCACTGTGTATCTTAGAGATGCGCATTACTTCCGGGGGGTCGAGGAGATAAACCTTGAGTTAGAAGAACTGTTTCAGTTATTCAATCAAGATGCCCTCGACAAAGCTGTCATCAGTTGCTACTGCCTGTAAGTGATTTATTTATGTAATTAAGTCTGTAGCTCAGCGCTCATTCATTTGCACTAACAATTATCCTCACTATATTCTTTGTGTACGCTATACATTTAATTATGCAGAATGAAGAAGCGCGAATGCAAAAGAGGCAAGCTCCTACTGCTGGGGTTCATAGACCCAGACACAGTTCATGAAGTTACGGTTCGAGACTTCGCCAAGGACACAGAGGACAACATGGTAATGTTTTTAGTGAAGCAAGCAAACAAAGAGGATATATTCTTTCCCTACAACTTCAAGTGAGTGTTATATATAACATACATTATGCTTGTGCACCTTCCACTTTATTCTCGTAATCATTGAGCTATGCTTGTGCAGATTCCACTTTATTCTCCTAATCATTGATCTTCACAAAGGAGTCGTAAATGTCATGGACTCGAAACGTAAAGAATATGCGGAATGGGCGAATATGGCTGCCATCCTCCAGAGGCAATTTCAATCAATTTCGTATTGGCATCTTCATTTGTTCTAATTCGACGATATCATCAACTAATCAATAACTCATTTACTCATTATTTTTTGCCGGGCAGGGCCTGGAAACGGTTCATCACTACTGTTCCGGGTACATGGAAACCGGAGCTTACATTTCAAGATTACCCTGTAAGTAGTACTATATATCTATGTCCGTGAAACTCTATATATGATATTTACTTTCAATACGATGCTTGATTATTAGTTTGATCGAACTATTTTTTCGTAAAGTGTATGAGGCAGGAACCCGGGAATAACTTATGTGGATACTATGTCTGCACCTTCATTCGTGACATGGCCTGTCCCAAGGGTGGGGATGCCCGTATACACCACACTCGTGTACGATAACAAATTCTCACAATTATCTTAATTAGTACCATCTATTGTATTGAGTTCCATTCATATATTGATGATCTCCTTTTTTAAATATAGATGAAACGCCTGCGGGACACTCTCATAACGGAGGATCAAATACGAGCAATTCAAGAGGAAATCGCGGGATTCTTTCTTACCGAGGTCATTACCCCAGGTGGAGAGCACTATGCGAAAGTCATAGCTATGTGTTGAGCAACTTCGTAGAAGCTAATAGATTTAGTAAAGAGATCTGACTTTATATTGTAAGTATGCATGCATTACGTGTACTGTTGACGATGTTTATATATATTCACGGCGATTTTTTGTGGTTTCTTGAATGATATATATGCATTGCTGAAACTCTGCCGCGGCAGAGAAACAGGGTTTCTCTGCCGCGGCAGAGAAACGCTGCTCCACCCTAAACCTGTGCCGCGGCAGAGAAATAGCAATTCTCTGCCGCGGCAGAGAACCACAGGCCCGGTTCGTACCACGAACCGGGACCAAAGGCCATCCACCGCGAGCTCCCTGGCCGCACCACGTGGCACCGCCTTTAGGCCCGGTGCAACTTTGAACCGGGACTAAAGGGGGGACCCTTTAGTCCCGCCTAATTGGTCCCGGTTTGGAAACCGGGACTGAAGGCCCAAATGGACCGGGCCTATAGCCCCGTTTTCCACTAGTGCTCCTACGTGAGGAGGTGAGCAGCGACGATCGACACGAAGATGGCATCACCTTGGGGGAGGAGTTGATGGAGCACCCCCCCCCCCCCTTTGAAGCCGCTACAGCCAACGTGGTACACCCGTCGAAAACAGGGGTAGCAGCGCCGGGGCCGGGGGCGTGGTGGCCAGCAGCCGCACGGTGCTGCTGCACAACGTGCGAGCTAGCTTCCCATGCGCGGCTCAGCCAGCGTACTAGCCCCGTCAGCTGCATGGGCAGCAAAGTTGGTGCCGGGGGCGGGGAAGACCTAGTGGTCAGCAGCCGCATGGTGCTACTGCACATCGTGCAAGCTAGCCTCCACGCGTGGCCCGGCCAGCCCCGACGCCTCCGTAGCAGTCCTCACGTCGACGAACTGGGCTCCCCCGCCTCCACGCGGCCGCCGCTGCGCCGACCCACCCGTGTTGGGCATCATGGTAGTAGGCGCGGGCTGAGGAGACAGGGCAGCCTCCGACGGCGTCAGCCCCCCACATCCATGCACATGAGTCCGGCGCCACCGCGCCAGTGATGGCGACGTAAGTCAACCCGATTCCCGACTCCCTCTCAGGTTCCGACGCGGCGGGTCGCGCCTTAGAAGAAGAACGGAGAGCAGCATTCGGAGAAGCGGACCATCGCGCAACCGCAGGGGAGGTACGGACAAGCATGTGCACCCTCCCCTGAAGCCGAAGAAGATGATTGCGAGGCCACCAAAGCCGCGAAGAGCTCCTCCGAAGAGACCCTTGGCACGGGTGGAGAGCGCCTCTCTAGATTCGGACTCACCGTCTGAAGCCTTGCAACCATCTCCACCGCAGCAGGAGTTTGTGGATTGTTGTTGAAAGGAGTTACAACGAAGATCGTGCTAGCCACTCGAGTCCCACCCGATGGCGCTCCACCAGAACCAGTGGGCTACGGAGGCGTGTTGGTAACCGGAGGTCCAACACGGCCATCCGAGGTGTCCATAGCATCATCATCCTCTGTACCTGCTGCGCCACCATCACCATTGCCATCGTTCCTCTTCTCCCAAAGAAGGGCATAAAATCAGAGTCAGGGACAAAGTCCTCTGGCTCCCTACGGAAACGGAACTCGAAAGACTTAAGCTTCACAACCACATCCGAAATAGCATAAGACCCAGGCTCTGCGATTTTCTTGTCAAGAACAGAAGAATTAAGCATTGCCACAAGAACAAATACAACACTACAACGCCGTAGGCTCAAAAGGTTAATATCCAAAGTCTTGCCCAAGAGCGAGCCAACAGCCCATAACCCCAAGAAGTGTCTGAGAGTGTGGGGAATACCTTCAACATGGAGTCAAACTTGCTCTAATTTAACCTTGTGAGCAACCTCAGAGGACTGCCAAGCGGTGATACTGAGAGTCGAAGTAGAGTCTGGAACTCCCACCTGGATACCGTCCATCCTGTTCAGATCATCAAAGGACGGCACACTGATTAAGATCTCGTTCTCACCATAGGATACAACCTCCCAGTTCCACCCAGGAGAATCCGAAAAACGCTTGGCCACTGTCTAGCCACAATATCAGCCGTCACCACATCTCCCGAAACTAACACCCGGGCCACAGGAGTTTTGCTCGGTGTTAACTCCTCGCGGACCACTAAATCTGGAATAGCTGTAAAAAAAAGTCTCTAACAACCCAGAACCAGTAACATAAGCAGAAGGTCTCGGTGTCTTAAGAACGGGGCAACATATAGTTGGGTGAGAAATCTTATCACAGATGTAACAATAGTGCTCAACTCTGCAGTTCCTAGTTATATGCGAATGGTCCGCACACTTCCAAGACCAGGCCTTCTTCGCTTTGGCTGTTGGCAAAGCGTGACCCCCCACTGAAGCCGCAAAAGCCCCTTGCTCCTCCGACTCCCCAAAGCTGCGCCCTGAGCAAGAACCACGGGAGTTGTGACTGGAGGTTGCGGAGCAAACTGAGGCTGCTGCTGAGGTATCTGAGACGCCCGCTGGTACTGACCAAGCGGAACATTCCCATACTGAAAAGGTTATTGCTGCCCCTGCCCAAACGGAACCTGTCCTTGCCCAACCGACGATTGACCCTACACAAACGGAGTCCCAGAACCGAAATCAACCTGATGCTGCTGCACAACCCCAGCGGCATAACCAGACCCCTGCATCATCGACGGCACGGCACGTGTCTTCTTATTTTTCCTCGGCTTAGGAGCTATGCCCGGAGCAAACGTTGCGTGCTGGCGGTGCTGCGGCTGCACGGCGCCAGCGGCTGGAGGTAGCTGCTGCACGGCACCTGCCACCCCAAGATGCTGCTGCGTCGGGGCCGATTGCATGGCAAACTGAGCAGCCGGTGCAAGAGGCGGCCGCTGCTGCAGGAAGTGGTAAAACCAAACACTACCACTTGAAATTTTACATAGGATTTGGCATACAAGGATGTTACTCATCTAATATATCTATATGATACTTACATTCTGGTACGATTTAAACGTGTTACACAAACTTAGTTGTCACGCTAATACATATGCATAATCATAACTTATCTAAATTAAGATTGTTCCTAAAACCTTGCAGTTGTCGCACCGGAAGTGAATTTGACAGTCGCCCGCGCGATCAACGAGCCACTTACGGTCACCACGTCAGCCTTTTCTTACGGTAACCACGTATATTTTTTTGCTTTGTTGGAGAAGAGAGAATGATAAAATAGAATGTTGCTTTTCTTTAGCTAAGGAATGATCCCTTAAAAAATAAGAGAAGATAATTTTCTCCATTATACGTGTCTTCCCTTATAAACCTATTTCTTAATAAAATTAATTAATAATCTTTAATTGTGAGCGACGGAAATACGTAATAATGCATATATCACTTATATTTAATGTTTTCTCTAAATGACATGGATTATGGAGAAGGCTAGCCTTCTCCACCATTGTTGCATGTACATGCCCTAGTCCTAATATATGCCACAGTGGCATTGCTAGTCCATACTTCTCCACAAGCATCATCACCCATTCACCCACCCCCAGCCGGAAAATAAAACGGCCATGTAGCATGGCCACCCCCGAGCGAGAGCGCCGTCTAGGAAACCCAAAAGGAATCAATGAAAAAAGACAGCAAATCGTCATCACGACGGAGACGTACGGGCAGTCGGTATCCAGCAGGTCGCCGGTCCCGGCCGTATGGCCGTTACGCTGCCGCTGGTGGCTCCGGCTGGTGCAGCGCACAGTGACCAGCACGGCGGGCGATCGGTCGGGCAGCCCCGAGGAAAACAGGGACGCGGCGCTCGTCCGTCCGGCCCAAATAATTGAGCGAGGACACAGCGAGTCAGCGACGGCTGGCGCAACATCCGCCCGTGCGACGTCGCCGCGTCGGAGAAGAGGACACGCATTATTGCGGCGATGACACGCATTATTTTGTTGGTCCCAGCTGGTCCGGCCACACGGCATACTCTACGTGGGTTTTTCTGCTTGTTGCCATGGCTGTTGCGGGGAATCATGCTCCACGTTACTGTGCTTGCTGGCCAGATCAACGTACAAGCCCCCCTATCTAGTCCTGCCACTTGCCGACTCCTGATTCTTCCAAGAACCATATCCGTTCGGCTGGTGCACCAACACCTTGGTCCACTTCATGATCCTCCGGAATCTGGATTTTAGGGTTTGTGTGGTGCGTGTGAGCTTTCGTTAAAGGCACCGAGGGTTGCATCTCCGGCCATCTAAGCTACAGTGTGACTTTGCCGTTTTGGCCACATCCGGAATCTGAATCTCTATCGAGCCAGCGCAACACGGATGTTAACTGATTGTTACATTATTTCAGTTGATTGATTGTACCTACCATTGCTCAAGTTCTAACTACGGATTCAAATGAAGAGGATGAAGAAGAAATTACCTATAGTTTGAGTAATTCAGTTGTATGTTCATAACCTTAGAGCAACTCTAACATATACTCTAAAAAAGTCATCCAGTATATATTTTTTTAAACCATAAATTTTTTTAAGGCGCACCTCAGATTCCACCCCTGAAGCGTCATATGCCCATTTTTTCGCGAGAAATCCGACAAGCAGCCCTTTTCTACTCGGAGCCCTTGGCGCACCGAACATTCTGCTCTCCCGCTCCCACGATCCAGCCCACCCCTCTCAAGTTCACGCCCGCCGCGCCCATTCCGCAACTTTTTGACCGCTTGCGTCGTGGATCCGTGGAGAGGCGGAACCAAGCGGGGTCACGACCGGCATGGACGTCGCGTGAAACTCCAATTTGGCCGCCCGAGAGCGGTAGGCACTCCGAATCTGCTGCACCAGAGTGGTCGTCTATTCCTTTGTCGATTTGTCAGACTTGCTCCGAATTGCCCGCAACTTCCTCACCGGCCTTTGGTTCCCCACTGTACATCTGATTTCATTTTTCACGTTGATCCGTTCGTAGTTCTTGGGTAGAATCAAATTTGAACTAGGATTTGATGAGGTATTTGTAGATGACAACCAACGAGCAAGGAGGTTGGCCAGACATGCTAGGCAACATTGACTATATGCATTGGAGGTCAAAAAGTTTCCTAGCGGCATCGCACAAATAGTACACCGAACAAAGTTGTGATCCCACAACTGTTCTTGAGGTTGTTCCATCGGAGCACTTGTGGATTTAGAGTTGTTTTCCTTTCGGGTTCCCGGGTTCTCTCAATGACTATTGATGTAATTGTAATATTGTTGTATTATGTGATATTTAAAATATTCATAAATTATATTATTATATCATATTTAGTAAAGCATACACACGTGATGAAATGGTCAAAATGCTAAAAAATCACTTATTTATGGTTTCATGCATGAGCACGAGCGGACCGTTATACACATTTTACTGTTTTATGGCTTCCATTTACGAGTTCTGTTTGGCTGGAGGGCGCACCGCCCCTAATATTTTCTTGGAATTCAAATAAAGAAGTGTGACATCGTGACAAAGGTTAATACATTGATACGATACTATTATGACTACGGTATAATTATTTACTTCGAAGCTCCTTAGAATAAAACTTGTTAAACATGTTTGGACCGGAGTAGTTTGAGAATGGGTGACCGAGTGAAAAGTTTGACTATTATTAAGTAATTTAACCCGGGATTAAGCATGTTTAGAAATTAAACTGTCAAACAATTCAAAAAATAAAATAAAATAAAATTTGGGAAAAAAATAAAAGATTCAAACTACCGAATGGCCGTTAACCTCTACGCCGACGACTTTTTCTACTCTGGCGACCATCTTGATGCTTCGCCGACGGCAAACTCACTTGAGCCGACGCTGTGTTATGCCGACGGTATTGGCTATGCCGATGGCCAATAGTGTCACCATGTTCAACCTTTGTTTTCTCAAGCGAAAAGAGACCTCCATGGGCCACCATACTTCCTCCTGACACGTGATGACCAACGAATTACACTCTTCGAAAATTTAGCAGGAGCTCGACACATCTCTGCATGCCAAGGTTGCTTCAAACCTACAAAAGCACACAACAACTGCAGACAAGAAGCAACAACGGCATCAGCTCCTCCCATGGCGTAAAACATGTCATCTACAAGCATACAAGTTCCACGCCATCAAGCAAAGAGTCCTAACATAGCCATATGATTTGCACCGGGACTAGCTAATCGAGCGTGTGACACATCTCAAGTTACTTGGCTCATGATTTCATGCGCATTTTCTCCTCTCGGTACATCACCATCTGAAGTTACTTTCCCTGTAACACGACGTGACGAATGGTTAGGACTGGATTGCAACCGGGCATGGCCCCCGTCGCAGTCGGTCACGAGGTGCTGGGCCTGAGATGGTGAACTTCTCCAACAGCTGTCCACGGCCCATTTGGTATGCATGCGCGGCTGCGATGCAGCTGCTGCGGAAAAAAAAGAGCGGCAATGACGGTCGCCATCTAGTTTGCCACATCAGGCCAAACAGCCGCGATAATGCTAGTTGATCCCAAAGGAGGATGATGCAAAAGAAATGAAGAAGTTTAGACCTATTAGTTTACTGAATTGTGTTTTTAAAATCTTTACCAAGGTTATTAAAAATAGATTCTCCTTGCTGATTGACAGATTGATTTCCCAACAACAATCTGCTTTCATTAAGGGTAAGTTTATCTTGGAAAGTGTAGTTTCATCTCATGAAATAATCTATGAAGTGCATAGGAAAAGGGATAAAGGATTAGTTTATGATAGGGTTAACTTAGACTTTCTTTATGAAGTTCTGCATCTTAGAGGTTTTGGAGAGAGAATTATCTCTATGATCAAGCAGATAACCCAAGGGGATCTGTTGGTGTTAAGGTGAATGATGTTGAGGGAGATTTTTTCCTCACTGGTAAAGGCTTAAGGCAAGGGGACCCCTTTGCCCCTCTCCTTTTTAATTTTGTGGTTGATGTTTTTTTCTAAAATGGTAAACAAAGGAGCTGCTTGTGGCATGATCACAGGATTATGTCCACACTTAGTTCCTGGTGGGGTGATTAGCCTGCAATATGCAGATGATACTTTGCTCTTCTTGCAAAATGATGAAAGAAATGCTATAAACCTTAAATGGACCCTCACCTGTTTTGAACAAGTGTCGGGAATGAAAATTAATTATCACAAAAGTGAATTGATGGCTGTCAACATGGAGAATGATGAACTTGCTCCTTTTCTAGATATCTTTCAATGTGTTGCTGGGAAATTTCGTGTTAAATATCTAGGCCTCCCTTTACATTTTAGTAAACTTAAGAGGGAAGATTTGCAACCTCTGGTTGACAGTTTGCTCAGTAGGATGGCAGGATGGAGGGGGAAACTGTTGTCTCTGGAGGCAAAAAGAATCCTCATTCAAACTGTCTTGTCTAGTATTCCTATATACATGCTCTTTTTTTTAAGTTCCCTAAATGGGCTTTAGACCTCATTAACACCCAGATAGCCAATTGCATGTGGGATGATATGGATGGAAATAAAAAAATCCACTTAGCCAATTGGCCCTCTATTTGTATGAGGAAAGCGTATGGTGGGCTTGGTATCCCAAACCTACAGGATTTAAATATCTGTCTAGTTGGTTCTTGGGTTAAAAGATATATATATGGGGAAGGTAGCCTCTGGAAAAAGATAGTTGATGCTAAATATAATACTAGGAACCCTAATATCTTTTGCTGTCAAGACATAAATCCTTCTGTCTTTTGGAAGGGTATGATGTGGGCTTCTAGAGCTGTAAAATTTGGATGTAAATGGAAGATTGGAAATGGTAGGACTGTTAGGTTCTAGGAGGACACCTGGTTTGGAAATGCACCCTTGTCCACCCAGTATTGGGATATTTACTTTGTAGTTAATCAGCAGATGAAAACTGTTGCTGATTTGTGGGATGGACAACAACTAAAATGTGACTTTATGAGAACTTTTACCTCACAAATGATGGAGATGTGGAGTGAGATAGGTGAAATTGCTCATACTATAATTTTCTCTGAAGAAGAGGATCAGCTTATCTAGAAGTATGAATCAAAATGGGTTTACTCTTCTAAATTTCTTTATGCTGTCATTAATTTTAGAGGGATTCAACCAATCTTTCTGCCTGCTGTTTGGGATTTAAAAATTCCATCTAGAGTTCAAATTTTTCTTTGGTTGCTATCCCAAAATAAAATCATGACTAGGGATAATCTTAGACGTAGAGGCATTCAAAAACCTCTGGTTTGTGAACTTTGTAGTGAACTAGAGTCAGTTAAGCACCTGCTCTTTGACTGCTTAGTATCTAGGCTGCTTTGGTCTGTGGTGCAGGAGATTTTTGACATAGAGATTGTTGATTACTTATCTCTTGCATCTAAATGGCTTTGCAACAAAAAACTTGAGCAGTTCAATGTGGTTTCATCAGCTGTTATGTAGTGCATTTGGAATAACAGGAACCTTCTGGTGTTTAACAGAAAAACCTGGCTGTCTATGAAACAGGTGTGGGGCTTGCTCCTATCTTATCTAAGGATTTGGCAGGTTCCTTTCAAAAGCCTGGAATGGGATCTGGTGGAAAAATTCAAAAGTGCCCTGGTGAGAAGACTGAGGATGGTGCCGTCGCTAATGCCGGATTGAAATGCACTTCCTTTGATTGGATTTCAACCTGGAAGTCCACGGCCTCTCTCCATCAAGGGCGCGCCTCTGAAGCCTACTTGCTGAAGCACCCAGAGGAATCAGGCGACATCCATGTGGTGATCTGATGGCTTTAGGCTTGGGCGCAAAAAGAGAGGCTGCGTTGCAGTGCTTTACTCTAGTTTCTGCTGTTTTATCTCTGGTAGTTTCATGTTCTTGGTCCTGAGGACTTTCAGATGTTTCTCTCTAAGACCCTCGGCTTAGCTGATGGGCTGGATCCTTTTATATTTTCGTCTAAAACGCTTATATGTTTCATTTTGAAGGAAATGAGAACGGAGCTTGGGAGCGCTCCCTGTTAGTCTAAAAAAAAATAATGCTAGTTGATTAATCAAGATTCAAGATACAGTGAGCCAGCACACGTTCTCGCTGTGGTGATGCAGACTAACACCTTGCATAATTTGGTTGTTAGATCCTCACATCGCTGTTCCTTGATCATGAGGATGAGCTCTGAAGAGTGAAGCCCGAGGACTATGTGGTAATGACGACTGATTCAGCGTCCGGATCGCCGGCGCCGTCAAAGATCTCCAGCCTCTGCATCAGACACAGCTCGTCACCTGCGGCTGTGTCGACGAGTGATTCGCAACGGTTGATACGTCACCGGCAGCCAGCTCCACCGTTGAATAATCTGAAGGTGAGAAGAGCGGTATTCTTTCTCACCGCGGGCGACTTTTCACATCGCCTGTCGCATCTCGAACGCCATTGCTGGCAGCCTGGTGTAGCACGCTGGTTGATTAAACCACCCGCACTTCTCTCACAGACTTCAGTTGGGTTTCCTCACTACGCGATCGGCAGTGCTGCGCTGGGCGATGGGTTTACTGTTTGATGGGGACAAGTTTCCACGAAATTATGTGCAGCTCAGAGGGAAATTATCAGTTAGTCATGGTGACGTAGTGTTGATGAGAGTCTACGCTGAAGGTCGCATCATGATAGCAGAAACAAGATCGACCCGCTTGTGTCTCAACTTTTTCAGTAAGCAGGTTGTAAACTTCAGACATCTTTATCGCTAGTTCCGTGTCAAGCAGTTGAACACACTCCAAATCGTTGATAATGTCCAGGAGGAGTGGAGCTTATGGAAGCTGGCGCGGATGGGAAGGAGAAGAGATATTGAGAGAGAGAGAGAGAGAGAGAGAGAGTAGGTCTAGACGGAGGGGGTGTGTGTGTGGAGTAGGTTCCATGGCCAGATGTTCGCATCTCGGCCATCGGTTTCTTTTTTATTGTTTGCTTCTTCTTCTATAAAGATATGGCATGCGATCGCATGCTATCGAAAAAAAAGATCGCTAGTTCCGTGCACATACCAGTTCGTCATCAGCTGAAGTTGAAGGGAATTACAGGGCCGAGCATTATTGTTGACCGAACAGTCAGTTTGTGTGGAGAACCAGAGCAAAGATTAATTCGTCACCACTAGAACCTTTCTAGGAGGATTGGATGAAGTATTTCTCTCTACAGAGAAGTGCTCTGTTGAATCATCATAGAGATTAGGAAAAAACCACACAGTAGTATCTATTCTTAATATTTATGGTGCCTCAGCCTTTGCATCATAGGCTGGGCCAAGATCTCAAGTGCAACATCTGTTCTTATAAATTTTACACAACACATCTTTCACCAATAAATTCACCATCTACAGTGGTCTACTTGGGGTCCAGGAAATCATACTAGGCCAACCAAGCAGTACCATAGTAGGAATCAGGGGCTATAAGCATACGAGCTAATACATCAAGCCATCAAATAAATTGCCAAGTCGAGCATCAAGTAAATATATAATGCATCCTTCAGCAAAAGCAACATAACCAGTCATGTATGTCTGGGTTGGTACAACAATTCCAAACAGGGGCATCACAAGAATATAACATCCAATAGAGCAATTACATAAGGTTACATACTGTCCAGGAAATGTTTCTGACCAACCAAGTAGTACCAAAGTTACAGCACAACAATATAAGTATAAATCTAAGCTCATAAGCAAGCCACCAAACCAAGCATCAATCTGCAAGCAAATATAAATGCCTCTCACATTTCCAAATTCAGTAATAAGGTACATAGGAGTATAGCTGAATTACTTTAGCTGACTGAACTATACAAGTTCAGTTTCATCAGTCATAGAATGAGCAAATCATCCAAAGTGATATACCAACATAGTACAAACAGCTAGTAGGTAATTGAATCGAGCATAAGAAACTAGATTATCTAACAGTAGTATCATTTGATAATCACCATGGACATGCAGCAATCAGGTTAAGCACACCCAAATGTTTGGCCAACAAATTTAGAGATATAGAGAATACAGAGAGAGAAGGGGTATAGCTCACAGTGAGTTCAATCGAGAGTTGCAGCAGTAGAAGAAGTTGACGTCGGGGTTGCGTCGCGGCACCGTCCCGCCGACGTAAAGGTCGAGGGGGTAGTAGTAGCAGCAGGGCACCCTCACAGCATCACCACACCCACACCATCACCAACACCTGGAGCAAGCCGAGAGCGGAAACACATGTGGGCGCATGAGGCGTCGAGGCGGTGGGGTGGCAGCAGCAACGTCTATGGCGGATCCACGCGCAGGAGCACAGAGCATCCAGGCGGTGGGGGCCGACGGCGAATATCAAGTCGGGGTGGCGCCGGCAGACGGCAACGCCAGGAGCGGCCGACGATGAACAGATAGGCATGAGGCGGAGCTAGGGTTTCGGAATCGGGCCGACCGCTAGAAACCACAGCGGCCAAATCAACCAAGGGGAGGTGGTAGATCTCGTCGAGGAGAGCAAAAGCCCCATCACTATGGTGCCGGGGTTGGTCAGGAGCGGCCGGGGGCGAGCGGCGCCGCCGCAGGGGCGTGGTGGTCGCGAGAGAGAAGAAAGGGAGGGCGGTGACCGTGTTCGTGTGTGTGAGGAGGGTGAGCGTGATAGTGGGGGTCGGGTTGGGTTAGACCCAACCGACTCGGGCCTTTGAGCCAGGCCTGGTTGGCCAGGCTATTGGGCCAACCCAATAGATCATTTGGTCTATTTTATTTTTTAAACCTTTTTAGAACATTTAAGAAAAAAAAAGAAATCAATAAATAGAAGTAAGTATCAGAAAATGACATCAATAGCTAAAAATTAAAGAAATACAAATATTTTCAAATTAAAAGAACAATAATATAAACTTTCCTCTAAATTTTTAGAAGAACAATTTTAAATCTTAAACTATGAATAAATAAATGCTAAACATATAATTTTCTTGTTTAAGTTTTTCACATCAAGAAAATAGTAAATATTATTTTGTATTCAAATTCCATGTAACACAAAGTTGTTTCTTTATGGTTATGTTTAATCACTTGAAAATCATAATTGAGCATAACTTCAACTATTAATTAAAAATCCTAAAACCCTAATAATATTCTTTAAGTCTTTTTTTAAATTGTATTAAGTCCATTATTACTTCTATCTCCAAATTAGTAATAATTTCAACTCTACTCCCAATTATCATTTTAATAATGAAATAACAATTTAGAAACCCTAATTTTAATATAAACAAGAATCTTGGTCTCATCATTTTATGTGATCAACCTAAAATAGTTTCAATCCTAAAACCCTAGGGGTTTATCCCATGTGATCATATAAACTTCACCTCTACCTATAGATCCTTATTATGCAACCAATTAATACAAGACATGATCTACTAAAATAAATCTAGGCCTAATCACACAAAGGCATCATTTCATGTCTTCATTTTTTATTAAACCTTATTTAACCAACTAATATCACCTCATGGTGCTAATGCTTAACCAAATCCTACAAACCCTAGATGTATATGAACTCCACTATGTAATATCTCTCTAATCCTTATTTAAAAGACCTAATTGAACTTAATGATGAATCTTAATCCACTTGTTATTTACATATCCTCAACCTTAAAGCACAACCTAGTAGAACCTTAGTAATCAAACCTAATACCAATCTTGAGTAGCAAATTCACATCACATGCTCCTATCCCACTAAACCCTATTTAGGAAATAATAAACCACCTAGCTTAGAAACCATGATCGAGTACTTAGTGAAACAAATGAGAAGTTATAGTAAACCTTGACTCATAGCATCACCTTGAACCATCCTTTGATATGATGTCTAGAAGAAACCATACTAATAAACCTACTAGTACATGCTACATATGGATCAATTTTACTTAAGAACCAACTAGTCCCTATTATAAAACCCTAATAGCACTTAGCTCCTATTTGTAGTAATTCTTGTTCTTTATGTAACATGTTCTTCAAAAGTTATTCTTTTGAAGTGATTACACAAGTAAACCATGTAAGTAATAGTTTTTATTGAAACTACGTATTTCCTAATTAACCTGTTTTTCAAAAGTTATTCTTTTGAAGTACAAATGCTAATCAAACCCTAGAAGCCATAGCTCCTATTTATAGTAGCTCTTATTCTTAATTAAACATGGTCTTCAAAAGTTACTCTTTTGAAGTAGGTATCAAGCAACCTATTGAATCCATAGTTTCATTTGAAATACTTACTATCTATTAATCAATATGTTCTTCAAAAGTTATTCTTTTGAAGTATCATCTAAGTAATCATCATCCATGTCCTGTTAAACTTAAAACTGACAACTACTCTTAAATTATTATACAACCACCATTCCTTTGTGTGTATGATTGTTAAGATGCATTATATCACTTGCTTATGCTATTCATATCACTCAACCCTAATAGGAACCTTGTTTGAGAATCATTCTAAAAGTGCAACATACCCTACAGAAATCTTTACAACTCACCAATCCTAAATCATCGGGGTTAACTTACATTCGGGACGATTGCATCTCATACTATGCATTATAACATTTTTGCCAGTTCTTTAAACATTGTCCTTACCGGACGATGATGATATTTCAGAATTTGGAGTTATTGCGTATCGAAGACCTTGCCTGCATAATCTTGCAGTCAAGAAAGGCAAGTTCATCGCTTGCTCATATCATTTGAGTATTTTTACCAAATTACTTGCAAAGTACTATACTTATCACTCTTGCATAAAAAGCAAAAGTACTATTTTCATAACTATGAATATGACTATGTGGTGGGCAATGGAACCATGGTAGGTGTTGATATGGTGGAGGTTTCATTGCAAGGGCTTATATCCATCTAGGATTAAACAACAAATGTCGTCCAGTGATTCTTGTGCCGTAATACCCGTGTTAACCATAAGATCTGGAGTGGGACGAAATAGTCAATTGTATTTCCACCTCTCGTACATCAACGGATGCTCTGTAGACACTTGATCTCGAGGTACAAGCGGTGGGGTGGGGATCCCATTCTAATTCCCCACGGTAATGCGGTCTATGATGGGTTGCATTGGCCGGCGAAGGACCATGGTTGCGACCTGGTAGTTGTCGAGGTCGGAAGATATCCAAGTGATATAGCCCGGCGAGGACCCAAGGTCGGATTTGCAATAAAGGGTGGGTGTGCGAGGTAGCGGAGGAATATGATTGGCTAAGACCTTATACCGGGCCTCACACCAAAGGAAGTGTGGACGAGAACTAGACTCGGTTGGCACCAAGGTTAAGATCTCTTATGGGTAAAGCAACACACCTCTGCAGAGTATAATGAGTCGTGACCTGTCACTCCCTGTTCCGGGATATGGAACTGCGAACGCTGCCAGAAAGGAACTCCATGAAGTTCTAGTAAACCGGTGAAGGCTGACGGACATAGTTCTTCTGAATAAAAACAACCTTTTGAAGAAATGGTTATGAAAACCTGCATTGGTATTAGACTTTCTGGTCTAATGTTGTAGCTAGTGCATTAAACACCTCTTTCCTATAATGAACTTGTTGAGTACGCTCGTACTCATCCCACTCTTAAATCCCCTGCTTAGATATGGAGGCATCGAAGGAGGATCTACAGTGCAACTCGAAGACCGAGGTGTCAACAACTACTTCAAGGGACAGGAACCCGTCAGAAGAGTCAAACACCACATCCAACAAGGATAAAACCTAGCTTAGCAATGGAAAGGACCTAGCTTCCTAAACCTAGCTCCTATTTAGCTAGAATCTATTCATAGCCTCTATAGCTAGTTAAATACTCTACAAATAGAGTTCGTGATAAGACTAGACTACGAGTCGTTCTTCTGGAGTTTATTTGCAGTTTTACCTCATTGTAAAGTAGGAGGCTGTGATGATCTTATGTAACAGAGTCAATGTTGTAATTCTATAGACATGCCTTGGACCCGCATATGTTTCTGTTGTACCACTCTGAGCGATATAATACTAGTGGAACGGTGTTTCATTGGTGTTATATCAGACTTGCATACTACACCATGCAGTGGTATGCCGGGTCACCACAGTTGGTATCAGAGCCAGTGCTTTGACCCTAGGATTAAAACCCTTTAAAGGAGACCTATAGGTTTGGTAGTGCCTATAGGAAGTTGTATTAGCTAAGTCAACTAGGCTAAACCAACTATTCTTTTGACTTGAGATGGGTATTCACTTGAGAATAATCCTGACACACTTGAGTCAATCTTTCTTATCTATTTTCTCAAGTAAAGTTAGTTAGTTATCTTGATTCATTCCAAATAACTAGAACACCATTGGAGCTTAAGATGATTGGTGGTAGTACATCAGAGTTTGTATACAATACATGGTAGTCCAAAGAGAGGATACAACCATAAGGAAGATATCCCATTGGAAGATGTGTACCAACACTTATCATAGATAAGTAAGAGTTATCCAGACCTGTAATATGAGTAATATCAAGAAATAAAGATAATTATACAAGGAACATATCCTACTAGAAGGTGTATACCAAGATAAGTAATGAGTAAGTAAAATTATCTAGACATGTGAAACAACCGATAGTAAGTAATAAATATAAGTTATATGAGGAAGTACAGACCATGATGAGTCAATCATGGGAAGTAAGGAAGAGTGGTAGGAATAAAATATGCCTACTTACATGGTAGAGATAAAAATCATATATGATTCACCTGAGAGTCATTATGTGAAGGATTAGAACATTAGAAATACTTAGGAGAAGTACAATAAGAAGTCAGGTGTTCAACGATAGTGCAATATTTGTGTTCCCAAAACCCTAGGAAGTGTGACAAGAACATCAGGACTATAGTCTTATGGTAAAAACATTAGGAAGTATTGGAGCTATACTCTAATAGTTACGAGTTTAGAATAGCTATGTTAGAATCCTGAAATACCATGTGAGGTAGTCCTCAACAAAATGGAAGTTAAGTTAGAACTTCCAAAGGAAATTATGTCAACCACAACTATTCTGGACCAAATTGTTCAACTTTATTCGATTGCAAATGAGTAGTTAGAGTAAATGTTAAGACAAATAGTAGTATGCCAAATTTACGTGCTAAGTATCATGATACAGACCTATCTTATGTGTTGTTATATATTACACATCAGAGCCTGAAGTTTAGAGATGTCCTACTCAACTATTATATTCAGGCTTATGATGGTGTGCATTATAAGCACAAAGCTGAATCTTCTTGGATTTTCATTGTTTGACTAGATCCATACATAAATTTTGACTTTGATATGCAAATGCATGTTGCAATATCAAGTTCCTACTTGATGTTATAGATCTAGAGGGTAATGGTAAACGTGTGAGGAAGTGATGAATTCTGGAAGATTCCGAAGACAAGATGAAGGTTCATCAGAAAAAGGAGCAAAGTTGTGGGAAGCAACCACAATACTTTGAGGAAGTATCAATAAAAACTCATGCTTAGCCTCAACAGAGGAGTACTTTAGTACATGAGAAGCATGAAGGTGAGAAATCTGGTGATTATGGTGAAGCTGAAGCAGATCCATAGTCACTATAGAAGAGGGTAATGCATGAGAATCACTTAAGATACTATATTCATAGTGTCCAATTAGTGCTTTTCTTGCAAAATAAACCCTGAAGGAAGGAAGATGGTATATGAAATCATAACGGGTATAAGAAGACCGCAATTGGTATAGGATCAATACTAGAAAATAGAGTAGAAGATGTCTCGACCAATTGGTCAAAACCTATAATAGAGTCCACTTTTGAGATAACAAATAGCCACAATTGTTATCAAGTAGTCCACAATTGGATTATTTGTAACAAGAAGATGCGAACAATAAAATTTTGTCAGCCAAATAACTATGACCTATAACATTCAATCGAAGGATTCACGTCGGATATTAACAATTGTGTGGATATACCACAAAGAATCTTCGTGAGACCTTAGAACAGTTTAAGCTATAAGCTAGACCTAGACCAATATTATAACCATGAGTCCAATGGTTGGAAGAAAAGGAGTTGAAGACCATAAGAAAACTCTAAGGGGAGAGTAAAAAATGAGTTGGATGTACCAGGACTCAATATTTTGAGCTAGTTAGAAGAAGGTCTGAACTGAGAGGAAGTTCGATCTTATTTTTATAAGATTGCAGTTCACTACTTTCAGAAGGATGTCAGACCAGAAGCCGAGGTTCATATCTCGAGGAAGTAAGAATGGGACTGTAACTTGAGCAAGTGAGTAATATCTACTCAGAAGTACGGAAGCTCAAGTAAGCTAAGGTTAAGGAAGTTGAATGAAAGAAATATCGGAGACTAATTAAAGCTCAAAAAGGCCAAAGTCCAAAGGAGTTTGACCATACCAGAATCAAAGACTAATTGAAATACTCATTTCATGGAACCTAAATAAACCAAAATGGTTATAGGTAGCAATCATAATCCATGATAGGATGGACTAAGTGAGTCTAATCCATTCTTAGGGAAATAAACCATCAAGACCATTCCATGTTAAGTACCTTACTAAGTACCATTATTGTAATTTTGGTAGTAAGGGAAAACAAAGACCTATTTTACCAACTAGTAAAGGTTATCAACTTAGTCATCAGTTAAGACTGTCAACACAAGAAGAAGTCCCAATCATTGAATTTTCAAGGAGAAATGAAACAAGATTATAGTATTGGAAGGAATCATGGAATTGAAATAAGAAGCCACTGTTCAGAAGCAAACACTATTGGATTCCAGGAAGAATCTGGACAAGGGATATATTCAATTATATCCAGTACGATTAACATGGAGTTCAAGAAAAGTGGTAGTCTGCACAAGTCAGAACCACACTCCGAAACGTGAGAGAGTTCAAACTTCGAGGACGAAGTTTAGTTTAAGGGGGAGAGACTGTAATATCCCAAGATTGGGGGTTACAAAAAGAGAGGAAACATATGTGTGCATTGCATTTATGCATAGAAAATGTGGCGAAATTGCACGCTTATTTATAGAACTACATCAACAAGGGGGGACAAGTTTCTCTCTCGACACCAGACATGATTAAGGGTTTCGAGAGTGCGATAAAATTTGACTATCCTAAATTAACTTAGGGTTTTGAGAAGAGAGGAGGACATTTCATAATCCACTTTAAGTTGCAAGATTGAATTCAAACAAGTTAGGTTTGAATTTCAAATTCAAACTTCAATTTGATATATCATAAATCAAATTATGAATAATCCAATAAACAATTACTTGAGAAAACGAAGAAATATAAAAGAATAGATCATATATCAAAAGCTCATTAGGGAAAACTTGAGCTTTATTGATTAATACACAATATACATTGTCATTTACAATATTCATTTGAATTATAATTATTACAGAACATTACAGAAAGTGAATAAATGAAAAAAATGAAAATTACAACGAATTGCAAATGGATAAACTAGTTAAATTCTTCAAGCATTTCTTGTTTAGCCTGAGCACATGCAAGACAAACAAAGAAGGCACAAAATAGAAATAAAGCCAAGTGGCTATGTCAAAAATAAAGAGATGTTGAAAAGGTAGATATTTTCCTTGCCGAGCTTATCCTGAAGGGGAGCTGATCCAAGCCAGTAATGGCAGCAATGAAGCAGGCAGCTCACACATTGGTTCTGCATGTGTGTGCTGTCAACCAAAGACAGCAAGAGAGAGTAGGGTATATAAGCTACTTGTAGCACACCATTGCCTGAGCACCCCACTTCTATCTAACCCATCGACCAAACCAAGAAAAGCACCAAGAACATCAAATGTTCTTCATCCAGGCCATCAAACAATCCTCTAGAAACAAACCAGAAATGAAAGAAGTAGATAGTCACCCAAACCAAGCCAGGGCAAGTATCAAGATCAGGAGGAGTAGGCTCAAGTCAAGGGGGTGAAGATTCAACAATCCAGAAGCATAACAAGATCATAAGGAAGCATATCAAGAAGCTAGGAGGAGGAGGCTACCACAAGTAGGACTATCTCAGCATCAAGTAGGTCAAGCTACCAAGTGCATAAGGTAGAAACTTACCGGCTTGACCATGTGATTTTCGTTCTTAGCTTTGGCATCCCAGGGAAAATAGAAGATAATATGCAAAGCAAACAAACTCATATACCTTTCCACTAGAACCTTTCTAGGAGGATTGGATGAAGTATTTCTCTCAGATTACAGAGAAGTGCTCTGTTGAATCATCATAGAGATTAGGAAAAAACCACAGAGTAGTATATGTTCTTAATATTTATGGTGCCTCAGCCTTTGCATCATAGGCTGGGCCAAGATCTCAAGTGCAACATCTGTTCTTATAAATTTTACACAACACATCGTTCACCAATAAATTCACCATCTACAGTGGTCTACTTGGGGTCCAGGAAATCATCCTAGGCCAACCAAGCAGTACCATAGTAGGAATCAGGGGCTATAAGCATCCGAGCTAATACATCAAGCCATCAAATAAATTGCCAAGTCGAGCATCAAGTAAATATATAATGCATCCTTCAGCAAAAGCAACATAACCAGTCATGTATGTCTGGGTTGGTACAGCAATTCCAAACAGGGGCATCACAAGAATATAGCATCCAGTAGAGCAATTACATAATGTTACATACTATCCAGGAAATGTTTCTGGCCAACCAAGTACGAGTAGTACCAAAGTTGCAACACAACAATATAAGTATAAATCTAAGCTCATAAGCAAGCCACCAAACCAAGCATCAATCTGCAAGCAAATATAAATGCCTCCCACATTTCCAAATTCAGTAATAAGGTACACAAGAGTATAGCTGAATTACTTTAGCTGACTGAACTGTACAAGTTCAGTTTCATCAGTCATAGAATGAGCTAATCATCCAAAGTGAGATACCAACATATTACAAACAGCTAGTAGGCAATTGAATCGAGCATAAGAAACTAGATTATCTAACAGTAGTATCATTTGATAATCACCATGGACATGCAGCAATCGGGTCAAGCACACCCAAATGTTTGGCCAAAAAATTTAGAGATATGGAGAATACAAAGAGAGAAGGGGTATAGCTCACAGTGAGTTCAATCGAGAGTTGCAGCAGTAGAAGAAGTTGACGCCGGGGTTGCGTCGCGGCACCGTCCCGCCGGCGTAAAGGCCGAGGGTGTAGTAGTAGCAGTAGGGCACCCTCACATCATCACCACACCCACACCATCACCAACATCTGGAGCAAGCCGAGAGCGAAAACACATGTGGGCGCAGGAGGCGTCGAGGCGGTGGGGTAGCAGCAGCAACGTCTATGGCGGAGCCACGCGCAGGAGCAGAGAGCGTCCAAGCGGTGCGGGCCGACGGCGAATATCCAGTCGGGGTGGCGCCGGCAGACGGCAACGCCAGGAGCGGCCGGCTATGACTAGATAGGCATGAGGCGGAGCTAGGGTTTCGGAATCGGGCTGACCGCTAGAAACCACAGCGACCAAATCAACCAAGGGGAGGTGGTAGATCTCGTCGAGGAGAGCAAAAGCCCCATCACTATGGTGCCGGGGTTGGTCAGGAGCGGCCGGGGGCGAGCGGCGCCGCCGCAGGGGCATGGTGGTCGCGAGAGAGAAGAAAGGGAGGGCGGTGACCGTGTTCGTGTGTGTGAGGAGGGTGATCATGAGAGTGGGGGTCGGGTTGGGTTAGACCCAACCGACTTGGGCCTTTGGGCCAGGCCTGGTTGGCCAGGCTTTTGGGCCAACCCAATAGATCATTTGGTCTATTTTATTTTTTAAACCTTTTTAAAACATTTAAGAAAAAAAGAAATCAATAAAGAAAATGACATCTATAGCTAAAAATTAAAGAAAGACAAATATTTTCAAATTAAAAGAACAATAATATAAACTTTCCTCTAAATTTTTAGAAGACCAATTTTAAATCTTAAACTATGAATACCTAAATACTAAACATATAATTTTCTTCTTTAAGTTTTTCACATCAAGAAAATAGTAAATATTATTTTGTATTCAAATTCCATGTAACACAAAGTTGTTTCTTTATGGTTATGTTTAATCACATGAAAATCATAATTGAGCATAACTTCAACTATTAATTAAAAATCCTAAAACCCTAATAATATTCTTTAAGTCTTATTTAAAAAATAGTAGTAAATCCATTATTACTTCTATCTCCAAATTAGTAATAATTTCAACTCTACTCCCAATTATCATTTTAATAATGAAATCACAATTTAGAAACCCTAATTTTAATATAAACAAGAATCTTGGTCTCTTCATTTTATGTGATCACCCTAAAATAGTTTCAATCCTAAAACCCTAGGGGTTTATCCCATGTGATCATATAAACTTCACCTCTACCTATAGATCCTTATTATGCAACCAATTAATACAAGACATGATCTACTAAAATAAATCTAGGCCTAATCACACAAAGGCATCATTTCATGTCTTCATTTTTTATTAAACCTTATTTAACCAACTAATATCACCTCGTGGTGCTAATGTTTAACCAAATCCTACAAACCCTAGATGTATATGAACTCCACTATGTAATCTCTCTCTAATCCTTATTTAAAAGACCTAATTGAACTTAATGATGAATCTTAATCCACTTGTTATTTACATATCCTCAACCTTAAACCACAACCTAGTAGAACCTTAGTAATCAAACCTAATACCAATCTTGAGTAGCAAATTCACATCACATGGTCCTATCCCACTAAACCCTATTTAGGAAATAATAAACCACCTAGCTTAGAAACCATGATCGAGTACTTAGTGAAACAAATGAGAAGTTATAATAAACCTTAACTCATAGCATCACCTTGAACCATCCTTTGATATGATGTCTAGAAGAAACCATAGTAATAAACCTACTAGTACATGCTACATATGGATCAATTTTACTTAAGAACCAACTAGTCCCTATTAGAAAACCCTAATAGCACTTAGCTCCTATTTGTAGTAATTCTTGTTCTTTATGTAACATGTTCTTCAAAAGTTATTCTTTTGAAGTGATTACACAAGTAAACCATGTAAGTAATAGTTTTTATTGAAACTACTTATTTCCTAATTAACCTGTTCTTCAAAAGTTATTCTTTTGAAGTACAAATGCTAATTGAACCCTAGAAGCCATAGCTCCTATTTATAGTAGCTCTTATTCTCAATTAAACATGTTCTTCAAAATTTACTCTTTTGAAGTAGGTATCAAGCAACCTATTGAATCCATAGTTTCATTTGAAATACTTACTATCTATTAAGCAATATGTTCTTCAAAAGTTATTCTTTTGAAGTATCATCTAAGTAATCATCATCCATGTCCTGTTAAACTTAAAACTGACAGCTACTCTTAAATTATTATACAACCACCATTCCTTTGTGTGTATGATTGTTATGATGCATTATATCACTTGATTATGCTATTCATATCACTCAACCCTAATAGGAACCTTGTTTGAGAATCATTCTAAAAGTGCAACATACCCTACAGAAATCTTTACAACTCACCAATCATAAATCATCGGGGTTAACTTACATTCGGGACGATTGCATCTCATACTATGCATTATAGCATTTTTGCCAGTTCTTTAAACATTGTCCTTACCGGACGATGATGATATTTCAGAATTTGGAGTTATTGCATATCGAAGACCTTGCCTGCATAATCTTGCACTCAAGAAAGGCAAGTTCATCGCTTGCTTATGTCATTTGAGTATTTTTGCCAAATTACTTGCAAAGTACTATACTTATCACTCTTGCATAAAAAGCAAAAGTACTATTTTCGTAACTATGAATATGACTATGTGGTTGGCAATGGAACCATGGTATGTGTTGATATGGTGGAGGTTCCATTGCAAGGGCTTATATCCATCTAGGATTAAACAACAAATGTCGTCCAGTGATTCTTGTGTCGTAATACCCGTGTTAACCATAAGATCTGGAGTGGGACGGAATAGTCAATTGTATTTCCACCTCTCGTACATCAACGGATGCGCTTACCGTAGACACTTGATCTCGAGGGACAAGAGGTGGGGTGGGGATCCCATTCTAATTCCCCACGGTAATGCGGTCTATGATGGGTGCGCAGATAGCGAGTCTTCTTCGTGAGGCGTTCTAAGACCCAATTCATATTGGAAGGATATTCAAATACGTGATATTTCCATGGCTTGGCCAATGGGAGACATCGGAAAAAACATATTCATTTTCTGATACAAGATGAAGGGTTGATTGAAGGCCATGAGCAACTCAAATCCTACGAATTATTATAGGGATTTCTATTTTCGTGCCCTCGGGTCCTTAGTTGTGCTCAGTGTAGCGGCCCAGAAAAATACCCCTATTAGATTTTGCTTGTTCTTTTTCTTTTGTGCATCATCATGGCATCATGCATCATATCATCCACAAGATTTTTATCAAAATAAAAATTATTTTCAATAAAACTATTTGGTGTTTTCCTCTCATATGGTTATGTATATAAACCCCTCTCCGTCTACCTTATTTTCAATAATAATAAAACCAAAATATTATTATTTTGGATATCTTGAAAATCTAATTTTAAATCTTGTTTGGATATTTCAACGTTTCAGAGTTCCTTCTTTAAATCATGTTTAAAATAGCTTCCAAAACCACTTTCTCTATTCCTCTCCTTAATTCAAAATGTTTAGATAGTCTGGAAAGAAGCCCCGCAGCCCAATCTCTCTTCTTGGCCCATGACCGGCGCAGCAGCCCATCTGTTTCTCCAGCCCAACTCTCCTGGTAATATCGCTGCACCGAGGCTCGTCTTCAACCTGTACGGCAGTACATCGGCAGCAGCCACGTCGCCCTGCAGTGTGATGGGACGGCCACCATGCATCGCACCTCCTCCATATAAATCCTCCCACGTCCTACCCCTGCAACCCTAGACCCCGCTGTTTTCCTTCCCCGCCGCCACTCTCGTCCCTGCCTCCTTCTAGCTCGCATGCACGCCCTGCTCGTGAGCAAGCACACGCCAATCCCCAGATGCAGCCGCTCTTCCTCACCGCCGGTGGTTTCCCTCCGCGAACTCGGGCGTTGCGCCGCCACCAAGTCCGGCGCCATGCTCTGCACAACATTGTACCTCCGTCCTGGCGCCGTTCGTCTTCGACCGCCGCCGAGCACGCCTCCGTCTCTGTCCGCCTCGCGCAGGTGTTCTGCGAGGTCGACGCTGCCTAGTTCTGCTTCGCGCGTCTCCGCCTCCGGTCGCCTCATCCCGCCTGCTTCCTCGTCCTCCAAGGTTGTTCGTCGTCCTCGTCGGCTCGTCCTCCAAGACACCGGCCGCCTCTTCTGTTCGTTTCCGTCGCTGCACGCGGCCGCGCGCCGTCAAGTTCGTCTCCGACATCCGCGACCCCGTCGCCAAGATCTCCGTCTCTGGCCGCCGCCCTTGCCATGTTCTGCAAGCTGTCCCGGCGCCTCTTCGACCTGCGCTGCTGGTCGCGTGCTCCGTGAGTTCTCTGCCCTCATCTCGTCTTCGTGGTCGTTCCTAGCCTGACGCCGTCGCTGCGTTTTTCCTCCCCGTGTGTGCAGCATGAACGCCACGGCAGCGAACTTGAGCCCGTGCGCTGCTCGTTTTCCTGGACGTCTGCGCTCCTCGCTGACAGGAAACCGGCGCTGCCTTCCTCGACCGCCAAGAGTTTCTCTGCAGCAGCCTCACCCCGCGAGCACAGTCCTCCAAAGCTCCAAGCTTTAGGTGCGGGTCAAATTCTTTTGCGCCTTAATCTCTTCGTCATCAGCGAAGTAGCCCATGTGGGTTGATCCTTGTGCTTCGAGTCGGGAGATCCCAAGTTCTATTCCCTGGACATGCAAAGCCACTTCTTTTTAATCATTGATTCTTTGTTCGCTGACAGCTGGGGCCTTTTTCGTTTTTGGCTCAGGCTAGCCCTTCCTCTGGTGCAAAACGTCCTAGGAGCCGCAGTCCAGTCAGCCGCCCCATCAGCACTTCCTGGGTTCCGACTGTCTTTCTCTGCGGCTTGTTTTCCTCTCGGTGAGAAACGTCGAGCTGCTTTCTCTGATTCCTGAAAATTGCTGTAAATAATACAATCTTGCAAAAATCACATCTCACAATCCGTAACTCGGAATAAAACGTATTTTATATGAATTTTGATCAGAAAAATGCAAGGAACATTAATATGCCATCCATATGCCTGTTTGCATCTTGCATCATGTCCAGCCGTGATAGTTTGTGCATTCACCTAATATGGAACTACGGAGTATTTCGGATATCCAACAAGGATTTCCCCGCTCCGTTTAATAATGAAGTAGCGCACCCCTGCCATGTTTTGCCATGCTAAACAACCCTTAAATTTGCCGGTAGAAATGCAACTCCAACCTAATTGTTTGTCCGGGACTCCGGTTCCGATTAAATTGGATAAGTGCATCACATCATCCTTGCCATGTCATGCATGCATATCATATCATGAGCATGCCGATTCTTCTTCTGTAGTTGTAAGCTTGCATACGTTGTGTGTTCCAGCATTTGCTTCTTCCCGGATAGGATCACGAAGAGGTGCGGTGAGATACGACAAGTTCTCCGGATGTTCCTCGGCAAGTTTTAACAGGCAAGCATTTCCCTTATATTCCTGCCCCTGCAGAAGTCGCTCACCTATTTTATTTTGCCTTCTCCCTCATGCTATCCTTGAGTTGCATTCTTGTCACGTGTCCCTTCCACTTGTTACCTCAAGCAGCCCATATTGCCACCACCAACCACCAACCTCCTACAGCTGTTGTTTGGTTATCGGGTCTGCCTTGCGAGTCATAGTGCATGCTAGTGCTGTTTATATCGTGTTACCGTTATCGCTATCTTATCGGGTTATCTGTTGGGGATCATGACACATGGTTATATCTGTTGAGGGAATCATGGTTACTTGTTAATAGTTGTTAGCGGAGGCATCGGTGGGTCAGCTGATCGTTTTGTGACGGCTCACTTGTGTTTCCTAAATATCTTAGGACCCCGAGTTCTTGTTATCTGTTCCGAGACTGAGCGCTCTAACCACACGTGGGTATGTTTCTGGGTCTCCCCTCGACCACTGCCGGAATCTACAGCTTTGTCCAGTGGCCACAACTAGTTTATATGTTTTACCATTTGTTGTTGCGTGCATGCCAGCTTGTTACTTATTTACTTTGGGAAGCCCTGGGTGCCTTGTATCCCTTGTTTCTGGTATGCACGTATAGGTTTGCGGCCTGAGCGTTTATCGCATGCTGAAGCGGGTCATTCGCCCCTGTGTGTGTTTTGACCCTCGGAAGCCGTGCACGCAATAGCTAGGTCCGCTTCGGAGATTCGGCCGGACTTCGATACGGGTTCAACTTAGTTAGGTGGCTTCCTAGACATTGTTGTCGTGAAGGAGAGTGCGAGCTGTGATATCCACCTGTCGTAAGTGGATCGAGCGGTGCGTGTGGGTACATTTGGGCAACCCCTGCAGGGTGTACATCTTATCGATAAGCCGTGTCCGCGGTTATGGACGACTTGGAGCTGTATGACTCGACCATAGAAAACTTGCACCTGTTGTTTCATTACTAATAACTTGTGTAGTAAGATAGAACAACTTAAATAATAAATGGTTAAAACTTGTCAACAGTGTGAGTGCCCTTGTAAGTACTTCCTTGCGAGGGGGGAACGCATCGGCTGTGTTATGTTTGCAGAGTATAGAACTGTTAGTTTATGCGCTCTCTCACCCTCTCTGATAGACGAATGTTGTAGAGTGTCTCTATAGGTTTTAGTGCTTGCGCGCTGCCGCTTAACCCCACCATATTGCCTATGACGTTCCTCTTGCGTCCTCTAAGTCCCCTGCGTGCCTCAAGTACAAAGGACGACTGGTTGACGAATGCTTATACGTCTTGAAGTCTTGTTAAGTACGAACCCGTACTTATTGCTGCTTCTACGGGACATAACCGGGCAGGTATGAAGATATGTTCGATGAAGACGACGTTAGCAAGGTTACCTTCCGGCTTGGCCTGGGCAGGGTTATGGACGCCATCGTTTATCTTCAGGACTCTTAGTCCAATTTGTATCTTGTCCGTACTCGGATGTATTTGATCTTCTGTATGATTTGGATCTTTGTATTGTATATTTGTATCTTGACTCGTTGGAGTCGTTGTTGTAATATATGTTTCTTGTGGGCTCTATTGTAATCCTGTTGTAATGTTACCTCTCGTGATTGATTCCACCTGCATCGCGTGCATGCTCCGGCGTGTACGAGGCGCTTGGTGGTGCGTCTCCTAAAATCGATATCGTGCGGATTTCGGCGGATTCGCTGGGATCCTCATGGTACCGGTTTCGGGGCGTCACAAGTTGGTATCAGAGCCTCAGGTTGACGATACCCCACTAGTACAGCCTGTAGGATAACCTTGCCAACGGTCGTTGAGTTTAGAGTGTCAAAACCTATTTTCTAAAATTCGTTGGATAGTTCTGACTAGCTCTGATTTTCTCCTTACCTCTGTTCTTTCTCTTTTCACCTTTGCGAGTTTTGAATCTTCTCTTATCTGCTTTTCTAAGTATTATGTTCCAACGTGGGTTGGACGATCTATACCTTTCACCTAGTAGGTTCGATCTTCGAAGCATCCCGACGAAAGTGCATCATCAACAGCGGAACAATAAATCTTGTTAGTGGTGTCGCGACAATCTACACGATGCACGAAGACTCGATAGTTTAACCAACTCCCCCTTAGGTTGACGTGGAATCTCGGGGCGAGATTCCTTGTTAGTGGTGTCGATTGTAGCGGCCCAGAAAAATACCCCTATTAGATTTTGCTTGTTCTTTTTCTTTTGTGCATCATCATGGCATCATGCATCATATCATCCACAAGATTTTTATCAAAATAAAAATTATTTTAAATAAAACTATTTGGTGTTTTCCTCTCATATGGTTATGTATATAAACCCCTCTCCGTCTACCTTATTTTCAATAATAATAAAACCAAAATATTATTATTTTGGATATCTTGAAAATCTAATTTTAAATCTTGTTTGGATATTTCAACGTTTCAGAGTTCCTTCTTTAAATCATGTTTAAAATAGCTTCCAAAACCACTTTCTCTATTCCTCTCCTTAATTCAAAATGTTTAGATAGTCTGGAAAGAAGCCCCGCAGCCCAATCTCTCTTCTTGGCCCATGACCGGCGCAGCAGCCCATCTGTTTCTCCAGCCCAACTCTCCTGGTAATATCGCTGCACCGAGGCTCGTCTTCAACCTGTACGGCAGTACATCGGCAGCAGCCACGTCGCCCTGCAGTGTGATGGGACGGCCACCATGCATCGCACCTCCTCCATATAAATCCTCCCACGTCCTACCCCTGCAACCCTAGACCCCGCTGTTTTCCTTCCCCGCCGCCACTCTCGTCCCTGCCTCCTTCTAGCTCGCATGCGCGCCCTGCTCGTGAGCAAGCACACGCCAATCCCCAGATGCAGCCGCTCTTCCTCACCGCCGGTGGTTTCCCTCCGCGAACTCGGGCGTTGCGCCGCCACCAAGTCCGGCGCCATGCTCTGCACAACGTTGTACCTCCGTCCTGGCGCCGTTCGTCTTCGACCGCCGCCGAGCACGCCTCCGTCTCTGTCCGCCTCGCGCAGGTGTTCTGCGAGGTCGACGCTGCCTAGTTCTGCTTCGCGCGTCTCCGCCTCCGGTCGCCTCATCCCGCCTGCTTCCTCGTCCTCCAAGGTTGTTCGTCGTCCTCGTCGGCTCGTCCTCCAAGACACCGGCCGCCTCTTCTGTTCGTTTTCGTCGCTGCACGCGGCCGCGCGCCGTCAAGTTCGTCTCCGACATCCGCGACCCCGTCGCCAAGATCTCCGTCTCTGGCCGCCGCCCTTGCCATGTTCTGCAAGCTGTCCCGGCGCCTCTTCGACCTGCGCTGCTGGTCGCGTGCTCCGTGAGTTCTCTGCCCTCATCTCGTCTTCGTGGTCGTTCCTAGCCTGACGCCGTCGCTGCGTTTTCCTCCCCGTGTGTGCAGCATGAACGCCACGGCAGCGAACTTGAGCCCGTGCGCTGCTCGTTTTCCTGGACGTCTGCGCTCCTCGCTGACAGGAAACCGGCGCTGCCTTCCTCGACCGCCAAGAGTTTCTCTGCAGCAGCCTCACCCCGCGAGCACAGTCCTCCAAAGCTCCAAGCTTTAGGTGCGGGTCAAATTCTTTTGCGCCTTAATCTCTTCGTCATCAGCGAAGTAGCCCATGTGGGTTGATCCTTGTGCTTCGAGTCGGGAGATCCCAAGTTCTATTCCCTGGACATGCAAAGCCACTTCTTTTTAATCATTGATTCTTTGTTCGCTGACAGCTGGGGGCCTTTTTCGTTTTTGGCTCAGGCTAGCCCTTCCTCTGGTGCAAAACGTCCTAGGAGCCGCAGTCCAGTCAGCCGCCCCATCAGCACTTCCTGGGTTCCGACTGTCTTTCTCTGCGGCTTGTTTTCCTCTCGGTGAGAAACGTCGAGCTGCTTTCTCTGATTCCTGAAAATTGCTGTAAATAATACAATCTTGCAAAAATCACATCTCACAATCCTCAGAATTCGGAATAAAACGTATTTTATATGAATTTTGATCAGAAAAATGCAAGGAACATTAATATGCCATCCATATGCCTGTTTGCATCTTGCATCATGTCCAGCCGTGATAGTTTGTGCATTCACCTAATATGGAACTACGGAGTATTTCGGATATCCAACAAGGATTTCCCCGCTGCGTTTAATAATGAAGTAGCGCACCCCTGCCATGTTTTGCCATGCTAAACAACCCTTAAATTTGCCGGTAGAAATGCAACTCCAACCTAATTGTTTGTCCGGGACTCCGGTTCCGATTAAATTGGATAAGTGCATCACATCATCCTTGCCATGTCATGCATGCATATCATATCATGAGCATGCCGATTCTTCTTCTGTAGTTGTAAGCTTGCATACGTTGTGTGTTCCAGCATTTGCTTCTTCCCGGATAGGATCACGAAGAGGTGCGGTGAGATACGACAAGTTCTCCGGATGTTCCTCGGCAAGTTTTAACAGGCAAGCATTTCCCTTATATTCCTGCCCCTGCAGAAGTCGCTCACCTATTTTATTTTGCCTTCTCCCTCATGCTATCCTTGAGTTGCATTCTTGTCACGTGTCCCTTCCACTTGTTACCTCAAGCAGCCCATATTGCCACCACCAACCACCAACCTCCTACAGCTGTTGTTTGGTTATCGGGTCTGCCTTGCGAGTCATAGTGCATGCTAGTGCTGTTTATATCGTGTTACCGTTATCGCTATCTTATCGGGTTATCTGTTGGGGATCATGACACATGGTTATATCTATTGAGGGAATCATGGTTACTTGTTAATAGTTGTTAGCGGAGGCATCGGTGGGTCAGCTGATCGTTTTGTGACGGCTCACTTGTGTTTCCTAAATATCTTAGGACCCCGAGTTCTTGTTATCTCTGCTCCGAGACTGAGCGCTCTAACCACACGTGGGTATGTTTGGGTCTCCCCTCGACCACTCCGGAATCTACAGCTTTGTCCAAAGGGCCACAACTAGTTTATATGTTTTACCATTTGTTGTTGCGTGCATGCCAGCTTGTTACTTATTTACTTTGGGAAGCCCTGGGTGCCTTGTATCCCTTGTTTCTGGTATGCACGTATAGGTTTGCGGCCTGAGCGTTTATTGCATGCTGAAGCGGGTCATTCGCCCCTGTGTGTGTTTTGACCCTCGGAAGCCGTGCACGCAATAGCTAGGTCCGCTTCGGAGATTCGGCCGGACTTCGATACGGGTTCAACTTAGTTAGGTGGCTTCCTAGACATTGTTGTCGTGAAGGAGAGTGCGAGCCGTGATATCCACCTGTCGTAAGTGGATCGAGCGGTGCGTGTGGGTACATTTGGGCAACCCCTGCAGGGTGTACATCTTATCGATAAGCCGTGTCCGCGGTTATGGACGACTTGGAGCTGTATGACTCGACCATAGAAAACTTGCACCTGTTGTTTCATTACTAATAACTTGTGTAGTAAGATAGAACAACTTAAATAATAAATGGTTAAAACTTGTCAACAGTGTGAGTGCCCTTGTAAGTACTTCCTTGCGAGGGGGGAACGCATCGGCTGTGTTATGTTTGCAGAGTATAGAACTGTTAGTTTATGCGCTCTCTCACCCTCTCTGATAGACGAATGTTGTAGAGTGTCTCTATAGGTTTTAGTGCTTGCGCGCTGCCGCTTAACCCTACCATATTGCCTATGACGTTCCTCTTGCGTCCTCTAAGTCCCCTAACGTGCCTCAAGTACAAAGGACGACTGGTTGACGAATGCTTATACGTCTTGAAGTCTTGTTAAGTACGAACCCGTACTTATTGCTGCTTCTACGGGACATAACCGGGCAGGTATGAAGATATGTTCGATGAAGACGACGTTAGCAAGGTTACCTTCCGGCTTGGCCTGGGCAGGGTTATGGACGCCATCGTTTATCTTCAGGACTCTTAGTCCAATTTGTATCTTGTCCGTACTCGGATGTATTTGATCTTCTGTATGATTTGGATCTTTGTATTGTATATTTGTATCTTGACTCGTTGGAGTCGTTGTTGTAATATATGTTTCTTGTGGGCTCTATTGTAATCCTGTTGTAATGTTACCTCTCGTGATTGATTCCACCCGCATCGCGTGCATGCTCCGGCGTGTACGAGGCGCTTGGTGGTGCGTCTCCTAAAATCGATATCGTGCGGATTTCGGCGGATTCGCTGGGATCCTCATGGTACCGGTTTCGGGGCGTCACAAGTTGGTATCAGAGCCTCAGGTTGACGATACCCCACTAGTCCAGCCTGTAGGATAACCTTGCCAACGGTCGTTGAGTTTAGAGTGTCAAAACCTATTTTCTAAAATTCGTTGGATAGTTCTGACTAGCTCTGATTTTCTCCTTACCTCTGTTCTTTCTCTTTTCACCTTTGCGAGTTTTGAATCTTCTCTTATCTGCTTTTCTAAGTATTATGTTCCAACGTGGGTTGGACGATCTATACCTTTCACCTAGTAGGTTCGATCTTCGAAGCATCCCGACGAAAGTGCATCATCAACAGCGGAACAATAAATCTTGTTAGTGGTGTCGCGACAATCTACACGATGCACGAAGACTCGATAGTTTAACCAACTCCCCCTTAGGTTGACGTGGAATCTCGGGGCGAGATTCCTTGTTAGTGGTGTCGATTGTAGCGGCCCAGAAAAATACCCCTATTAGATTTTGCTTGTTCTTTTTCTTTTGTGCATCATCATGGCATCATGCATCATATCATCCACAAGATTTTTATCAAAATAAAAATTATTTTAAATAAAACTATTTGGTGTTTTCCTCTCATATGGTTATGTATATAAACCCCTCTCCGTCTACCTTATTTTCAATAATAATAAAACCAAAATATTATTATTTTGGATATCTTGAAAATCTAATTTTAAATCTTGTTTGGATATTTCAACGTTTCAGAGTTCCTTCTTTAAATCATGTTTAAAATAGCTTCCAAAACCACTTTCTCTATTCCTCTCCTTAATTCAAAATGTTTAGATAGTCTGGAAAGAAGCCCCGCAGCCCAATCTCTCTTCTTGGCCCATGACCGGCGCAGCAGCCCATCTGTTTCTCCAGCCCAACTCTCCTGGTAATATCGCTGCACCGAGGCTCGTCTTCAACCTGTACGGCAGTACATCGGCAGCAGCCACGTCGCCCTGCAGTGTGATGGGACGGCCACCATGCATCGCACCTCCTCCATATAAATCCTCCCACGTCCTACCCCTGCAACCCTAGACCCCGCTGTTTTCCTTCCCCGCCGCCACTCTCGTCCCTGCCTCCTTCTAGCTCGCATGCGCGCCCTGCTCGTGAGCAAGCACACGCCAATCCCCAGATGCAGCCGCTCTTCCTCACCGCCGGTGGTTTCCCTCCGCGAACTCGGGCGTTGCGCCGCCACCAAGTCCGGCGCCATGCTCTGCACAACATTGTACCTCCGTCCTGGCGCCGTTCGTCTTCGACCGCCGCCGAGCACGCCTCCGTCTCTGTCCGCCTCGCGCAGGTGTTCTGCGAGGTCGACGCTGCCTAGTTCTGCTTCGCGTCTCCGCCTCCGGTCGCCTCATCCCGCCTGCTTCCTCGTCCTCCAAGGTTGTTCGTCGTCCTCGTCGGCTCGTCCTCCAAGACACCGGCCGCCTCTTCTGTTCGTTTCCGTCGCTGCACGCGGCCGCGCGCCGTCAAGTTCGTCTCCGACATCCGCGACCCCGTCGCCAAGATCTCCGTCTCTGGCCGCCGCCCTTGCCATGTTCTGCAAGCTGTCCCGGCGCCTCTTCGACCTGCGCTGCTGGTCGCGTGCTCCGTGAGTTCTCTGCCCTCATCTCGTCTTCGTGGTCGTTCCTAGCCTGACGCCGTCGCTGCGTTTTTCCTCCCCGTGTGTGCAGCATGAACGCCACGGCAGCGAACTTGAGCCCGTGCGCTGCTCGTTTTCCTGGACGTCTGCGCTCCTCGCTGACAGGAAACCGGCGCTGCCTTCCTCGACCGCCAAGAGTTTCTCTGCAGCAGCCTCACCCCGCGAGCACAGTCCTCCAAAGCTCCAAGCTTTAGGTGCGGGTCAAATTCTTTTGCGCCTTAATCTCTTCGTCATCAGCGAAGTAGCCCATGTGGGTTGATCCTTGTGCTTCGAGTCGGGAGATCCCAAGTTCTATTCCCTGGACATGCAAAGCCACTTCTTTTTAATCATTGATTCTTTGTTCGCTGACAGCTGGGGGCCTTTTTCGTTTTTGGCTCAGGCTAGCCCTTCCTCTGGTGCAAAACGTCCTAGGAGCCGCAGTCCAGTCAGCCGCCCCATCAGCACTTCCTGGGTTCCGACTGTCTTTCTCTGCGGCTTGTTTTCCTCTCGGTGAGAAACGTCGAGCTGCTTTCTCTGATTCCTGAAAATTGCTGTAAATAATACAATCTTGCAAAAATCACATCTCACAATCCGTAACTCGGAATAAAACGTATTTTATATGAATTTTGATCAGAAAAATGCAAGGAACATTAATATGCCATCCATATGCCTGTTTGCATCTTGCATCATGTCCAGCCGTGATAGTTTGTGCATTCACCTAATATGGAACTACGGAGTATTTCGGATATCCAACAAGGATTTCCCCGCTGCGTTTAATAATGAAGTAGCGCACCCCTGCCATGTTTTGCCATGCTAAACAACCCTTAAATTTGCCGGTAGAAATGCAACTCCAACCTAATTGTTTGTCCGGGACTCCGGTTCCGATTAAATTGGATAAGTGCATCACATCATCCTTGCCATGTCATGCATGCATATCATATCATGAGCATGCCGATTCTTCTTCTGTAGTTGTAAGCTTGCATACGTTGTGTGTTCCAGCATTTGCTTCTTCCCGGATAGGATCACGAAGAGGTGCGGTGAGATACGACAAGTTCTCCGGATGTTCCTCGGCAAGTTTTAACAGGCAAGCATTTCCCTTATATTCCTGCCCCTGCAGAAGTCGCTCACCTATTTTATTTTGCCTTCTCCCTCATGCTATCCTTGAGTTGCATTCTTGTCACGTGTCCCTTCCACTTGTTACCTCAAGCAGCCCATATTGCCACCACCAACCACCAACCTCCTACAGCTGTTGTTTGGTTATCGGGTCTGCCTTGCGAGTCATAGTGCATGCTAGTGCTGTTTATATCGTGTTACCGTTATCGCTATCTTATCGGGTTATCTGTTGGGGATCATGACACATGGTTATATCTGTTGAGGGAATCATGGTTACTTGTTAATAGTTGTTAGCGGAGGCATCGGTGGGTCAGCTGATCGTTTTGTGACGGCTCACTTGTGTTTCCTAAATATCTTAGGACCCCGAGTTCTTGTTATCTGTTCCGAGACTGAGCGCTCTAACCACACGTGGGTATGTGCCGGGCTCTCCCTTCGACCACTGCCGGAATCTACAGCTTTGACCACTGGCCACAACGAGTTTATATGTATTACCATTTGTTGTTGCGTGCATGCCCGGCTTGTTACTTATTTACTTTGGGAAGCCCTGGGTGCCTTGTATCCCTTGTTTCTGGTATGCACGTATAGGTTTGCGGCCTGAGCGTTTATCGCATGCTGAAGCGGGTCATTCGCCCCTGTGTGTGTTTTGACCCTCGGAAGCCGTGCACGCAATAGCTAGGTCCGCTTCGGAGATTCGGCCGGACTTCGATACGGGTTCAACTTAGTTAGGTGGCTTCCTAGACATTGTTGTCGTGAAGGAGAGTGCGAGCCGTGATATCCACCTGTCGTAAGTGGATCGAGCGGTGCGTGTGGGTACATTTGGGCAACCCCTGCAGGGTGTACATCTTATCGATAAGCCGTGTCCGCGGTTATGGACGACTTGGAGCTGTATGACTCGACCATAGAAAACTTGCACGTGTTGTTTCATTACTAATAACTTGTGTAGTAAGATAGAACAACTTAAATAATAAATGGTTAAAACTTGTCAACAGTGTGAGTGCCCTTGTAAGTACTTCCTTGCGAGGGGGGAACGCATCGGCTGTGTTATGTTTGCAGAGTATAGAACTGTTAGTTTATGCGCTCTCTCACCCTCTCTGATAGACGAATGTTGTAGAGTGTCTCTATAGGTTTTAGTGCTTGCGCGCTGCCGCTTAACCCCACCATATTGCCTATGACGTTCCTCTTGCGTCCTCTAAGTCCCCTGCGTGCCTCAAGTACAAAGGACGACTGGTTGACGAATGCTTATACGTCTTGAAGTCTTGTTAAGTACGAACCCGTACTTATTGTTGCTTCTACGGGACATAACCGGGCAGGTATGAAGATATGTTCGATGAAGACGACGTTAGCAAGGTTACCTTCCGGCTTGGCCTGGGCAGGGTTATGGACGCCATCGTTTATCTTCAGGACTCTTAGTCCAATTTGTATCTTGTCCGTACTCGGATGTATTTGATCTTCTGTATGATTTGGATCTTTGTATTGTATATTTGTATCTTGACTCGTTGGAGTCGTTGTTGTAATATATGTTTCTTGTGGGCTCTATTGTAATCCTGTTGTAATGTTACCTCTCGTGATTGATTCCACCCGCATCGCGTGCATGCTCCGGCGTGTACGAGGCGCTTGGTGGTGCGTCTCCTAAAATCGATATCGTGCGGATTTCGGCGGATTCGCTGGGATCCTCATGGTACCGGTTTCGGGGCGTCACACTCAGTTTTCCCAGTCGCTTAGTTTTTCCTTAGTTTCCCCCAAGCCCTTGTCTGAAACCATCACACGTGCTGTAACGGCCGGTCGCCCAACAGTTGACCATTATCTGTTGATTAGTGGGGCCACGTAGAGCCCGCAAAGCCACGTCAGACCATCCATCTTTGTTTGACCGTGAGCATCGCTGTATCCCTGTCCAAAACGCAAACGAGTGGGGCTTCGGTATATCGAATGACAAGTGGGGCTATGACGCTGATACAAGGGGCAATACACGGGTAGGATTAGATTTTTAAACAGAGCTCTACAGCGATGGCACGGAGGAGGTGGCCTTCGGGGTGCCGAGATGAGATCGACGTCCACAAAGAACCGCATGAGGCGAGACTAGACGCATTAGATAGATATAAACTAGACGCGTTTAACCATGCAAAGAAGAGAAGAAATGGTCGAGAACATCGACGACAACCTCAAACTTTGACCGACCGTGTTGGACACGAATGAGAGCAATGTAGAGAAAACTAGTGTCTCTCCTTTCTAGCGTGTATAGATGGGTGCTACGAGAGTGTGGTGGCGAAGGGAAAGACCTCGCGGTGGTCTGTGGCATCCAGCATAGCGGGGCGGCGTGGTCGTTCCCACAGCGGCGTGCATGCATGTTCGGCATTGGCATCAGCATGTACGTTCGGCATTGTCCTCGGCGGTATCTGTTGTGGATATACTTCATAGGTATACCATCGACATGGTCCAATTCTGGCAAGCCCGGGTGGCCCACAGATGGTGGTGATGGCATATGGCCCACCGAGCGGCCCAGTTGTTGTTGATCAAGATGGAAGATGTCCAACCCAGGAACAAGGAGCGGATCCCAACCGACCTATGAGGTAGCCGGATCCGAACTGCCCTACGAAGGTAGCCGGATCCGAACCGCCCTACGAAGGTAGCCGGATCCGAACCGCCCTACGAAGGTAGCCGGATCCGAACCGCTCTACGAACGTAGCCGGATCCGAACCGCCCTACAGAGGTACCCGAATCCGAACCGACCTGCAGAGGTACCCGGATCCGAACCGACCTACAGAGGTACCCGGATCCGAAGAGGTCTATGTCAGGAGTCAGATCCGTGAAGGCCCATGAAGGAAGCCGGATCCATGAAGACAAGTTAGGAATAGGTGGATTCTTGACGTACACGACAATGTAATATTCCGTAGTTGGGCAACTTGTATTCCGGGTAGGACTCTCCGTAGAAACCCTAGATCCGGGCGCCTATATAAGTCGGATCCCGGGAGCCCTGAGGGGAGATCTCGAGCTAGAAGCGAGACAACCACAACTCATTGTAACAACGCGAAGGCGCCCAGATAATTCCAGACAAGCAGCAGTAGGCCCTATCATCGTGCAGGTGTTCCGAAGCTGGGTAAATCGCGTACCACCGTCCCGTGTGCACTCCGCCCTATGGCCCCTACTTCTTCTCTCCCTCGTGAGGATCCCTCCTCCGAGGCACCGTCGATTAGGCAATGACAGTTGGCGCCCACCGTGGGGCCAGCGGCGTCATGAGGCCGGAACCGGGAGGGTTCCGCCATGGGAAGCTACGACGAATCCATCATTGTGGGGCGTGTCCTTTACGCCGGGAACTTTCCGATCGTCCCCCAGGACGAGTGTTGGATTCCGGCTAGGACCAACCCCATCAAGCTCTCCATCATCCCGATTGGCGGCATACACGTCTTCATCGGCGAAACCGTCGATTTCGACGGAAACGCACTGGTAAGTACTGCAGCTACGACCGCCGTTGCGCTGGACGAAGCTGCAAAGATTCGATCTGAGTTGCTGGACCTTCCTAAGGAAGACTCCACCTTAGATCTGAAAATTTCCAATCCTGGTTTTGGTAGTCGGATCCGCGCCTATATTTTGGTAGCCGGATCCATACCTATTTTTGGTTGCCAGATCCGAGCCTACGTTTTGGTAGTCGGATCCGCACCTATATTGTTGGTTGCCGGATCCGTGCCTACGTTTTTGGTAGTCGGATCCGCACCTAAATTTTTGGTTGCCGGATCCGAGCCTACGTTTTTGGTAATCGGATCCGCACCTATATTTTTGGTAGCCGGATCCATACCTATTTTTGGTAGTCGGATCCACACCTATATTTTTGTACCCGGAACCATATCAAAATTTTGGTAGGTGGATTCGCACCTAAATTTTTGGAAGTCGGATCCGCACCTTGATTTGGGTAGGTGGATCCGCACCTACAGGACCACTGCGACAATCAATCTCGCACCGCCTCGATGGAACGCCGAAGAAAAACCTTCACGACCGACGTTGACTCCGCTCCAAACAGCTAAGTCCCTATTTATATTTAATATTTTATAAGTTTATGATCATGAGATTAAGATTGGTTCACTCATATCCCAAGATTTTACCGCTTTCACTGTTGGTCATATCTTTTCCACGATTTTCCTTGCGCTCGTGAAAAACTTTGTACTGTTTTTGCCGCTTAAGGCTCCAGTACGCTGCAAAAATTCCGCTTTCGGGCGTTAGCTTAAGTTTTCTGGCCTACACGTTTTCTGTTGTTTTATGTGTGGATTCCTTAGTAGTGACATCTGGGTACTTAAAGCCGGCCTCTGTTTCTGAGGTTCTTGATTGTTTCGCTATTAAGCGCTATCGCCTCAGCAGATGTTCTGTGTTTAAAGTTTGCCGTCTCGCGAAAAGTCAAGCATATAAACCAGAAGAACGGATAAACCAACACTTGCTTAAAACATATAAATTACATTAACTGTTCAAGATAGTCGAGTTTTTTCCGCCTTGACAGTTTTATGTTATTCAACTGCTGCATATTTTCAGCTTTAAAACATTTGTTCAAATGCCGTTTTTGTTCCGCCTTACATTTGTTCGTTGAACATGATCAAAGAAACAATTTAATACAAATATGTTTTTACGTTTAGGTATCCGGTACATGACATTTGGACGTACAACAGTCCCCCGAGGTTAGGCGGATCCATGGTGTGCACAGCTGGAAAAGCAACTTGAGTCTTGATTCCGCTATGCTTAGCCGGAACCAACCCTCGGGGGCTGCGGTTTGATCTTAGGTGAAAAGTGTGTTTCCTTTCGGGTATCAGTGCTGGAAATTTCCGCCTAGATGCTTGGGATTTACGCTATTCCTAAGTCACATATAAAGATAAAGCTACTCTAAGAGCACCAAGCCGGATTTTCAAGTAAATTCACCTTGGCGCTCGGGGGCTACATCGATGAAGTTCTCTTTGGAGCAACAAGCCGGAAATTTTCCACCTTGACGCTTGGGGGCTATGTTTCTGAGCATCGAGTCTCCTTTGAGCAAGCCAACTCAACGCTCGGGGGCTACATACATATGGTTATGTCAAGAAAATTTTCAAAGATGGCGAAAATCTGGCTAACTAGTCGGATCCGCACCTAATTTTTTGGTAGCCGGATCCGCACCTAATTTTTGGTAGCCGGATCCACACCTATATATTTGGTAGCCGGATCCGCAACTAATTTTTGGTAGCCGGATCCGCACCTAATTTTTGGTTGTCGGATCCGCACCTCAATTTTTGGTAGCCGGATCAACACCTAATTTTTTGGTTGTCGGATCCGCACCTATATTTTGGGTAGTCGGATCCGAACCTACATTTGGCTAGTCGGATCCATACCGAAGATTATGTTGGATGGTGTCTCCGAAGAATCTGACCATTGGATCATGAAGTTTCCGACCAATACTTGGTTGGAGATATGAAGTTTGGAGTCCTTCAAGATTCTCTATTATTCGTTCCAGTCAATGGATGAAGGTACATGCGCAAGCTGAGCTGGATGGAAGAACGGTGAATCTTGGAGAACTCCGGGGGCTACTGTTGTGGATATACTTCATAGGTATACCATCGACATGGTCCGATTCCGGCAAGCCCGGTTGGCCCACAGATGGTGGTGATGGCATATGGCCCACCGGGCGGCCCAGTTGTTGTTGATCAAGATGGAAGATGTCCAACCCAGGAACAAGGAGCCGGATCCCAACCGACCTATGAGGTAGCCGGATCCGAACTGCCCTACGAAGGTAGCTCGATCCGAACCGCCCTACGAAGGTAGCCGGATCCGAACCGCCCTACGAAGGTAGCCAGATCCGAACTGCCCTACGAACGTAGCCGGATCCGAACCGCCCTACAGAGGTACCCGAATCCGAACCGACCTGCAGAGGTACCCGGATCCAAACCGACCTACAGAGGTACCCGGATCCGTAGAGGTCTATGTCAGGAGTCAGATCCGTGAAGGCCCATGAAGGAAGCCGGATCCATGACGACAAGTTAGGAATAGGTGGGTCCTTGATGTACACGGCAATGTAATATTCCGTAGTTAGGCAACTTGTATTCCGGGTAGGACTCTCCGTAGAAACCCTAGATCCGGGCGCCTATATAAGCCGGATCCCGGGAGCCCTGAGGGGAGATCTCGAGCTAAAAGCGAGACAACCACAACTCATTGTAACAACGCGAAGGCGCCTACATAATTCCAGACAAACAGCAGTAGGCCCTGTCATCGTGCAGGTGTTCCGAAGCTGGTTAAATCGCGTACCACCATCCCGTGTGCACTCCGCCCTATGGCCCCTACTTCTTCTCCCCCTCGTGAGGATCCCTCCTCCGAGGCACCGTCGATTAGGCAACGACAGTATCTCTGGTGTGTCAGTGATCGAATGAGGGGATGGGATTGAGGGTGCATCCCGACGGTGACCTAGCAGTGGCGGAGAGCATAGCCGTTCTGACCATGCCAATATCAGCATCGGCATCGTTTGGAGGCTGTGGTGCCCGAATCAAGGTGGGATTTGTTCTTTGTACGCCAAAATGAATTTGAAACAAGTTTCATGTTGAAGGTTAGGTAACAAAAGTTTGTAACTAAAAATTATACTAGCACCATGGTGAGGTTCTTTTTGATAGAGCTATACGGTTTGGCAAACTTTTTTGACACTTCAGATATTCCTTGTTGTTACACGTATGCCATCATGTATGGCACATTTTGGGTCATTTGGAGATGTTCGAAAAAATCACTTTGCTTAAGCGCGTGCCATTTCGTCTCACTGAAACCAGCTTTTCTAACAAGGTGATTTTTTCTATCTTCTCTAAATGACCTCAAATTTCATACAGATGATCTTCTATACAAAGATAGGTAGATTGTTTCGTTTTTACATTTTTTGAACTTTTGCTTCCCTTTATAATACCCATTTGATTTTCAGGTCAAAACCTCGAAAAACAGCATCATGTATGGCATCATTTTCACCCTAAATTTCAAATTTTGTGAAACTTTCCCTTTTAGATATTCCTTGTTATTATAGGTATGGCAACATGTATGCCAGACTTGGTTAGGTCTCACTGAAACCAGCTTTTGTAACAAGTTAGGTTTTTTCGACCTTCTCTAAAGGGATTTTTTTCTACGTTCTCTAAATGACCTAAAAAATCATACAAACGATCTTCTATACAAAGATAGGTAGATTGTTTCGTTTTTACATTTTTTTTGAACTTCTATTTCCCTTTATAATACCCATTTGATTTTCAGGTCAAAACCTCGAAAGATAACATAAGTAGATGGTGAACCCTCCCAAACTTCAAATACAGAGATAGATAGATTGTTTCGTTTATCATTTTTACCGTGAATAGTAATGGCTACAAGAAATCGGCGATGGTTTATCATTTTTTGCGTGAAAATTAATGGCTACAACAAATCGGTGATGGTTTATCATTTTTTGTGTGAAAAGTAATGCCTAGAAGTGTTTACAATTTTTAGTGCGTGAAAAATAATACAAAAAACCGCCCTTTAGCATACTTAGAGGGTGGAAGCTAACCGTCGATAGAGAGAGAGAGGGTGGTGGCCCCGATCAGAGAGAGAGAGGGGTTATCCTGCCCGTTAGATCTTACGATCAATGGTCGGCGGGCACGATCTGCGTGACATGGGCTAGACAAATCAGGGCAATGTTGCACGTCTGTGATAATTTGTGAAGGGAGAGGGCAAAACTGAGTAGTATCAAGAAACTAAGGGCACCTGAGTAGTAAACAGACTAAGGGATTCAAATATGAGATTTAAAAAATGGAAAATGTGTGTTTTGTACAATGAAGCCCATCTTTGCCTACCTCAAACTATTTGCAATACAAATATACATGAGTGTGAGAATTGTGGCCTCATTTAGACATATGTTTTGCGGAAAGATTTTTTGGGAAGGACTTATTGTGGAAAACCATGCACCTTCATAGCTACTAGGTGATTTGAGAAGTGGTAATTTGTGGTAAAACTTGATTTATCTATGATTGTTATGGTTCCCAACATGGTAGGTCGCGTAAGAAGACTCCATGAGTAAGTGCCACTCTTTTTCGGATTTTTTTGCACATTAAATGACTCATTTAATTAGTTAATACCATTTATTGACTCTCTGTTGACCAGCCACTTAAGGGTAAAACTGAGTATATTGCATTAGCCAATATTAGCACCTAAGGGGAAAACTGAGCACACAAAAAATACTAGTATAAGACTCGAGGGTATACCTGAGTATATCTAAATTTCCAGGGTTAGACTCGAGGACGCGTGTTGCGGTGCAGAAGTGGAAGACGTGCAATCGTTGACGCGTAGACGCGGGTCGCGGTGCAGAAGTCGAAGACTTGCAATCGTGGACGTGTGTCGCGTTGCAAAAGTCCAAGACGTGCAGACGTGCAATGGTGGACGCGTAGGACGCGGGTCGCATTAACCATCCCTCGCATTTATAGACGCCTCCTCGCACTATCTCTGTCACTCTCACTCGCTCACGCAACGCCGCCTCTCACGTCCCATCATCTTCTCAAAAGCAAAAAAACCCTCTCCCTCTCCCTCTCCTATGCCGGTGAGATGGACAAGGAGAATGCGAATCCCATCGTCCACGACGTCGTCGGCTCCAAGCGCGACACCTCCCTCTTCGACGCCGTCCCCTCAACGGTCGTCGCCGCCACCGCCGGCGCATCGGAGGCTACCGCCGGTGGCGGTCAGATCCCGCCGGGATGCGACCCCTATGAGGAGGTGTCGTACAACCCGCCCCCGAACCCCTATGACACATGCATGGACGACCCATGGAACGAGGTAACTACGGTTTGCTCCCTTTTTTGTTCCCCATTCCTTTTTGAACCCTAGTTTTGCTAGCGTAGATGGATCTGTAGATGGATGAGTATTGGGTTAATATTTGCGCCGATTTTATTCCATTTTGTTTTGATCCCTTTTTTGATTTCGTTTAAGATTTGGGGTTCGGTCGTTCGATTAATTTATGCAAGTAATAATGGGATCTCAATCAGTTAATTTATGCAAGTAATCATGGGATCTCAATCAGTTATTTTATGCACGAATCAAAAGATATCAACCGTTTAATTTTGCAAATATTCTGGAATGTGTTCAAGTTCAGATCTGAAATCTATTTCTTTGCCTATCATGAATCGTTGGGCACAAAATTTTATAGGGAGGGTTTCAGCAAACCATTGCTGTGTACAAATCTGTTGTGCATGAGCTTTGGTTCGCTTACACCGTCCATGTAGATATATAATCATTTCCACTCTAACTGAGGCTGCCTCTATTTTTTCTAACTTTGTTATCACTCACGTTAGTCATCGTTGCAACTCATTCACTCATAGTTTCCGTTTGATATGGATCAGGTGTCTGGAAGCGACGTCGGCAGCTACGACGAGGACCAGCACATCAAGACTCGGCAGGTGCTGCGGAGGCTGCAGGTCGGCCAGTACATCTCCTACTTCGCCAAGGGTGTCTACAGGTGCCCCTTCTGCACTAGGAGACTCGGCGGCACCGACTTCAACTGCCTCCTCACGCATGCCGAGGACATCGGCAATACCTTCCCCAAGGTCGGCACGACGGTGAACGTCTACTCCTTTCGCGCCAAGCACAAGGCGCTCAGCATGCACCTCCGCAACTTCCAGCGGGTGGAGATCGCCGCCGGGCGAATGCCTCCACTCAAGCCCAAGGTGCCCAAGGGGAGCAACAAGTGGAGGCAGAGCCAGATGGGGTAGGCAGAGTCCTGGACGTGTGCTGTTGCTGCCTCCTCTGTTTTGTTGTTTGCTAGTGATCCCTTGTTGTTATGTTGTTAGTATGATGGTGATCTGAAGAACCTCGAACCTGTTACTATGTTGGCTGTTGTATGCAGCTTATTATCTAGGGAGGGATCCCTATTATCTATCCCTATTCTACTATATGACTGTGTGAATTTATCATACATTACCCTGGAGATTTCCTTCTAGATTTAACTACATACATATGGACCAGAGGGAGTGCTTGATTTGCTGCCATATTGGGCAAACAACGAGGGCCAAAAGGCACAAATAATTGAAGAAAGGCAGAAATGCAAGCTTATCTAGATTTGATACTAATTAGGTGAAAAAACACAGAGAAAAAGAGGGGGGAAATGTACTCTTAAAAATGCCAATTTGGGCCGAGAGAGACAGAACCCAGCTCCTGCTCATGTGCAACCAAACGCTGTCTCGTCCTGTCCCACGCGGTCCCTTTCTACCAGCCCCACGTGACGCGGCCCCAAACGTCAGCACGGAACGGTCAACTAAACGGGAATCCTGCCGTCTGAGCTCCTTCTGCGGGTTTCAAACAAGGGCTTGGGGAAAACTGAGGAAAAACTAAGGAGCTGGGGAAAACTGAGTACAACTAAGGACCTGAGGGCACGATAATAGACATCCCATTATTATAAAGGTCTGTTCGGTCCTATGGAGGAAAGTTCTTTTTCTCTAAACGAGAACTTAACGGAGGACATACCCCAAGTGTCTAAGGAAGAAAATGTCCTTCTAACTGCACCTTGTTCTGAGGAAGAGGTTCAGAAAGTTATCTTCCGAATGGAATGTAATAAAGCACTGGGTCCAGATAGTTTTTCTGCTGAGGTTTATCAAACTTTTTGGGACACTATTAAATCGGACCTTCTAGATTTGTTCAGTGCTTTGCACATGGAACAACTAGAACTATTTCGTCTAAATTTTGGTGAAGTAATTTTGTTACCAAAAGTTAATGAGGCAGAAAGGATTCAAGAATATAGAACTATTTGCCTATTAAATGTAAGTTTCATGATTTTCATGAAAGTGACCACCATTAGACTTAATACGGCCGCGGATCATGTTGTTCATCCATCGCAGACCGCCTTCATGCAAGGAAGAAATATCCTGGATGGGGTGGCAGTTTTGCATGAGACGGTACATTAGATGCATACCAAGAAATTACATGGGGTTATTTTAAAATTAGAATTTGAAAAGGCGTATGATAAGGTTATGTGGACTTTCCTACAACAGACTCTTAGGATGAAAGTCTTTTCTCCTGAGTGGCGTGCTCTGATCAATGATTTTGTGTATGAAGTAGGTGTGGAAATCCGGGTTAATGATGACACTGGACACTACTTTTAGACATGAAAAGGGTTACGCCAGGGCGATCCATTGTCACCAATGTTGTTCAAAATTGTAGCGGATATGTTGGCTATCCTGATAGAGAGGGCCAAGTATGATGGTCATATTGAAGGTGTGATTCCACATCTGGTTGATAGTGGTTTATCAATCCTTCATTATGCCGATTATACAATTATGTTTATTTATCATGATCTTGAAAAAGCTCGCAACCTAAAATTAATTTTGGCAGCATTTTAGCAGCTTTCGGGATTAAAAATCAATTTCCATAAAAGTGAATTGTTTTGTTTCGGTGATGCCCAAGATGATGCAACTCTATATGCGGAGTTGTTTGGTTGCGGGCAAGACCAATTTCCTATTCGCTATTTGGGTATTCTGATTCATTATCGGAGACTCACAATCGCTGAATGGAAAATAGTGGAAGAAAGACTACAAAAACGCCTTAGTAGTTGGAAAGGAAAATTGTTATCCCTGGGAGGAAGATTGGTACTCATTAATTTAGTACTAACAAATATGGTACTGTATATGTTATCCTTCTTCCTCGTACCAAAAGGAATCTTGCATAAACTCGATTATTATCGATCCAGATTCTTTTGGCAAGGGGACAACGAGAAAAAGAAATCTCGACTGGTTAATTAGAGCATAGTTTGTAGTCCAAAGACCAAGGAGGGCTTGGAGTTCATGACCTGGAGGTCAAGACTTCAGCCCTGCTAGGTAAATGGTTGTTCAAGCTTCTTACCGAGGACATGATTTGGCAAACTATTCTTAGGAGGAAGTATATCGGCTCGAAAGCGTTACCCCAAGTGGTTTGGAAACTAGGGGATTCACACTTCTGGGCAGGTCTCATGGTGGCAAAGAAAGTCTTTTTCCGCCATGGTACTTTGTCAATCAAGAATGGAGCACGAATACGGTTCTGGGAAGACATTTGGTTAGGCAATGCACCCGTATGTGAACAGTATCCTGCTTTGTATAGTATTGTTCATCGCAAAAGTGATACCATTGCTACGATAATGTCTACCTGACCTTCGAATGTATCGGCTGGGAGATATACAACTATCGCCCGAACCTAACGAATTTAGGTGGAATCTTCATGTAGATGGCACCTTCTTGATAAAATCTCTATACAATGTGATCCTTCATTCTGTCATACCAGTTGATAATAATAAGAAAATTTGGAACATGAAAATACCATTAAAAATCGAATATTTGGGTGGTATCTAAGTCGGGGGGGGGGGGGGGGTTATCCTCACCAAAGACAATGTTGTTAAGAGAAACTGGCATGGAAGTACTCGGTGTCTTTTCTGTCAACATGAAGAAACTATTAAACACCTTTTTTCCAGTGCTGGTTTGCCAGATCTATATGGTCAATCATCCAAGTAGCGTCTAGCATGTAGCCATGTATCCTCCGACTAGTGTGACCAATTGTAAGGGTACATTGCCCCTATGTGTGGTTTTGGTAATTAATGACAACCCCTATGGACTAATGTTTTAATTGAGTTTATATGAAGGAATATTCCATAGGTAATAATTGTAGTCCATGTGTTGGATTCAAGTATGGATGCCATGAAGATAAAAGATATACCTTGAATATTGGCATCAAGATCATCAATTTGAAGACATATATGTGATATGATCAAGAAGAAGAAATGAAGATGGAGTTCTTATGTGGAACTCAATATTAGCCATGCTCTAGCTTATGTGTTAAGCAATGAATGATCAAGATCTTGAGTGCTTGATTCCGAGTGAAGAATTCAAGATATAGCTCTAAGTCGGTGTCATGATAGTCTCATAAGTTGAGCTATGGTTGACTAAGATTTAGAGCATGCAAGCAAATGAAGAATTCTTTATACACCTCAAGATAGTATGATAGAGCACGAGAAGATACAAGTTTGACCAATACAAAGAGTGAAGACTAGATTCAAGTTTGGCCAACAGATGAAGCATGAAGAATGTGCCACGTGAATTCATGTGGTATGGTAAGCCTTGTCAATTATGCTTCATGAACTAACCCTTCATATATGTGCTCTTGTGTTGTCTATGTGGGTTAGGTATCTTTCCATAGGCATGCATCAAACGTGAGATCTCATATAGCCCATGAGAGGATGGCATCAAGTGGTGCTCGTCATCAAGGTTGAGTTGCGCAAGTTCAAGTTGAGCATCTCAAGAGGATCTTATGCTTGAAGCTTACCGTCCACTTGGTGATAATGGACATGTGAAGATGTGCATCAATGGAGCTATCCCATCATGGTGTATGGAGGAGCATTTGTGAGTCTTCACGAAGCAACAATGATCAAGTAAGGCATTCCGGCTTGAGTGGAGCTTGAAGAGTTATCATCAAGATCAAGCGGGGTGCGCAAGGCAAAGGTATGGCCTTGCTAGGTTTTACTTTTACCGGTCTCAAGGTGATTGTTGGGAGACCGGGTTATAGGATAGATAGCCGCACTATCAAGAGGGGCTTTCGGTTGGGTAACTTGATCACAACTTCTTAGGAAGCTCAACACTTTGCATGCTTTACATTCCATAAATCTTGTTGCTTCTTGGTGTTTCTCCGTGTGAGGTTCTTGAGCTTGTTGCTAGCTTTAAAACAATCCTAATTTCATCGAAAACGGAATTCGTATGCATCTTCTATTGCGTTTTCATGTTTGGAGGTTTTACCAGTTTGATGTTTTATAGATACGTCAAACCTTTTTATATTATTTTTATTACTCAATGGTTGTACTATGATGTTTCTATGCATAATGTTGTAGAGCTCGTTGTCGTGATTCCAACGAGCCCAAGATCATCGAAATCGGAGCCCGGATGCAAAAGTTATCGCGTTTTCGGCATGTGGCTCGGTATACCAAGTGCTTCTACCGGGCAGCCCGGTAGCTGACCCGGCCTGCCGGGTAAAATTCTGGTACTGCCGGGTTCGTGGCTCAATTTTGGCCCAAACGGTCATATTTTGGAGGGGCTATAAAAGGGTCTTCTTCCCCATTGTTCTTAGGGTTCTTAAGCACGTTTACCACCATTGTTGAACCTCTTGAGCTTGCTTCCTCTCCCTTCCCTCCTATGATTCTTGCATATTCTTGGGGGATTAGAAAGAGGAGATCTTGATCTACAACCTCATCCAATCCATTCCTCCTCTAAGTGAGGGGAACTCTTGGTATCTAGATCTTGGAGTCATTTGTTGATTTCCTCCATTGTTCTTCCTCTCTAATCTCATCCTAGCATTTGTTACTTTGGTGGGATTTGAGTGTGAAGGATTTGAACACCTTTGGTGTTCTTTCTTTGCATCATTGCATAGAGTGGAGCTCTCCACCATGATTAGTTCGAGTGAGAGACCATGAGCTTGTTACTCTTGGAGGGTGACCTCCTAGTTGGCTTGTTGCTGTCCCAGTGTCCTCTTCGTGGAAGATTGTGAAGAGGCTCAGGCTTCTTCTTCGTGGAGTTTGTGAAGTGGTTGTGGAGCTTGCCATCTCCGGAGTGGAGGAAAAACTAACCATAAGGAAAGGGTCATTATCCTTCGTGGGTTTGGCTCGGAGACTAAGGTGAGCCTTCGTTGTGTTGGGAAATCCTTCGATGGATCCCCACCTCTCTAAAGGTGACATACCTTCTTGCAAATGAAGGGAACACGGGAATACATCTTCATCTCTATGTGCCTCGGTTATTTCTATACCCGAGTTTACTTTTCTTTGTGATAGCCATCGAGCTTGAAGTACTTATTATATCTTTCTATCACTTGTTGTTCATATATATTGTGCCCATCTTGCTTAGCTCTAGTTGTTGTTGTTGCACTTAGTTGAGCCTAGCATATTTAGGGGTTGTGCTTGTAAACTAAACATTAGTTTAATTCCGCATTCTTACAAGTCAAATTCGTAAGAGTTTTTAAACACCTATTCACCCCCCTTCTAGGCGACATCTTGTTCTTTCACCAATGTCTTTGGCAATTGACTTCATGGTATCGATGCAAGGTTAAAATTGCTTCTTAGGGTGGGGGCGCTCGCAGCTGGGCGTTTTGACTATGTAAAAATGACAATATTTTTAACGATAAAAATTGCTCTATCTTGTAGGTTATCTACAGATGTTCAGGTATTCTCCGTTTGTGGTTACCTCTTCAGTGAGTGGAGAACCGCGACCTATTTACGGAGGTCTGTACACGGTTGGAGGCTGCGGCGAGGGATACTTTTTCCCTACATGGGTGGCAACATAGTCTACGGATTGAAGCCCCACCCACATCTTAGGCGTTTTATGTTTCATCGCCTCGATATGTGTTTCACCTTGTTATCGTTTTTCCGACTTTCGACTCGAGACTTATAAATGATTATGTGCATCCTGGTTATGCAGAGGCCGGGTGTAATTGCTTTTCAGAGCAATAAAGCACCCATTATCAAAAACAACTAGTCACCACAGATCCTCAATGGCATAGTACACAAACAGATTTCATTTCGCACCAAGTTTTGCCCATATGGGGGGCAGCATTCTCTCTGAAGTTAACACTAGCTGATGAGAATCTTAGTGGTAGCTAGCAGTGGCATTTTTAGTTTCTTCTTTGAAGCTATATATAGGACTAAGCAAATACCAACTCCTTTAGCCTATAATCATTGCTGCATGTTTCCTCCGGTGCAATATACTGCCATTTTTGCCCGCCTCTCTATGCGATGACATTTTTTTCGATAACATCTGTGTGATAATGTCTTTTTAAAAAAACTATGCGATAACATGTCTAGATGCCTGATGGAAGACGATGTCAGAGACCGAAACCTCTCTGGAGTCTGGACGTTGATAATAAGGTTCTTAGCGAGATGAAGCCCATTGAAAACAATTCATGTGCCTCGTACATCTATAGCAGGCCCATAAGTCCAGTATTAGTCAACGGGTGGCAGGATGGCTGCACACGCCAAGGTGAGAAAAAGATACCAAATGTCATATGGGATACAAAGTGAGCCTCATAAGTATCTGCATCATCAAAACCTTTGACACAGAGAAGGGAAAAGCGTACAACTCACTTTAAAAGGATAAAAAATAACAAAGAGTAGAACTGATATTCACTTCATGTCCCTTTCATGGTAAATCTTGGTGTGTTTCTCTTTGTGCCTAAACAAGTGGCCGCTTTCATTTGGTGGAATCGTAGTTTGGTACCTCTGGAATCTCTTTCATACTACCATCCACCTCATCACGCCATCCTACATCACACTTGCATTGAATCGGAATCTTCCCACACTTTTAAGACACTAGGAGGCATGGCTGCATGTCACATCCTAGCCCAGGGCTTAATGGGATTAATATAATACTCATACTAACAAGCTACTTTTATTTTCTTTTCCGGAAGCTCATCTCCAAAGAATTTCTAGGTTAAGCATGCTTCGCCCATAGCAATTTGAGGATAGTTGACTAGCTGGGAAGTTCATCCCGGGCGCATAGGAGTGATGATAAAGTCGGAAGAAAAGACTAGTGTTGGTCATGGGGCTAGTGTAGAGATCTTAAAGAGATGTTAGGGATCAAAGGCCCGTCGGGGGGTGGTCGAGGTGTTGAATTTGGTATCAAATATGACATTAACGGTTATATGCTCATTTGCGGGTGAAGGAGCAGACATGTGGACATGTGCCGACACTAGGCACACACACGTGTGCCAAGAGGGTACATTCCTGGCTTGGAGCTGACTGATGAAGCGTAAGTCATCCGCTGGTAGGTCCCATTCCTCCTTCATGGCCAACCACAATGCCCGCGCTTGAGGACATCGCACAAAGACATGGAAAGTATTCTCAGCTTCTTGACCACATATCTAACAAGGATTAGTTGTCGCCATTTTCATCCTTGCCATGTTATCCTGTGTAGCTAGACCATTACTGCAAATCTTCCATGCAAGCATTTTAACCTTTTGAGGGACTTGAGCATTCCAGATTAATTTCCAGCAGGGCCGATGGCCATCAGGCTGAGTACTCGTCGCTCCCCAGGTCATGTCTACTGTTGCAATATCAAAGGCCATATTGTATGCCGACTTTACTGTGAATAGTCCGCGCTTCTTCGGGAACTAGGCGATGAAGTTAGCCTCATTTCTTCTGGATGTTTGAATCTTAAGAATTTCAGCTGCATCATTCGCAGTGAAATAGTATTGCACTCTATCCATATTCCATGTACCATCTGGCATTAGGAAGTCACCAACCCATCTATAAAGGCAATGACGACGGGGCGCTCTAGCCTGGTGGTTGCCAGCTCAAGTAATCCATGGATCCCGCCACGCCCGTATATACGTCCCATTGCCAACACGCCAGATGATGCCCTTTTTCAGTAATTTTGTACCATACTCAATCGCATGCCATGTCGCTGAGCCATTACCTGAGAAGACCGTGTAAATTAGGGAGCCATTGGGAAAATATTTCGCCTTCAAGAGTTGAGCACAAAGAGTGTTCGGAAACTGTATGAGGTGCCATGCTTGTCTAGCAAGAAGGGCTTGGTTAAATAAGCGCATATCGTGAAAGGCAACTCCACCATAAGATTTCGGACGGAGCATACTGTCCCATCCCAACCGATGTGTTTTTCGATTTCCCTTTTCTGCCCCACCAGTAACTTATAATCATCTTCGTTAGTTCATCACATAGGCCCATAGGTAGTTTAAAAAACCCCATCACATATACAATGAGCGCTTGAGTAACAGATTTAATCAGTACCTCTTTTGATGCTTGTGATTTGTGGTTATCATCCCACTCCACCAAACACTTTGCCAATTTTTCTTGCAGACTTTCAAACTTGCCCTTACGCATCCTCCCCCTCCGGCGTAGGAAGTCCTAGATATTTTGTTTCAAAGGTTTCCTAGGTGATGTCCAGACATGATTTGACCTCCACCCGTCTATCCAAGGGGAAAGACTCACCAAACATAACTGAACACTTGTTGGGATTTATCAGCTGCCCTGTACTAGATGCATATACTTCCAACACCTCCTTTATTTTAATTGCCTGGCCCAATTGTGCTTTCAAGAATAGTAAGCTATCATCTGCAAACAAGAGGCGAGAGATCACAGGGGCACGGCGATAAATCTTCAAAGATTCAATATTATTAGCAGCAACCTCTTTTTGTAGAAGGGTAGAAGGACCATCAGCGACGAACAAAAACAAAAATAGAGATAAGGGATCACCTTGTCGGAGGCCCCGAGAAGGAGAAAATGAATCAAGTAGGGTCCCATTGAATTTTACCTTATAACTCACCGAGGTGACATATGCCATTATCCAGTCAACCCACCGATGAGAAAAACCCAACTTTTGCATCACTTTCCTCAAAAAATCCCAATCGACTCTGTCATACACGTGTAGGTTGCAATATGTGTATTTTTTGAAACATAAACCACTTCATTAACAAAAGAGCAAGAAAACCGCCTCATTAAAACCCTTCCAGTACCCTGGTAAGAAAAAGAGTGCGTAAGAAACTTGCCGCTCATAGAATCGTTACATCGTTTGCCAGCACACTTACAATAAAATAAGGGGGTATTCATGCCACACAGTTGACACGTCACCCACAGTATTTCTAGCTAAGTTGTGTGCTGCCATATTTGCCTCTCTAGGGGTGTGACTAAAACAAAAATGACTGAAACTACGACAGAGGAGAGTACAATCTTCATAGATAGCTGCCGCTGGACCTAGAGAATTCCTGCCATGATTCACCTCAATAACATCCATACAATCAGAATTCACCTCAATACGATCCCACTTGAGCTGCCAAGATGAGACCATCAGGAAGAGCCCGGGCTTCCGCAGTAGAAGGGTCAGAAACATGAGGGATTCCACAACAACTTGCAGCGATAAACCTTCCATGATCATCCTGAATAATAGCACCTATGCTCCCTGAGCCTGAGTTCACACAAAAACCCGCGTCCACATTCAACTTGACATAATCCTCTCTTGGTTTCACCCAACCAATTCTTGCAACCCCATCTTTCTTCTTCTTTGCCCTAGAATAATTGATAGTTAAAGTAGCGATTGCCTGTGCTGATCTAGGAGGTGATTGAATTGTTTCACCGTGGGAAACTTGGCTGCGTTCCCACCATATGTACCACACTACCACAACTAGCAGATCATTACGAAGGATCTCAGGAAACAGAGGAGCACTAGCCTGTCTATCACGAAACAAAGCTTCCAGGGCCGCCCCCCCATCCAATTCCAATGAGCACACATGCGATATAAACTCCCATAGTCCAAGTTTTTTCCAAATCTCAGTCACCCTTGGACAAAGAAATAGGCATGCCTAATACTCTCACAATCAGCACAAACTACATTGAGAACTAGGAATCCTGTGACTATTCGCTAGAACACCATTACACGGTATAGCACCGAGTAGAGAACTCCACAGATGAATTTTTATTTTCGCCAGGACACTTAAAGACCACATCGTCTTCCATATAGGAAGAGTAGAAGAAGTACCATAACCCGATGTACGTCTTAGTTTTCTGCCATGTTGATGCTCCCATTCAACATAATAACAAGACCTAACAGAAAACACTCCCGTTTTTGTAAAGTGCCATGAAATAAAGTCATCCATTCTGTTTCTTGCAAGTGGAATATTCAAAATCCTTTGAACATCAATTGGCCAGAAACATTCACTCAATAGCTCCTCATCCCACATATCAGTCTCTTCATCAATGAAATCAGAAACCTTTGTATAGACTATATTACCTCTTCGAGTAGTAACCATTCTATTCGGGCTGCTAGGAATCCAAGGATCAGACCAAACATTAATATTGGTGCCATCCCCCAGTCTCCACACATGTCCTCTTTTAAAAGTATGAATTCCCACCCAGAAACTTTGCCAAGTGTAAGAGCTTCCATTTTTTAATTGGCGATTGAGAATGTCCACATCCGAGAAATATTTGGCTCTCAAAAAAGTTGCACATAAAGATTCAGGTTCTGAAATTAATCTTTGCACCTGTTTAGCCAACATAGCAAGATTAAAACAATGCAAATCTCTAAAACCCATACCTCCTTGGTTTTTTGGCACACATATTTTCCACCACGCAAACCAATGCATATGTTTTTGTTGGTCATCATCTCCCCACCAGAACTGAGACATTGCAGAGATCATCCCTTTGATGATCTGCTTGGGTAGCTAGAAGACTGACATCGCATATGCAGGAATAGCTTGAATAACGGCTTTTATAAGTGCCTCTTTTCCATCCACTCAAGATTTTACATGTCCTATCTATCAGATGTTGAAAGCAATCTGTCCTATTGAGTCCCACAAGAGGAGGAAGGCCCAGATATTTATTCGTAATAGCCTCAGTCATAATATTAAGGATCAAAAACACTTCCACCTTTGTATTAACATCAGTGCAAGGACTGAAGAATATACTCGATTTGGCATCACTCAGTTGTTGGCCCGAAGCTGCACAATAGTCATCCAACGCCCTCTTCAGGCTAACAGCATTGGACGCATCCGCTCTCATTAGAATTAAGGAGTCATCCGCCAAGAGCAGATGAGAAACCGCCGGAGCTCCTCTACAAACTTTCACACCTAAGATATTTCCCATGCTTTGTTCATGATAATGCTTGAGAGCCCTTCCGCACAAAGAAGAAACAAGTATGGAGAAAGGGGGTCCCCTTGCCTTAGGCCCCTAGAAGGGTAGATGAATTCAGAAAGTTCATTATTAAGATGGATTTGGTATCTAACAGAGGAAACGCATGCCATGATTAATTCCACCCAGCCATTGTCAAAACCAAACTGAATCAGTATTTTGTGGAGAAAAGACCACTCCACTCCGTCGTAAGCCTTATGCATATCCAGCTTCACCGCACATGTACCAAATTTCCCAACCTTCTTATTTTTGATAGCATGATAGCTCTCATAAGCCACAAGGATATTATCAGTAATAAGCCTACTAGGAACAAATGCACTCTGGGTAGTAGAAATAATTTCTGGAATGAGAAATTTCAATCGAAAAGCAATCAATTTAGAAATCACCTTATAAACAACATTGCATAAACTTATCGGACAAAACTGTGTGATCAACTCAGGGCTCTCTACTTTAGGAATTAGGACAATGGTAGTATTATTCCATCCCTCCGGAATGACACGAGAACTAACTGCAAGAAGAACTTCATCAGTCAGATCTTCCTCTATTATATGCCAGAACCGCTCATAGAACACGTGACGCATGCCATATGGACCAGGAGCCTTGAGATCTCCAATGTTAAACAATGCATTTTTAACTTCTTCCCTATAAAAAGGAGATAGTAATTTTTACTTCATCTCATTTGATACACACGGTAACACTTTGTCAATCAGCTCTTGATTTGGGACCTGCACTTCTGCAGTAAAAGGTTGCTGAAAATAACCTGCAGCCAGATAGATCCAGTAACTGTCCTTGATCCTCCACAATATCACCAACGTCGTTTTTCAGTTGCCTTATGAAATTTATTTTTCTTCTAGTTGAAGCCGATCGACGGAAAAAATCTGTATTTTGGTCACCATATTTCAACCAGTTCACACGACCATGCTGCACCCAATATAATTCCTCTTGTTCAAGCAACGCCTCAATCTGCAGCTGAACTTCACGCTGCTTAGCTATGGCATCATCAGTAAGCGGACCGACAAGATTTGATTTAGTTCGATCTGCAGCTCTCGAAGCCTCTTCGTAGTCCCCTTCAGAATATTTCTGTCCCAACTATGTAGAGCTTCATGGACCTCTTTTGTGTGATCACATAAAGAATCTTCCGCGTGTAACATTTTTTGCACGATCGCACGCTGTATGGATAATAGTTTCAACTGAGCTTTCACATAGCCAACGAGCCTCAAACTTTATTGTCGGCTGCCCACACGGCATGTGCAGACCCGTGCACCTCTCAGTATCCACCAGAATTGGTCGATGTTCTGACTTCCCAAATTCTTCGTTCACTACCGCTGCAAGAGGAAACATAGCAGCCCATCTCGGATCACACACCGCACGGTCTAGTCTCTCACAGATTTTACCTCTTCTCCACGTGAAAATATCCCCCTCATAGCCTAAGTCTTCGAGATTACATGCATGCAAAGCATTACGGAAGGCCTGCATACACCTTTGTGGTCTCATCGCACCGCCCTCTTTCTCATTGGAATAGAGAATTTCGTTAAAGTCCCCCATGACGAGCCACGGGAGGTCCACTGCTGCATGAAGAGATGTTAAATAATCCCAGGATAAATGTTTGCGGTCGCTGCTTGGTTCTCCATAAAAACCAGTTAGACGTCAACCCGTAGCATCATTCTCGTTGATCCTAATATCAATAAAATTTTGTTCAACCTCCTTTGAAGTAACAGTGATATCGTTATTCTAGAGCATCACTAGACCACCACTTCTACCATCACTCTCAAACACCAGCACTTTGTCAAAAACCAATCTTCTTCCTAAACTTTCTTCTCTAGCCTTACACAAATGCGCTTCAGACAGAAAAAGCACATCCGGTTTTACCGGCGCCTGGAGTGAAGGAGATATGCCCAAGAGGCAATAATAAAAGTAGTTATTATATATCTTTATGTTTATGATAAATGTTTATATACCATGCTATAATTGTATTAACCGAAACATTGATACATGTGTGATATGTAAACAACAAAGAGTCCCTAGTATGCCTCTTAACTAGCTTGTTGATTAATGGATGATTAGTTTCATAATCATGAACATTGGATGTTATTAATAACAGGGTTATATCATTGTATGAATGATGTAATGGACACACCCAATTAAGCGTAGCATAAGATCACGTCATTAAGTTATTTGCTATAAGCTTTCGATACATAGTTACCTAGTCCTTATGACCATGAGATCATATAAATCACTTATATCGGAAAGGTACTTTGATTACATCAAACGCCACTGCGTAAATGGGTGGTTATAAAGGTGGGATTAAGTATCCGGAAAGTATGAGTTGAGGCATATGGATCAACAGTGGGATTTGTCCATCCCGATGACGGATAGATATACTCTGGGCCCTCTCGGTGGAATGTCGTCTAATGTCTTGCAAGCATATGAATAAGTTCATAAGAGACCACTGATACGTCTCCAACGTATCTATAATTTCCGATGTTCCATGCTTGTTTTATGACAATACCAACATGTTTTGTTCACACTTTATATCATTTTCATGCATTTTCCGGAACTAACCTATTAACAAGATGCCACAGTGCCAGTTCCTGTTTTCTGCTGTTTTTGGTTCCAGAAAGGCTGTTCGGGCAATATTCTCGGAATTGGACGAAATCAACGCCAAACCTCCTATTTTTCCCGGAAGCGTCCAGAACACCGAAGAAGAGTCGGAGAGGGGCCAGGGGGCCACCACACCACATGGCGGCGCGGGCCAGGCCTAGGCCGCGCCGGCCTAGGGTGTGGCGCCTCCAGGTGCCCCCCTGCGCCGCCTCTTCGCCTATAAAAGCCCTTTCGATCTAAAAACGCAGTACCAATTGACGAAACTCCAGAAAGACTTCAGGGGCGCCGCCACCGTCGCGAAACTCCAATTCGGGGGACAGAACTCTCTGTTCCGGCACCCTGCCGGACGGGGAATTGCCCCCGGAGCCATCTCCACCGCCGTCTTCACCGCCATCTTCACCGCCATCGCTGCTTCCATGATGAGGAGGGAGTAATCCACCTCCGAGGCTGAGGGCTCCGCTGTAGCTATGTGGTTCATCTCTCTCCCATGTACCTCAATACAATAATCTCATGAGCTGCTTTACATGATTGAGATTCATATGAGTTTGTATCACAATTCATCTATGTGCTACTCTAGCAATGTTATTAAAGTAGTTCTATTCCTCCTGCACGTGTGTAAAGGTGACAGTGTGTGCACCGTGTTAGTACTTGGTTTATGCTATGATCATGATCTCTTGTAGATTGCGAAGTTAACTATTGCTATGATAATATTGATGTGATCTATTCCTCCTACATATGCATGAAGGTGACAGTGTGCATGCTATGTTAGTACTTGGTTTAATCTGTTGATCTATCTTACACTAAAGGTTACTAAAATATGAGCATTATTGTGGAGCTTGTTAACTCCGGCATTGAGGGTTCGTGTAATCCTACGCAATGTGTTCATCATCCAACAAAAGTGTAGAGTATGCATTTATCTATTCCGCTATGTGATCAATGTTGAGAGTGTCCACTAGTGAAAGTGTAATCCCTAGGCCTTGTTCCTAAATACTGCTATCGCTGCTTGTTTCTTGTTTCTTGTGTTACTACTGCTGCAATACCACCACCATCAACTACACGCCCGCAAGCTATTTTCTGGCACCGTTGCTACTGCTCATACTTATTCATACCACCTGTATTTCACTATCTCTTCGCCGAACTAGTGCACCTATTAGGTGTGTTGGGGACACAAGAGACTTCTTGCTTTGTGGTTGCAGGGTTGCATGAGAGGGATATCTTTGACCTCTTCCTCCCTGAGTTCGATAAACCTTGGGTGATCCACTTAAGGGAAAACTTGCTGCTGTTCTACAAACCTCTGCTCTTGGAGGCCCAACACTGTCTACAGGAAAGGAGGGGGAACGTAGACATCAAGCTACTTTTCTGGCGCCGTTGCCGGGGAGGAAAGGTAAAAGGTACTCACACTCCGGATCTCGGCTACTAAGCTATTTCCCGGCGCTGTAAGTACTCGAAGCTATTTCCTTTAGATCCTGCAATTGCAACTTTTTGTTTCTTGTTTACACTAGTAAGGCATAATGGAAAACATCTGTGAGCTTTTTATTCTATTTCCTGAGTCAAGACATGAATGGTTTAATGCGAAAATTAAAAAACCTATGGAATCTTATTTGCATGCTAGTAGCAATGATATTAGTATGAACGCTTTGAACACCATTGTTGCTAATGATATGGAAAATTCTAAGCTTGGGGAAGCTGGCTTTGATGAGCATGATATTTTTAGTCCCCCAAGCATTGAGGAGAAAATTTTCTTTGATGATACTTTGCCTCCTATTTATGATGATTATAATGATAGTGGTCTTTTGGTGCCACCTACTATGGAGAGTAAATTTTGTTGTGATTATACTATGCCTCCTACACTTGATGAGAATAATAATGATAGCTACTTTGTTGAATTTGCTCCCACTACAACTAATAAAATTGATTATGCTTATGTGGAGAGTAATAATTTTATGCATGAGACTCATGATAAGAATGCTTTATGTGATAGTTATATTGTTGAGTTTGCTCATGTTGCTACTCAAAGTTATTATGAGAGAGGAAAATATGGTTGTAGAAATTTTCATGTTACTAAAATGCCTCTCTATGTGCTGAAATTTTTGAAGCTACACTTGTTTTATCTTCCTATGCTTGTTACTTTGCTCTTCATGAACTTGTTTATTTACAACATTCCTATGCATAGGAAGCATGTTAGACTTAAATGTGTTTTGAATTTGCCTCTTGATGCTCTCTTTTGCCTCAAATACTATTTCTTGCGAGTGCATCATTAAAACTGCTGAGCCCATCTTAATGGCTATAAAGAAAAGAACTTCTTGGGAGATAACCCATGTGTTATTTTGCTACAGTACCTTGTTTTTATTTTGTGTCTTGGAAGTTGTTTACTACTGTAGCAACCTCTCCTTATCTTAGTTTTGTGTTTTGTTGTGCCAAGTAAAGCCGTTGATAGAAAAGTAAGTACAAGATTTGGATTACTGCGCAGTTCCAGATTTCTTTGCTGTCACGAATCTGGGTCCACCTCCCTGTAGGTAGCTCAGAAAATTAAGCCAATTTACGTGCATGATCCTCAGATATGTACGCAACTTTCATTCAATTTGAGCATTTTCATTTGAGCAAGTATGGTGCCATTTTAAAATTCGTCAATACGAACTGTTCTGTTTTGACAGATTCTGCCTTTTATTTCGCATTGCCTCTTTTGCTATGTTGGATGAATTTCTTTGATCCACTAATGTCCAGTAGCATTATGCAATGTCCAGAAGTGTTAAGAATGATTGTGTCACCTCTGAATATGTTAATTTTTATTGTGCACTAACCCTCTAATGAGTTGTTTCGAGTTTGGTGTGGAGGAAGTTTTCAAGGGTCAAGAAAGGAGGATGATATACTATGAACAAGAAGAGTGAAAGCTCTAAGCTTGGGGATGCCCCGGTGGTTCACCCCTGCATATATCAAGAAGACTCAAGCGTCTAAGCTTGGGGATGCCCAAGGCATCCCCTTCTTCATCGACAAATTATCAGGTTCCTTCTCTTGAAACTATATTTTTATTCGGTCACATCTTATGTGCTTTACTTGGAGCGTCTGTATGCTTTTGTTTTTGTTTGTGTTTGAATAAATGCTTGTGTGGGAGAGAGACATGCTCCGCTGGTTCGTATGAACACATGTGTTCTTAGCTCATAATATTCATGGCGAAGGTTGAAACTGCTTCGTTAAATTATTATATGGTTGGAATTGGAAAATGCTACATGTAGAAATTGGTGTGATGTCTTGAATAATGTGATACTTGGCAATTGTTGTGCTCTTGTTTAAGCTCTTGCATCATATACCTTGCACCCATTAGTGAGGAAATACATAGAGCTTGTTAAAATTTGGGTTTGCATGAGTGGTTTCTCTAGAGTCTAGATATTTTCTAGTAAGATGTTTGAACAACAAGGAAGACAATGTATAGTTTTATAATGCTTGTAATATGTCTTTTATGTGAGTTTTGTTGTACTAGTTCGTGCTTGTGTTTGCTTCAAACAACCTTGCTAGCCTAAACCTTGTATCGAGAGGGAATACTTCTCATGCATCCAAATCCTTGAGCCAAACAACACTATGCCATTTGTGTCCACCATACCTACCTACTACATGGTATTTTCCGCCATTCCAAAGTAAATTGCTTGAGTGCTACCTTTAAAATTCCATCATTCACCTTTGCAATATATAGCTCATGGGACAAATAGCTTAAAAACTATTGTGGTATTGAATATGTAATTATGCACTTTATCTCTTATTAAGATTGCTTGTTGTGCGATAACCATGTTTACTGGGGACGCCATCAACTACTCTTTGTTGAATTTCATGTGAGTTGCTATGCATGTCCGTCTTGTCTGAAGTAAGAGCGATCTACCACCTTATGGTTAAGCATGCATATTGTTAGAGAATAACATTGGGCCGCTAACTAAAGCCATGATCCATGGTGGAAGTTTCAGTTTTGGACATATATCCTCAATCTCATATGAGAAAATTATTAATTGTTGTTACATGCTTATGCATAAAAGAGGAGTCCATTATCTGTTGTCTATGTTGTCCCGGTATGGATGTCTAAGTTGAGAATAATCAATAGCGAGAAATCCAATGCGAGCTTTCTCCTTAGACCTTTGTACAGGCGGCATAGAGGTACTCCTTTGTGACACTTGGTTAAAACATGTGCATTGTGATGATCCGGTAGTCCAAGCTAATTAGGACAAGGTGCGGGCACTATTAGTATACTATGCATGAGGCTTGCGACTTGTAAGATGTAATTTACATGATACATATGCTTTATTACTACCGTTGACAAAATTGTTTCATGTTTTCAAAATAAAAGCTCTAGCACAAATATAGCAATCGATGCTTTCCTCTTTGAAGGACCATTCTTTTACTTTTATTGTTGAGTCAGTTCACCTATCTTTCTCCACCTCAAGAAGCAAACATTTGTGTGAACTGTGCATTGATTCTTATATACTTGCTTATTGCATTTGTTATATTGCTTTGCATTGACAACTATCCATGAGATATACATGTTACAAGTTGAAAGCAACCGCTGAAGCTTAATCTTCCATTGTGTTGCTTCAATGTCTCTGCTATGAATTTATTGCTTTATGAGTAACTCTTATGCAAGACTTACTGATGCTTGTCTCGAAAGTACTATTCATGAAAAGTCTTTGCTATATGATTCACTTGTTTACTCATTGCATTTACATTGTTTCGAATCGCTGCATTCATCTCATATGCTTTACAATGGTATGATTAAGATTATGTTGGTAGCATGTCACCTCAGAAATTATCTTTTATCGTTTACCTACTCGAGGACGAGTAGGAACTAAGCTTGGGGATGCTGATACGTCTCCAACGTATCTATAATTTCCGATGTTCCATGCTTGTTTTATGACAATACCAACATGTTTTGTTCACACTTTATATCATTTTCATGCATTTTCCGGAACTAACCTATTAACAAGATGCCACAGTGCCAGTTCCTGTTTTCTGCTGTTTTTGGTTCCAGAAAGGCTGTTCGGGCAATATTCTCGGAATTGGACGAAATCAACGCCAAACCTCCTATTTTTCCCGGAAGCGTCCAGAACACCGAAGAAAAGTCGGAGAGGGGCCAGGGGGCCACCACACCACATGGCGGTGCGGGCCAGGCCTAGGCCGCGCCGGCCTAGGGTGTGGCGCCTCCAGGTGCCCCCCTGCGCCGCCTCTTCGCCTATAAAAGCCCTTTCGATCTAAAAACGCAGTACCAATTGACGAAACTCCAGAAAGACTCCAGGGGCGCCGCCACCGTCGCGAAACTCCAATTCGGGGGACAGAACTCTCTGTTCCGGCACCCTGCCACGGAATTGCCCCGGAGCCATCTCCACCGCCGTCTTCACCGCCATCTTCACCGCCATCGCTGCTTCCATGATGAGGAGGGAGTAATCCACCTCCAGGCTGAGGCTCATTGTAGCTATGTGGTTCATCTCTCTCCCATGTACCTCAATACAATAATCTCATGAGCTGCTTTACATGATTGAGATTCATATGAGTTTGTATCACAATTCATCTATGTGCTACTCTAGCAATGTTATTAAAGTAGTTCTATTCCTCCTGCACGTGTGTAAAGGTGACAGTGTGTGCACCGTGTTAGTACTTGGTTTATGCTATGATCATGATCTCTTGTAGATTGCGAAGTTAACTATTGCTATGATAATATTGATGTGATCTATTCCTCCTACATATGCATGAAGGTGACAGTGTGCATGCTATGTTAGTACTTGGTTTAATCTGTTGATCTATCTTACACTAAAGGTTACTAAAATATGAGCATTATTGTGGAGCTTGTTAACTCCGGCATTGAGGGTTCGTGTAATCCTACGCAATGTGTTCATCATCCAACAAAAGTGTAGAGTATGCATTTATCTATTCCGCTATGTGATCAATGTTGAGAGTGTCCACTAGTGAAAGTGTAATCCCTAGGCCTTGTTCCTAAATACTGCTATCGCTGCTTGTTCTTCATCGTTTCTTTGTGTTACTCTTTGCTGCAATACCACCACCATCAACTACACGCCCGCAAGCTATTTTCTGGCACCGTTGCTACTGCTCATACTTATTCATACCACCTGTATTTCACTATCTCTTCGCCGAACTAGTGCACCTATTAGGTGTGTTGGGGACACAAGAGACTTCTTGCTTTGTGGTTGCAGGGTTGCATGAGAGGGATATCTTTGACCTCTTCCTCCCTGAGTTCGATAAACCTTGGGTGATCCACTTAAGGGAAAACTTGCTGCTGTTCTACAAACCTCTGCTCTTGGAGGCCCAACACTGTCTACAGGAAAGGAGGGGGAACGTAGACATCAACCACATACCACGGTACGAGTAAAGAGTACTTGTCAGGAGACGAGGTTGAACAAGGTATAGAGTGATACCGATGATCAAACCTCGGACAAGTAAAATATCGCGTGACAAAGGGAATTGGTATCGTATGTGAATGGTTCATTCGATCACTAAAATTCATCGTTGAATATGTGGGAGCCATTATGGATCTCCAGATCCCGCTATTGGTTATTGGTCGGAGAGAGTACTCAACCATGTCCACATAGTTCACGAACCGTAGGGTGACACACTTAAGGTTTGATGTTGAAATGGTAGAACTTGAATATGGAATGGAGTTCGAAGATTTGTTCGAAGTTCCGGATGAGATCCCGGACATCACGAGGAGTTCCGGAATGGCCGGAGAATAAGATTCATATATAGGAAGTCATTTTATAAGATTTAAAAATGATCCGGAAGGTTCTACGGAAGGTTCTAGAAGGTTCTAGAAAAGTCCGGAAGAAATCACTAAGGAAGGCGGAGTCCCGGAGGGACTCCACCTCCCATGGCCGGCCAACCCTAGGAAGGGGGAGTCCACCTTGGGCTCACCAAGGTGGCCGGCCAACCCCCCACATGGAAGGGGGGAATCCCACCTGTAATAACCCAGAACATAGGAACAATGAAGGGTAGATTTAGAAATGGGATGTGCATTTCATCGCAAAACGGGGGAAATTTTCGCGCCTTATTGCAACTAAACCTAAGAGGGATCGAGGTTCTCTCTCATTTTGCACTTAGGGTTAGGCAATGTGAGTTAGGGAAATTTCGACATGATCTCTTTTGTATCTTGTTGATTTGGGGAATTGATTTCATTTGTCAAGTGTTAAAACATTTAACAATAAACATTGAACAATATAAAATGGAATTCATAATTTAAAACACAATTTAGGAATTCAAATCACTTTGAATTTCAAAGGGAATCATAAATACAATATTCATTCCAGAATATAAATATTACATAAATCAAAAGCTCATAAACAAAAACTTGGGCTTTATTGATATCACAACACAGATTACAAAGTCTTTACAATATTCTTGATACAAAAATTGATGAATAATAAACAGAAATGAAAATGAAGATTACATTATTATTCCTAAACTAAAACTAGACTATATGACTTGAAGTATATCTTCTGGCCATGTCCATCTTCACAAACCTGCAATAATAAAACACCAACACTAGCGTAATATAAGTGTTAACACAAGGTTAATTTTGGACAGTTAGCAAATAACACAATATTCAGTTTGGACAGTGCAAACTGTCACCACACACTTGTGCTTGTCCAAAACCAGGGACAAAGACAAGATAAGGGCAGCGACGAGACCAAACCTGAGCACCATCAGGGCTCAAGTTTCAGCATATGAGAGCACACAGCTCAAGTGTGCTAGGCAGCAACAGCAAGGCCATGCAACAGCATAGTCACCAAGCAAGCCAGGCTTGTGTGTCAATGCAAGGATAGAAGCAGGGTTCATATAAAAGGGGCACAAACCCTAGAAATCATAACCAGTCGACCAGATAAAGATTCACCAGGTAAGGGTGAAGCAAGAACAAGCTCAGTTCATCCAGTTCTTGAGCAAGAACAGAACCAACACACACAACCACTTAAGCCACCAGAAATCATGGTGACCTAGAAGATCATCCAAGATCTGGAGGTGAAGGGCTGTGAACAAACCCAAGTCTGCATCAACAAAACATTTCTTTCTAGGAGCTGGAACAAGGTATACCTAGTTCCTGGAAAAGATCCAATGGATCTAATCCATCATATGCATAAGCATGGGATGAGCAGATGCTCATATGGGTAGATCATCACTTGGTTTTCACCAAGGATTACCGCTACCAAAAGCTACTAAGATAGAAACCATCCAGATACAGATCATGTGCACAGAAGCTAGAAATCATGCACAGATGCACACACTAGCAAGATCACATGCACAGATAGCACCAGTAGATAGCAAGGATTAGCAGCTAAGACTACACAGAAAATCCTAAGCATGCAACCATCAGAAACCCTAGATTTCTTCACAGGCAAGCATATTGGCATTCATAGTTACTATGATCCCCAAATATGCAAGCAAAGATGAGTAGCCAACAAGATCCAACCAACTAGGTGAGCAACCAGTCAGTAGCAAGGCTACTGAGGTCACATCACACTTAGCACCAATTAAAAGAAAGCCAAATAGATCACATCACTATCCAGTAATGGATTCAGACTTTAATTGCTTGTAAAAGAATCATGAACAGCAAATTCATATAAAAGCAAGTCATTTAAATCATCACTGCACAAGCAGTTCATCATAATTAAGTAATCCAAGCATGAATTTATCACAGATCCATGCTAAGCATGACAACAGCATACTGTTAAGCAATACAACTTAATTCATAGCCACTAGAGCAAGTCTAGATAGCTAGAAATAAGCAACAAGACAAGTAAGTAAGCAAAAGACGGTGATGCTTGAGCATCAGCATCACCAGATAAGTGAATCATATAGCCACAGTGTTAGCCAGTAAACAATCACTGACAATCAATTGATCAAATGGATCAATCATAGCAAGCCAAGTTACACAGAGAGGTTAGCCAACAAGCAAGAAATGATCCAAAGGATCATTGGCTTGCATAGGAAGCAATGAAGCATATCACAGGCACCACTGGCACACACACAAGTGTCACTGATGCATCACAAATACACCTAGCCAAGCAAGCATGATAGACCAAAGAAGCATAAGCAAGTCATAACCAATCATAGCATGGCATAGATAGCTCTTGAGCAAGCACAGTAGAGCATGGCAAGTACAGAGCATGCTAGGAGCAGCAGAGAATTAAGCACAGCATAAATAGCAAGCAAATCGACATGTGCCAGTACCAGTAACTGGTACTTTGACCCTGAGCGTGCAGTAAACCGAGGCTCCGGAAGATTGCGCAGCAAGAGCCTGGCTCTGCGGGATCACGGGACCACCGAGAGCAACAGAGCATGAGGAGGAAGAAGAACGTGGCAAGGGAGGCGCACGAAGAGAAGGAGGAGGAGCAGAAGACCTTACCCGCGCACGAGGCGAAGCTATGGCATGGCGAGGCAAAGGTGCGCGCGGCCATAGCAGCTGCAAAGCCAGGGAAGTCGCCGGCGTTACGCCGACGAACACCACCACAGCAGCACAGTATGGAGATGACGGCACAGGCGCTGCGAGCAGCACCCGCGCCAGGTCGGTCTCGGAGGCGCACACGTCGACGGCGAGGGCGAGAGCTCGTCGGAGATTCCCAATCGCCCGAGGCGATTCTCCACGAGATCCAGAGGGGAGGCGATTCGCCAGGAGAAGAAGCAATCGAGGAAACCACGCGGACAGATCGATAGATCATCTCGCGGCGGTTCAGGAGCGGTAGACGGCTACGGCGGAGGAGGCCGGCGATGGCCGGAGCAGGGCGGCGGCCATGGCGGCGACGCCATCGCCACGGGAGTCGCCAGAGATTAGGGTTAGGTCGAGTGAGTGAGAGGGCCGAGTGAGAGTGAGTGAGGTGGGCCGCTTCGGCGCCACCGAACCCAAAAGGGGGCCAGCCTTATTGGGCCGTCCACAGGTTAGGTTATTGGGCTGGGCCCAATATGAGTCCAGGGGGTATTTTGGTCTTTTTACATTTAATAAAAGACCAAAACTTTACCAAATTTTAATAAATCATAAACAACTCTAAAAATCCAATAAAAATTGGATTTATGAATGAAAAATAAATCTTAACCAGAATAAAATATGAAATGGAATTTATGAAACAAATTCAAAATTATGAATTTTCAGAATTTAAATAATAACTTGGAATTTTAAATTATTATTTCCTTGTATTTAAAATTCAAGGAAAATCTCAAATAAGTTCAAATACTTATTTTCAAACATTTCAAAATGAAATTCTATTATTCCAAGTCATTTCTTTTGAAAAAGGGTATTTTTCCCAGAAAAATATTATATTCCCTTTTATTCCAAAAAACTATGGAGGTAACTCTATAATTTCAAATTATTTTTGAAATGACTAAGGTAATCATCAAGTAAAACCATTTTACTTTGAATTGTTATACTTTGTGTGAATTACAATGATTAATACTTTTAAATCAATTGTAAATTACCGTCAAAGACATAAATCTTAAATACAACCCTAAATTGTAATAACTCAACGGGTAAAGGGATTCAACATAAAATAATACATCCATGATTGCATTATTTGGATTTTTATAACATTGTCCTTACCGGACAATGATGCTTCTCTGAGAACCCGAGGTCCAGGTTCCATCAACTTCATTGAACTGCACTATCTCGCAGTCCACAGGCAAGTTCACCCTTGCTCATGTCAACTTGATTATTTTCTATTACTTTAATGCAAAGCTATATACTTATCATTCCTGCATCGCAAATGAAATGTTATTTTCCAACTATGAATATGACTATGTGGCTGGCAATGGAACCATGGTATGTGTTGATATGGTGGAGGTTCCATTGCAATGGGTTATATCACCCTAGGATTAATTACCAATGCCGTCCGGTGATTCTAGCGCCGTACAAATCGCGTTGACCATGAGATCTATAATGGCTCGGGGAAGCCATTGTATCTTTTCCCTTCGCACGCCAACGGATTGGTAGAGCGGCGGGTGCTTGGAGGCACCGCCGTAGGTTGGGATAGCCTTTTAAATCCCCATCCATTAGTGATGATGGCTCTACGATCTATGAAGGATTGTCCAAAGTACACCATGAGTAAAGCCGTATTATCGGGGAAGTCTCACGGAGGTGTGCGGGTGGACAAAAGGGTGGGTTTGCGGTCGCGGAGAAGGCGGTGTGGGCTTGGATCTTTATACCTGGCCTCACACCAAAGGAAGTGTGAACGGGGCAAGTCCTGCGGATGGCAAAAAGGGTGAGATCTCTTGTGGGAAAAGTAACGCACCTCTGCAGAGTGTATCAAATTGTGGCTGTCACTCCCTGTTCCGGAAGGGAACTGCGAACGCAGCAGAAAGGAACTCCACGAAGTTCTAGTCAACCTGTGAAGACCGACGGGCATAGTTTTCATAATAAAAGCAACCTTTTGAAGAAATGTTTTCAAAACATGCATTGACCTGCGATTTCTGATCAATGGTCGTAGCTAGTGCATCAAACACCTTTTATTCTTTTAGAACTTGCTGAGTACCTCTGTACTCACTTTCTTTCGACACCCTTGCTAGACTGTGATCCGGAAGTGGAGGCTATCAACGATGGAGCACCAGAAGGAAGCTACGAGCTGGTCTACGAAGAACCTGATCTTAGCGGCGGAGTGGAAGGCGTAGACTATGGGATAGTCTACGGACCAGATGACACGGAGGTGGAGGAGTAGTGACATACCCTAGTATCTTAGAGCCGAGCAACGTAGAACTTACCTAAATAAGTTGTTGAGCTCTTTATATTTGTTATGAGTTGTAATCGTACTTAAGTAGTATCTTAGGGTGTTCTCATAGGACCTGTGAGAATACCAACTTGTTAAGACAATGTTTGTAATAAAGTATGGAGTGTTATGACCTGCAATGTTTACATTTGTACCACTCGAGGGATATGGCAAATTGTGAGGAAGCCCCTTCACAAAGATCATATCAACGACTTGTATACTACAACATGCGGTGGTATCTTGGGTCACCGCAGTTGGTATCAGAGCAAATGTTGCGACCTTAGGTTGGAAAAACCTAGTATAGGGAAGAAACCTGTAGGAGTCTAGTAGAAATAGTAAAGGATTCTCTAGAAATATGGTGATTATTCACTTGAGAATAGCAAAACCATATATTTTAGTGCGATAATTCTTTATTATAGCTATTATGATGCATTATCACTACTAATATTCTGCTTTTGTATACAGCCATAATGGCGAATACTTTTCCTAAGAGGACTTTGAGGAAGGTTGAGGGTTGGCTCGGTGATTATGATGGACCAATAACAGCTCTCCTGTGTGGGATGCTGAAGGAACTTCATTGCGATCCACGGATACCATTATCAAGTATACTTACTATGATGGGGAAATCCTAGCCAAGTGCGAGTATCGGTCCAACTACCGAAAAAGCTGGCGATGAGTCGTATAATGCCATACGGAGAAGCCAAAACTATCACCACAACCTACCATATGGGCCTATTCAAGGCAATCCTTGAGATAAGGCAGCACAAGTCAGTAGAACTGCTATGTTCAGAGTTTTCTCATATACCTCATGCCGAGGAAGATGAGGATCCCACTCTGAATCATTTGGTGTTAGCACACAGAAGTCCTGAAGCTGCAAGACAAAGACATGGATAGGCTGTAAGTCTTTATTGACCACGATGTACCTTTTACACATGAAGATGAGAGGTGAGATTGACCACATGCTAGCTGAGTTCACGGACCGATAAAGTCCAAACTCGGATGCGTGATTTGAGGGCACAACCACAACATACTACATCTTTCTTTAACCCAGATGATGATGTAAATTTGAGTGACCAGTGGTCCAAGAGAAATCCACTTACAAGAGATCCACTTACACCTAACTTTGTTCCGCACTATCCACACGTGTCGGCATCGTATGATCTTGGATATGGGGAGACCAGTCATGGAACATAAAGCGCTCGGAGTCACCGATCGAGAACTCGACGGGTTGGCGTTTCGGGAACCTTTCGGTGATGAGGAGGAGCCAATTCCATGTGATACAGGAGATGAGAGTGATGCGGATAACCGAATGTTAACCAAAGCTTTGAGCAGAAAGAGAAAGACACCAACTCCATTTCTTTAGATTTGGAGATGGGATTACCCAAAACATTCCAAGACGTCGTAGGTGAGAGTGGGAACAAAGAAAAAGAAGAAGAAGAAGATGAGGGGTCAAGTGAATAGGAATCCTCCATGGATGACTGGAGAAGAGGAGCTGTATTCCACTGGGGATATGTATGAGTCTTTATCTAGTTACTTTGGCATGACAGATCTCTGTCTCGGCACTTCGTCCGATTCAGACTACATACCTACGGGAAGAACTTTCATTCCGGACGGTCTTCGGAGGACAGACCGTTGTACCGGATGGACCCCAGGGATGTACGCGGAGGCGAATGAAGACGATGAGGAGTAGAGCTCCAAGGAAGAATAAAGTAATCTAGGTGGTATTGTAATAGAACGTATTTTAAATTCCCGTTGGCTTGGGCTTTGAGCCAAATAAGTGGTTTATATGTACCACATGTAATATAAGTTTGTGAGTGTGTTATGTATTATACGGTGTATATACATAATAAATGTTTGTTTTGGATTTGCTTCTTGATTTCATTGTGTGACTAGTTCTGGGCAATGAGTTGAGCTCAGAAAACATTCGCATGGTGTAATTATGAGTAATCGCTCTTTGTTACAGGACTAGGGGGAAATGGCGTTAGTAGAAACCGAAGAGGCTCGCAGAGAGCGGGAAGCAAGAAAGAAAGAGGAGGCAGATGCAGCAGCTAGAGCAGAAAACGCACCACCACCACCACACCCAATGTTGCACCCAGACTTCCAATATATGAGGTCAATGGAGGAAGATAGGAGGCGTTACCAGGAAAGCCAGAGCAAAAACATGCAGGATTTCTTTACCCATGTCATTAATGAGAAGGGTAATGAAGGCAAGGGAGTAACACTATCGGACTTCCAAAATGCAAGACCACTACCATGTTGGAGAACGTTGCATAGAAAACAAAAATTTTCCTACCGCGAACACGCAATCCAAGCCAAGATGCAATCTAGAAGACGGTAGCAACGAGGGGGTATCGAGTCTCACCCTTGAAGAGATTCCAAAGCCTACAAGAGGAGGCTCTTGTTGCTGCGGTAGATGATCACTTGCCGCTTGCAAAAGTGCGTAGAAGATCTTGATCACGATCGGTTCCGGCGCCACGAACGGGCAGCACCTCCGTACTCGGTCACACGTTCGGTTGTTGATGAAGACGACGTCCACCTCCCCGTTCCAGCGGGCAGCGGAAGTAGTAGCTCCTCTTGAATCCGACAGCACGACGGCGTGGTGTCGGTGGCGGTGAAGAAGTCCGGCGGAGCTTCGCTAAGCTACGCGGGAAATATGGAGGAGAAGGGGGCGGCTAGGGTTTGGGAGGGGGTGGCCGGCCACTCAAGGGGGGCGGCCAGCTTCTGGTCTTGGGGTGGCCGGCCCCCTCCCTTGGCCCCTCATTATATAGGTGGATCCCAAGTGTTGGTGTCCAAGTCTTCGAATAAGACCCGAAACCAAAACCTTCCATAGGAGGGGGGAAACCTAGCCCAACTAGGACTCCCACCCAAAGGTGGGATTCCCACCTCCCATGTGGGGGGTGGCCGGCCCCCTATGGTGGAGTCCACTTGGGACTCCACCCCATCTAGGGCTGGCCGGCCATGGTGGTGGAGTCCCATGTGGACTCCACCTTCCTTGGTGGTTTCTTCCGGACTTTTCTAGAACCTTCTAGAACCTTCCATAGAACCTTCCGCGACAACTTATCTCACACAAACTGACAGCCAATATATGAATCTTCTACTCCGGACCATTCCGGAACCCCACGTGATGACCGAGATCTCATCCGGGACTCCGAACAAATCGTCGACCTCCATTCCATAATTCAAGTGCTACCATTTCAACATCCAACTTTAAGTGTGTCACCCTACGGTTCGAGAACTATGCGGACATGGTTGAGTACTCACTCCGACCAATAACCAATAGCGGGATACGGAGATCCATAATGGCTCCCACATATTCAACGATGACTTTAGTGATCGAATGAACCATTCACATACATTACCAATTCCCTTTGTCTCGCGATATTTTACTTGTCCGAGGTTTGATCTTCGGTATCACTCTATACCTTGTTCAACCTCGTCTCTGACAAGTACTCTTTACTCGTACCGTGGTATGTGGTCTCTTATGAACTCTTTCATATGCTTGCAAGACATTAGACGACATTCCACCGAGAGGGCCCAGTATATCTATCCGTCATCGGGATGGACAAATCCCACTGTTGATCCATATGCCTCAACTCATACTTTCCGGATACTTAATCCCACCTTTATAGCCACCCATTTACGCGATGGTGTTTGGTGTAATCAAAGTACCTTTCCGGTATAAGTGATTTACATGATCTCATGGTCATAAGGACTAGGTAACTATGTATCGAAAGCTTATAGCAAATAACTTAATGACGAGATCTTATGCTACGCTTAATTGGGTGTGTCCATTACATCATTCACACAATGACATAACCTTGTTATTAATAACATCCAATGTTCATGATTATGAAACTAATCATCCATTAATCAACAAGCTAGTTTAAGAGGCATACTAGGGACTTCTTGTTTGTCTACATATCACACATGTACTAATGTTTAGGTTATTACAATTCTAGCATGATATATAAACATTTATCATAAACATAAAGATATAAATAATAACCACTTTATTATTGCCTCTAGGGCATATCTCCTTCAGTCTCCCACTTGCACTAGAGTCAATAATCTAGTTTACATTTGTAAAGATATAACACCTTGGCCTTCCTGGTGTTTTATCATGTTTCGCTCACGGGAGAGGTTTTAGTCAACGGATCTGACAAGCTCAGAACCGTATGTATTTTGTAATTCATTTGCGTCTCAACGCATCACTCATTTCCAAATGAGTCGGCATTAAATAAGTTTGGTCTTCTGGTGGAACCTTAATTCATGGTCTGAAATATGTCACTAATATTGTCACATACAATATAGCTTCAAAGTTCGACTGCTGGAAATACACCAAGTTCTCAAAGAACCTCTTGACTTAACATCTTTTGTCATTGTCAAAACAATGACATACTCTGCCTTCTTTTGTAGATTCCGTCACAATATTTAGAACTCTTCTAAATCTAGCATAGACAACTTCTAGCTCATTGTGCTACTTTTAAAACAACACTTAGTCTAATTTGAGATTGAAATTATATTTTATATATGACAAAACCAATATCGGTGTAACACCTTACAAATGATTTGTTTGTCATTTCTTCATAAAAAAAAATATATATATCCTTAGTTCTTCTAAAGTACTCAAGGATATTCTTACTGTCGTCCCATGATCATCTTATGAATCATTCCGGTATATGCTCATAACATTTTATAGCACATGATATCTGATTGTGTACATATTATTCGTGATCTATAATCACTCATGTGTTTTTACTCATTGAGTGTCAGATACACTCAAGTCTTGTTAAACCTTCACATGACAAGAACATTTTCTTAATATTTCTATATTGAACTATTTCAATATCCATTCTATGTACTTTGACTTAAACTTATTATGTGTTTCAATCTATCTTCATAGATCTTGACACTAAATATGTTTTAGTCCATATCCTTTCATTGAAGTTAATTTTCAATGAAACATTTTAATCAAGTATATAATTACATTATTTATAACCAACTATATGTCATCTACATAAAGTATTATAAATATGTCTCAGCGCTCCCACTTAATTTCTTGCAAATGCAAGCTTCTTCATCGTCTCTGATGAAATCAAAAAAACTCTTTGACTATTTCATCTGGTGAAGATTCCTACTCCGCAATACTTACTTCATCCAATTGAAGTTCGTATACCTATCTAGTATTCCACAGACCAGCAAAACTCTTGGTTGTATCTTGTATACACCTTTAATACATACTTATGATAAGTAATGTATTTTGCCATCCTACTAGCATATCTCCTAAAAGAAATATGTAGTGATTACTAGAATAATCCACATAGACTATAAGCATTGCTACGGAAGATCTAATCTTATCGTAGTCAACTCTTTGAACTTTGTTGTAAACTATTTTTCAACAAGTCGAGCTTTCTTCAAGGATATTTCATCCAAGTCTATAGATCCATTTACTTTCAAAAAGTATTCATCTATTATGGATTTCAAGGCGCATGGCCATTTTAACGGAGTCGTGGCCCATCATAACTTCTTTGTTTGTAGTTGGTTTATCATTGTTCAAAATCAATCCTTTGTCCACAAATCATTTATTTGATCACAAAGTAAACCATACCTACGATAGGTTCAATATGTACTTGATCTCCATGGCTAAAACACTTTGTAGTCATGGGAGCCATGATCGTCGTGGCCGCTTCGAAACCAATTCCGATGCTGCGCTACTCGATCATTATGCTCAGGTTCATAAACCTTATCAAATTATATTGTCCTCCCACTCAAATACTTCACTAGAAACAATTTCTTGGAAATAAGAACATTGACAAACACTTTTGTCTTTGTCTTGTGGGAAGAATTCCCAATTAAATCTCTGGGATAACCAACGAAGACATTCATCCGATTTTGGTTGTAAACTCTTAGACCAAAATTTAAAGAAAAGACTATTAGGGTTTATACCCATGTCATAACTTGTATGATGTCATTTCATCGGATCATGATGATGCTCTATTCAGTGTAAAAGCGGTAGTCACTAAAGCATAATCCACAAAAATATAATGGCATCAATATTTTATCTCATCATTGATCCAACAAGTATTGGATACATCTCTTGGATACTTCTTCATCACTATGATACTCCAAGAAACGTGAGTTGTAGAACAATTTCATAACTCTCTTAGATGTTCGCTAAAACTCGTAATTCAAATATTTTCACCATGATCCAATCATAGATATTTGTCTTTTCTATTACGATGATTTCCACTTCATGCTGAAATTTATTTGAATCCATTCAAATGTTTCAAACTTTTCCTTATTGAATATATCCACATATATACTCAATTCATTGTTTGAAAGTTTTCATGAAGTAGAAGAATCTCCCGCACACAACTATGCTCAGTGAACCACATACATCATTATGTATTTTTTTTCACTAAGTTTGTTGCCATTCAACTCTTGGCCTATGAATGGTATTTTAATCATTCTCTTTAGAAAAGATTTTGCAAGCGCCAAATGATTCAAAAATCAAATGACTCCAAAAATCCATTTGCATGGAGTTCCTTCATGCGTTCCTTTCTAACATGACCTAAATGGCGGTTCCACTAATAAGTGGAATTCAAATCATTTGCCGTATGGCATTTTAGCGTCAGTGTTATGTATGTGTGTTTCACCATTAAGATTTATAATAACTTATCCATCATATATGGAGTAATGTCATAATTTGAACAACTCATTGTTTTCATTTGACCAGAGCAAAATAACAATTATTAAGTTCTTTATTATAAATTCTAAGGGCTAGATAGAATGCCAACGACGGACATAATAACACTTTATTTTGTTCCAGACGTGCATTTCTATCATATTCTTTGTCAGTCACTTAGGCCATTGTATTCTTGTATTGCGTTGTATTGTATGACACTTCATACCAACCAATATAGTACTAATACCCAAGAATTTCATAGTGTGACTTAACTAGGAATACAACCATAACATGTATATCATTTATATACACCTGAGCTAGACTTTCTAGTCTTTTCTTTTCTTTTTGCCAAAATATCTTTTGCGCTTCTCTTTTAGCTTTCCTCATTATTCAGAAAAACACTTCAACATCATTAACTTCTAGGTTTGTTGGTCAAATACCAATAACCTTGAGGTTCTTACTTTGAAATTGATCATCATATGACAAGTGTTCCATATTTCACTTATTAGTAACTTTGTAATATGATGAACAATTTCACTCATAATTTTATCCATCATATCATGACGACTTTCCGAGACCATGTCCGTACATGCTAGGCTCGTAGAAGTTTTAACCTTGGTATTTGCATGTGCAAATCTAGCTTGCACCCGTTGTATGCACACGTAGAATCTATCACACCCGATCATCACGTGATGCTTCGAAACGACGAGTCTTAGCAACGGTGCATATTAAGGATGGTCACTTCATGGATATGTGAATATCGTTAGTGCCCCAATAGTTGGAGGATTGTGACGCCTTGCGTCTTCAACCTTCGTACATTCCCATAAAACTTATGAGTTCATGTAGTCTCACCAAAATATATTCTATCATCTTGCAATAAGGTCTTAGATATCACTTATATCTCATACCTTGATTATTTCTGAAAACTAAATTTTCAGCTCCTTACTTTTCAAACAAATTTGAACTTCAAGTTTCACGGAGACAAGATAACTTTAGGTACTAATTGAAACCATAGCTCTTTGAATCAACAATGTGAGGTTTACTAAAATTTTGCAATAGGACTTAATCAATTCTTGATTCTTTAACAATACGGTACCAATCCGTAAAGTTTCTAATCAGATTTTAACGATATTTCTATCTCAAGAACAAGACTAGCGCATAGTAGTAAACGGATGCCAATACTACAAAATTAATTCAAAATACTACTCAGACTATGTTTATGATAATTAGTTCATGTTTTAATCTAATTACTAATGAACTCCCACTTAATACAACATCCCTCATAGTTATTAAGTGGTACACGATCCAAATTCACTACACCAAAAACCGATCATCACGTGAGATGATGTAGCTTCAATGGTGAACATCAACATGTTGATCATATCATCCATATGACTCGTGTTCAACCTTTCGGTTTCTGTTGTCCCGAGGCCATGTCTGTACATGCTAGGCTCGTCAAGCAAACCCAAATATTCCGCGTGTGCAACATGGCTTACACCCGTTGTATGTGAATCGTTGAATCTATCACATCCGATCATCACGAGATGCTTCGAAACGACGAACTATTACAACGGTGCATACGAGGGGAGAACACTTTATTATCTTGATATTAATGTGAGGGATCATCTTATAATGCTACCGTCGCGATCTAAGCAAAATAAGATGCATAAAGGATTAACATCACATGCAGTTCATATGTGATATGATATGGCCCTTTTGTCTTTGCGCCTTTGATCTTCATCTCCAAAGCACGGACATGATCTCCATCATCAACGGGCATGATCTCCATCATTGTCGGCGTAGCGTCAAGGTTCATGGCGCCGTCTTCATGGTTGTTCACCTCATGTAGCAACTATTACAACTACTTTGAAATACTACTCAACATGAAAATTAAAGACAACCATAAGGCTCCTGCCGGTTGCCACAATACAATAATGATCATCTCATACATATTCATCATCATATCATGGCCATATCACATCACCAAACCCTGCAAAAACAAGTTAGACGTCTCTAATTTGGTTTGCATATTTTACGTGGTTTAGGGTTTTCGTGTAAGATCTAATCTACCTACGAACATGAACCACAACGGTGATACTAGTGTTGTCAATAGAAGAGTAAGTTGAATCTTCACTATAGTAGGAGAGACAGACACCCGCAAAGCCTCTTATGCAATACAAGTTGCATGTCGAACGAGGAACAAGTCTCATGAACGCGGTCATGTAAAGTTAGTCCGAGCCGCTTCATCCCACTATGCCACAAAGATGCAAAGTACTCAAACTAAAGACAACAAGAGCATCAACGCCCACAAAACCATTGTGTTCTACTCGTGCAACCATCTATGCATAGACACGGCTCTGATACCACTGTTGGAGAACGTTGCATAGAAAACAAAAATTTTCCTACCGCGAACACGCAATCCAAGCCAAGATGCAATCTAGAAGACGGTAGCAACGAGGGGGTATCAAGTCTCACCCTTGAAGAGATTCCAAAGCCTACAAGAGGAGGCTCTTGTTGCTGCGGTAGATGATCACTTGCCGCTTGCAAAAGCGCGTAGAAGATCTTGATCACGATCGGTTCCGGCGCCACGAACGGGCAGCACCTCCGTACTCGGTCACACGTTCGGTTGTTGATGAAGACGACGTCCACCTCCCGTTCCAGCGGGCAGCGGAAGTAGTAGCTCCTCTTGAATCCGACAGCACGACGGCGTGGTGTCGGTGGCGGTGAAGAAGTCCGGCGGAGCTTCGCTAAGCTACGCGGGAAATATGGAGGAGAAGGGGGCGGCTAGGGTTTGGGAGGGGGTGGCCGGCCACTCAAGGGGGGCGGCCAGCTTCTGGTCTTGGGGTGGCCGGCCCCCTCCCTTGGCCCCTCATTATATAGGTGGATCCCAAGTGTTGGTGTCCAAGTCTTCGAATAAGACCCGAAACCAAAACCTTCCATAGGAGGGGGGAAACCTAGCCCAACTAGGACTCCCACCCAAAGGTGGGATTCCCACCTCCCATGTGGGGGGTGGCCGGCCCCCTATGGTGGAGTCCACTTGGGACTCCACCCCATCTAGGGCTGGCCGGCCATGGTGGTGGAGTCCCATGTGGACTCCACCTTCCTTGGTGGTTTCTTCCGGACTTTTCTAGAACCTTCTAGAACCTTCCATAGAACCTTCCGCGACATTTTATTTCACATAAAATGACATCCTATATATGAATCTTATTCTCCGGACCATTCCGGAACTCCTCGTGATGTCCGAGATCTCATCCGGGACTCCGAACAAATATTCGAACTCCATTCCATAATTCAAGTGCTACCATTTCAACATCCAACTTTAAGTGTGTCACCCTACGGTTCGAGAACTATGCGGACATGGTTGAGTACTCACTCCGACCAATAACCAATAGCGGGATCTGGAGATCCATAATGGCTCCCACATATTCAACGATGACTTTAGTGATCGAATGAACCATTCACATACATTACCAATTCCCTTTGTCTCGCGATATTTTACTTGTCCGAGGTTTGATCTTCGGTATCACTCTATACCTTGTTCAACCTCGTCTCCTGACAAGTACTCTTTACTCGTACCGTGGTATGTGGTCTCTTATGAACTCTTTCATATGCTTGCAAGACATTAGACGACATTCCACCGAGAGGGCCCAGAGTATATCTATCCGTCATCGGGATGGACAAATCCCACTATTGATCCATATGCCTCAACTCATACTTTCCGGATACTTAATCCCACCTTTATAGCCACCCATTTACGCAGTGGTATTTGGTGTAATCAAAGTACCTTTCCGGTATAAGTGATTTACATGATCTCATGGTCATAAGGACTAGGTAACTATGTATCGAAAGCTTATAGCAAATAACTTAATGACGAGATCTTATGCTACGCTTAATTGGGTGTGTCCATTACATCATTCACACAATGACATAACCTTGTTATTAATAACATCCAATGTTCATGATTATGAAACTAATCATCCATTAATCAACAAGCTAGTTTAAGAGGCATACTAGGGACTTCTTGTTTGTCTACATATCACACATGTACTAATGTTTCGGTTAATACAATTCTAGCATGATATATAAACATTTATCATAAACATAAAGATATAAATAATAACCACTTTATTATTGCCTCTAGGGCATATCTCCTTCATACCATTCACATCAGCTCCAGAACCAATGGACGCTGAAGATTGGCTCATGGATACTGAACGGAAATTGAAGACCGTTGGTTGCAACGATGAGGAGAAGATCAGATATACCACTTATCTGTTGTCAGGACCAGCAGCATCATGGTGGGAGAACCTTGTAGCAGTACACCCTCCAGATAAGGTATTCACATGGGAGGAGTTCAAGAAGAAGTTTCGGGATGCTCATGTTCCGGACAGCGTGGTGGAGCTAAAGAAGAGAGAGTTTGAAGAACTAAGACAGAATACTGCACCAATCATGCAGTATGTTCGGGATTTCAATAGGTTATCCAGGTATGCACCTGAGGATGTCGATACCGAGGAGAAGCGGAAGAAGCGGTTCATGAAAGGCATGAATCCATACATGAAGATGCAACTGAGGTTGGCACGGACTGCCGAATTCCAGGAACTGATTGACTCGGCAATCACTTTCGAGGATGACTACAGGCAAGTCCAGGAGGACAGAAGGAAGAGGGCTCGTATAGAGCCAAGGAAGTACCCAATCAGTAAAACCAACCCCTGATCGGAGTTTCAAACCCCGATACAGACCTACTACTGGTAATCAATACAACCGGGGAGGTCAGAGTCAGAACCCAATTAACCAGATCATCTGCAACAATTGTGGCCTAAAGGGTCATTTGCAGAAGGAATTTGTCGAAACCCAGAATCATCTGCTATGGTTGTGGGAAGGAAGGACACATCAAGCCGGAGTGTCCGAACAAGTCATCTTGGAGCGGACAGAGCTCTGGAGGACGAGGTGGAAACAACAACAACAACCGCAACAACAACAACAACCGCAACTACAACAACAACAACAATAAGAGGGGAAAGCCTTATGGAAAGCTGAATTGCACATCTTTGGAACAAGCGGAAGAGTCGGATCAAACAGTCTTAGGTACGCTAAGCATTCTTACTCATCCTGGCAAAGTATTATTTGATACTGGGGCAACCACATCATTTCTTGCATTGAAGTTTGTGGAAAAATTCGGGCTTAGATGTTCTAAGTTAGAAACCCCTATAACTGTTCTATCCGCGGGGGGAACGATCTTAGTAACCCACGTGAAAGAAGCACAAGTCCTAACCATATGTGACTGTGTATATTTCGCGGACTTATTCATCATACCCATGAAGGACATATCAGTCATCTTAGGGATGGATTGGTTGACAGAAAATAGAGCGGTGATTAACTGTGGAGACAAAACAGTATCACTTCGCAACTCCATCGGAGGTAGAATAGTGTTCCAAGGAGATAAGTACAGTGAGTTTGAGATCGGATTGGAACTCAATAGCTTGAAGGAAGTAAGAATTGAAGATATTCCTGTAGTGAATGAGTTTAAGGATGTATTTCCTAAGGAACTACCGGGTATGCCACCCGATAGAGAGATAGAATTCACAATCGATCTGATTCCAGGCACAGCACCAATAGCACAACCACCATATAAGATGGGGCCAAAGGAGTTAGTGGAACTAAAAGCTCAGATAGATGAACTGGAACAGAAGGGATTTATTCAAGAAAGTGTGTCACCATGGGGTACACCAGTTATTTTTGTGGATAAAAGAGATGGAGGAAAGAGAATGTGTGGAGATTACAGAAATTTGAACAATGTAACCATCAAGAACAAGTATCCTTTACCCAGAATTCAAGATCTTTTTGATCAAGTTCAAGGAGCGGGAGTCTTCTCGAAGATAGATTTAAGGTCAGGATACCATCAAATCAAGATCAAGAAGGAGGATGTACCAAAAACAGCGTTTGTATCAAGGTATGGACACCATGAATACTTGGTTGTACCATTTGGACTAACAAATGCACCAGCAATTTTCATGAATTTGATGAACAAGATATTCATGAAGTACTTGGACAAGTTTGTGATAGTGTTCATAGATGATATTCTAATCTATTCCAAAGATAAAGAAGAACATGCCAAGCATTTGAAGATAGTTCTGCAAACTTTGAGGGAACATCAGCTATATGCGAAGTTCAGCAAGTGCAAATTTTGGTTAGATAGTGTTGAATTTCTTGGACATGTTATAACCAAAGAAGGCATAGCGGTGAATCCAAGCAAGGTTCAGTCCGTATTGGAATGGAAATCACCCAAAAATGCTAAGGAGATACGAGGATTTCTTGGTATGGCAGGCTATTATCGGAGATTCATAGAGGGATTTTCGAAGATTGCAGGACCAATGACCAAGTTACTCAAGAAAAATACTCCATTTGTATGGACTGATGAGTGTGAAGCCAGCTTCCAAACACTCAAAGATAAATTAACCACAGCACCGGTGTTAGCGAGTTCTGAACTCGGAAAGGATTATACGGTGTATTGGGATGCTTCCAATAATGGACTTGGATGTGTTCTTATGCAAGATCGGAAGGTAATAGCTTATGGATCAAGACAGTTGAAACCACATGAACACAACTACCCAAGTACATGATCTCGAGTTAGCGGCGATTGTGTATGCTTTGAAGAGTTGGAGACAATTTCTATATGGATCCAAGTGTGAGTTATACACCGATCACAAAAGCTTGAAATATTTCTTCACCCAGAAGGAATTAAACATGAGGCAGAAGAGATGGTTGGAGTTGATTAAGGATTACGACCTTAAGATCAACTATACACCAGGCAAAGCTAATGTAGTAGCAGATGCCCTAAGTAGGAAGAGTACGGAGAATCAACCTACGGAATGGGAGATTCCAAAGGAACTTCGGAAAGAGTTAGAAGATGCTCAGATCTTGTTTATTCAAGGTGATGTCAAAGGAAGTATAGCAACCATGAGGATTATGGATGAAATGTACTCAGACTTGAAATATGAGATTATCCGAAGGCAAGCGGATGATTTGTTCATTCAAGAGGAAATCAAGAGGATTGGCGAAGGAAGACCATCAGAATTTCATCTAGGGGATTTTGATTCATTATACTTCCAGAAAAGGATCTGTGTACCAGATGATCCAGAAGTGAAGTCAATCATATTAAAAGAAGCACATGAAACCCCTTATTCCATACACCCGGGAAGTACGAAGATGTATATGGATTTGAAGGAGATGTTCTGGTGGAACAACATGAAAAAAGAAATAGCACAATATGTCTCGGAATGTCATACATGTCAACGAGTGAAGGCAGAGCATCAGAGTCCTGCGGGATTACTCAAACCACTAGAGATACCGGAATGGAAATGGGATGAAATAGGAATGGATTTTGTTACTGGTTTACCAATGACTAGTAAGAAGAAGGATATGATATGGGTAATAGTGGACAGACTTACCAAGAGTGCTCATTTCATAGCCGTAAACACAAAAGATACTGCAGAAAAGCTTGTGGATATATATGTGAAGGAAATTGTGAGTAAGCATGGAGTACCAAAGAAGATAGTCTCAGATAGAGGTTCGATTTTCACATCAGCATTCTGGAAACAACTACAAGAATCTTTGGGATCCAAGTTGGATTTCAGTACAGCATATCATCCACAAACCGGAGGACAAACCGAAAGAACCAATCAGATACTAGAAGACATGCTTAGAGCTTGTGCTCTGAACTTTGGAGGCTCATGGGAGGACCATTTACCTTTAGCGGAGTTCTCATATAACAATAGTTATCAGAGTAGCATTCAGATGGCACCGTACGAAGCATTGTACGGAAGGAAGTGTAGATCACCAATTTGTTGGTTTGAAACCGGAGAAAACAAGGAGTTTACACTAGACTACATCAAGGAGAGACAAGACGTCATCGAGGTGATCGGGGATAGACTCAAAATAGCTCAGAGTCGTCAGAAGAGTTACACTGACTTAAAGAGAAGAGATTGGGAACCGAAAGTGGGAGACATGGTTTATCTGAAGGTTAGCCCAATGAAAGGACTTAAGAGGTTCGGAGTGAAAGGAAAGCTAAGCCCTTGATATATTGGACCATTTAAGATAATCAGTCAGAATCGAGGAACCGCTTTTGAGTTGGAGTTACCGGCACAACTAAATCAAGTTCATAATGTATTTCATGTATCACAACTCAGAAAGTGTTTGAAGGCACCGGACGATCCTATCACATATGAAGAAATAGAATTGCAATCTGATCTAACCTATGTGGAAAGGCCTGAAAAGATCTTAGAAGTACAATGGAAGAAGTTAAGAAACAGGGCAATCAAATACTGTAAAGTGCAATGGCAACATCATCCTGAGCGAGAAGCCACTTGGGAGACGGAAGAAGAACTCAGAAAGTCTTACCCAGAGATGTTCAGGTACCAATCTTAACTTCGGGACGAAGTTTACATTAAGGGGAGAGGCTGAAATAACCCAGAACATAGGAACAACGAAGGGTAGATTTAGAAATGGGATGTGCATTTCATCGCAAAACGGGGAAATTTTCGCGCCTTATTGCAACTAAACCTAAGAGGGATCGAGGTTCTCTCTCATTTTGCACTTAGGGTTAGGCAATGTGAGTTAGGGAAATTTCGACATGATCTCTTTTGTATCTTGTTGATTTGGGGAATTGATTTCATTTGTCAAGTGTTAAAACATTTAACAATAAACATTGAACAATATAAAATGGAATTAATAATTTAAAACACAATTTAGGAATTCAAATCACTTTGAATTTCAAAGGGAATCATAAATACAATATTCATTCCAGAATATAAATATTACATAAATCAAAAGCTCATAAACAAAAACTTGGGCTTTATTGATATCACAACACAGATTACAAAGTCTTTACAATATTCTTGATACAAAAATTGATGAATAATAAACAGAAATGAAAATGAAGATTACATTATTATTCCTAAACTAAAACTAGACTATATGACTTGAAGTATATCTTCTGGCCATGTCCATCTTCACAAACCTGCAATAATAAAACACCAACACTAGCCAGAATATAAGTGTTAACACAAGGTTCAGTTTGGACAGTTAGCAAATAACACAATATTCAGTTTGGATGCTGCAAAGCTGTCACCACACACTTGTGCTTGTCCAAAACCAGGGACAGCACAAGATAAGGGCAGACAGACCAAACACGAGCACACACCGGGGCTCAAGTTTCAGCATATGAGAGCACACAGCTCAAGTGTGCTAGGCAACAGAACAAGGCCATGCAACAGCATAGTCACCAAGCAAGCCAGGCTTGTGTGTCAATGCAAGGATAGAAGCAGGGTTCATATAAAAGGGGCACAAACCCTAGAAATCATAACCAGTCGACCAGATAAAGATTCACCAGGTAAGGGTGAAGCAAGAACAAGCTCAGTTCATCCAGTTCTTGAGCAAGAACAGAACCAACACACACAACCACTTAAGCCACCAGAAATCATGGTGACCTAGAAGATCATCCAAGATCTGGAGGTGAAGGGCTGTGAACAAACCCAAGTCTGCATCAACAAAACATTTCTTTCTAGGAGCTGGAACAAGGTATACCTAGTTCCTGGAAAAGATCCAATGGATCTAATCCATCATATGCATAAGCATGGGATGAGCAGATGCTCATATGGGTAGATCATCACTTGGTTTTCACCAAGGATTCTTGCCGATCAAAAGCTACTAAGATAGAAACCATCCAGGATACGAGATCATGTGCCTGAAGCTAGAAATCATGCACGAGATGCACACACTAGCAAGATCACATGCACAGATAGCACCGGTAGATAGCAAGGATTAGCAGCTAAGACTACACAGAAAATCCTAAGCATGCAACCATCAGAAACCCTAGATTTCTTCACAGGCAAGCATATTGGCATTCATAGTTACTATGATCCCCAAATATGCAAGCAAAGATGAGTAGCCAACAAGATCCAACCAACTAGGTGAGCAACCAGTCAGTAGCAAGGCTACTGGGGTCACATCACACTTAGCACCAATTAAAAGAAAGCCAAATAGATCACATCACTATCCAGTAATGGATTCAGACTTTAATTTCTTGTAAAAGAATCATGAACAGCAAATTCATATACAAGCAAGTCATTTAAATCATCACTGCACAAGCAGTTCATCATAATTAAGTAATCCAAGCATGAATTTATCACAGATCCATGCTAAGCATGACAACAGCATACTGTTAAGCAAAATACAACTTAATTCATAGCCACTAGAGCAAGTCTAGATAGCTAGAAATAAGCAACAGCACAAGTAAGCAACAGCACAGTGATGCTTGAGCATCAGCATCACCAGATAAGTGAATCATATAGCCACAGTGTTAGCCAGTAAACAATCACTGACAATCAATTGATCAAATGGATCAATCATAGCAAGCCAAGTTACACAGAGAGGTTAGCCAACAAGCAAGAAATGATCCAAAGGATCATTGGCTTGCATAGGAAGCACTGAAGCGTATCCACGAGGCACCAGCACACACACAAGTGTCACTGATGCATCACAAATACACCTAGCCAAGCAAGCATGATAGACCAGTAAGCATAAGCAAGTCATAACCAATCATAGCATGGCATAGATAGCTCTTGAGCAAGCACAGTAGAGCATGGCAAGTACAGAGCATGCTAGGAGCAGCAGAGAATTAAGCACAGCATAAATAGCAAGCAAATCGACATGTGCCAACCGATCAAGAATCGGTAATTTGACCCTGAGCGTGCAGTAAACCGAGGCACAGGAAGATTGCGCAGCAATAGCATGGCTCTGCGTGATCACAGGACCACCAGAGAGCAACAGAGCATGAGGAGGAAGAAGAACAGTGGCAAGGGAGGCACACAGAAGAGAAGGAGGAGGAGCAGAAGACCTTACCCGCGCCTGGAGGCAGAAGCTATGGCATGGCGAGGCAGTGCCCGCGCGGCCATAGCAATGCAAAGCCAGTGGAAGTCGCGGCGTTACGCCGACGAACACCACCACAAAGAGCACAGACATGGAGATGACGGCACGAGCGGCTGCAGCAGCACCCGCGCCAGGTCGGTCTCGGAGGCGCACACGTCGACGGCGAGGGCGAGAGCTCGTCGGAGATTCCCAATCGCCCGAGGCGATTCTCCACGAGATCCAGAGGGGAGGCGATTCGCCAGGAGAAGAAGCAATCGAGGAAACCACGCGGACAGATCGATAGATCGTCTCGCGGCGGTTCAGGAGCGGTAGACGGCTACGGCGGAGGAGGCCGGCGATGGCCGGAGCAGCGGGCGGCGGCCATGGCGGCGACGCCATCGCCACGGGAGTCGCCGAGAGATTAGGGTTAGGTCGAGTGAGTGAGAGGGCCGAGTGAGGGTGAGTGAGGTGGGCCGCTTCGGCGCCACCGAACCCAAAAGGGGGCCAGCCTTATTGGGCCGTCCCTGGGTTAGGTTATTGGGCTGGGCCCAATATGAGTCCAGGGGGTATTTTGGTCTTTTTACATTTAATAAAAGACCAAAACTTTACCAAATTTTAATAAATCATAAACAACTCTAAAAATCCAATAAAAATTGGATTTATGAATGAAAAATAAATCTTAACCAGAATAAAATATGAAATGGAATTTATGAAACAAATTCAAAATTATGAATTTTCAGAATTTAAATAATAACTTGGAATTTTAAATTATTATTTCCTTGTATTTAAAATTCAAGGAAAATCTCAAATAAGTTCAAATACTTATTTTCAAACATTTCAAAATGAAATTCTATTATTCCAAGTCATTTCTTTTGAAAAAGGGTATTTTTCCCAGAAAAATATTATATTCCCTTTTATTCCAAAAACTATGGAGGTAACTCTATAATTTCAAATTATTTTTGAAATGACTAAGGTAATCATCAAGTAAAACCATTTTACTTTGAATTGTTATACTTTGTGTGAATTACAATGATTAATACTTTTAAATCAATTGTAAATTACCGTCAAAGACATAAATCTTAAATACAACCCTAAATTGTAATAACTCAACGGGGTAAAGGGATTCAACATAAAATAATACATCCATGATTGCATTATTTGGATTTTTATAACATTGTCCTTACCGGACAATGATGCTTCTTACAGAACCCGAGGTCCAGGTTCCATCAACTACATTGAACTGCACTATCTCGCAGTCCACAGGCAAGTTCACCCTTGCTCATGTCAACTTGATTATTTTCTATTACTTTAATGCAAAGCTATATACTTATCATTCCTGCATCGCAAATGAAATGTTATTTTCCAACTATGAATATGACTATGTGGCTGGCAATGGAACCATGGTATGTGTTGATATGGTGGAGGTTCCATTGCAATGGGTTATATCACCCTAGGATTAATTACCAATGCCGTCCCGTTGATTCTAGCGCCGTACAAATCGCGTTGACCATGAGATCTATAATGGCTCTGGGAAGCCATTGTATCTTTTCCCTTACGCACGCCAACGGATTGGTAGAGCCGGCGGGCCGGAGGCACTGCCGTAGGTTGGGATAGCCTTTTAAATCCCCATCCATTAGTGATGATGGCTCTACGATCTATGAAGGATTGTCCAAAGTACACCATGAGTAAAGCCGTATTATCGGGGAAGTCTCAGGAGGTGTGCGGGTGGACAAAAGGGTGGGTTTGCGATCACGGAGAAGGCGGTGTGGGCTTGGATCTTTATACCTGGCCTCACACCAAAGGAAGTGTGAACGGGGGCAAGTCCTGCGGATGGCAAAAAGGGTGAGATCTCTTGTGGGAAAAGTAACGCACCTCTGCAGAGTGTATCAAATTGTGGCTGTCACTCCCTGTTCCGGGAAGGGAACTGCGAACGCGGCAGGAAAGGAACTCCACGAAGTTCTAGTCAACCTGTGAAGACTGACGGGCATAGTTTTCATAATAAAAGCAACCTTTTGAAGAAATGTTTTCAAAACATGCATTGACCTGCGATTTCCTGATCAATGGTCGTAGCTAGTGCATCAAACACCTTTTATTCTTTTAGAACTTGCTGAGTACCTCTGTACTCACTTTCTTTCGACACCCTTGCTAGACTGTGATCCGGAAGTGGAGGCTATCAACGATGGAGCACCAGAAGGAAGCTACGAGCTGGTCTACGAAGAACCTGATCTTAGCGGCGGAGTGGAAGGCGTAGACTATGGGATAGTCTACGGACCAGATGACACGGAGGTGGAGGAGTAGTGACATACCCTAGTATCTTAGAGCCGAGCAACGTAGAACTTACCTAAATAAGTTGTTGAGCTCTTTATATTTGTTATGAGTTGTAATCGTACTTAAGTAGTATCTTAGGGTGTTCTCATAGGACCTGTGAGAATACCAACTTGTTAAGACAATGTTTGTAATAAAGTATGGAGTGTTATGACCTGCAATGTTTCTGTTGTACCACTCTGAGGGATATGGCAAATTGTGAGGAAGCCCCTTCACAAAGATCATATCAACGACTTGTATACTACAACATGCAGTGGTATGCTGGGTCACCGCACCACCCCAAGTGGGATTCCCACCTTGGGTAGGTTTCCCTATCACATGTAAGGTTTTGGGTTCGGGTCTTATTCGAAGACTTGTAGTCCAACACTTGGGGCTTCCACCTATATAATGAGGGGCCAAGGGGAGGGGGCCGGCCACCCAAGACCACAGCCTGGCCGCACCCCCTTAGTGGCCGGCCACCCCTCCCAAACCCTAGCCGCCCCTCTCTCCTCCAACGCTCCCGCACGCTTAGCGAAGCTCCGCCGGAGTTCTCCATCACCACCGCCACCACGCCGTCGTGCTGCCGGATTCAAGAGGAGACTACTACTTCCGCTGCCCGCTGGAACGGGGAGGTGGGCGTCGACTTCATCAACACCGAACGTGTGACCGAGTACGGAGGTGCTGCCCGATTGTGGCACCGTGATCAAGATCTTCTACGCGCTTTTGCAAGCGGCAAGTGATCGTCTACCGCAGCAATAAGAGCCTACTCTTATAGGCTTTGGAAATCTTCAAGGGTGAGTCTTGATCATCCCCTCGTTGCTCCCGTCTTCTAGATTGCATCTTGGCTTGGATTGCGTTCTCGCGGTAGGAAATTTTTTGTTTTCTATGCAACGAATCCCTACAGTGGTATCAGAGCCGTGTCTATGCATAGATGGTTGCACGAGTAGAACACAATGGTTTTGTGGGCGTTGATGCTCTTGTTGTCTTTAGTTTGAGTACTTTGCATCTTTGTGGCATAGTGGGATGAAGCGGCTCGGACTAACTTTACATGACCGCGTTCATGAGACATGTTCCTCGTTCGACATGCAACTTGTATTGCATAAGAGGCTTTGCGGGTGTCTGTCTCTCCTACTATAGTGAAGATTCAATTTACTCTTCTATTGACAACATTAGTATCACCGTTGTGGTTCATGTTCATAGGTAGATTAGATCTTTCTCGAAAACCCTAAACCACGTAAAATATGCAAACCAAATTAGAAACGTCTAACTTGTTTTTGCAGGGTTTGGTGATGTGATATGGCCATAATGTGATGATGAATATGTATGAGATGATCATTATTGTATTGTGGCAACCGGCAGGAGCCTTATGGTTGTCTTTAATTTTCATGTTGAGTAGTATTTCAAAGTAGTTGTAATAGTTGCTACATGAGGTGAACAACCATGAAGATGGCGCCATGGACCTTGACGCTACGCTGACGATGATGGAGATCATGCCCGTTGATGATGGAGATCATGTCCGTGCTTTGGAGATGAAGATCGAAGGCGCAAACACAAAAGGGCCATATCATATCACATATGAACTGCATGTGATGTTAATCCTTTTATGCATCTTATTTTGCTTAGAACGCGGCGGTAGCATTATAAGATGATCCCTCACATTAATATCAAGATAATAAAGTGTTCCCCCCTCGTATGCACCGTTGCCAAAGTTCGTCGTTTCAAAGCATCTCGTGATGATCGGATGTGATAGATTCAACGTTCATATACAACAGGTGTAAGCCATGTTGCACACGCGGAATACTTGGGTTTGCTTGACGAGCCTAGCATGTACAGACATGGCCTCGGGACAACGGAAACCGAAAGGTTGAACACGAGTCATATGGATGATATGATCAACATGTTGATGTTCACCATTGAAGCTACATCATCTCACGTGATGATCGGTTTTGGTGTAGTGGATTTGGATCGTGTACCAATTAACAACTATGAGGGATGTTGTATTAAGTGGGAGTTCATTAGTAATTAGATTAAAACATGAACTAATTATCATAAACATAGTCTGAGTAGTATTTTGAATTAATTTTGTAGTATTGGCATCCGTTTTTCTACCATGCGCTAGTCTTGTTATTGAGATAGAAATACTGTTAAAATCTGAGAAGAAACTTTACGGATTGGTACCGTATTGTCAAAGAATCAAGAAGTGATTAAGTCCTGTAGCAAACTTTTAGTAAACCTCACATTATTGATTCAAAGAGCTATGGTTTCAATTAGTACATAAAGTTATCTTGTCTCCGTGAAACTTGAAGTTCAAATCTGTTTGAAAAGTAAGGAGCTAAAAATTTAGTTTTCAGAAATAATCAAGGTATGAGATATATGTGATATCTAAGACCTTATTGCAAGATGATAGAATATAATTTGGTGAGACTACATAAACTCATAAGTTTTATGGGAATGTACGAAGGTTGAGGACGCAAGGCATCCCAATCCTCCAACCATTGGGGCACTAACAATATTCGCATATCCATGAAGTTATCATCCTTAGTATGCACCGTTGCTAAGACTCGTCGTATCGAAGCATCACGTGATGATCGGGTGTTATAGATTCTACGTGTGCATACAACGGGTGCAAGCCAGATTTGCACATGCGAATACGGAGGTTAAAACTTTACGAGTCTAGCATGCACAGACATGGTCTCGGAAAGTCGTCATGATATAATGGATAAAATTATGAGTGAAATTGTTCATCATATTACAAAGTTACTAATAGTGAAATCTAGAACACTTGTCATATGATGATGAACTTCAAAGTAAGAACCTCAAAGTTATTGTTATTTGACCAACAAACCTAGAAGTTATTGATGTTGAAGTGTCTTTCTGAATAATGAGGAAAGCTAAAAGAGAAACTACAAAAGATTATTGGCAGAAAGAAAGAAAATAATAGAAAGTCTAGCTCAGGTGTATTGACACGCGTACAGCACGCGACCGTTGGGAACCCCAAGTGAAAGGTGTGATGCATACAGCAGTAAGTTTCCCTCAGTTAGAAACCAAGGTTTATCGAACCAGTAGGAGTCAAGAAGCACGTTGAAGGTTGATGGCGGCGAGATGTAGTGCGGCGCAACACCAGGGATTCCGGCGCCAACGTGGAACCTGCACAACACAAACCAAGTACTTTGCCCCAACGAAACAGTGAGGTTGTCAATCTCACCGGCTTGCTGTAACAAAGGATTAGATGTATAGTGTGGATGATGATTGTTTGCAGAGAACAGTAGAACAAGTATTGCGGTAGATTGTATTTCAGATGTAAAGAATTGGACCGGGGTCCACAGTTCACTAGCGGTGTCTCTCCCATAAGATAAATAGCATGTTGGGTGAACAAATTATAGTTGGGCAATTGATAAATAAAGAGGGCATGACCATGCACATACATATTATGATGAGTATAGTGAGATTTAATTGGGCATTACGACAAAGTACATAGACCGCTATCCAGCATGCATCTATGCCTAAAAAGTCCACCTTCAGGTTATCATCCGAACCCCCTCTAGTATTAAGTTGCTAACAACAGACAATTGCATTAAGTATTGCGCGTAATGTAATCAATAACTACATCCTCGGACATAGCATCAATGTTTTATCCCTAGTGGCAACAGCACATCCATAACCTTAGGGGTTCTTGTCACTCCCCCAGATTCACGGAGACATGAAGCCACTATCGAGCATAAATACTCCCTCTTGGAGTTACTAGCATCAACTTGGCCAGAGCCTCTACTAATAACGGAGAGCATGCAAGATCATAAACAACACATAGATATAAATTGATAATCAACATAACATGGTATTCTCTATTCATCGGATCCCAACAAACACAACATATAGCATTACAGATAGATGATCTTGATCATGTTCGGCAGCTCACAAGATCCGACAATTAAGCACAATGAGGAGAAGACAACCATCTAGCTACTGCTATGGACCCATAGTCCAGGGGTGAACTACTCACTCATCACTCCGGAGGCGACCATGGCGGTGTAGAGTCCTCCGGGAGATGAATCCCCTCTCCGGCAGGGTGCCGGAGGCGATCTCCTGAATCCCCCGAGATGGGATTGGCGGCGGCGGCGTCTCTGGAAGGTTTTCCGTATCGTGGCTCTCGGTACTGGGGGTTTCGCGACGAAGGCTATTTGTAGGCGGAAGGGCAGGTCAAGGGGCGTCACGAGGGGCCCAGGAGACAGGTCGGCGCGGCCAAGACCTGGGCCGCGCCGCCCTACCTCCTGGCCACCTCGTGGCCCCACTTCGTTGACTCTTCGGTCTTCTGGAAGCTTCGTGTGAAAATAGGCCCCTGGGCGTTGATTTCGTCCAATTCCGAGAATATTTCCTTACTAGGATTTCTGAAACCAAAAACAGCAGAAATGACAAGAATCGGCTCTTCGGCATCTTGTTAATAGGTTAGTTCCAGAAAATGCATAAATATGATGTAAAGTATGCATAAAATATGTAGATATCATCAATAATATGGCATGGAACATAAGAAATTATCGATACGTCGGAGACGTATCAGCATCCCCAAGCTTAGTTTCTGCTCGTCCCGAGCAGGTAAACGATAAAAAAGATAATTTCTGGAGTGACATGCCATCATAACCTTGATCATACTATTGTAAGCACTAGAAGAACACCCCGCGCGTTGCAGCGGGTATTTTGTTAAGGCAAACTGTTACACGCATGAGAAATGACTACATGAAACATAAAAAAATAGAGGAAACTGTTAATGGGTTTAGAAACTCTTCTGGGATCTCAAACATGATGGATATTTTTTCAGACCGTGCAAAGTACAAATAGCTTGAATTTTCTTTCCTGCAAATGAAAACTGAACACAAATAGCATTGTACTATATAAAAGTTCGATTCTGGATTTTAGCTGGCGTCCAGCTAAGACGATCGATCCATGTCCTTTTAACCCTTCAAAACTGTACCAGAGGAAGTAATCTATTAGGAAATGATACTAATTGTTCAGTAAACGAATAATATTGATGCTCAAGGACCAGCAAAGGTATTCACCAGTGTAATTTTAAAAGCTGATCATCAAATGAACATGAAGATTCAGCATTGAATGAACGCACATAGGAAGATGTGGATGCAATGTTGATATGCATATGAAGGCCACATAAATTGAGTTCCAATGTTTCTCCTGAGGTTCATAGCGTGGAGCGAAAATAAATACGAGACTCGCAGACCAATCCCTAATCCTTACCTAGAAGAAAATGGAAATAAATACTGGCTGGAGGGGTCACCTGACTACAAAGATGCAAAGTGAACAGACCAGGGTAGAGAGAACCGGACAGTACACAAAATCAAGAAGGCTGGACAGTGAAGCTCCAAACAGACACCATTGTCGATGCAGATAGAATGTTCATCCATACGGTGTACTGATGGTATTTCTAGGCCAATGGAGTAACTAATAAAATTCTGCACAAAGCAGTTAACCTGAAGATAAGACCATGGACCCATAGCTGATGGTACACGCCGATGCAACCTGCAATTAATACAAAATACGGGAAAAAATCAAACAGTTCTTCGGAGAAAGAATGAGAAGGGGTCGACTGGTTTGTGGTTACAGTCTGGGTTTCAAGGCCATTAGCCAGCTTAGATCAGATGTATCAATAGGAGAAGCGCTAGAACTGAGGCGGCCAACAGGGATTCCATCAAAGAGCAGCATGGGAGCTGATTCGCAGATACCGATGGTGGCTGGAGAAGGGCTTGCGAGAAGAGCCGGGCGCGAGGAGGAGGTGGCTCGTGCTGCCCTGGCAAGGATCAAGTAGGACTGCAGGAGGGGGGTAGAGAAATGAGTGAGAAGGATCGAGGGTTCCTAGATATATCGGGAGAAAGAACAGCAGGCCGAAAGACATCAGGAGGAAGATGGGGAGGGGAAGAGATACCAGATTAATGACACGGTGAATGACCAGGGGAAGCGACGGGGACAACGACGCTTGGTCAGCAGGAAGAAAAGAAAACGCCGGGAACCGAACAGGCCATAGATTTTTCTTGATTGATTCGGCAGATTAGCTGAGGTCAAACTTTTATCCCTTCCAAGCTAATAGGGTGACGTGGCTGCACAGATTTGCAGAGAATTCTTTGTAGTGGGGGATTGCTATTTAGAGATAGAAGATATGTAATGAATGCAGCGATCCAAACAATGTAAATGACATGAGTAAACAACTGAATCATATAGCAAAGACTTTTCATGAATAGTACTTCAAGACAAGCATCAATAAGTCTTGCATAAGAGTTAACTCATAAAGCAATAATTCAAAGTAAAGGTATTGAAGCAACACAAAGGAAGATGAAGTTTCAGCGGTTGCTTTCAACTTATAACATGTATATCTCATGGATAGTTGTCAATGTAGAGTAATATAACAAGTGCAATATGCAAGTATGTAGGAATCAATGCACAGTTCACACAAGTGTTTGCTTCTTGAGGTGGAGAGAGATAGGTGAACTGACTCAACATAAAAGTAAAAGAATGGTCCTTCAAAGAGGAAAGCATCGATTGCTATATTTGTGCTAGAGCTTTGATTTTGAAAACATATAGAGAGCAATAAAAGTAAAATTTTGAGAGGTGTTTGTTGTTGTCAACGAATGGTAGTGGGTACTCTAACCCCCTTGCCAGACAAACCATCAAAGAGCGGATCCCATTTTATTTTATTTTTGTGTGGCACTCCTTCCAACCTTTCTTTCACAAACCATGGCTAACCGAATCCTTCGGGTGCCTGCTAACAATCTCATACCATGAAGGAGTGCCTTTTTATTTTAGTTTTATTATGATGACACTCCTCCCCACCTTTGCTTTCTCAAGCCATGGCTAACCGAATCCTTCGGGTGCCGTCCAACAATCACATACCATGGAGGAGTGTCTATTTTTGTTAATTAATTTGGGACTGGGAATCCCATTGCCAGCTCTTTTTGCAAAATTATTGGATAAGCGGATGAAGCCACTAGTCCATTGGTGAAATTTGCCCAACAAGGTTGAAAGATAAACACCACATACTTCCTCATGAGCTATAAAACATTGACACAAATCAGAGGTGATAAATTTTGAATTGTTTAAAGGTAGCACTCAAGCAATTTACTTTCGAATGGCGGAGAAATACCATGTAGTAGGTAGGTATGGTGGACACAAATGGCATAGTGGTTGGCTCAAGTATTTTGGATGCATGAGAAGTATTCCCTCTCGATACAAGGCTTAGGCTAGCAAGGCTATTTGAAACAAACACAAGGATGAAGCGGTGCAGCAAAACTCACATAAAAGACATATTGTAAACATTATAAGACTCTACACCGTCTTCCTTGTTGTTCAAACTCAATACTAGAAATTATCTAGACCTTAGAGAGACCAAATATGCAAACCAAATTTTAGCATGCTCTATGTATTTCTTCATTAATGGGTGCAAAGTATATGATGCAAGAGCTTAAACATGAGCACAACAATTGCCAAGTATCACATTATCCAAGACATTTTAGCAATTACTACATGTATCATTTTCCAATTCCAACCATATAACAATTTAACGAAGAAGAAACTTCGCCATGAATATTATGAGTAAAGCCTAAGGACATACTTGTCCATATGCAACAGCGGAGCGTGTCTCTCTCCCACACAATGAATGCTAGGATCCATTTTATTCAAACAAAATAAAAACAAAAACAAACCGACGCTCCAAGCAAAGCACATAAGATGTGATGGAATAAAAATATAGTTTCAGGGGAGGAACCTGATAATGTTGTCGATGAAGAAGGGGATGCCTTGGGCATCCCCAAGCTTAGACGCTTGAGTCTTCTTGATATATGCAGGGGTGAACCACCGGGGCATCCCCAAGCTTAGAGCTTTCACTCTCCTTGATCATGTTGTATCATCTCCCTCTCTTGATCCTTGAAAACTTCCTCCACACCAAACTCAAAACAACTCATTAGAGAGTTAGTGCACAATCAAAATATACATGTTCAGAGGTGACATGATCATTCTTAACACTTCTAGACATTGCACAAAGCTACTGAAAGTCAATGGAATCGAAAAATCCATCGAACATATCAAAACAGGCAATGCGAAATAAAAGGCAGAATCTGTCAAAACAGAACAGTTTGTAATGACGAATTTTATTGAGGCACCAGACTTGCTCAAATGAAAATGCTCAAATTGAATGAAAGTTGCGTACATATCTGAGGATCACTCACGTAAATTGGCATAATTTTCTGAGTTACCTACAGAGAATTTTTCCCAGATTCGTGATAGCAAAGAAATCTGTTTCTGCGCAGTAATCCAAATCTAGTATGAACCTTACTATCAACGACTTTACTTGGCACAACAATGCACAAAACTAAGATAAGGAGAGGTTGCTACAGTAGTAAACAACTTCCAAGACTCAAATATAAAACAAAATACTGTAGTAAAAACATGGGTTGTCTCCCATAAGCGCTTTTCTTTAACGCCTTTCAGCTAGGCGCAGAAAGTGTGTATTAAGTATTATCAAGAGATGGTACATCTACAGCTGGGTGTGGAGTTTTCTCAACCATGCATAGTATATTGGATACATAAGTTTTAGCGGCTCCCTTTTCATTAGTCTTGGGCTTGCTACTCTCATCAAACAAATTTTCAGGAACAAGCCAAGCATAGTTATTTTCTAGTGCATCATTCATCGCTAGGAGCTTACATGGTATTGGTGCTTTAATCTCCCCACCATTATTAACATTATTAGTATACTTAATTCTATCCATATCCATCTTTTCAAGGATACTAAGAAAATTGGTATAAGAACCAAGCATCTTATATTTAATAAAGACCTTTCTAGCCTCTCTTGCTATACCACCAAATTCTCTAAGAAGGGTTTCTAAAACAAAATCTTTCTTTTCCCCTTCTTCCATATCACCGAGTGTAAGAAACATGTGTTGGATTATAGGATTGAGATTAACAAATTTAGTTTCCAACATGCGAACAAAAGTAGCAGCAGCAATTTCATAAGTAGGAGCGAGTTCTACCAAGTGTCTATCTTCAAAATCTTCAACGGTACTAACATGATTGAAAAATTCTTCTATATTATTTCTCCCAATTATAGACCCACGTCCTACCGGCATGTCTTTTACGGTAAAATTAAAAGGAAACATGTTGAAATAAGTAAAGCAAATATAAGTAACTAATTTTTTTGTGTTTTTAATATAGCAAACAAGATAGCAAGTAAAGTAAAACTAGCAACTAATTTTTTTGTGTTTTGATATAATGCAGCAAACAAAGTAGTAAATAAAGTAAAGCAAGACAAAAAACAAAGTAAAGAGATTGGGATGTGGAGACTCCCCTTGCAGCGTGTCTTGATCTCCCCGGCAACGGCGCCAGAAGTTTAGCTTGACAAGCGTACAACACGCGACCGTTGGGAACCCCAAGTGGAAGGTGTGATGCATACAGCAGTAAGTTTCCCTCAGTTAGAAACCAAGGTTTATCGAACCAGTAGAGTCAAGAAGCACGTTGAAGGTTGATGGCGGCGAGATGTAGTGCGGCGCAACACCAGGGATTCCGGCGCCAACGTGGAACCTGCACAACACAAACCAAGTACTTTGCCCCAACGAAACAGTGAGGTTGTCAATCTCACCGGCTTGCTGTAACAAAGGATTAGATGTATAGTGTGGATGATGATTGTTTGCAGAGAACAGTAGAACAAGTATTGCAGTAGATTGTATTTCAGATGTAAAGAATTGGACCGGGGTCCACAGTTCACTAGCGGTGTCTCTCCCATAAGATAAATAGCATGTTGGGTGAACAAATCATAGTTGGGCAATTGACAAATAAAGAGGGCATGACCATGCACATACATATTATGATGAGTATAGTGAGATTTAATTGGGCATTACGACAAAGTACATAGACCGCTATCCAGCATGCATCTATGCCTAAAAAGTCCACCTTCAGGTTATCATCCGAACCCCCTCCAGTATTAAGTTGCTAACAACAGACAATTGCATTAAGTATTGCGCGTAATGTAATCAATAACTACATCCTCGGACATAGCATCAATGTTTTATCCCTAGTGGCAACAGCACATCCATAACCTTAGGGGTTCTTGTCACCCCCCCAGATTCACGGAGACGTGAACCCACTATCGAGCATAAATACTCCCTCTTGGAGTTACTAGCATCAACTTGGCCAGAGCCTCTACTAATAACGGAGAGCATGCAAGATCATAAACAACACATAGATATAAATTGATAATCAACATAACATGGTATTCTCTATTCATCGGATCCCAACAAACACAACATATAGCATTACAGATAGATGATCTTGATCATGTTCGGCAGCTCACAAGATCCGACAATTAAGCACAATGAGGAGAAGACAACCATCTAGCTACTGCTATGGACCCATAGTCCAGGGGTGAACTACTCACTCATCACTCCGGAGGCGACCATGGCGGTGTAGAGTCCTCCGGGAGATGAATCCCCTCTCCGGCAGGGTGCCGGAGGCTATCTCCTGAATCCCCCGAGATGGGATTGGCGGCGGCGGCGTCTCTGGAAGGTTTTCCGCATTGTGACTCTCGGTACTGGGGGTTTCGCGACGAAGGCTATTTGTAGGCGGAAGGGCAGGTCAAGGGGCGTCACGAGGGGCCCAGGAGACAGGCCGGCGCGGCCAAGACCTGGGCCGCGCCGCCCTACCTCCTGGCCGCCTCATGGCCCCACTTCGTTGACTCTTCGGTCTTCTGGAAGCTTCGTGTGAAAATAGGCCCCTGGGCGTTGATTTCGTCCAATTCCGAGAATATTTCCTTACTAGGATTTCTGAAACCAAAAACAACAGAAAACAGCAACTGGCTCTTCGGCATCTTGTTAATAGGTTAGTTCCAGAAAATGCATAAATATGATGTAAAGTATGCATAAAACATGTAGATATCATCAATAATGTGGCATATATGGAACATAAGAAATTATCGATACGTCGGAGACGTATCATGTATATAAAAGATATACATGTTATGGATGTATTCCTCATTTGGTCACACAATGAAATTCTTGGGTATTTGTACCATATTGGTTGGTATGAAGTGTCATACAAAACAACGCAATACAAGAATACAATGGCCTAAGTGACTGACAAGGAATATGATAGGAATGCACGTCTAGAACAAAAATAAAGTGTTATTATGTTCATCGTTGGCATTCTATCTAGCCCTTAGAATTTATAATAAAAGAACTTAATAATTGTTATTTTGCTCTTGTCAAATAAAAACAATGAGTTGTTAAAATTATGACATTACTCCATGTACGATGGATAAGTTATTATAAATTTTAATGGTGAAACACACATACATAACACTGACGCTAAAATGCCGTAAGGCAAATGATTTGAATTCCACTTATTTGTGGAACCACCATTTAGGTCATGTTGGAAAAGAACGCATGAAGAAACTCCATGCAAATGGATTATTGGAGTCATTTGATTTATGAATCATTTGGCGCTTGCAAATCTCTTCTAAAAGGAATGACTGAAATACCGTTCATAGGCCAAGATTTGAACGGGCAACTAACTTAGTGGAAACATACATGATGATGTATATGGTTCACTGGGCATAGTTGTGTGCGGGAGATTCTTCTACTTCATGAAAACTTCAAACAATGAATTGAATATATATATGTGGATATATTCGATAAGGAAGAAGTTTGAAACATTTGAATGGATTCAAATAAATTTCAGCATGAAGTGGAAATCATCGTAATAGAAAAGTCAAATATCTATGATTGGATCATAGTGGAAATATTTGAATTACGAGTTTTAGCGAACATCTAAGAGAGTTATGAAATTGTTCTAAAACTCACATTTCTTGAAGTATCATAGTGATGATGAAGTATCCAAGAGATGTATCCAAACCTTGTTGGGTCAATGATGAGATAAAATATTAATGCCATTATAATTTTTGTGGATTATGCTTTAGAGACTACCGCTTTTACACTAAATAGAGCATCATCATGATCCGTTGAAATGACACCATACAAGTTATGGCATGGGTATAAACCCTAATAGTCCTTTCTTTAAATTTTGGTCTAAGAGTTTACAACCAAAAACGGATAAATGTCTTTGTTGGTTATCCCAAAGAATTGATTGGGAATTCTTTCCACTATGAAATAAAAGACAAAAGTGTTTGTCAATGTTTCTTATTTCCAAGAAATTGTTTTCTAGCGAAATATTTGAGTGGGAGGACAATAGAACTTGATAAGGTTTATGAACCTGAGCATAATGATCAGAGTAGCGCAGCATCGGAATTGGTTCCGGAAGCGGCCACGACGATCATGGCTCCCATGACTACAAAGTGTTTTAGCCATGGAGATTGAAGTACATATTGAACCTTGTAGGTATGTTTTACTTTGTGATCAAATAAATGATTTGTGAACAAAGGATTGATTTTGAACAATGATAAACCAACTACAAACAAAGAAGTTATGATGGGCCCTGACTCCGTTAAAATGGCCATGCGCCATGAAATCCATGATAGATGAATACTTTTTGAAAGTAAATGGATCTATGAAATAGATGGACTTGGATGAAGTATCCTTGAAGAAGCTCAACTTGTCGAAAAGTTGTTTACGACAAAAGTTCAAAGAGTTGACTACGATAAGATTAGATCTTCCGTAGCAATGCTTATAGTCTATGTGGATTATTCTAGTAATCACTACATATTTCTTTTATGAGATATGCTAGTAGGATGGCAAAATACACTACTTAACAGAAGTATGTATTAAAGGTGTATACAAGATACAACCAAGAGTTTTGCTAGTTCATGGAATACTAGATAGGTATACGAACTTCAATTAGATGAAGAAAGTATCGCGGAGTTGGAATCTTCACCAGATGAAATAATCAAAGAGTTTTTGATTTCATCAGAAACGATGAAGAGGCTTGCATTTGCAAGAAATTAAGTGGGAGCGCTGAGACATATTTATAATACTTTATGTAGATGACATATAGTTGGTTATAAATGATGTAATTATATACTTGATTAAAAGGTTTCATTGAGAAATTAACTTCAATGAAAGAATAACTAAAACATATTTAGTGTCAAGATCTATGAAGATAGATTGGAATACATAAATAAGTTTAAGTCAAAGTACATAGAATGGATATTGAAGTAGTTCAATATAGAAATATTAAGAAGGTGTTCTTTTCATGCGAAGGTTTAACAAGACTTGAGTGTAATTGACACTCAATGAGTAAAAACACATGAGTGATTTTAGATCACGAATAATATGTACAAAATCAGATGTCCTATGCTCTAAAAAGTTAGGAGCATATACCAGAATGATTCATGTGATGATCATTGGACAAACAGTAAGAATATCCTTGTGTGCTTTAGAAGAACCAAGGATACATATATAGTTTTATATGGGGTAATGACAAACAAATCGATGTAAGGTATTTCACCGATATTTGTTTGGTCACATATAAAAATAAAATTTCAATCTCAAATTAGACTAAGTGTTGTTTAAAAGGTAGCACAATGAGCTAGAAGTTGTCTATACTAGATTTAGAAGAGTTCTAAATATTGTGACGGAGGCAGAGTATGTCATTGTTTTGACAATGACTGAGGATGTTAAGTCAAGAGGTTCTTTGAGAACTTGGTGTAGTTCCGATAGTGTCAGAACTTTGAAGCTATATTGTGTATGACAATATTAGTGACATATTTCAGACCGCGGAATTAAGGTTCCACCAGAAGACCAAACATATTTAATGCCGACTCATTTGGAAAATGAGTGATGCGTTAAGACGCAAATGAATTGCAAAATACATACGTTTCTGAGCATGTCAGATCCGTTGACTAAAGCTCTCCCTAGGGCAAAGCATGACCAACACCAGAATGCCATGGGTGTTAGGTATATTACAATGTAATCTAGATTATTGACTCTAGTGCAAGTGGGAGACTGAAGGAGATATGCCCAAGAGGCAATAATAAAAGTAGTTATTATATATCTTTATGTTTATGATAAATGTTTATATACCATGCTATAATTGTATTAACCGAAACATTGATACATGTGTGATATGTAAACAACAAAGAGTCCCTAGTATGCCTCTTAACTAGCTTGTTGATTAATGGATGATTAGTTTCATAATCATGAACATTGGATGTTATTAATAACAGGGTTATATCATTGTATGAATGATGTAATGGACACACCCAATTAAGCGTAGCATAAGATCACGTCATTAAGTTATTTGCTATAAGCTTTCGATACATAGTTACCTAGTCCTTATGACCGTGAGATCATATAAATCACTTATATCGGAAAGGTACTTTGATTACATCAAACGCCACTGCGTAAATGGGTGGTTATAAAGGTGGGATTAAGTATCCGGAAAGTATGAGTTGAGGCATATGGATCAACAGTGGGATTTGTCCATCCCGATGACGGATAGATATACTCTGGGCCCTCTTGGTGGAATGTCGTCTAATGTCTTGCAAGCATATGAATAAGTTCATAAGAGACCACATACCACGGTACGAGTAAAGAGTACTTGTCAGGAGACGAGGTTGAACAAGGTATAGAGTGATACCGATGATCAAACCTCGGACAAGTAAAATATCGCGTGACAAAGGGAATTGGTATCGTATGTGAATGGTTCATTCGATCACTAAAAGTCATCGTTGAATATGTGGGAGCCATTATGGATCTCCAGATCCCGCTATTGGTTATTGGTCGGAGAGAGTACTCAACCATGTCCACATAGTTCACGAACCGTAGGGTGACACACTTAAGGTTTGATGTTGAAATGGTAGAACTTGAATATGGAATGGAGTTCGAAGATTTGTTCGAAGTCCCGGATGAGATCCCGGACATCACGAGGAGTTCCGGAATGGTCTTGGGCTTCCCACCTGGAAGGGGGGAATCCCACCCCAAGTGGGATTCCCACCTTGGGTAGGTTTCCCTATCACATGGAAGGTTTTGGGTTCGGGTCTTATTCGAAGACTTGTAGTCCAACACTTGGGGCTTCCACCTATATAATGAGGGGCCAAGGGGAGGGGGCCGGCCACCCAAGACCACAGCCTGGCCGCACCCCCTTAGTGGCCGGCCACCCCTCCCAAACCCTAGCCGCCCCTCTCTCCTCCAACGCTCCCGCACGCTTAGCGAAGCTCCACCGGAGTTCTCCATCACCACCGCCACCACGCCGTCGTGCTGCCGGATTCAAGAGGAGACTACTACTTCCGCTGCCCGCTGGAACGGGGAGGTGGACGTCGACTTCATCAACACCGAACGTGTGACCAAGTACGGAGGTGCTGCCCGATTGTGGCACCGTGATCAAGATCTTCTACGCGCTTTTGCAAGCGGCAAGTGATCGTCTACCGCAGCAATAAGAGCCTACTCTTATAGGCTTTGGAAATCTTCAAGGGTGAGTCTTGATCATCCCCTCGTTGCTCCCGTCTTCTAGATTGCATCTTGGCTTGGATTGCGTTCTCGCGGTAGGAAATTTTTTTGTTTTCTATGCAACGAATCCCTACATGGAGCACCAGGAGCGCACGAACTACCGACGATTTGCGCATTCCTCGACAGTTCCAACTTAATAGTTTCATTGTGACCAGACAGACCCCTTGCTGGAGTCCGCCGATCCTACAAAGTTGTTTGAGTTGGAACCCTCCTTCTTTGATCTTTTTTTCCTATCCTTTTCTATTGTCCCACCCACTGCCGGATGAGCCACTAGAACTTTGTCCATCACCATCGCATTTTGATCACCCACAATCCCCTCTGGGGAATGCTGCATAAGCTCATCCTTCTCCTGGTTAAAGTCAAGCCCCCTCTTGGCCCCTGTACCAGTGTTATCAACATTTTGCATATCAACCTCTTTAGTTTTCATAGGACTAGTTGCAGTATCTTGTAATTCAGATGCATTGGCAAATTCTTTGTTATGCATCGCATTGAACCTCCAGCTAATATTTGCAACACGCCCAAGCAAACCCTTCGCCTGTCAGAAGGGTCACGACCACATCTTCCACCAAAACCCCCTCTACCACCAGCCAAAAATATTCATTTCCAAGTCTCAAAATCTGCTTTAATAAATTCTCCCCACTTGAGAGTGTTTTCATCATGTTTCCCAGTACCACACTCAGAATGGGTATGTCCAAAGAGGCCACAAACACCAGAAAAATTTGTTATCTTTTCATATTTCACTCCATAGAATTCTCGTTGCTTATCGCGAGAGACTGTAACCACTCTAGCTAGAGGCAGTCTGACATCCAAGCGAACTCTGACTCGAACGAAGTTATCAATCCCTTGCACATCTAGTTCAACTGATAGACACTTACCAACCTTCTTCTCAACCAAATCCCCGACGAGAGATTCCTTTCTATAACATATTGGAGTTTATGAACCTGAATCCATACATTGATAAAGTTCAGATCGACTGATTCAGTTGGAGCCAACCCGTCATATGGTTCAATCGATACGACATTCTGTCGGAATAACCATGGCCCCCCTTGTTCGACCTTAATCCAATCCCCACGGCAAGAACATTGGACAGAGAAAAGCTTATCTTCCAGTGGTGTGAATATGATATCCTGAGCAGGACTCCAAGCCACACGCATATGTTGTTCAAAAGTTTGGGGGCAAACACTGTTTGCAGTATGAACCCTAGCCAATGCAGTCCACTTCATACCTTGTTTTGGCACGTCTTCCTCATCCTCGAAGACAAGATCATCTATCTCATCCTCATCTATCCTGAGCCGCATCAGCAAATCATCTAGGTTGCTCTGCTGCTTCGATCTAGGACCACCCGCCGGGAGCGTGGCACTTGCTTGAGAAGACGACATGCTCGCTCACCAGAACAGGAAAGAACCACCCAGATCACCGGGGAAGAAAGAACTCCACGCCGGCGGAGTACCGACGAGGAGGCAGCAAACCCTAGCCGCCAGACGATCGCTGATCGCCTGATTTCTAGGTCAAGAAAACGTTTCGGGAGCGTGTCAGATAGGTTGCAATGCGTGTATTATAAGCGTTAACCCAAGATATTGTGTGTCTAATCCTAGCGTTTGTTCAAATGCTTTAGATCACATATCTTTACTATTAAACGTCAATGCGACCGTGGTACGTCGTCACCAGTTTTGCCTCGGAGCCCCTCAGAATTCAGGTAATTACCGCGTAGCCCAATCACCGTCCAGGTTCCACGCACGCGAAAAAAACCGCTCTCCACGGCGTGGCGTGAACCACTGGACCTCCATGCGCGATCTCATGGCGAAGCCCCTGATTCGGCCTCACCCTGCACTTGCGGTCCCAGCTCGATTCCCATCGGCGACACGCCCTCCATGGTGCGTCTCCCGGAGCAGCCCCTGGCCTGGCTCTCCTCGTGTTTAGGCGTCAGCGCAGAGGCAGCCGGAGGAGGCCGGGTAGATCGGCTGGTGCTGCTTCTTGAGGAGAAGGGCGGGACACAGGCTGCCAGAACTGCTTATTCAGGAGGAGTTCGGGGAAGGGGGAGATTTCGAAGACGGGGTGAGGACCGACCTTCCTGGCTAATCCTCCATCTCATTCCCTCCCGACTACCAAGTTCATCATCTCTGTCCCAAGTCCGTCGTTTGCAAGATGGTGGTTGAAAGGGCAACGAGGTCGTCGTTGCTGCATCTATCCTCTCCGACCATGGAGCTCCGCCTCCCTCACTCCTTTTCCATCCCGTTCCTCCATCTCAGATGTTGGTTCGATAAGATTTGTGTGTTTGTTTTTTGGATGAACGGAGGGGTGGACTGTGCTAAATGAATCAGCGTTTTGGTTTCTTCTGATTTTGGATCAGCAGTTAATGCTACTGCCTAGATTTTTTTCATGAGCCCGAGTGATAGCATATATGCGTACGTACATGCCATCAGATTTCCAACTTTTAAACTGATGTTTCAGTACGTGTAAATTACAGTGCTAAGATTGCCCGCTTCATCGAAAATTGTGGAGTAGACTACCTAGGCGAGTTAGATCCACTATTGGGCTAACATCTGATGTTCTGTTGTGCTCATTTATACTCTCACATTTTTTTATGTAATCGTTTATTTAATCTGAATGTGAAAATTGAGTCATTATGTACAGTTTTTATTCTAAAAAAGGTTCCAAAATTCAGTCCACATCAGAATGTGACGCTACAAACAAAGTAATATAATCACTGTTTTCTTTAATTGTGAATGAATCCGCTGACACCTCAGAATCAAAGACATACTTTGCAAGAGTAAAAGAACTTTGCAAAACTTTTGCAAATTGTTGTTAGCAATCTTGGACGATCCCTAGACGCCTAAGAGGTTGCAGAGTTGGGTTTGCAAAGAAAAAACTTCCCCTTTCCCATGAGTTGATTAGAGTCCCTCGTGCCGCACTCGGTGTGTACTAGGAGTGTGAGTTCCTTCACCGATCCGCTACTCTGGCGACATAACGATTGACAGGGATGAATCCTGGTACCTCCTTAGGTGGGTATAGTGGATAGGCCGAAGCTGCTGGATTTTGGGAAACGATACGATTGTACATACGACAACTTACCGTGTGCAACTTGGAAACGTATATTTTTCTTTCCCTGTGCAAGCCCCGCTATATTCTGACTTCTTGGTTTATTTTAAATTATTAAGAAACTAATTTTGTATCACGAACTTAACCCTAAAAATTTCGGCCGTCGCAACGCACAGACAATTGTGCTAGTAGCGATAAGATTAAGAATATGTCAAGCACAACGTTAGTAACGGGAAATAATTCAATTTGGAACGACAAAAGGAGACATAGGGGTTGTATTCGATCCACTAATAATGGACCGGGACATGGCCCAGCAATAACTCCGGCCCGCGCCCTCCTATCACCTCCAACGGCCTGACTAGTGGGGGCTCGTCGTCGACGTACCCAAACTGTCAATACCGCCCACAGAACAGATCCGTCGCCCGTTTCCTTTTCGACCGCATACGGTTTCCATCGGCCATGCCGCTCGCGTCGCGCCATTGCGTCACCGCAACCGCATACCATCCAACCAGCCTCGGCGGTCCGATCCGAAACAACGGCCAGAAACGCCTCTCAGATCCGCGAGCTCCGCGATATTTATCCCGTGCGTGCGCGGCGGCATCGAAGCTCCACTCCACGGAAAAGCCTTTTCGTTTCGTGTCTCACGCCGCCGGTAACCAACGCCGTCGACGCGCGTGAGCTTTCCGTGTACCTCTACTGCACTACTCCGGCCTCTATCTTCTGGCCGGTGCCTTTTGGGAATGCGGAGCAATGTGGAGGAGCACGCGCACTGACCTCGCCGGCAAGCATAGCCTACGCGGCGGCCGCAACTGCCACCGCAAGCACGTCGAGGACGGGTAGACCGACAGCCCTGCATCGCTCGCTTCGATCGACAGTCGCCGGACGGTCCAGCGCGACGCAATGGAGGACGCGCCGGAGGGGAAGAAGAACGTGCTGCAGGGCCGGTACGAGCTGGGGCGGGTGCTGGGGCACGGCAACTTCGGGCGGGTGCACGCGGCGCGGGACCTGCGCACGGGCCGCGGCGTGGCCGTCAAGGTGGTGGCCAAGGACAAGGTGGAGCGCGCCGGGATGGTGGAGCAGATCAAGCGCGAGATCGCCGTGATGAAGATGGTCTCCCACCCCAACGTCGTTGAGCTGCACGAGGTCATGGCCAGCCGCTCCAAGATCTACCTGGCCCTCGAGCTCGTCCGCGGCGGCGAGCTCTTCGCCCGGATCACCCGCGCAGGGCGCCTCCGCGAGGACGTCGCGCGCCGATACTTCCGCCAGCTCGTCTCGGCCGTCGACTTCTGCCACGGCCGAGGCGTGTACCACCGCGACCTCAAGCCCGAGAACCTGCTCCTCGACGAGGCGGGAAACCTCAAGGTCGCCGACTTTGGGCTCAGCGCGCTCGCGGGGCACGCCCGACCCGACGGGCTCCTCCACACCGCGTGCGGCACGCCCGCGTACGTGGCGCCCGAGGTGCTCGGTGGGAACGGCTACGACGGCGCCAAGGCCGACATCTGGTCCTGCGGCGTCATCCTCTACGTGCTCCTCGTCGGCGCACTGCCGTTCCGGGACGAGAACCTCATGTGCATGTACCGCAAGATGCAGCGCGCCGACTTCCTCTGCCCGTCCTGGGTCTCCAGGGACGCGCGGAAGCTCATCGCCAGGCTGCTCGACCCCAACCCGAGCAGCCGCATTGCGGTCGCCGGCATAATCGAGTCGCCGTGGTTCAAGAAACCGTCGCCCATTCCACCGGTCTCCCTCGGGGTGCCCGTGCCATCGCCGGACGCGCGCGGCAAGGGCGAGGACAAGCAGGAAGAGGCCCCCGAGGCGATGAACGCATTCCACCTTATCTCCCTCTCCGCGGGCTTCGACCTGTCGCCGCTGTTCGACCAGGGGCCCCCGTCGTCGTCCTCGTCGGGGCACGGGGCGACGCGCGAGGGCGGGGCCAACATGCGGTTCGCAACGCGGGAGCCTGCCAGCAGCGTGATCTCGCGGCTGGAGGGCCTGGCGAGCGGCGGGGCCATGCGCGTCACCAAGAGCGGCGCGCGCGGGGTGCGGCTCGAGGGCGCCGAGCGCGGCCGCAAGGGGCGGCTCGGCGTGGCCGCGGAGTTCTTCAGCGTGGCGCCATCCGTGCTCGTGGTCGACGTCAAGAAGGACGGCGGGGACACGATGGAGTACTGCTCTTTCTGCAGCGACGAGCTCAGGCCGGCGCTCAAGGACATCGTCTGGGCCGCCGCCGCGGGGGCGTCCGCCGGTGACCCACCTGCCGCCGCCGCCGCTATCTGACGTCGCTGTCGTCCGCGCCACCATTATTGCACCTGCACGTCGCTGTTGCTATCCGGCAGGTGTGCATTATTGTTCGGCAGCCGGAGTTGATGGTCGGCTGCTGGTTGTAGTAGTAGTTGGCCTTGTATTTGCGCGGGAGGGAGCAAGACAGAATCGGCGCCAAGTGATGCGCTCTACAGATGTCTGCGTCTGCCAATATCGTTTTGAACTGTATCAGCACAGCATGTTGTTTTCTTTTTTTTGAACAAAGCATGTTGTTTTCTTCATTGAATCTTGACGTGTGAAGAGTGAACTACAGCAAGACGAGCTCCGGCTGGTAACAGCGATTCTATAGCTGAAAGCTGCAGTCAATCTCCACTTCTCCAGGACCAACTAAAACCACTAGATTTAGATGTGCGCCTTGGCGCACGATCCCGCAAAATTCGTCCTAATTTAGACTTATATATAAAAGATAAAAAAAATAGGCAAAAATGATAATATGTTCTTTAAGTTTCACAAAAAAGGTAGGCAGGATTTAGAAAAAAAAAATCAAACGAAAGCATGAACGGAGCGGAAAAGGCTTATGGACAGTGCCCATAGGCAGCTTATGATGATTGCAGTTGTCAGCGGAAAGATCAACATATGTGACACATGCGAATCTCAGTTTCAGGGTGCACCTTGGCGCACGATCCCTTAAAATTTCACCGATTTACAGTTTATGTATTGACAGATAACAATCGGTTGCGAAAATGATAACACAGTTTAAGGTTTTACAAAACAAAACCAATAGGTTATTTGGATAATACACAAGCAATCACGAATGAAGTAGCAAATGCTTTTATACAATCATGAAAATATATGAAAATTCTGGGGCTTGCCTTGTAGTCCCGGCAAATAGTTTGTAAAACACTATATATAGCAATTTGTAGAAATCGATAGTAATAAAACATCAAATGAAACAATAAACTATCTTGATAGGTGAAACACTATGTAAATCACCATTAATACAACATGTATTAATACATGGTGTATTAATACACATGGTGCTGGTTGTGTAATCAACAACCTATAAACTGCTTGCTCTTCTACGGAATAATCTTATGTTCTCGAGCATAAACGCTTATCATCCACAACACCTTGTGTGGCAAAATCTACAAAAGTAAAAGGAAATCATTTCAATCTTGATATAAGGAAATGTGAATATTAATTTGGTGATCATGAAAAGACCAAACGATTACAAAGCTGCAAATTGGTCATAACATAAAAATACAGAAGCTTTGGCATATATATGTTAAGATAGAAGCATCAGTAGTAACAGTTCAATTTCCAAATAACCACTGTTCAGCCACCAGCATAAATTTTATGGTAGCTTCCGTGGAGAAAAATGTTGCTACTCTCTCTAAATATTCGACTCTTGGCCTCTGTTCCACAACGTTTCGTGATCAGGATTTTATATCTTCAACGCCCTAACTTAATTCCTCATACTGAAATTAAAAGAACATCATACCTAATTTTCTGTTAATGATAAGGCGTAGAACATACACACATCTGAAATCTCTCTCTCTCTGGCATAGTCTTTCTCCCTGTGTGTGCGAGCAGCAGAGATAGTTTCAGTTCTAGCCGATGCTCTTTATCATATGTAAAAATAAATAAAAGCTAGCATCAATATAAGCATATTAAGCTCGGTTATCTATTGCCCGACAATTTAAGTATCTTCAGAAATTACGTTACAATGAATTTTGGTATGATTATTACATCATAAACAAATGAAGGTGAGTTTCTACTGAAATTCTAACCAAATTAACTCAAGTGTAATATTTATAAGCATGTGAAGATGTGTTGCACGTGTAGGCTTGTTTTATGATTAGATCTGAATGGTAAACTTAGATTTGCAGGGATCAAGAATATAGGCAGGGACAGAAGTAGAGAAGACAAAGATAATCAACTTGGTATGACTTTATGAATAGATATAAAATGTTCAACAATAAGAATGTCCATACCAGCTCTCAGAAGTTCACTTGGCTATATTAGCACCATCGGGGCATCAGGCTCCCCAATGTTAGAGTTGGCATCAACCATTTCCTAGACTGCTGGGAGACAAACTCTTGGATGCACAACTGAGATTGTAGAGAGAGCGGTGTCATTTAGGAACGTGGCACTTACATTTCATTGAGAAAATACTGGACAATAATTGGACAATCTATTGAGACCCATGATGAGGGTAGTATCACGCGATCTTTCATAGGCTTTCGCTGCAGAAGAAAAGAATACCACATCATGTTGACCAAGATCACTTTTAATTGACTTGAATTTATTATTATGTTGTACTAAATCCGAGTCAATTAAAAGGGCCCGGAGGGAGTAGCTCTTTAAGTTGATCTCTGATGACCTTGTTGGTTGCTTCTTCAATGGATGTGCTATTTTATAATCTGTAGAATATATTCTAGACACCTTTCTATACACAGCAGCACCTTCCAGCAGCAATGTAGAGTCTTGAAACTACGGATAAAAAATGGGCGAGAAAACTTTCTTTTGTAATATTAGAAGCATCATGATGTTTTTTACTAAGGTCTATGTAACTAACACTTTCATTACAAAGTAAGCATGTCGTATAAAGAAAACAGTCCAATCTATGTAAATCATACTGAGTGTACATATGAGAAACACGTTAACGTGCTTTCAGTATAAAGACCATTGAAAAGAAGATGTTTTTCAATTCATATTTATATGCAGTGCATACTACATGGGAATAAAAACTGAATGGCAACATACTCCAGTGTAGACTACATACAAAGAAGAAGAAAAAAGATCCACAGAGCAATATTATAGAGAAGAGACACAGAGGAATATTAATTACCTGAATAACTGAGAGGAGGACAGCAAGGAGTATTGCTTGGATACATCAAAATCCAAATAGTCTTCGGTATAGAGCGGTATCATCAAAACCTGAATTACCCTATGAAAATAGAGCCAGTTAGTAAAAGAAAGAAATATAACTCCCAATCTTAGTTAGCAATATCAAGAGTTACACAAATTCTTAATATAAACCAGAAAGAAGTAGAGAATGAAATCAACCCAAAAATGAAGAAAGACATGCATCCCTGTCACAATCACTCAAACCTAAGAACAAAAAATCTAGAAAATACCTAGAGCCATCTTCAGACCGTTTTCCTAGCGAGATCTGGGCGGGTCTGTTGGCCCAGCAGCTCTGGCTCGAGGAGCACGGCGGGATCTTCCGGATGGAGGAGACGGAGCTCAGCCAACAGGATATTTCCTCTCGATCAACAGTTCGTTCAAGCTCCTTCTGTTGATGCTCCTTCTGTCGATTCACTACCAATTGGAGAAGTTGCAACAGACTGCCACAAGAGAAGAAGTTAGCGAATGACGGGAGAAAATGCTTCAGAAGAGGCAACCCAAATGTGGTGTCAGTATATGCTAGGGACCACATAATACAACTTGACATCTTAATTTATCAAATGTTGAAGCAACTTGGACTAAGAAAATTCTCAAGTGAAATGTACAAAGTAAAACTGGGCAAATCACTATTAGATATTTAGATACAAGCAGGTTCAAGGAGATCACTTTAGTGGAATAACTGGAGTTGATAGGAGAAAATTAGGATAATGACACCACCATATCAATGTAGAACCATCTTTAACCTCTCTGATATGGAGGAAGACATTTTAGTCAGCTCCACCATATGCATATCCTATTCACCCGCTCGCCGCTTTCGTCGAAGACATCTGTACTAAAGAATGAAGATCAGATACCTGTTTTGTTGCTCAGAACTCTCAACCAACAAGCCACCGCCTACTCTCCTGAAAGCCAGTGCCATCCAGATTGATGGGTTTGGATGAACAGTGGAATACTTGCAGTATGTGAAGTGAACATCTATACAATAGTAAATATTAAGGTTTCAAATTATTAGGATCTTAGATAAATAAATTATTACTGCATAAGGGTAGCTCTGCATATATATGGAAAATTAATTATTACTTTTATTTGCATGATGTCGTACCTAACAGTACATATTTAAATTACGTTGATTTGCATGTGGGTTAGTGTGAAAGCAAGGACTGCAAGTTTCACCTATATTCTTTTTTAAGGAAGAAATCCATACAATATTCAGAAGTTGTACATCAAGAGCTTATTTCATCTAACTCGTGTAATTAGCGTTTTATTAAATGTGAAGCATGTGACTTGATCAGTTTTAGAAATCAGTTGTGTATATGTCCTTTTGTCTTACCCGAGGAATGGCCATCGCCACATTGGTCGTATTCGTGCATCTAGCCCAATTTCTGCGCAGCCAACTCCATCATCCATGCGACTATGCCATATCTTGGTAAACAAAGATTGAAGAAAAATACTGGTAAGGCAAGGAGAAACCAGAGGAGCACCACAAATGCGATCTAATTCCGAAAACTTTATGGATTTTTGCCTTCAAATATACATGAGCTTATTACACTACGATATCTACATGATGGGTCCAAATTAAGGAGACATTATGCTCCTACAACAAACCTGAATATTTTACTGTCCCAACAATATTTTATATGCTTGGGGCCAAATTAAGGCGACATTATGCAGTTGCCAAATTAAGGACACAATATGCTACTACCACATTATGTGCCTCATCAATTTCCTTTAAAAAGCGATGCAGACGCAACCTACTCAGAACAATAACAATAGAAAACCATGTATATCAAAAGCAGAGTAGAAAACAGAGTACACACAAGCTCTGTATGAGACATAAACAGTATACAAAAGATTTGAAAAAAATAAAATGCTCAACTACAACATGGAATCATCTTTAAATTGGTGTTGGTACGTACCATAGCCATACAAAATCAAATCATGCGAGGTCATACACGATAAAACTGTCGTCTCCTAATCAAATATGAGTATTCCCTGGGCGTTAATATTTATAGTTGCTCAAGTACCTATCCTCTTATCATGCATAGTCGTGATCTAAACACTGATACCGATTTACATGGTATAAACAACCAGACGAAGGCACATTTGTTCTACTCATGGCGTGACAACAAAGATCATAGAAAACATGGCATCCAAGTTGAGTGGTTTAAAAGATGCATACCAGAAGCAAGTACCCCAGATGCAGCAGAGTTTGCAACAACGTCATAGTGGGTTGTGTCACCTCATAGCATCGGGGGTACCATGGCTAGCTTCGGACTGCCTTCCGCCATCACGACCTCCGCTGGATCCCACAACGCCGCGCACCGTTGAACTGGGTGCAAGGGTGCAACCTGGTAGCAGTAGATCACCAAAAAATAAAGGTCCACATACCATAAAGAAAAATAGCCTCATATCGTGCTAGATCTCGATTGGATTCCTAATTCAAGTCCACACTAAGAATCGATCGGCTAAATAATTTACCTTCCAAATCATTATCAAGCATAGTAGTGATCTCCCTAGATGATGATGTAAGTTCCTTTTAGCATTACCAATAACAGAACCAGAAAGGAAGAAAAGCTAGACGTATTCCCAAACATTAAATATTTGAGAAAAAAGGATGCATCTTACACAAACTATTGTACCTTGTTCAGATCAACTAGCAGAAGATAACAACACATTATTTTTCTCCAGAAACAGAACTATAGCTAACCCCAAATAAATAATAGTGGGGAAATAAAAAACACATTGATACCCTTTGATCCTCGTCATCTCAGTCTTTGATAGGATGTAAGAACAACTTGCGAAAAGATAAATCCTATGCTTAGGATATCCTGACAGGCTATTTCAGTCTAATACTAAAATATGTACATCATAAACTGATCTACACTAACTCTGACAGAGTGAGGCTTAGACTGTTCTGGGTCACTTGAATGCAGGGCCTAACAAAATAACAATTTGAAGCCAAAAGTTACACTCGTCAGGCCAACTATTGACCATACGCGATGAAACTCTAACTATGCAGCAGATTAATATCTTAAATTAATATTAATAAATCTCCAGTATATTTCAGTTTTCATGTCAGCATGTACATTAGCAGATCTAAACTCGGCTTGACAACGTGTAGGAAACCCCAGTCTTCATTTCCTCAAAACATCAACATACATTGTAATATTACATTGATGATATGCACGTGGATAGTAAGCATTGTATGAATACCTTGTCGTTTCCAAATCCAATGCCTATAAGCTTCTGCATTAATTGTTAGAGGGCATTAAGTGATGTTGTCTCGCCTGTATGCTCCTGACATAAAATTTATAGATATGAGTATATTGCCGTGAGATGTAATTTCTAAAATATTCATTAGAAAATAAGCCCATCAGATTCATAAGAGACACAAATGCCTCAGCTCCATAAACTCAAGAAAGGGCTCAATTTTAATTATTTGGTGTATTCGCCATAGCTGAAAATAACCAGATACATCATATTCTTACCTAAGGATAACATGCGCGCAGATGTTCTAAATACACTGCTGGCCCTGCTCTTAACCAGCACAAAAAGGTATTTGGAGTACCTGCTGCCACCATAATAAAATTGACTATAATTGCATATAAAGCCCCATAACCAAGCGAAAGCACAAAAATGGTGTCGTAAAGAAAGGGAGGCTATATGCCAACTATTGGTTGAAAGAAGCATACAAACAACCTTCACCAAAAAAAAAAGACGGGCAACCATCTCAGAAAAGAGTGGAGTACCAATTATGTGCACACAAGCAAATCAAAGGAAGTAGGCAAATAAATGGAGCAGAAGTAAGATGAGTTCCACAAAAATGCAGACCTAATAGTTCGCTGACAGGCTATTTCAGTCTAATACTAAAATATGTACATCATAAACTGATCTACACTAACTCTGACAGAGTGAGGCTTAGACTGTTCTGGGTCACTTGAATGCAGGGCCTAACAAAAATAACAATTTGAAGCTAAAAGTTACACTCGTCAGGCCAACTATTGACCATACGCGATGAAACTCTAACTATGCAGCAGATTAATATCTTAAATTAATATTAATAAATCTCCAGTATATTTCAATTTTCATGTCAGCATGTACATTAGCAGATCTAAACTCGGCTTGACAACGTGTAGGAAACCCCAGTCTTCATTTCCTCAAAACATCAACATACATTGTAATATTACATTGATGATATGCACGTGGATAGTAAGCATTGTATGAATACCTTGTCGTTTCCAAATCCAATGCCTGTAAGCTTCTGCATTAATTGTTAGAGGGCATTAAGTGATGTTGTCTCGCCTGTATGCTCCTGACATAAAATTTATAGATATGAGTATATTGCCGTGAGATGTAATTTCTAAAATATTCATTAGAAAATAAGCCCATCAGATTCATAAGAGACACAAATGCCTCAGCTCCATAAACTCAAGAAAGTGCTCAATTTTAATTATTTGGTGTGTTTGCCATAGCTGAAAATAACCAGATACATCATATTCTTACCTAAGGATAACATGCGCGCAGATGTTCTAAATACACTGCTGGCCCTGCTCTTAACCAGCACAAAAGGTATTTGGAGTACCTGCTGCCACCATAATAAAATTGACTATAATTGCATATAAAGCCCCATAACCAAGCGAAAGCACAAAAATGGTGTCGTAAAGAAAGGGAGGCTATATGCCAACTATTGGTTGAAAGAAGCATACAAACAACCTTCACCAAAAAAAAATGACGGGCAACCATCTCAGAAAAGAGTGGAGTACCAATTATGTGCACACAAGCAAATCAAAGGAAGTAGGCAAATAAATGGAGCAGAAGTAAGATGAGTTCCACAAAAATGCAGACCTAATAGTTCGCTGAAGCACCTTCCTATCATAATATACATAAAACTTCATTCAAGCTTTCAACTGTTATTGAATATCTGTAAACAAACATTCATGTTATGTGTCTCCACCATGTTATGGTCTATAAGTTCTGAAAACATTGTAGCAATTTAGAGAATATAAGAAAGAGGATGGATACCTTGCGTGCACAAAACATTTCCACAATAGTCGAAGGAGGGAAATCTCTAGAAAACAGAAGCTGCGCATCAAAGAAAATAATTCGAATTAAAGAGAGGGCATAATTGCTTTGTCAGACCATCTTTACACAAAAACTCAGATAATTTCTCGCCTTTGGTCATTACATGTACATGTTTCTTTGCTCAATCATTCATGTGCTCCATGTCTAGCAGACCCAAACAACAAAGAACAATACAGTCAGTGAAATCGGATAGAAGTAGAAATACTTAAGCGCATATAAATCTCTCTTTAACGTCATGGTACCTTAACTACAAAACTGCAACCAGCTAGATGCATCTAAGGTATTACCAACATTAGTCTTAGCTAGGATTTTCGTCAAACACTTTGCACGCACACGTAAAAATAGATCTGACAAACCAAGATGATATGTTCTAGGGGCTATGTCTCCACTTTTAGCTCAGCCTCGAGGATAGAGAGATCTAGGAGAGAAGAGAAATAATATGAGCACAACCAGGGGAGGTATAGAGGACATAACCTGATGCGACCTCACCCATCCCAACACCGGCGGACGCAACCCTCTTTGTTCGTCCATTGTGGTGTTCCTTTGTACTCCCGTCGTCTGCAAGAAGAGGAGATGAGAAGGCGACGAACCGTCGATCTAAGGTTAGGGAGCTGCAGAGAAAGGACATCTTAGGGAGAAATCACAGAGGGAAGAGGGTGGGAAGAGTGCCAGGAAGGAGGAAGCATGAAGAAGGAGGGGCCTACCTGCGCCACCGCCGGGCTGCTGCTGCTGCTCGCGCGGAGCAGCACGAGCCGGGGGTCTGGAGCCTGGCCCTGCTGCCTCCTTCTGCTCTGGCTAAGGGAAAGGGAGGGGTGGAGGAGATGGAGCTTGGCCGGCGGCCGCGCGAGCTCCCGTGGCCCAGCACCGTCTTGTTGTCGTCCTCCGCCGCCGCTCTTTGGCGATCGAGCTCCGGGGTGAGAGAATCGCAGCAGTTGGGGAGGAGGAGGACGGGCAGAGGAGCGAGGGGATTGGGAGAGAGGATGCGCAGCGATTGGGCAAGGCGGCTAGGGTTTCGGTCAACCGATCTAGGTTTTTATATGGCAGGTGCTGAAAGACCGAAAATACCCCTGCGGGTGGAGATCCACTGCCTGACGCAAATGTGTACCGACAGAGATCCAGCCGCAGTGGCAGACAGGAGGGTCCGCGCGATGCTCGGGCCCAGACGCAGCCTGATGCGGGTAGATAACAGCCAGTTCATGGCTTTTGCTAGGGCGCTACTGCCAGAAATGGACGGCTGAGATCGAGTGTTGACCAGGAATAGTAAAAATCCGACGGTTCAAAAGCTGGAATCGCTGTGAAGCCCCCATGGGGGGCAGCTATTATACCTTTAGATGTACTGAAGATAGGGGACTGTATTCTTCAGCTGAGAAAATTGCATGAACGTAGCACGAGACTGCTTGGAAAAAAATAGCGCGTTATTCCAACGCTAATAGCACGCTATAGCATATCTGAAGAGCCGACACTACGCTATTTCGGCGCTATAGCACGTTATTCGCGTTAATAGCACGCTACAACATGCTAATAGCGTATTTTTAGACCCACACTATTTTGTTATAGCGCGCAATTTTTTTCCTTATTAACATGCCGAATTCAGTCCTGAACATAACCTACAAATTTCAATTGTTCAAACTCACACAGTTAATTACCCTCTTGATACGTACATACATCCAACATTTCTCAGTCATTGCAAAACCCATCTGACATGCATGTAAGGATGTCAGATGCAAGTGTATTTCTAGATCAAAGTGTGGTCAGTTGACGTCCTCCAAGATCCTGCTTTGCTAGTATGGTATGGAATGGTCCAGTGTTCATGCTCACTTGAGTCCATCACCATATCACCTTACGAAAGCCTACAAGAGTAAGTACAAGATTTCTTTCTCTCTCTCTTTCTCATCACTTGATCTGCAGCTAGACTCACTTCCTCCTCAAGTTCAGAAACAGTTACGGTTTGAGCGACAGCTTTAAGCTCCCTAGAATCATGCAGTGATCACGCCCCCTAGTCAGACCACCGCCACAACTACGATCTTCTTCGGTAATTCCTCTCAACGTCACAGAAACTTTTGCTTCAGCTTTCAACGTCACAGATACTGGCATGCTGTCAAATGTCAACGTACGTACTCCGAGAGGCTTCATGCAGCATGGGCAGCATTATTTGTGTCCTCTGCCCTGTTCAAATCCTCAATCATACAGTGATCTAGCGAGGAAAAAAGCTCCATTATTGTACCCCCCTGGACCATGAATACATTTGGATTTGGTGTGGTGTGCTTCTTGAACAGTCGCTCGATCGATAGGTTGCGGTGTTCGCCACCTAATACCTCTGTTCCAGAAGATGAGTAGGAGTAGTACTATATTTTTTGTCAAAATTTAGATTGTACTACGATTTGACTGTAAATGCATAAAAATATCACTATTTACAACAGTGAATATACACATCAAGAAAAAAAATGTTTGTAATGAATTTACTGAAACTGCAGATGCTCATGTTTTTTCTTTTATCAAAAAGAGATCTCATGTTTTGTCACTAAACTTAATCGAATTTTGAGAATACTGCCTTTTAACTAAATTTATATGTCTTGTTTTATGAAATGAAGAGAGGTGCACGGCATGCACGCGTGTTTCTAGGGGCAGGCTTGGCATGTTTGTGATGGAGCGGTGCATAAGTAAGGAAGGAAAAATTAGCCGGCGGTGTGATTTGTTGTTGAATGGAAAGAAGGGACTACAGTCGCAGAGGGAGTGACGTGGAGTTTGAGCTCACGGAAGACAGCTCGAGTCCAGAATACATGGAAATTTGGTGCTTAGACGAACTCAAGATGGAGGATAAATATTCGCCAAGATGGAGTTTGTTGTGCGCTTTTGCTTCCGTACGCACCCACCACAAACTCACCAAATCGCGAAAACACGTGGACGGTTAGGATTCGTTCATACCGCTTCGGGTCTGGGGGCATGATCGTCATCTCCTGTGTAATTCGGGTTTGGCTGGGTTCGTATCAGCCCACGTACAAGCCCGTATGACCCATACTGATATGTATTATACGCCTACGTGTCCACGCGCGGCCACGACGGAACCGCCGAGATATATAAATCTTTCTCCCCTGTCCTCTTCAGCACATCCATCCAAAGCGAGCAAGCAATCCCCAAATCGGGAAAAAACCCTAGATCAAGAACAGCATAGCTCGCTCTCGCTCTCGCTCGTCCATGGAGAGGGGGAAGGGGAAGGAGGGGAAGGGCAAGGAGGCGGCGGTTGAGGAAACCCAGATGGCCGCACCATCGGCGGCCGGAGCTGCCCCAGATCTGAGCTCCGCTTGGGGCCAGAAGGCAAGATTCGGCTCCACGGTGGCTGCACCGGCGAGCAAGAAGCGTGAGCACGAGACGGAGGCGCAGATGCGGCGGCGCAAGAAGAAGAACAAGAAGAACCGGGAGAGGCAGGAGAGGAAGGAGGCGGGGCTCAAGATCAACAGCCCCGACGACGTGCCCACCTTCGATGAATCCGACTCCACCGACCCGTCCGAGGTAAATTTCTCCGCCGACCCCGACGACATGCAGGAATGCCTTGCTCGCTCGCAAGCTTCTACGAAATCCTCTCTTTGGCTAGTCTATATGCTGTGAATTTCTTGTAGTACCAAGCCATTTTGATATTTCTAGTAGTTCCAGAGATGAATTTGAGCTTGCTCAAGTGTTCATCTCAGGTTCTTGCTTGGTTGGGTTCCCTGTAATCCCTATCTGCTGATCAATAAGGCTATCTAGTTTGATTAGCTTGCTATTATGACTGGTTCCTAGCAATTATATGGTTCTAGGCACTGGATGATTCACTTATCAACTGTGCCTGGTTGCAATTGATGTCTAGACAGGTTTTAGATTAACTGCTACTACATTGTATGGACACAGAAATTGAAATGTGGCTCCAATACTTTGCAGATGTTGCCTGTTAATCACTGCATGGAAGCCTTGATTTCTTGACTGGAGCTTTGCCTTCACTAGAGTGTCATGTGCAAGTCATGCTACTGTAAACTTGATCATTTGGTGTTGTTATTGTTACTAATTGAACTATGGTTGCTTGCTGTGTAAGGATAATCACTGCAATTCTTTATTGATGAACTGTGTATTGGTAATGATTCAATTTGTTTGAGAAGAATGGATGGATGCCAACTATTGTTGGATTAATATTCATCACAATCTGAATCTGTCCATATTATGATGATTGATGCTATGGCTGTGGCTTACTAGGTTTGATGTGTTCTCAGTAGCTCTTGCTACTGCTACTGGTTGCTCACCTTGATGGATAAATTGTTGGTTTTTATTAATAGAGATCCTCACAGTAGGGTATCATACATATGAATGCCACTATGATTGTTTCATGAAGAAAATAAGGGTTTCTGATGGTTTAATAGCTAGGTGGTGCTAGGTGGTGTATGTGGCTGTCAAAGCTTTGTGTGTATCTGGTTTATACTTGGATATGCTTGTATTTCATACTATTTTGCATATCTGCATCTACTGGGCACTCCAAGTTTTTGTTTGCCTCAAATATTGCTAGCATCACTTGGTCTATACGAAGTGATGACTAATACCTTTTGAGCATCTGCTCATTGGTGTGATTTGAGCATGCATATTGATGGATTGGATCCTCTGGATCCTTTCCAGGTATCAAGTATACCTTTCTCCAGCTTCTAGACATAGTGTTTTTCTTCTGTGATGGTTTGCTTGATCTTGTGGTTAAAGCTTGCCCTTCTACTCCTAGCTCCAGATGTTGTTCTTCAGTTTTATGTCACCATGGTGTTCCAGTGATGGTTGGTTTGTGGATGAACTGATGAACTGCAGATGTTGATGTTGAGTCCTTTGGTGATGTACAAGCTTATCTGTTGGGCAATGTGCTTTTTATAGCAAGCCTTGTGGCTTGCTAGGTCGGCAGTAATGCCCTGGGCATTGCCTGTGTGTCTTCACCTCTTTCACCTAGTGGTGAGTCACCAGATGAGTGAGCTGCTTGGGCAGATGCAATGGTTTGGCTTGTCAACCTAATGATTATCTCCACCTAGGCCTTTCTTTTGCTAACCAAGTGGTATTTCCACTTGTTCCATTCCAAACACTAGTTTTTGTTTAAATTAGATATGGTATGTATAGTTACTAACTAATGTGCATTTATACAAATAATTACTTTGCATTGTTTTCATTCCTTTTCTATTTATAGTCATTACATTGTTTGTATGCAATAGCAGCTAATTAACCTAATTTACTTTGTCTGACAGGAGGATCCTTCGGATGAAGTCGGTTCTGACCGGGAGGATAGGGACCAGAAGAGTAGGCATGTTCTCCGCAGGCTTAGGTCTGGGGAGATTCACTACCTTCTTGGCCCAGGGAGGTTCAAGTGCCCCTGGTGCAGCCGCAAGGAAATGCCGACGGACTTCCTCGGCATGTACCAGCATGCCACCTACACTGGTGTTGGCAGCGGGCAGACACCCGCACACCTCAGGGCCAAGCATGCCTCCTACGACCTGTTCCTCAAGAAGTACGCCCCCAGGCAGTAGGAGCATGCGGAGGATGGTGCCGACCTGCCTGCCTACCTGCCTGCCGACCTGCCTGCCTACCTGATGCCTACTTCCTTTAGTTGTGTGTTTGTGTTAAACTCTGTCGTACTTGTGGTGTTGAAACTTGGTTTATGCTGTGTTGAACTATGTTTCTAATTAAGTATGTGTGAACTATGTTTCTAATTAAGTATGCTTAGTGTTTAAGCATGTGTATGTTGTGCTTACTACATATGCTGATGTGTTGTGCATGCTTGGCCCTGTTGTGTGCTTGGATGCTAGGTAAGCATGTTCTATTTGCTGCTGTTGATCTAGCCTGTTAGCATGATGTAGTGACAAAGATTTTGCCAAATTAAGGGCTTGTTTGATTCAAAGGAACTTCATAGGATTCTTGTAGAAATTTATCCTATAGGAAATTTTCCTTTGCTAGTGGTTTGATTCATAGGATTAGTTCCTATAGGAATTTTTCCCATAGCAATCTTTGTACTACTTCCTATAGGAATTCTAACAGCCACTCCAAGCTCTTTTTACAATTCCTTTGGTTGAATCAAACAAAGTTTGGTACAAACCAAATCCTATAGGATTAGAATGTACATGACATATCAATCCTATACTTTTCATATTCCTATGTCTTTCCTACCCTGCAAATCAAACAAGCCCTAAGTGTTTGATTATAGGAAAATGTAATATCAGTTTTGCTCAGTTGTGTTGCAGACGTTTTGTACATAATTGATAAGGTATTTTCCAGTGGAAATGGGGGAAAACCTCTGGTAATCTAAAATAAAGACGGCGTGTTGGCAGTAGGGTGGAGTTGTTATCTTATGTGATACTTGACAGCAACAAATCTCTCAGTCAACAACAACAAATATCTCATTTGACAGCTACAACACTCGCATGAGACAAAGCAGCCCAATCTAGACTTGACTAATGGGCCAACTCCATCCAATTAGGCCCATTAGGCTAGTTACAGTGGTACATATAAAACATGAACAACTATCTCATTTGACAGCAACAGTAATCGCAGCGGATAGCCCAATCTAGATTTGACTAATGGGCCATCTCCAACCAAATTAGGCCCATTAGGCTAGTTCAGGTGGTACATATTAAATATCAAAAAAAATGAACCAAAAAATGGGTGTTGCCGCGACTCGAACCGCAGACCTCGTGGGAAGTCGTCTCGCAGGGGTAGTCTGGTAACCAGTGGGACGGATAGATACATATTGACACTTACAAGTAATAAAGGTATCTATAGTCATTTTATCACTTCCGTTAGGTTATTAAACGCATGTTTGTACATTTTTCAACACACAGATCTTTGTGTAGTCTATTATATACAATTCACTAATTCACTAATTGAATATGAAATAGATAATTAAATATGAATCTTAACACTAAATTTGTAATATATATGAATAACAACTTAAAAAATTGAAAATAGCTAAAATTCTTGTCTTAGTGGATTAGAATTTTTTTTTTTTGTTGTGTTTTGTAAACAATTTGGTACACGAAATAGTAGTCATTTGAGGACGAACAGGTTTGAACACACATAGAGACTCACTTAGATTACATAAATATGTCACTTACATAAATAATGATGTAAACAAGTACCACCGTCGTTACATAGATAAGTCCAGGGACACGACACGGTACAATATATAAAAACACGGCATTTTAAATAAACACGATAAAACTAAAAAGTAGAGAAACATGCATGACAAGCTTCACGAAATTCCTCCTCAACTTTCTTCCACCCTGGCCGCGCTACTCGACCACCGTACGTCATCAACACCTCACTCCTCGTAGGGGAGGCAGTGCATCTGGTTTTCGGTGGGGAAGATGCACTCGCAGTTGGTGAAGATGTTGTACGTTGTGAAGAAAATTGACTCGCAGCCGCACCAGAACACTTGTCCGAGGAGCTCGTACGCGTCCCACGGGTTGGTGAGGGTGACCGTGAGCAACTTGAGGGTGACGCCGTCACGAACCTCCTCGAGGTGGAACATCGGCGGCGAGCCCGGTGGGAGGTGGGCGAAGCCGGCGGTGAAGAATGCGTCGGCGAGCTCGACGGGGCTCCTCCACCTGGATTGCGCCCACACACGGAGCGTGCGCTCGACAAGGACGCCCGGCAGGTAGCGCAGCTCTGGCACGGTAGGCGGCCGAACGAAGGTCGGTCCGACGTACGGCATCTTCTTGTGGTGCTTTGGGGTTCTAGGAAAGGATGAAGGGCGTCGTGTCTGGAGTGGAGCTGGGTGGTGTGTGGGAGAGGAATGTAGACGTATAAATAGGCTAGAAAAATGTGGTGTGGGAGACGAAGATTGTTGTTTGGCGATGAAACGACGCGAGTGACGCGTTCATGTAGCCGTTGCCGTTTCGCACATTAATCGAGGGGATGTCCCGTGTCGTTGTCGTTTTACACTGAAACGGGGGGCGCGTCTGCTATCAGCTGAATCGACCGCACTGAAACGGGGCTTTGTGGCTCATTCATGGCGACGTCGTGGCGATGCATGCATAGCTGAGTCAGTGCTGCGGGGCGCATGCATGCAGTCGTCGCTGCTTCCCGCGCATGAAGGCCTAGGCCGGCGCATTGCACAACGGGCACAAGGCAAGACCGCAACACGGCCCAACGGTCCACCTAGCGTGCCCGCTCGGAAGCACCACCCGTGTTCACGAAAAAAAAAGAGTACAACCAATCAGATTGCTGTACATTCAAATATTCCTAAAAAATTCAGAGAAAATCTAAAAAAAATAAAATCTTCAAAAACAGTCTATACATATAAATTAGATGTCTAGGAAGTTTATTTGGGTCATTTAGACAAGGTCGAAAAAAACATGCTTAGAAATGAGGCCGTTTACCCCTGCGGGTGGAGATCCACTGCCTGACGCAAATGTGTACTGACAGAGATCCAGCCGCAGTGGCAGACAGGCGGGTCCGCGCGATGCTCGGGCCCAGACGCAGCCTGATGCGGGTAGATAACAGCCAGTTCATGGCTTTTGCTAGGGCGCTACTGCCAGAAATGGACGGCTGAGATCGAGTGTTGACCAGGAACAGTAAAAATCCGACGGTTCAAAAGCTGGAATCGCTGTGAAGCCCCCATGGGGGGGCAGCTATTATACCTTTAGATGTACTGAAGATAGGGGACTGTATTCTTCAGCTGAGAAAATTGCATGAACGTAGCACGAGACTGCTTGGAAAAAAATAGCGCGTTATTCCAACGCTAATAGCACGCTATAGCATATCTGAAAAGCCGACACTACGCTATTTCGGCGCTATAGCACGTTATTCGCGTTAATAGCACGCTACAACATGCTAATAGCGTATTTTTAGACCCACACTATTTTGTTATAGCGCGCAATTTTTTTCCTTATTAACATGCCGAATTCAGTCCTGAACATAACCTACAAATTTCAATTGTTCAAACTCACACAGTTAGTTACCCTCTTGATACGTACATACATCCAACATTTCTCAGTCATTGCAAAACCCATCTGACATGCATGTAAGGATGTCAGATGCAAGTGTATTTCTAGATCAAAGTGTGGTCAGTTGACGTCCTCCAAGATCCTGCTTTGCTAGTATGGTATGGAATGGTCCAGTGTTCATGCTCACTTGAGTCCATCACCATATCACCTTACGAAAGCCTACAAGAGTAAGTACAAGACTTCTTTCTCTCTCTCTTTCTCATCACTTGATCTGCAGCTAGACTCACTTCCTCCTCAAGTTCAGAAACAGTTACGGTTTGAGCGACAGCTTTAAGCTCCCTAGAATCATGCAGTGATCACGCCCCCTAGTCAGACCACCGCCACAACTACGATCTTCTTCGGTAATTCCTCTCAACGTCACAGAAACTTTTGCTTCAGCTTTCAACGTCACAGATACTGGCATGCTGTCAAATGTCAACGTACGTACTCCGAGAGGCTTCATGCAGCATGGGCAGCATTATTTGTGTCCTCTGCCCTGTTCAAATCCTCAATCATACAGTGATCTAGCGAGGAAAAAAGCTCCATTATTGTACCCCCTGGACCATGAATACATTTGGATTTGGTGTGGTGTGCTTCTTGAACAGTCGCTCGATCGATAGGTTGCGGTGTTCGCCACCTAATACCTCTGTTCCAGAAGATGAGTAGGAGTAGTACTATATTTTTTGTCAAAATTTAGATTGTACTACGATTTGACTGTAAATGCATAAAAATATCACTATTTACAACAGTGAATATACACATCAAGAAAAAAAATGTTTGTAATGAATTTACTGAAACTGCAGATGCTCATGTTTTTTCTTTTATCAAAAAGAGATCTCATGTTTTGTCACTAAACTTAATCGAATTTTGAGAATACTGCCTTTTAACTAAATTTATATGTCTTGTTTTATGAAATGAAGAGAGGTGCACGGCATGCACGCGTGTTTCTAGGGGCAGGCTTGGCATGTTTGTGATGGAGCGGTGCATAAGTAAGGAAGGAAAAATTAGCCGGCGGTGTGATTTGTTGTTGAATGGAAAGAAGGGACTACAGTCGCAGAGGGAGTGACGTGGAGTTTGAGCTCACGGAAGACAGCTCGAGTCCAGAATACATGGAAATTTGGTGCTTAGACGAACTCAAGATGGAGGATAAATATTCGCCAAGATGGAGTTTGTTGTGCGCTTTTGCTTCCGTACGCACCCACCACAAACTCACCAAATCGCGAAAACACGTGGACGGTTAGGATTCGTTCATACCGCTTCGGGTCTGGGGGCATGATCGTCATCTCCTGTGTAATTCGGGTTTGGCTGGGTTCGTATCAGCCCACGTACAAGCCCGTATGACCCATACCGATATGTATTATACGCCTACGTGTCCACGCGCGGCCACGACGGAACCGCCGAGATATATAAATCTTTCTCCCCTGTCCTCTTCAGCACATCCATCCAAAGCGAGCAAGCAATCCCCAAATCGGGAAAAAACCCTAGATCAAGAACAGCATAGCTCGCTCTCGCTCTCGCTCGTCCATGGAGAGGGGGAAGGGGAAGGAGGGGAAGGGCAAGGAGGCGGCGGTTGAGGAAACCCAGATGGCCGCACCATCGGCGGCCGGAGCTGCCCCAGATCTGAGCTCCGCTTGGGGCCAGAAGGCAAGATTCGGCTCCACGGTGGCTGCACCGGCGAGCAAGAAGCGTGAGCACGAGACGGAGGCGCAGATGCGGCGGCGCAAGAAGAAGAACAAGAAGAACCGGGAGAGGCAGGAGAGGAAGGAGGCGGGGCTCAAGATCAACAGCCCCGACGACGTGCCCACCTTCGATGAATCCGACTCCACCGACCCGTCCGAGGTAAATTTCTCCGCCGACCCCGACGACATGCAGGAATGCCTTGCTCGCTCGCAAGCTTCTACGAAATCCTCTCTTTGGCTAGTCTATATGCTGTGAATTTCTTGTAGTACCAAGCCATTTTGATATTTCTAGTAGTTCCAGAGATGAATTTGAGCTTGCTCAAGTGTTCATCTCAGGTTCTTGCTTGGTTGGGTTCCCTGTAATCCCTATCTGCTGATCAATAAGGCTATCTAGTTTGATTAGCTTGCTATTATGACTGGTTCCTAGCAATTATATGGTTCTAGGCACTGGATGATTCACTTATCAACTGTGCCTGGTTGCAATTGATGTCTAGACAGGTTTTAGATTAACTGCTACTACATTGTATGGACACAGAAATTGAAATGTGGCTCCAATACTTTGCAGATGTTGCCTGTTAATCACTGCATGGAAGCCTTGATTTCTTGACTGGAGCTTTGCCTTCACTAGAGTGTCATGTGCAAGTCATGCTACTGTAAACTTGATCATTTGGTGTTGTTATTGTTACTAATTGAACTATGGTTGCTTGCTGTGTAAGGATAATCACTGCAATTCTTTATTGATGAACTGTGTATTGGTAATGATTCAATTTGTTTGAGAAGAATGGATGGATGCCAACTATTGTTGGATTAATATTCATCACAATCTGAATCTGTCCATATTATGATGATTGATGCTATGGCTGTGGCTTACTAGGTTTGATGTGATCTCAGTAGCTCTTGCTACTGCTACTGGTTGCTCACCTTGATGGATAAACTGTTGGTTTTTATTAATAGAGATCCTCACAGTAGGGTATCATACATATGAATGCCACTATGATTGTTTCATGAAGAAAATAAGGGTTTCTGATGGTTTAATAGCTAGGTGGTGCTAGCTGGTGTATGTGGCTGTCAAAGCTTTGTGTGTATCTGGTTTATACTTGGATATGCTTGTATTTCATACTATTTTGCATATCTGCATCTACTGGGCACTCCAAGTTTTTGTTTGCCTCAAATATTGCTAGCATCACTTGGTCTATACGAAGTGATGACTAATACCTTTTGAGCATCTCAAGCCATTGGTGTGATTTGAGCATGCATATTGATGGATTGGATCCTCTGGATCCTTTCCAGGTATCAAGTATACCTTTCTCCAGCTTCTAGACATAGTGTTTTTCTTCTGTGATGGTTTGCTTGATCTTGTGGTTAAAGCTTGCCCTTCTACTCCTAGCTCCAGATGTTGTTCTTCAGTTTTATGTCACCATGGTGTTCCAGTGATGGTTGGTTTGTGGATGAACTGATGAACTGCACATGTTGATGTTGAGTCCTTTGGTGATGTACAAGCTTATCTGTTGGGCAATGTGCTTTTTATAGCAAGCCTTGTGGCTTGCTAGGTCGGCAGTAATGCCCTGGGCATTGCCTGTGTGTCTTCACCTCTTTCACCTAGTGGTGAGTCACCAGATGAGTGAGCTGCTTGGGCAGATGCAATGGTTTGGCTTGTCAACCTAATGATTATCTCCACCTAGGCCTTTCTTTTGCTAACCAAGTGGTATTTCCACTTGTTCCATTCCAAACACTAGTTTTTGTTTAAATTAGATATGGTATGTATAGTTACTAACTAATGTGCATTTATACAAATAATTACTTTGCATTGTTTTCATTCCTTTTCTATTTATAGTCATTACATTGTTTGTATGCAATAGCAGCTAATTAACCTAATTTACTTTGTCTGACAGGAGGATCCTTCGGATGAAGTCGGTTCTGACCGGGAGGATAGGGACCAGAAGAGTAGGCATGTTCTCCGCAGGCTTAGGTCTGGGGAGATTCACTACCTTCTTGGCCCAGGGAGGTTCAAGTGCCCCTGGTGCAGCCGCAAGGAAATGCCGACGGACTTCCTCGGCATGTACCAGCATGCCACCTACACTGGTGTTGGCAGCGGGCAGACACCCGCACACCTCAGGGCCAAGCATGCCTCCTACGACCTGTTCCTCAAGAAGTACGCCCCCAGGCAGTAGGAGCATGCGGAGGATGGTGCCGACCTGCCTGCCTACCTGCCTGCCGACCTGCCTGCCTACCTGATGCCTACTTCCTTTAGTTGTGTGTTTGTGTTAAACTCTGTCGTACTTGTGGTGTTGAAACTTGGTTTATGCTGTGTTGAACTATGTTTCTAATTAAGTATGTGTGAACTATGTTTCTAATTAAGTATGCTTAGTGTTTAAGCATGTGTATGTTGTGCTTACTACATATGCTGATGTGTTGTGCATGCTTGGCCCTGTTGTGTGCTTGGATGCTAGGTAAGCATGTTCTATTTGCTGCTGTTGATCTAGCCTGTTAGCATGATGTAGTGACAAAGATTTTGCCAAATTAAGGGCTTGTTTGATTCAAAGGAACTTCATAGGATTCTTGTAGAAATTTATCCTATAGGAAATTTTCCTTTGCTAGTGGTTTGATTCATAGGATTAGTTCCTATAGGAATTTTTCCCATAGCAATCTTTGTACTACTTCCTATAGGAATTCTAACAGCCACTCCAAGCTCTTTTTACAATTCCTTTGGTTGAATCAAACAAAGTTTGGTACAAACCAAATCCTATAGGATTAGAATGTACATGACATATCAATCCTATACTTTTCATATTCCTATGTCTTTCCTACCCTGCAAATCAAACAAGCCCTAAGCGTTTGATTATAGGAAAATGTAATATCAGTTTTGCTCAGTTGTGTTGCAGACGTTTTGTACATAATTGATAAGGTATTTTCCAGTGGAAATGGGGGAAAACCTCTGGTAATCTAAAATAAAGACGGTGTGTTGGCAGTAGGGTGGAGTTGTTATCTTATGTGATACTTGACAGCAACAAATCTCTCAGTCAACAACAACAAATATCTCATTTGACAGCTACAACACTCGCAGCAGACAGCAGCCCAATCTAGACTTGACTAATGGGCCAACTCCATCCAATTAGGCCCATTAGGCTAGTTCTGGTGGTACATATAAAACATGAACAACTATCTCATTTGACAGCAACAGTAATCGCAGCGGATAGCCCAATCTAGATTTGACTAATGGGCCATCTCCAACCAAATTAGGCCCATTAGGCTAGTTCAGGTGGTACATATTAAATATCAAAAAAAATGAACCAAAAAATGGGTGTTGCCGCGACTCGAACCGCAGACCTCGTGGGAAGTCGTCTCGCAGGGGTAGTCTGGTAACCAGTGGGACGGATAGATACATATTGACACTTACAAGTAATAAAGGTATCTATAGTCATTTTATCACTTCCGTTAGGTTATTAAACGCATGTTTGTACATTTTTCAACACACAGATCTTTGTGTAGTCTATTATATACAATTCACTAATTCACTAATTGAATATGAAATAGATAATTAAATATGAATCTTAACACTAAATTTGTAATATATATGAATAACAACTTAAAAAATTGAAAATAGCTAAAATTCTTGTCTTAGTGGATTAGAATTTTTTGTTTTTTTGTTGGGTTTTGTAAACAATTTGGTACACGAAATAGTAGTCATTTGAGGACGAACAGGTTTGAACACACATAGAGACTCACTTAGATTACATAAATATGTCACTTACATAAATAATGATGTAAACAAGTACCACCGTCGTTACATAGATAAGTCCAGGGACACGACACGGTACAATATATAAAAACACGGCATTTTAAATAAACACGATAAAACTAAAAAGTAGAGAAACATGCATGACAAGCTTCACGAAATTCCTCCTCAACTTTCTTCCACCCTGGCCGCGCTACTCGACCACCGTACGTCATCAACACCTCACTCCTCGTAGGGGAGGCAGTGCATCTGGTTTTCGGTGGGGAAGATGCACTCGCAGTTGGTGAAGATGTTGTACGTTGTGAAGAAAATTGACTCGCAGCCGCACCAGAACACTTGTCCGAGGAGCTCGTACGCGTCCCACGGGTTGGTGAGGGTGACCGTGAGCAACTTGAGGGTGACGCCGTCACGAACCTCCTCGAGGTGGAACATCGGCGGCGAGCCCGGTGGGAGGTGGGCGAAGCCGGCGGTGAAGAATGCGTCGGCGAGCTCGACGGGGCTCCTCCACCTGGATTGCGCCCACACACGGAGCGTGCGCTCGACAAGGACGCCCGGCAGGTAGCGCAGCTCTGGCACGGTAGGCGGCCGAACGAAGGTCGGTCCGACGTACGGCATCTTCTTGTGGCACTTTTTTGACCAACTCTGGGATGACCCCATATTGTCGGCAGTGGTGCACCATGTCATTTAACACACTTCAAGCCATGAGTTTTGCAATTTGCATGTGTGAATGCACTTGTTCATGTGGTGTAGACCCCTCAAATACATGTTTCTCGCTGTCAAAACAGTGGATCGTCTGACGGCGCGTGTGCATAGTGGTCCCATCATTTGAGATCTGCTTCACCATAGCATGCAAACACCACTTACATCACCATCCATGGAAGAAATCATGTGCTCCTTGCCTAGCCACCTCACTGGAGCCCGCACACATGGTTTACGTGCAAAACGACTCTACCCAGGCCACAAAGTGGGCCCACAACCCTTGGGTGACCCCATGTTGTGGGCACTGGTGCACCATATCATCCCACCCACTCCAAGCCATGGGTTTAGGGTTTTGCATGTGTGAATGCCCATGTTCATGTGGTGTAGACCCCTGAAATATAGGGTTCTCGTCAGAAAAATGTGTCAAAACAGTGGATCGTCTGACGGCGCGTGTGCATAGTGCTCCCATCTTTTGGGATCTGCTTCACCATGGCATGCAAACACCACTTACATCACCATCCATGGAAGAATCATGTGCTCCTTGCCTAGCTACCTCACGGGAGCCCGCACACATGGTTTACGTGCAAAACGGCTTTACCCAGGCCACAAAGTGGGCCCACAACCCTTGGGTGACCCCATGTTGTGGGCACTGGTGCACCATGTCATCCCACCCACTCCAAGCCATGGGTTTAGGTTTTTGCATGTGTGAATGCCCATGTTCATGTGGTGTAGACCCCTGAAATATAAGGTTCTCGTTAGAAAAAGGTTTCAAAACAGTGGATCGTCTGACGGCGCATGTGCATAGTGCTCCCATCTTTTGGGATCTGCTTCACCATGGCATGCAAACACCACTTACATCACCATCCATGGAAGAAATCATGTGCTCCTTGCCTAGCTACCTCACGGGAGCCCGCACACATGGTTTACGTGCAAAACGGCTCTACCCAGGCCACAAAGTGGGCCCACAACCCTTGGGTGACCCCATGTTGTGGGCACTGGTGCACCATGTCATCCCACCCACTCCAAGCCATGGGTTTAGGGTTTTGCATGTGGGAATGCCCATGTTCATGTGGTGTAGACCCCTGAAATATAGGGTTCTCGTCAGAAAAAGGTGTCAAAACAGTGGATCGTCTGACGGCGTGTGTGCATAGTGCTCCCATCTTTTGGGATCTGCTTCACCATGACATGCAAACACCACTTACATCACCATACATGGAAGAAATCATGTGCTCCTTGCCTAGCTACATCACGGGAGCCCGCACACATGGTTTACGTGCAAAACGGCTCTACCCAGGCCACAAAGTGGGCCCATAACCCTTGGGTGACCCCATGTTGTGGGCACTGGTGCACCATGTCATCCCACCTACTCCAAGCCATGGGTTTGGGGTTTTGCATGTGTGAATGCCCATGTTCATGTGGTGTAGACCCCTGAAATATAGGGTTCTCGTCAGAAAAAGGTGTCAAAACAGTGGATCGTCTGACGGCGCGTGTGCATAGTGCTCCCATCTTTTGGGATCTGCTTCACCATGGCATGCAAACACCACTTACATCACCATCCATGGAATAAATCATGTGCTCCTTGCCTAGCTACCTCATGGGAGCCCGCACACATGGTTTACGTGCAAAACGGCTCTACCCAGGCCACAAAGTGGGCCCACAACCCTTGGGTGACCCCATGTTGTGGGCACTGGTGCACCATGTCATCCCACCCACTCCAAGCCTTGGGTTTAGGGTTTTGCATGTGTGAATGCCCATGTTCATGCGGTGTAGACCCCTGAAATATAGGGTTCTCGTCAGAAAACGGTGTCAAAACAGTGGATCGTCTGACGGCGCGTGTGCATAGTGCTCCCATCTTTTGGGATCTGCTTCACCATGGCATGCAAACACCACTTACATCACCATCCATGGAAGAAATCATGTGCTCCTTGCCTAGCTACCTCACGGGAGCCCGCACACATGGTTTACGTGCAAAACGGCTCTACCCAGGCCACAAAGTGGGCCCACAACCCTTGGGTGACCCCATGTTGTGGGCACTGGTGCACCATGTCATCCCACCCACTCCAAGCCTTGGATTTAGGGTTTTGCATGTGTGAATGCCCATGTTCATGTGGTGTAGACCCCTGAAATATAGGGTTCTCGTCAGAAAAAGGTGTCAAAACAGTGGATCGTCTGACGGCGCGTGTGCATAGTGCTCCCATCTTTTGGGATCTGCTTCACCATGGCATGCAAACACCACTTACATCACCATCCATGGAAGAAATCATGTGCTCTTTGCCTAGCTACCTCACGGGAGCCCGCACACATGGTTTACATGCAAAACGACTCTACCCAGGCCACAAAGTGGGCCCACAACCCTTGGTTTCTTTGCATTGGGGTTGTACTATTTTTTATGTCACCAAAAACTTTCAGACTATTTTTAATTCAGACCATTGTTTGTAATTCAGACTATTTCTAATGTCACACGGTTTTCAGGGCGTAATAGGTTGTTTAATTTGAGAAAGGCGATGGGCCTAATTAGAGATAGGCAGAGACAGAGATGTAACCGTTGGGCCGCTCGCGCATCAAAGCTTTGCCAACTGGCCCGTCTAGGCCTGCCTCCGCCTGCTGCAGCCCTCGATCAGGTCACCACCTTTACATGCATGCGCCATGCAGCAGGCTATTAAATTACCCGCGCCACGCCCTCATGCATGCCAACCACCGTGACATCGTCTCAGAGGTTGCCATCGTCTCAGCGTGGCATCAGTTTTAAAGTGAAATTTGTGTGCATTTTTTAAGTGAATTTAACAAACTCCCCCGTCTATATATAAGGGCACCTCTTCTTCCTCTTCTCTCACACATCTCACGCACTCTTCTGCTTCATCCATCTACCACCGCATCCGTGGACTAGCCACAGAAACACCAAACCCTAGCCGCCACCATGGAGTTCTTTGGCCCAACTTACCGTCGCCCGGCCACCGTGCGCGAGAGGGAGTGGCCGGAGGGTGTCATCGTGGAGAACGAGCTGCGCATGTGGGCGATATCGAGGTGGAGGAGCGACAGGGCGCTAGCCGAGTTCTTTCTCTCGCAGGGCTACCGCCACCTCAACCTCCCTCTAGGCTCGCCGCCCATGTACACGATCGAGTCCCACTTTGACGGCGCCAACAACAACCATGAGATAGGCCTCTTCGTCCACTTCAGGAACCCCTTCGACGCGCACCACCTCCTCGGGTAGGTGTTCTGGTGTGGTTGCGAGTTTATCGCTTTCACTACCTACAATATCTTCACCAACTTCCATGTCATCTTTCCCGACCATTTCAACATGCACTGCCTCCCCTACCGCTACCACATTGATGGCCCCGTCGGTGATGAGGAGGAGTAAAACAGCGAAGGAGGAGCAAGGGGAATGAACATCCTAGGAGGGACGACGGCGTTGCCTCATCTTTAACATTTATCTAGTTTCATGAGTGTTTTTAGAGCTGTTTTATTATCTATGTCTTGTTGTCGTGTCTGTGGGCCCGTGGTTTGTTGTGTGCTTCTGTATCGTACGTGTGATGAAATATATTCCTATGTAAGGTTTGTACTATCTAGCCCTATATATCTATGTTTTTATATTCCGTGCTACAACAACACACCATAATATTTTTTTTTGCAACAACAACCACAGTTTATATTGCCAAACCAGATAATTGTGCACATGCATATTTTTAAAAATTCAAAAGCTTAGAAATGAGGCCGTTTACCTACCTTTGGAGCCTGTTTCTAGCAAATTTTCATGCGCCAGGGATAGTGAGAAGAAAGTGCCTCGGTGTGCGCCACGCGGGCGGAAATTACCACGCGCCTCCTTACTTGAAACCGCGCGCTCACGACCTGAGGCGTCGCGGCTCTTTAAACACCGGAATGGCAACGGCCGCCCTCTACCATTACCGCGTTGCCTTCCATACAAGTACGGTGCCAACGCTAGCGGTTCGCATATCTTGCAGACCCGCTCCCCACCATCGTCAACCACCCGCGGCGCGACCATGAGTGACGTTTCCTGGCCGTCTGACACCGATAGCAACGGAAAGCCGCCTGGGTGGCGCCACTGGTGGGAAAGGGAACCACCGCGGAGCGCCGATCACTCGGACGATGCTGACGAGGAGGAGGACGCCGCGGACGGCTCGGAGCCCGACGGCTCGGAGCCCGACGACTCGGAGCCCGACGACGCCGATGAAGCGGGCGAGGAGGAGGACGCCGCCGATGACGCGGACGAGGAGGAACATGCCGTCGACGACGCGGACGACGAGGAACCCGCCGCCGACGATGCGGAAGAGGACGAGGACTCCGACGCGAAGTGGGCGCGGCTGGAGGAGGCCTTGGCCGCCGATGAGAAGGCGGCCGCGAAAAAGAAGGCTCGCGCGAAGAAGGCAGCCGTGGTGCGGGCGCGGGCGCGGGCCGCGGTGACGGACGAGGAGGAGGACTACGACGGCTCGTCGAAGTACTCCTCGTCAGAAGATGACTCGTCGGACGACAGCTCCTCGTCGGAGAAGGCTTCTCGCAAACGGGGGCGCCCGGACGACGACGAGGCAGAGTCGTCGTATAAACGTTCCAAGTAGACGACGAGGCAGCTCCTCTATATTTTTATCTGCATTTTGTGTGCGGACCATATATTTTCTACATTTTAATTATTGTAACAGGTAATTATGCTATGTACTTCTCCTCATCAGCTTTTCACTGTCGAAAACGAAATTTTTATTTCTGGACATGGTCACATTACAGAATTCACTGTTGCCCAACCATAACATCTAGGCCGAGCATATTAAAAGACCTGTCAGGGCGACTATAACGGCTACTAGAATAATAATAACACACAAGGCATACTGAAGAAACAATTCCCGTTGGAGAGCATATTTTTTGACCTTATTCATCTTCAACCTTGTTTTCGCCCTTGTTTATTTTTTACTAATGTTGTGTTCATCGATGATATCAGCCATCATCAACTCGATTCGGCCTTTCTCTTCCAAAAGTGTTTCTATTTTTTTGTTGGTGGTCATCAATGCTTGTTCCATCTTCCGAATTGTCTCATGAGCCACCCCGAGCTTCTCTTTGACAATTCTTCATCAATCTTCATTTTCTCCTCTCTTTTAAAATTTAGTTCTTCTAGGAGAACACTTTTTGCCTGTAGACAATGTTGAAACTGGGCACAGCCATCCCGAATACCACACCCACATATTGATTCCTACAATAAAATGGAAAACATATTAAATCTGACATAACTTATGAACTGCACATACCGATGACTCTTCAAGATATTTAATTAGAATCCCATGAGATGAAGACGTTAACTTAGAATCATACCTCATCCCATGAGTTGTGCATGGGTTCGACGAGGTCGATGTCGTCCATAGCCGAAATCACCATGGCGGCGGTGACCTGTAGGTGGAGGCGGGATGGAGATACTGACGAGATAACGGGCCGAGGGATCCATCTTTACGTTCGTGGTATGCTTCTTTATGGTCCTTGTGGGCCGCAATTGAGGCCCAGCCTGGCCCAACATTTTATTTAGGTAAGGGAACTACCGTAATTGCCGACGGCGTATTTAACTGCCGTACTAAGCCTCAAATCTAATTCCCAAACGATCTATCTCGTCAGCGCCTCCTCTGATCTACGACTGGACGCCGACTGCGTCCTCGAAGACGTTGGTTACGAGCTGACTCGGATCTCGTCGCCATAGATGTAAGTATAGTTCGCTCACCTCGTGCCATGCACCTAATTTTTTTATGACCTCTTGCCTGACAACATGTAGACGCGGTAGATCCTCTCTAGTTTGATCTGCCCGAGTTAGATCTAGTCGTCTAATCTTACTTCGCTTGGTTGGGTCGCTTAGTTAGATCTAGTGGTTAATTTGATCGTACGTATATGACATATGAGAACATTGACATTGATCAGCCATTCCTTGCTACGCCTGCCCAGCTTCGTGCTTTACCGAATTAGAGGAAAAGGCCTATTATAAGGGGTAAGGCTGTTTATGGCACTCAATGAGAACACAGTGTTATGAACAACTTAATTTAGAATTAATTGTTGTCCCTTATTTTTTTAATATTACATGTATGTCCTGGAGAAGAGGAAGAGTATGATTTTGAAGCTTTCATAGAGTATGCAAATCGAGTTAAGATGAATTATGACGAATTTGATGCACTCGAACGACTAGTTGCGAAAACCCTACCAGTAATTCCATTGTACGTGTGCACCATCAAGAAATCACACATCGTGAAGAATAAAGCAAAGATGGCAATTAATTTTGATTTCCATCATTTCTTACTACTAACCAAGATATGCCAATAATTGACTGTCAAATTTATGTGCAGTACTTCTCAAGGAGGTTCACCCTCAAACACATTCTGCCCAATATTCAGCTACCAGCAACAATAAAGCTCTACTCACCAGGTGCCAATGTTACAGAAGTTACGATGGTGATGAACATGTCAACGGTGAAAGGGGTAACAAAAGGAGGTGCCATGATAACATCACACTGGATGGATATGGTGAGGCAGAATGACATCAAGAAAAATCAGAAATACGTGTTCTGGTTCCGTAAGCAAGGAGAAGGTGGTCTGAAGATTATGCTTGACTGTGTGTGAGAGCAGCCCGGTTCAGACTTCGCTCGTGAAGACTATAGCTATCTAAAATTTTCGTTTATGTCATGTCTGTTGGTACACTTTTAGTATGGTGCAAATTTATGTCATTTTTAATGGTACACTATAGCCCGTGAACACTTTTATGACAATGTGTGAAGAGTTCGATCGTGAATGCTTATTAATTATATTCAGCTTATTTCTCTACAAATTTGGACATGAACAAGTGTTCTATGAGGGTTGTAGCATTGTGAAATTTGTTGATGCCCCACTCGACAGTGGCACTATAGATATGTCAATTATGTACATTGCAGATCGAGTAATGTGCAAAAAAGACCATATTTTTTAAAAAATTCTTCGTTACAAACAATTCAAATCGTAATTAAAAAATATTTTGCACCGTCGTACTAGCTACAAGCCATTGTTGTGTGGTGCCATGCGGAACCATGGTATGCTTGTAGGTGATCAGCACCTTTGAACATGTATTGCTGCTCCAAAAGAGAGAGGGAGAAGTAAGTTGTAGATGCGTCTGCCGAATGCAAAGCAGTGTCTTATCACATGCATAGAGTGGCCTCCGTGTATGGGCTGGGTACTAACGGGCTGGCCCAGATATCCATCGAGAGCTTGCCTAATTATAGTATTAACAGCAGATGCCCTAGTTAGCGGCACATCCGACGCACCACGTCTAACTACCCACGATTTCTTCTTCAAGTCAACGTCGCCTTCCATCGCCGTCTGGAGAAGATAGGAGTCCTTTCGTCGGCGGAGCCTACAACTCAATCTAACGACGGCAACATCCGTGTTCCAGCCTTCTAGGTGCGCGCGTTTGCAATCTCGTTTATCATCGATCCTTTCGCCCACTTGATCTAGAGTGCGCTTGATCTAAACCTTCATTCTTTGCCGGACGTGTAAGTTTTAGGTTGACATTTACGCTGTAGATGGTTAGGAGATTTTCTATGTCGGCAATCATTGTTGTTTGTATATGTTATTTGCAGAATGGATGAATTAGATGGCCTGGTCTATTGTGACTACACATTGTGGACGGATCGCGTAGCCACTTTCTCAGGACCTCAACGTGCGAGGTTTACCTCTACTAGTTCGCGGACGATGTTGCAACTGCCAGCCTTCACCACGCACACAAATTTGATTAGATTTATGATAGAGCTATATGATCCTAAAACTGAGACATTCGTCGTACAAGACAAGGCAGGAGCGATAGCTGCAACCTCTGTAGACATAGAATGCATTTATGGTCTACGTAATGACGGTTATTCCGCTTTTGATATAATTGATCAAGAATGTCTAATAAGTAGAAGGAAAATACCGCCTAGTTATCTCAGCAAGTCTAGTGGAAATCTAGTTATTTCCGACTTGATTGCTAACATACAGAGAGAGAAAGCTTCCGATGATGACTTTGTGCGGAAAGCAGTGCTTGTGCTAATTGGCACGGTTCTTGCGCCATCTGGCCCAAAAACAGTCGATAGAGATCACTACTGTTTAGTGGAGGATGTTCCTAGAATGTTTAACATTAACTGGAATCAGTTCACATTGCGTTATCTCTTTGATAATTTGTCTGCTTACACAAGATCAGCAGCAAAAGGTAGGGGATGGCCGGTTGGAAATCTTTGTCTCACTCAGGTATGCAAACATGATTAGCACTATATTTAATGTATGTGACAATTTGAAACTTATTTCATTTAAAATGTGTTGTTTGTAGCTACTATACTGGGAAAAGGTGGTAGTCGTCGATGATCCTATGTATATTCCACACAAGTCTATTCGGCCACTAATGAAAAACTGGACTGAAGCGGAAGCGGAAAGGAGGTCGCAGTACGACTATGCAAATGGTCGTGGGAGAGGCAAAGTGAAGGTTTTGTTTTTATCACTACTTCTAGCTACATTATATCATAGTCGACGTTGTGTTGTTATATTAATTTATGCCATTTGTTTTCTAATTTGACATGCAGATTATTAATGATCTTACAACTCAAGCCAATGGCAGAGCGCAAACAAAGCAAAACACATCGCAGAATGGTGAACAGTCACGTTCGACACGTTCGAGACAGAGGCTTAGTAACAAGGACATACTATTGGAAAGTTTGAAGAAGGAACTGATGGATCACATTGACAAACAATTAGCACTTGTACCAAAGAGATGTGCAGAGGTGAGGAGCCATACATTTTACGAACACGAAAGTATTACATTATCAGTAATGAATAATTATGGTACTACTTGTTTTGCAGGAAGTCCTAAAAATGCTAAATAAGAATGGTGTCATGTACAAACCGGTTGAAGGATCAGAGTAAGAGAAAGGAGGAGATGAGGAAGAAGACACTTCTATTCACATCGATGATTCGTCTAAGAAAGAATTCATGTACAAGAACAGTTCTGACGAGTTAGATGCTTTAATTCGCAATTTTAACAAAGAATTCTGGTAAGTTTGTCACACCTCCTAAGCATAATGGGGTGCCGGAGGCAGGAGATAATGTGTACGTCACACCAGGAAACCTTGGTAACACGGAGGGTACACAAGATAATCCTTTTATCTTAAATGATACCACAAAACCGGCATCATCCTCGGATATACCGGATGACATTTTCTCAAGATCTACCACCAAGGTGAATGCTGGACAGAAGGATGACCTACATGATGGTGAACATGAAGTTATGAGTACTCATAGTGTTGAAACAATGGGACGAGAGGCTAGTAGGAAGAAGGGCAATACAGCAAAGTGTGCAAATAGTAATGGTAGAAGGAGAAACGCAACGGCGGTACAAGTTGGAGGGAAAAGGAAACGGACGGCGAATCAAAAATATGGATCACCATATGTGGTCGCGAAACCTAGAGCAAAACGTCAAAGCCGTGTAAAGAAAGGTAACACCATTTATTCGTTATTTCTTTGTTGGCAAATAAATGATGCTGCAACCTGTAACACATATGTTATTACTATTTTGTGCATCAGGGTTGTTTGCAGAACATGAAGTTGGGGTATCTTCGGCAGTACCAACACAGCAGGAAATAGAAGCTGCGCTTTATATGTTAAAACAATATCCAAGCTACCAAAACAAGCATCTAAAGGAGTGTACAAGAATGAATATGGCGCCAGCTTGTCTTCAGAAAAGCTTAACGTCGTTCTTGCGCACGAATGGCTATCTGATGATGTAAGTCTTCAAAACCAAAAGTTTGCGTTATACTCGTAATTAAACTATTTGAATTTGAAAATATTGTTGTTGTTTTCAGATTGTTGATGCTGCTATTGGGTATTTGTCTCTCCGTGTTGGGTCTGATCGAATGTTATGTCCTGCGTGGAGGACAAACTATCTCCTTGAACAAGAAGAAAAACAATACAGAAAAAATACACTATTAGAAATATAGATGAGGAAGTTACAAGACCAGGAGCCTTAGGTAGGGTTATGGATGAATATTTCAAGCGTGAAAAGGTAACAGCAGTTTCTTTCAATGTCTCATGCGAAATTAGAATAAAACAATATGATAATTGACAAAGTTTTTTCCTTCTCTTGTAGACATTTTTCGCACTGAACATACGGAAAACTCATTACGTAACTGTTGTCATGCATACAAAGAAGAAGGAATTCCAGGTCCTTGATCCTCTGTTTGGTTTAGGGCTGTCAAAATCAGTTGTGGAAGACTTGGTATTACACTCTCTACATACATGTCTTTGTGTACTTTCTCATGTCTGTGCAGTAATATATTTGTTGTTTTGTAGATTGGGCAAATTTCACAGGACACAGAATATCCTGATGTCGACGAATGGCCTATTAAAAGCTATGATATCCCTAAGCAAACCGATACGTAAGTACCTATCTTGCATTACACATAAAGAAAGTCGGTTTTGTATATGTGGACACTTTTAAATTTTGTCACATTATACACCAGCAATTCATGCGGATTATGGGTATTGCAATGTATGGAGCACTGGGACGGAGATCAGATGACTTGCCCGGTTTCTCAGGTTGGCTATACTATGTTCCATGCACTCGGTTAATTTTAACAATGTTAACAACCCATGTGTATAACACCTTATAATGTTTTGGCAGGCCAGAGTCGATGAATCAAGAGAAAGTACAGTTGCAAACATTGTTTTTTCACCACACAACATTCTTGACAGGGTGAAAAACAAAGTGAGATTGCTAGCAAAGACCAGGAAAATATAAATTTGATTGTGTGACTATTCGGTTTGCTCCCGCAGAAGGTTTCTGGACACATGGAATATGTAATTTATAATTGTCTTCGGTTGTAAACAATATTTATTCGGTTATGATTATCTACAAAATTTTGTAACATTAATTTTATTTCCCATTATCGAAAGTATGCAATTATTTTTATCTTTGTACATGCATGATATGATGCTTATAAGGAAATGCCTACTTCACAATATATAACGTCTTTTGCCATTTTTACAAAAGAACACCAGAGAATTAAGAACATCAGTACAAAATAAAAACATCAGTACGTTGCAAACATTAACAACTCCATCAAATACAAAGCTATATATAGTCGTCCCATTCATAATTAAGGAAATATACTGCCCTTTAGATAATTATGAAAGAACTACCCTTCCTGCTGCAGCACATTCCTGCACATGTTCACAGACATAAAATTACACAACAACTCATAGGAATCTTTTAAAATATATGAAACAAAATGGCTGGAAAAACTTACTTCGGATGAAATATGCATATTGGGTTTCTTCTGTTATGCCCTTCTTCTTGGCAAGCCCCGCACACCTGCACCATGCGTTTCTTGTGTCCTAGTGGTCTTCCATTTTTAGTCATCGGAGATTTCTGCGCTTCTTGCCTAGGTGCACCCTTAGTGGACACTTTCAAAGGATCACCAATAACAATATCGCATGGTCCACTAGCATCTTCATTTTCATGCACCGACCTGAGGGGACCATATGCTTTACCTTTAGCATACCCCTCTCTTCTAGAAATTATGCCATCAATGGTACTGTTCAGCAGATCATATTCCTCTGAATTGTTTAATGCAATATGCATAGCCTGTGATACCTTAATATTCATCCTGATGTATTTCATCCGCTCCTCTGCCCCAGACCATCCCCACCCAAACATGTCGCTGGTGCGTCTAGCTGGCAACCCGAACCTGGCATTTTTTGTGAATCGTCGTAGAGCACAACATTGTGGAATTTCAGTAAATTTCAAGAAATGCAGCACATGCAGTATGTGCTTGCAAGGGATCCCCTTTCGAATCATCCTTTGACAGCTGCACCTTATAATTTCTGCCTCGTTGGGTCTATATTCCACGTAGAACCTGGTCCTTACATGATTCCTCCATGCCACAATGAAGATGTTTGAGTCTCCTGCCTGCATTTTTTCTAAGATCTCTATGCCGCCAATCTTTGAAAGCTCACCTTGAATAATATAGAACACAACAGGAGTGAAGATTTTTGCAGCAGCAACCTCTAGTTCTCTGAAATTAGTAATTGGCACTGGTGTAGTCTGTGAAGCCGTGCAGTCGTCGTGGGCTTCGTTCTCACGGAGACGGACAATTGTGTTGTCGTAGTGCATAATCATATCAACAATTGTCATTTCCCCATCTAGGTGCAGGTGCAGACAAGAGTTTAAACTTTCACTCCGCTGGTTACTTTTCATACCCAGCCAGAATCCTTCAGAGAGATACGCTGCAGCCCAAAGTTTCCTCTTGTTGTACATCCTCTTCATCCATGTTCTGGTTTTTGGGGATTGCCATTTTCTGTAAAAAGCATGCCATCGCTCCTCAAATACTTGCTCTGAGGTGGTGTAATACAAAAGAGTCCTGAACTCGTTCAGTGACTTGTTAGGTAGATGCATCTCCATATTTTTTTTCAATGTGGAAGCTGCAGATGCGATGCGACACACCAGAAAATACTTCGCCGATTGCGCCGATCATCGCGGCATCTGCATCCGTGATTACTGCCTTTGGCTTCTGTTGACACATCGCTTTGAGGAAAGTCTTTAGAAGCCAAACATATGTTTGTTCATTCTCGCTTGAAAGGATGGCACACCCAAAAACCGTTGACCTACGGTGGTTGTTCAAGCCCACAAAAGGAACAAATGGCATCTTATATTTATTCATCTTGTATGTGCTATCAAACACCAGCACATCTCCGTAGTCCTGGTAATCCCTACGTGACTGGGAATCACACCAGAACATGTGCTTCAGACGGCCTTTTTCATCAACGTCATATTCATAGAAAAATTCAGGGTCCCTTTTTTTCCTCTTTGCCATAATGCGGATGGCTGTGGTAGCGTCACCGTGGAAAATCAGCCTCCTCCTCTCCCTAGAGCACATGTTGTACAAATCCTTTCTTGTGAATCCAACACCGGCAAATGAACCGGAGCCTGCAATGAATTTTCTCATAATGAGGTACTTCCTGACCCCCATGGATCCCAGTGATAATATCTCAGATCTCTGCGCGTCGTTGATCGTCCTATGGGACCGAAGAAACGGAGTCTGACATGGTTCAGCTGGGTCATGGTTATGTTTGTCACGAAAATCTTCAACAACCCAGAAACCAGTTCTTCCATCAAACTTGACCACCAAACGTGCCTTGCAGCCGCAGCGAGACTCAGGTCTGTGCCTATATATGCGGCCTTCCGTGGTCCGTTGGTTTTTGGGACGTCTGCCTTGTCTGGAACACACAAAACGCCTTAACCGAATTACTCCATCATCAAACCGCCTAACCTGGTCCAGCCGGACGCTGAACCCATAATCTTTAGCATATCTGTTGTAGAAAGAATATGCTGCTGCTTCAGAAATAAAAGTCATCTCTTTTATCATCCAGTATAAATCCCGATTATTATCAGGATATTCATTGCCATTGCTACCTTTCTGTGGTTTCTCAGGCTGACTAGCGCTTGGCGTCGCCTGCAAGTAGAAAACGTAGGCATTAATTAAAACTATAAATTTATGTGTTCCAGCTATATGAGACTGATAAAAAAAAGATAACAACCTGGCTCATGTCAACAGAATCCTCAGGAACTGATGCACCTTCCACATCATCAGTATGGCCCGTGTCCAAGTCAGATTCACCGTAATAGTCGTACTCAAGCTGCGTGTCAAATTGTGCCTGAAATTTATTAATGCATCGCGAAATTTAGTAACCGTAAATTTTACAGTTGCCATCATTTCATGCATCATTTTATGAGTCACTACACATACCTCACTAGTATTTAGACTGTCTGTGTGTTCACCATGGTTCTCATCATTTCGATCGTCTGTGTGTTCACCATGGTTGTCATCATTATCAAATTCATCGTACGCAATCTGCATAAATTATGACAGGAGGGACCATATATTATTTGATGATGCTGGACTGCTGGTAATCGAAATGAAAAATAGTGCACCAAGAATATATAGTAATGTGGCTCTCGTCTTCGCTCCAGCCGGCTTCGTGCTGCAAATTTTCCTCCATTTCAGAGTCATCGAAATTATAGCCGACGTACTCGTTTTGTTCCTCACTCATACCAGATATAGAGTTCTCCATATTCTGTAGTATTGGACCATAATTAGAATTGAAAACCGGCAGAATTGCGTCCTCTTACTATGCTACAAGATGAAGTCATGGTACCTCTAATTTTAAACCCTAGCGGGGAAGATGCCGAGCCGGTGGCGCGCCTTTCCAAGGTCGTCGATCTGCGGGGGGGGGGGGGGGGGGCTTCGCGCGCGGTCGGCGGCGTCGAGATGCGAAACAACCACTGGCGGCGACGGACGTGCCGGCAACAACCGCTTGCGTTTAACCTAGCGACGGCGTGGAACAGCTCGATCAGATCGATCTCCAGTGCCGATGAAAACGATGCATGCAATGGGAGCTAATCACGGTGATTAGCTTAGCACGTGGGACCCACCCACGTGGGGTCGTCCGTATAGATACGCCCAGGCCCTGTATACCCATACGAGTCTTGCACTGGGCTTGGATATGGGTTTCGGCGGGCAGCACAAAAAAAAACAAAATCGGGACCACCGTACCCCTATGGCGATAAGTCGCGAGTTTGGAGAGGGTGCGTACCGAAGCACACCTCTTTGTTGTGTTTGTGTTGAATTTTTTGTACAAGTTAGGTTACGTTAGGACTATGAGTTGTAATAGCTGTGGACAGGATGCGTGTAGTGTTCGAGTCGGACACTAGTAGACTAGGACTCTCATGTAATGTGAGGGGTACCACACATTGTAACCTATGGCTACTTGATAGCATTAGGAGCGCAAGGAGAGCCGGAGGCTTGTGCCGGTGCCCAAGGCGGCCACATGCTGCAGCATCAAAGGGGAGGAGCGCCCGTAAATCATGCCCCGCAGATGTAGGCGTTCACCAAACTGCGTCACCAAATCTTGGTGTCGCCATCGTGTTGTGATTGCTTGGTCCTTGGTAGATCGATTGTGCGCCAATAATGATAACATCTTGTTCATCGGTTCATGGTGGTAACCACCCTTAGCGGCAGCGACATGGTGGTATTTTTGTGTGCTATCGTGGTATGCATTGTGCCCGACTTCGTGCACAACGACATGGTTATGGTAGGTGAGAGGTGCCAATTTATGGTGGTAGCCGCCGTCATCATGGTGGTATTTCCACGCGCCGTCGTGGTGGCCCTTATATCTGGCTTCGTGGACGGCGGCGTGGTGATGGTTATGGTATATGAGAGGCGGTAATCCATGGTGATGACCGTCGTGGCCACCATTGGCGGTGGCATGGCGGTATCATTTTGTGGCCACCGTCGTTGGAGACGACATGGTGGTAACCGTGTAGGTGTAGGTAGTGGCAGCGCCAACCTTGTTATTTCCACGCGTCATCATGGTGTCATGGTGTTATTTCTGCGCACCGTCGTGACATGTCGGCGTGAACGGTGACATGGTGATGGTTATAGTAGATAAGAGGCGACACGGTGATAGTCGTGGACGGCGACACAATGGTGGTGTCCGGCTTCGTGGATGGCGACGTGGTGATGCTTGTGATGGGTGCCGTCATGGTTTGCTGACGTGGATGGCGGCGCATGTTGGTGTCCATCTTCGCGGACGGCAACATGGTGATGCTTGTGATGGGTGTTGCCATGGTTTGCCGGCGTGGACGACGGGCAATCGGGCATGGTGTGTTGAATATAAATACACCGCCTAGTCTCTTTTCATTAGTTCGGACTTTTGGTTCAATTGGCTAGTGCAACAATCTTTCATGGTATCAGAGCCAATAGGTCTCAAGTTCAAGACCCTACTCACGCAGTTCTAAAAACAAAAGAAAAAAGATTCTACGGCCCGCACTGAACCCACGCTAATGACTAAAATAGCCTAGACGTGATGGGGAGTGTCGAATATAAATACAGCGCCTAGTCTCTTTCCATCAGTTTGGACTTTTGATTCAATTGGATAGTGCAACAATCTTTCATGGTGGTGTCCAACTTCGTGAACGATGACGTGGTGATGCTTGTGATGGGTGCTGCCATGGTCGGCTAGCGTTGACGACGGTGGGGAACCATCGTGGCTTGCAGGCGAGAACGGTGGCGGCGCACCGTTGTGGCTTGCTGGCGAGGACGGCGACGGCATGCCCAAGCCTACCGTCGACGGGCCTCGCTCCGCTCGTCAGAAGTTAGCCTCCATTCAGTATATGAATTTGGATCACAATATAACAACCTTAGATCTGAGTATCTCGAATCGAACAATGGCGATGTTGTTGACGTCGCTCTCCATCATGAGGGCATTGATTTTAGGAGCAACTGCCATATGGTGGAGCTAGGAGGTGGAGTGGTGTGCTTCTACCGAGTCGATGTTGGCGAGTCTCGGCGGCGTAGTGTTGCGGGGTGTTGATGATGGTCGCGGTGTGATGGAATGGCATAGGTGGGGGAGTTGTCTGGTGAAGTGGTGGCAAATGATGGAAGGCCTACCATGCATGGGCAATGTGGAGCTCTATCCTGAAGATTGGCTAGAGGTTGTCTGGTCGTGACGACTTCTAAAGGAGGGCATGAGGCAATCGCGGAGGGTCTGCTACATAGGACATATGTTCCCGTTTCGCCATAAGTGACCCAATGATGCTCTCTATATTTAGTTGGCGGGGCGTTGTTTCTATTATTAGGTTTATTCACCTATTGTCGGGTCTATAGGTGTTGAGTGGTGGTTTTAAGTTTTGTGATGTATGTCTTTGGAAGATCTTTGTTAAATAAAATGTAATTGAAAACCACATAGGGCTCCTTATTTCGAGAAAAAGGCAATAACGCCAAACATATCTACGGGTACTACCAAAGGCTCGAAAACGAGGTTGTGAAAGAAGATCATGATATCACCGTTAATGCCCATGGAGGTACGTTAACATACAACACAAACCAATCCGTTCTATAAAGATTGGCGGGGATAAGAACTTCCAAGCTCTTGGGGGATTTTATTCAAGGCAGCATTGCCATTGTTGCACCAATGATCAGACGTAGAAGTACCAACTTATTTATCTGTTATCTCACATTTTGATCTTGCTTCGAATGGAGGTCAACATATGCGACCTTTTTGCTGATGATCTGATAAAAATGGTATAGCATCTTATGAGCAAGAAAAACAAAAACTCCCCACGCATCAAACGGGAGTTAGAATCTAACGCGATTTTTCAGAACCTGGATCCTACTTAACCTGATTAAAACAATCCCGAAACTGATTATGCTTAGAAACGTCATTAAGTTACATGGTGTCCGATCCCTAAGTTACATAAATTTCTGGAAGGATCAGTTTCCTTCATACTTTTCATCTGAAATTTGTCATTTTTCCCTAAGCTACATATTTTTGAATTTGGGTACGAAATTTGGCACGCACATAGATACGTGCATCCTCTACATGCATAAAATTTATTTGAAATTTTTTAAGGTACGGAATTGTGAAATACGCATCGCTACAGTGATCCGAGATCACCAGCACCTAGGTGCTGCTGTGCATTTCGTTAGGGTTAGAATCCCCTCCCCTAGCTTTGTCTTACGGTGGTGGATGGGCAACCGGAAGCGGAGGGGGGCGAAGAATGTATCTTGAGGGTGGAGGCTAGGCTTAAGGACTAGCTCAAATTGTTTTTTCTTCTAATCATTTTATGATTTTTTATGTTCTTTTTGAAACAAGGTAATTTTTTTGCCTTATCTACTCCCTCCGTCCACAAATGGATGTCTCAACTTTGTCAAAATTTAGATGTATATATGTAGACCTATTTTAGTATCTAGATACATTCAAATTTATCTAAAATTGAGACATCTTTTTGTGGACTGAGGGAGTATTAATTAAGAAGATAGCGCCTAGTTTTTTAGGAAAAAACTAGGCAAAAACCTACAGCCTCATGGCCAAATTCACACAAACAGCACATCCACATACACGCACAACCAAGCCTAATAGGGACACGAACAACAAGGTCCCACCCACTTAAGGGAACACAAGAAACCACAAAGCGACCTGAATGAACACTCACTACCCAACATTCCAGCACCGCGCCCACAAAAACTGGCTATGATATTGGAGACGCTCATCAAATAACTGCGGATCCAGGGTAGGGAGTAGCTAGCTAAGGTGGCGAGAAAGTCGCAAACCTCTCTAGCGGCGATAGCTCCGGGCATCATAGCCAACAACAGTGACTTAGCAACCCCATCACCAAAAAAAAACCACATGCCTGTCAACTGCAGCGTTAACAACATCACTTTTCTCGGAGCCAAGAGCCTGACTCAGCGGAGAGGCCACAATTTCCTCGGATGAAGGGGGCATAACCACACCACCACGCAACTTTTGGAGCTCAGGCATGACCTAAATGACCGGAACTCTGACCGCCGAGCACGCCCCAACGCGAGGAGAGAAACAACCATAGAGGTCCGCTTCGCTTGCACCCACCTTGCCAACATCAGGAAAACCCAAAAGATCAGCAGGAGTCCGGAAGATCCTACCCAATACACCTTTCGCCGCTCCAGAAAGCCCCCAAACGCAAGCAACCTGCAGTGCAAGGAGTCAACAGCCTCGTGAAAAGAATGGACGGCCTCCTGCGACAACGGTGCTTGCTTCTCCAACACGGATTGCATATCCGCCGAAACCAAAGAACCGCTTCTCCAAAGCGGATTGCATATCTAATGAACTTTTTGTACCAGTTGTTTGATACACCATGTTTGTATCACTTGGCCCCTTCTTAGCATTCAACCAAGCCCAGGCTTTGAAATGTTTGTTGTGGTTTCCACCCTTTTGTCGAGGGTGTTCTTTTTTTACTAGTAGTAAATAAAAATGGGGCTATACTAAAATAATTAGCGAACCGGCGCGCATCAGAGCTAACGTAAAGTTGACGCTTAGGATGCGCATGCAGGCAAGCGCGCGCTCATCTCCCTACTTTGTACCGGAAAGCTGAGAGGCGCTAGTGTATCTGTAGGTGTTAGCAATAGGAGATTATATTGGTCGACCAGGACTCTGGAATCGATCCGTCCTGAGCGTGCAAGCTTATCTATATCTATCTCTCCACCACCCAACTTGACCGAAGCCACCCCTCTCTTTCTCCACTTTGAGTTAAAGCTTAAGCTGTGGCAGTAGCCAGGCATGGAAGAAATAGGCCTACCAGTGCGATAATTCGTGCAGCAGTAGCATATATATATACTAGCATGGTCCATATACAGCAGGTGGCGCCTCCATCGATCTCGATCGCGTCGTGGAGAGATACGATTCTCTCGCGTGCATAGAAACCGCAGATTAAACAAGCCGGTGGCCTCCTCAAGATTCCATTCTGGAGGAGTATGTTCACCATCGATGCCGCAGAAAGATCATGCATGGCGTGCATGGTGTTCATGTTGCATAATTGCGTTAGTCTACAGTTGGTACCGATCCCGTTGGCTATATAGCTCGTCGTCTCCACAAATGCCCCGAATCCTGCGCCACCCACGTTGTCAAGCTGCTTTAAGGAAAGGTGATGTTCTTTGCAATTGCGCCATTTTATGCAAGAACGTCACAACATCGGAATCGCTGGAATTATATCAAGTCGCTTTAGGGAAAGGTGGGTTCCGCCTAGCCGTCGGAGGGAGGGAGGCCGGTGTCGGAATCCCCACGGCCGATGTTGGTTCCGTTGGCCATATCTCTGACGGAACGAGCGCAAAAGGAGGGTGTGGTGCGGTGGCGGAGGCCTCCGGCCTGGTTATATGGCGTGTGGGCGGGCGGGTATCTAGGGCATTTTCTGGGTCCGGCCATTTTGGTAGATCTGCTCGGACATGGTTATATAGTAGCCCAAAACCTTAGGCCCTCTCCAGCAAGATGATCCAAAACGGCGATCTAAATGGTTCGATTTTATTTGTTTGGGTCGCGTCGCGAATAGAAATTGGACCGATGTCCGGCCTGTTAGGCCGGTGCTTCCAGCATATGACCCATACGGTTTGTTCTGTCCATTTTGGGAGGGCCTAGAGTGGCCAAGCGAAGGATGCACTGGCCACTAGCGGAGGGCCCGGTAGGACGCTGGAGGATGCGCGCGATGTTCGGCCCGATGCATCCGTGACCCAAATTTGGTGAAAGGATGGGTCGGTTCGTGCAAGTCGGTCCGTTTAGGTCGCGCCGCTAAAATATACGATGTCAGTTCGTCAGTATGTGCAGACTGTTTCGGATTGGCCAGGACAGGATGGGTCGCCCCGCTGGAGATGCCCTTAGGACATCTCCAACGACCTCCCACAAAAGCAGGCGCCAAAAGTATTCATCTGCGTCCGTTCAAGTCGGGCCACAAACACCAAATTAGCTTTTTTGGCTGGTATGTCTGTTTGGGTCGGTTAGCCCCAGCAGTCCGATGCATTTTTAGCCCAACTTATTTCCAAACTAGTATATCCATCCATAGTGCCGAAAATACATTGGGAAAACCAGAAATCAACCCTAGCTACATCCATCATGGCTGGTGTCGTCGACCAGGTCGATGAAGGTCAGAGGTGCCCAAGGCCACGACTCCAAAGTCCATGTTTAGTTTTATCAGATTCATATATACTCGAAGATAAGCATGGGTTAAGCTTGGGGATGTTGATGCATGTAAAATGCATACATAAACTTTGTAGTTTATTAATACATATTCACACATATTTGAATCATATTAGTAGTTTTCAGGGATTTTCTAATGTTTTCGGGTATTTTCTAATGTTAATATCAATGTTCTTAATGTTTTCGGGGATTTTCTAAACAATCCCCTCTTCTCTGGTCTAACTATGTCTGGCAGAAAAACCTTCTGTTAGTATTTTGAACTTTCCAGGAGCTACGAGAATCAAAAATGGAAAGGTCAGAGAGCACGCTTTGGAATTTTTTAGATGAACAAAATGAGCTAAATTGGGCCACTAGGAGGTCAACAGGCTGAGAAAGAGAGGGGGACGTGGCGCGCCCCCACCTAGGCTGCGCCACCTGGCCTCTTCCCACCTCGTTGCTCGGAAGCCGTCGATTCCTCCTCCATCCTCTTCATCTTGACCTAAAACCTTCTATAAAAAGGGCCCCCAATGCGAGGTTGCCACCGGAAGGAGATCGGAGGGGGAAACCGTTGCCAGAATCACCTTCGGTGGACTCCACCCCCATCCGACGTGTTCATCAACAACATCTCCATCAGCATCTACAACACATATCGATCATCCCCTACTATAATCTATTGGCAAGCATGATGTGTGATGCAATATATTATTTTCCTATGATCTATTGTGTCTTTGTGTCTTTGTTTGAGTAGCGAATTGTTTAGGGAAATTGTGAAATAGTTTGTTGATGGTTTCATACAAGTTTATGTTATCTTCTATGATGATATTATGTACTGATATATGAGTAGACACATGTGTTGGGGGATGCATAAGATTGTCACTGTTGCATGATGATAGGAGGAGGGATAGCCGGAGATTGATGTGTCCCAAGTCTTAAATATGCATGCTACATTAATTCATGGTTAATTAACGGGTGACGTAACTATGGGGACCTTGAAACTTACAGCAGTGGTTGGACTTTTGTCTTATAACTCCCTTGCTTACTCGGAAACGGCCTTGGGATCAATCACTAGGGGTGTAATTGCATATGTATATGGTTGTACCTATCTATGGATCCTCTCTAGAAGAAATAACAAAAAATACTATCCATGTGCTTCACTAGTGACAACCAAACAAATGAAATAAAAATTTGCCTAAACAATTGCTCCCTTGAGTTACTTCCTTTTACTTTACTTGCTTTTACCCTTATAGTATTTACTTTACTTTATATAGTTTACTTCCTTTATTTACTTTCAGCATTTCACAGTTTTCTAGTTAGTAGTAAAAACAACCTTACACACTCTAGCACATTGCTTTGCACGAAAGGGCCACATAATTGGGTTATATGGACTTAGAGAATAGATAGTTTACGTTCAGATCCTCGTGGGTTTGACACTCAAATACTTATCTAATTGTACTAAGGTGATTCCCTACACTTGGGGATTATCAGCGGCATAGGAACCCTCCGGTGGTTAAGGCACCAGCTGGTGGGGAGGTGGACGTCGATCCACCTAGGGGAGCATGGCGTGCGCTCGCGGTAAAGGGTGCATGCCACTTCTACGGCAACGGACATGGGGAGGCGCGACTCCTTCACCTTCTTCTTCTTCTTCTTCTTCTCTGTCGACGACTCGGCCTCGGGGTCATGCTTTGGCTTCCACCATGGCCATCCCTTGCCCATGGCCGATGTTGCGCCACTAGTTCTATGGGGAAGAGGCTGGCACACGGTGGTGCCAATCTTGGCTAGCTGCTCGCAATGGCGTGGGCAAAAGCCGACTTCATGTTATAAAGGGATGGGGTGCACAACTTTCCACGTGTGTGCCATTGATGGCGATGGGAAAGCCCAGCTGCCGCCACTAGTAGGAAAAGCCTCATCAGTGGCGCACTAAAAATGGATTCTGTGGCGCATGGGGGGTGCGCCACAGAAACGTCGCCACAAAAATAAGGTTTCTGTGGCGCACCGACCCATGCGCCACAGAATTAAGGTTTTTGTGGCGCACGGGTGCTTTGGTGCGCCACAGAAAAGCATGCGCCACATAATTGATTTTCAGTGCGCCACAGAACTTGCTTGTATTATACACGATTTTGTGCTGCCTGCTATACACATGCAGTTTATAGACAGCAATATACAGGTTATATACAACAACATATAGAAATATGCAGATATAATATAAATAGCATGTACATTGCACATATATAATGTAGACATCATCATCACAGTACTTAGAGCCCGATCGAGATACATATATAGTGGCAAGTGTCAAATGTTTTGCATACAACTCTTAATTCATACAAAATTCACAATTTCGAGATACAAAGTAGTCTTCATCCGGTTCCTCCTTTGCTCCCTCCTCTCTACACACCAGGCTCGCTTGCATCGGGGTCTTCATCCGGTTCCTACTATGATTAAAATGGAAGAAAGTGAGACCAACAAGTCCGATGCACAAGAGAAATGGAATAAATGCCTCATACATTGTTGGTCAACACAAGTCTTAACATTTAGGGATGGCGTAAGTGAGACCAAGTCCGATGCACAAGAGATTGATATTTGTGCTATCTTACCAGGCTCACTTACGCCACCCCCAAGTGTACGGTGACCAAACATTTTAATCATCGGCATTTTGAAAATACCAAAGCAAATGGAATGACAAAATGGAATAAGTGCCTCATACATTGTTGGTCAACACAAATATCAACATTCCGGGATGGCGTAAGCGAGACCAAGTCCGATGCACAAGAGATTGATATTTGTGCTATCTTACCAGGCTCACTTACGCCACTCCAGAGTGTACGGGGACCAAACATTTTAATCATCGGCATTTTGGAAATACCAAAGCAAATGGAATGACAAAATGGAATAAGTGCCTCATACATTGTTGGTCAACACAAATACTATGGTCAGAAACCATAGTTGCAGTATACGCCGCAGTATACTTTGCAGAAGGGCCCCCTTTCCCCGGCCGCCGTTCCGTGAACGGGTCCTTGACGAGACAACAAGGCCGATCTGCCTCTCCGGCGCAGAACCACGGCAATCCCAGCCGCCTCCCTTGTGGCCGTGTGTCCCGCGTCCTGCACTGTTCGCCTTCTTGCCCGGTGAACCAATAGACTGATCGTTGGAATAAGGAAACGATGACGGCCGGTCGCAAGATTAGATTGCGATCGGCCGTCATCGGCTTCCTTATTCCAACGATCAATCTATTATTCACCGGGCAAGAAGGCGAAGAGTGCATGGCGCAGGAGACGCGGCCACAAGAGAGGCGGCTGGGACTGGCGTGGTTCTGCGCCGGAGAGGCATGTCGGCGTTGTTGTCTCGTCAAAGACTCGTTCACGGAACGGCGGCCGGGGAAAGGGGGGCCCGTCTACAAAGTATATTGCGGCGTATAGGTGACCAAACATTCTAATCATCGGCACTAAAATGGAAGAAAGAGCCAAGTGGTATCTCAACTAGATATCATATGCCTCATACTTTGTTGGTCGAAAGAAATATTAACATTCAGGGATGGGGTCAGCGAGGCCAGGTAGGATGCACAAGAGATTGATATTTGTGCCATCGCACTGTGCTCGGTGGCCCCACCCCAGAGTGTACAAGTGACCAAACAATTTAATCATCGGCACTAGAATGGAAGAAAGGCCAATGCAATTAAGAAGTAGCTAGTATGAACTAAATGGAATGCCTCATAATTTGTTGGTCGAAACAAATATGAACATCCCGGGATGGCGTTAGTGAGGCCAGGTAGGATGCACAAGAGATTGATATTTGTGCCATCACACCAGGCTCACTAGCGACACCCCGGAGTGTACAGTTGACCGAACATTCTAATCATCGGCACTAAAATGGAAGAAAGAGCCAAGTGGTATCAACTAAATAGCATATGCCTCATACTTTGTTGGTCGAAACAAATATTAACATCCAGGGATGGAGTAAGTGAGGCCAGGTAGGATGCACAAGATATTGATATTTGTGCCATCACACCAGGCTCATTTGCTCCACCCCCGAGTGTACGAGTGATATCGACCAACCATCTAATCATCGGCAAGTACAAAAACACCACCAAACCAGCAACCATGGTGACATAAGTCAAGATGCTCAAACACAAATAGCATGCATGGAGCAGATGCTCCAAAGGGATTATTCATCACTTGGTATATAGACCAAGTGATGCTGGCAAAAGAGAGGCCAATCAAGAACCATTAAATCCAGTAAGTGAAAGATATGACTAAACAAGCAACAACACATAGCATATCCCAGCTAACCAGATGAGACAAGTCTTGGTAGCCAACTTAATCACCTAGCACCACCTAGCCTTTTAAAACCATCAGAAACAGTCCTTTTTCTTCAAAGGATACCACAGTGGCATTCATTTACATGATCCCCTACTGTGGATATCTCTATTTTCATCAAAGCCAACAAGAAATAGATCATAAGGCATCAATTAAGGAGGCAACCAGGGACAAAGGCATCAATTGGGGTAATGTTAAAATGTTTGTCTCCATATTTGGGAGACATTTTTAATATTGGAGTCTAGCTAATGGAAATCAAGAACTAGTCTTGATCTCCAAATGGTGATTAGAGGGAATTTATTCATCTTAAGCAACATTAGGGACAAATGGGATCATGCAAGGGACTTGGGTCATTTGAATCATAAGGCATCAATTAAGGAGGCAACCAGGGACAAAGGGAAACATTTGATGATCCATTATCATAGGCAACAAAGCAGCAACTTTTTCCGCTCTAATCTAGCTAGAGTCCTTAAAAGAAATCCATTATAAGCATGGTCAAATACACATATATAGCATGGGGCAGATGCTCCAAAGGGATTATATATTCATCACTTGGTAATTTGGAGAGCAAACAAGTAGTAGCCATAACACTCAATCCAATAATATAGTAATTTGGATCATAAGGCATCAATTAAGGAGGCAACCAGGGACAAAGGGAAACATTTGATGATCCAGTAAGTGCATGACACTTTGAGCTACCAAGAATAAAGGCCAACAGTGGATAAACATCTGCTCAACCATTTCTTGCACTAGAGGAAAAGTAACCAACATTGAAACTTGAACAGTCAAGTGACACTACAAGCAGCTCACACACACATGCAAACACATGTGTTGACAGTAACTAAACAGCAGAAGAACACCACCAGATATTCATGGGTACTTAGGATCAGTAGGGAATTGATAAAGTACAGTGAGGAGCAAGCATACCATCAGAAACTGTCCATTTGAGAGAAATAACATTGGGGTAATGTTAAAATGTTTGTCTCCATATTTGGGAGACATTTTTAATATTGGAGTCTAGCTAATGGAAATCAAGAACTAGTCTTGATCTCCAAATGGTGATTAGAGGGAATTTATTCATCTTAAGCAACATTAGGGACAAATGGGATCATGCAAGGGACTTGGGTCATTTGGATCATAAGGCATCAATTAAGGAGGCAACCAGGGACAAAGGGAAACATTTCATGATCCATTATCATAGGCAACAAAGCAGCAACTTTTTCCCCTCTAATCTAGCTAGAGTCCTTAAACGAAATTCTACTTAAAATAAAGTAGCTCTCTGTTGGTATTGATTACCAACAGGAACTCAAGCCACTTCTTGATCTTACTAATTCAACATCTGACTAATTAAGCATAAGCTTATTTAGTTACTGTCAAGCCACTACTTGATCTGTAGAATCTTAGAGCAAGCTAGGACTATAAATTGCTGCCAATTCAATACAAGAGGCCCATCATCCACATGATTCATCATCACAGGCAGAGAATGGAAATAATATATCCAGATCGAGCACAACAGCATCCAGAGCACAACAGCATGCAGCACAATAGCATCCAGATCGAGCACAACAACATCCAGAGCACAATAGCAACACATCCAGAGCAGGGCCGGGTAGAGGAAGAGGGAGGGGAGGGGAGAGGTGGAGCTCACCGACGATAGGGGTGGAGGAGGAGGTTGACGATGACGACAGGGGTGGAGGAGGAGGAAGACGTGGCCGCTCCTCCTCCTTGACGCGGAGCCGGCCCCTCCTCCTCCATGCGGCGGTCCCTCCTCCTCCACGCCGCAGCGGCTTGTGCTGCAGGTGGCGGGGATGGGTGGAGCGTGGCGGCATGCGGCCCTCGCGGAGGAAGGAGGCGGCGGCGGCGACGGTGACGACCATGGCGGCGCGCGGCGGTACGGATCGGAGGGGGAGAGGGGAGAGGCGCGCGAAGGTGAACGTACGGGCGTGGGGAGGGGAGGGGTACGGGGATGATATAACTTCCCCTATTTCTGTGGCGCACCAGCACAAGTGCGCCACAGAATCAACTACTTCTGTGGCGCACCAGAGCCAGTGCGCCACAGAAATAGTTATTTCTGTGGCGCAGAAAGCATTGTGCGAAACAGAAATACCTACCCTAATAATTGGTGGTGGCAGGATGTGGGCCCCACATAATTTCTGTGGCGCACGGTTCAGCCGTGCGCCACAAAAATAAGCTATTTTTGTGGCGCACACTTCCTCGTGCGCCACAAAAAATCTTTCTGTGGCGCATTTTTGTGGGTGCGCCACAGAACTAAGCTCCACCTATAAGCATTATCCTACTAGTGTGCGCCCGCCAGTATTGGCGATGCCACTGAAGGCGAAGAGTGCTATTGAAGACGCCACAGCGAGTAGACACGCGCCTGGTCAATGGGAGGGGCATTAATGCGTGTTGGAGATATGCCCTAGAGGCAAATAACAAAGAAACTTTATTATCATATCTCATTAGTTCATAATAATTTTTATGCCATGTTATAACTATGTCAATGGAAAACTTTGGTACATATGTGGTATGTAAACAAACCAGAGTCCCTAGTGAGCCTATGTGCAAACTAGCTCATTGGTCAACATATGATCAAGGTTCCCGATCATGGACATTTATGTCAATTGACAATGAGATCATACCATTAGGTGAATGGTATGATAAACATACCCAATATAAGTATTGCAACACGATCGAGTCACAAAGTTCATCGTTGCGATAATTGTGAAAGCGTAGTAACTTATGTGAGATCATATCTAATCACTATCATTGGAGGCTGCCTTGACTACATCAACCGTCACACCATAGCTAGCAGGGTGATTAAGGTGTCTCACAAGTATTTCGAAGGGGTATGTTGAGTTGTATTTATCAAAATGGGGATTTGTTCATCAGCGTGACAGAAAGATACTCCGGGCCCACTCATTGAGATTACATCCATGAAATTGTGCAGCGTATGACTAGGTCATGAGGATGGAATATCACGGGAACGAGTTGAATAGAGCTTGTCGGTAACGATATTGAACTAGGTATGTTATACCCACTGGTATAGGGGGTCGTCGAAATCTTTGATGTGTAAGTATTAGTACCGATGCCACGAGGAGTAGAAGCTATAAGTAGTTATCCTTTCAAATGAGAGTGTAACTACTCTTATTATCTATGCACTAGACAAAGTAATATGGTTGCTATTGAAGGTTTTAAAGGTTCAAAAGTGAAGTTACAAAAAGGAAATTTAGTAAAAGCTTTTTTCAGAGAAAGCCCAATCCTCTATGCAGCAAGAGGACAAGGTCAAGTGTGTGCTTAAATGTGAGAAAAATTTCCCAAGGGCTACATAGACTTCATGGCATAAAGATTTCTAAAATAACATTATAAGTATCCTGTCAAAGTTTTATCCTCGTTGGACGGAACCTAAAAGAGGTGTAGTCATATACATGTGCAAGTGCACTCCTTATGATAGGTCCTAAGGCCATATTCATGTGCAAAAATGATCCATTAAGACATAAATGTCCAACCATGGTAGTTTGCTCTAGGCTACCCGATCTAGAACCCCCTAATACAACTCAAAGTATGGGAAGATGGTTTATGTCATTCCGTCCTTTTCTACCCTCTTCATCACACTAAGGTGCAGCCCTATCAGCCCATATAGGTGAGGTAATATGCAGTTGAAATTCGCACATTACCATCATAAAACAACATAAGAGATTAAAGGAGAGGCAAAGACTATAAGCGAGTTTGCTGCTGCATACTTTGGGACTCAGGTGGATGGTTCAGAGGAGGAGGTAAGAGAAGATTTTTTTTTTTTTGTAGGGAAAAACGAACCTGATAAACCTCAAGACATCGTCCTTGAGGAAGACCTCATCCTAGAAGAATATTATGAAGAACCAGAAAGAAAAGGGGATGAAGAATTACCACCTCCCGAACTTGAACCTTTTCTTAAAGAATTAAAATATAAATTTTAGATGATACTAGCATATACCCTGTCATTATGAGCGCTAACTTGGCAGGGAACGAAGAAGAGAAACTCATGACTGTACTTAAAAAGTAGTGTAAGGCGTTTGGGTATTCCATGGATGATTTTAAAGGTATTAGTCCTTCGATAGCCACCCATAGAATATTCATGAAAAGAGCTAAACTAGTCGCCGAATTTAGTAGAAGACTTAAACCACAAATGAGGAAGTAGTGAGGAAAGAAATTATTCTTTTAGATGATGGTATTATATATCTCGTGGAAGAAAGTGACTGCGTAAGTCATGTACATTGTTTTCCTAAAAAGGAGGATTTGTTCTTGTTTCTAATGAGAACAATGAACTCGTCTCTACTAGAATCACTGTTGGGCATAGAATGTGCATTGATTACAGAAAATTAAACAAGAACACAATAAAAGACCATCATCCTTTACCATTCATAGATCAAACTTCGGAGAGGCTGGTCTCAAGCACTCCCTTTTTTTTTATTGATGCATACTCTGGATCTCCAGCGGCGCGACGCAAACGGACGCTGAGCGACCGTTTCTGTCCGCCGTGACCGAAAATGCGTCGTGCACCACCTCCAGCGGCGCGACGCAAAGTGACTGGGCCGTCCGCGAAGACGCAAACCTGGCCCAAATATGCGCCAGGTTTGCGTCTCGGCGGACGCTGCGCGGACGCGCAAAGTGTCCGCTCGGTCCTCGCACGGGCCCGCCTGGCAGCGGCACAACTGCTTCGTCTTCCGCAGCATTACTTCCGGGCGGCGCGCTGCAGCCTTTCCAGGGCCGCGTTAATGGCGTGCCTCGGCTTCCGTGAGCGTGCGCAGCGTCGATGCGTCTTCACCGCCAGTACTGGCACCGAGGCGTCGCTTCGGCAGTCTGCGGCCGCGTTAATGGCGATGCCTCGCGTGCCGCGCGTAGTAATGGCGATGCCCCGCGTGGCGCGGCCGTCGCCCTGTCTCCGACCTATATAAACAGGGGTGCGAGCATCTCATCTCATCCCCACTAAACCCTAGCCGCCGCTGCCGTAACACTAGTGGAAAACGGGGCAATAGGCCCGGTCCATTTGGGCCTTTAGACCCGGTTCCCGAACCGGGACCAACTAGGCGGGACTAAAGGGGGTACCCTTTAGTCCCGGTTCAAAGATAAACCGGGCCTAAAGGCCTCGACACGTGGTGCGGCCAGGGAGCTCGCGGTAGAAGGGCTTTGGTCCCGGTTCGTGGTACGAACCGGGCCTATGTTTCTCTGCCGCGGCAGAGAATTGCTATTTCTCTGCCGCGGCACAGATTTGGGCTGTTCCAGCGTTTCTCTTCCGCGGCAGAGAAACAGGGCGTTTCTCTGCCGCGGCAGAGTTTCAGCAATGCATATATATATCATTCAAGAAACCACAAAAAATCGTCATGAATATATATAGACATCATCAACAGTACACGACATAGTCAACACAGTACACGTAATGCATGCATATTTACAATACAACATGTCCTGAACGAATATCCTCCGCCGTCACGATCTTCCGATAGTGCTCTCCACCTGGGGTAAGGACCTCGGTAATAAAGAATCCCGCGATTTCCTCTTGAATTGCTTTTATTTGATCCGCTGTTATGAGAGTGTCCCGCAGGCGTGTCATCTATATTTAAAAAAGGAGATCAATATATGAATGGAACTCAATACAATAGATGGTACTAATTAAGATTAATTGTGAAAATTTGTTATCGTACACGAGTGTGGTGTATTTGGGCATCCCCACCCTTGGGACAGGACATGTCACGCATGAAGGTGCAGACGTAGTATCCACATAAGTTATTCCCTTGTTCCTGCCTCATACACTTTACGAAAAAATAGTTCGATCAAACTAATAATCAAGCATCGTATTGAAAGTAAATATCATATATAAAGTTTCACGGACATAGCTATATATATAGTACTACTTACAGGGTAATCTCTAAATGTAAGCTCCGGTTTCCATTCACCCGGAACAGTATTGATGAACCGTTTCCAAGCCCTGCCCGGCAAAAAATAATGAGTAAATGAGTAATTGATTAGTTGATGATATCTTCGAATTAGAGCAGATGAAGATGCCAATACGAAATTGATTGAACCTACCTCTGGAGGATGGCAGCCATGTCCGCCCATTCCGCATATTCTTTACGTTTCGAGTCCATGACGTTTACGACTCCAAGGTGAAGATCAATGATTAGGAGAATAAAGTGGAAACTGCACAAGCATAGCTCAATGATTACGAGAATAAAGTGGAAGGTGCACAAGCATAATGTATGTTATATATAACACTCACTTGAAGTTGTAGGGAAAGAATATATCCTCTTTGTCTGCTTGCTTCTCTAAAAACATTACGATGTTGTCCTCTGTGTCCTTGGGGTACCGTCGAACCGTAACTTCATGAACTGTGTTTGGGTCTATGAACCCCAGCGGTAGGAGCTTGCCTCTTTTGTATTCCAGCTTCTTCATTCTGAATAATTAAATGTATAGCGTACACAAAGAATATAATGAGGATAATTGTTAGTGCAAATGAATGAGCTACAAACTTAATTACACAAATAAATCACTTACGAGCGAGTAGCAGCGATGACAGCTTTGTCGAGGGCGTCTTGATTGAATAAGCTGAAACAGCTTCTTCTAACTCAAGGTTTATCTCGTCTTCCCCGGAAGTAATGCTCATCTCTAAGATACACCGTGATGTAGCTTTCACATCTTCGACAGGCTTTCAGGTACCGGTCATGCAACCTTCGCATCGAGTCCCTAGACGCGCGAGCTCGCCAGGTTTGACGAGATCAGATCCGTATCTATACTTGTTTACCACTTGAGCCGTTGGATAGTAATCTTCGTACTCAACTGATGCTCCTGAGCTCTAGCCGCCCGTTCGATCATCGATGCCGTCTCTGGATCATGATATGGCTCCACGATGAAGTGGGGTGCGGCACGAATGTCCCTTTGTCCAAGCTGGGCGACTTTTTTTGCTTCTTTGCTCGCTCTAGAGGACTGTCCAAGAGAGCGGTCATAATCAGCTCTCAGCTCAGGTCTCTTCATTCTTGTCTCGGCAAAGTGCTTCACCGTCTGCGGTGGAATAAACATCTTCTTTGGCGCAAGAAATGCCTTTTGCTCTTCAGTCTGCTCATGTGGTAACAACTCTGGAGTCTGTGCCCTCATTGGAGTTGATGATCTGTTCGGAGCTGTAGGAGGTGCCGCGGACCGCTTCCTCTTTTGCTTAGGTGGAAGCGGCGGAGTCTCCTGACGAGGAGGAGGAGGCGGAGGAGTATTTTCACGCGGAGGAGACTGGTCATGGATAGGGGAATCATCATCGCGCAGAGGAGAATCATCACGCGGAGGAGACTGCACAGGTGGCGGAGGAGGCGGAGGTGGCCTGCTTGTTGGCTTATCACCTGGAAACACAATGTTCTCCTTCCGCCATTGCACGGTGGTTCTACGGGCTTCTCCCAGTTCTTTGATTTCCCCATCTTCACCTGCAGGGTGCTCAAGCACCAACCCCTCATACTCTCTCAACACTTCATCCACCATCACAACAGCAAAGTCGTCTTGGACCGGACGGCAATGGTAAGACCTTGTAGGTAAGAGAATGCCGACCGCCGCCTTGAAGGATAGGTTGAAAACTTTAACATGCAGCTCACAAGGACGGCTCTCAGTGAGATCATCCACGGGGGGGTAGCGAGGAGGCTCGACCACCTGGTCATCATCATCATCATTATCCACCTGCTGAGAGGAAGCCACGCTGCTTTTCCGGTGTGGTTGAGATTGCACGGGCGAGGGCATTGAGCGGTGCGGGATCTACAGCCTGCCCCGAGCCATCTGAGATGTAAGTACTTGGGTTACCATGGTTAATTGGGCTTGCATGGTGCTCATACCCTCCTCTAAGTTAGCCGGGCGGTCTGTTTCCCTTGCCTTCCTCCTCTCATGGCTTTTATCAGAAATCTCTTCCTTTCCGCAGAAAGCCATACTTCCACCGAAGGGAGCCACCTGAGCCTCGTGTTCGTCCGCCGTGTTCTTTGTTCCCAAGGGCGCGTGTCAGCTCATCGTTCTCTCTTTCGGGCTGGAACAACCCCGCCTCCACGTCCCTATGTGCTTTTTCCAGGGCATCAATGGGAACCTTCAGATGAGCTTTCTTATAGATGCACTTCCCTGTTTCTGGATCCAACGTTCCCCCAATCCCGTAGAACCACTCCTTGCACCGTTCGATCCAACCGTGTGTCCCTAATCTGATCCCTTTATCGGTCGGTTCCGCCTCAGCTGCCTGCCACTTAGGACGGTTAGCCACTGTATCCACCTGGACCCAGAATTTGGTGATATAGCTTCAACGCAGCATTTGCCTTATTTATTTCCGACCTTCTCAAAAATTCTTCGACTCCGTGCTTTGTACTTCACGAATTCGTCCCAGTGATTTTTTACCTTCTCCCGTCCGGAGTCTTCTTTAACTTCATAAGGCGGCGCAATCTTTTCTTGTGGCTCTTGAATAGTTCGGCCATCTTCTTCTTGCCAAACTCGCGGAGGGCCTGCTCCATCTTGGCCTTTTCAGCGTCACCCCCCTCTTCGGGTACTATGTTGAAATGTGACATGAGCTTGTTCATAATGCTGTTTTTGGCTACATCATCGATATAAAGACCTTGAGCTTCTTCCTCTGCGCAGACAGCACTAGTCCCTTCGGCTTGTGCAATTCTCGAACGGTGATAGTGACGAGGTCCCTAACAAGCACTCCGCATTGAGCTATAAATGACTTTGCACCTTTCTGCGGAGCAATCGGTTTACCATCCTTCTCGATGTGGGTGATGTCGTGCCTAACACCGTCATCCAACTTTTTGGCCGGGCCTCGCTTCCTCGACTTTACAGAAGAAGTGCTCGATCCGGAGGGCTAAAAAAGAAATAGTTCATAGTCAGTACAATTTCATTAGTTAATGCATCTAGTCGATCAACAAATGGCTTAATTAATTTATATACCTCGGTGATAACTACAGTTCGGGAGCCATTATGATGATCTTGTTCCTCACCGGCGCCACTAGGATCTTCTTCCTCAATATCCTCCGCTCCCTCACCGGAGTCATTCAAATAAGTTGCGGTGACATCGTCACCGCCATCATCTGGAATAACGTCGTCGTCGCGATCATCCAGAGTACCGTTTGCTATGAGTTCCTCCATGAAATTTTCTTGAATTTCATCTCTGTCCATGCTTTCTACAACGACCTGCAAGCTATACATAGGAACCATCATATGATCAAATTAAGGATAATGCAGAAAACTGAAAATGGAGTTACATATGTGTAGTTCTTAACTAAGGATCGATAATATAGTGCTGAAAGCAGATACTGCAGTTACATGCATACATAGATCGGGTTCATGTTTATTTAACCCTAATACATATCAATCACTACTACAACCACTCAACCGCGCAGACCGGGTCCTAGAGGGCGCCGACCGGGTCCTGAGCCGCGCTGGGTGTGCCCCCAAAGCCACGGAACAACAACGGGAGCATAGCTAACATGAGATCCCCGCATAACGCTCCATCCGGCCCTATACATGTTTTCTAACGCGTACATGTAACGGCGAACGTGCTGGTCCTCCGCTTCAATGCGCTGAGCTACCTCCTCCGGCGGGGCCGGCTCCCTCTGAAACGACCGTGGCCCATAAGACCTCCACCAAAGAATATCCGGGTCGACAACGGGACCCGGATTCCGCACCAAGGTGCGCGACCCGGAAGCTAAGACCTCCCAGTGCCACCCCGGCGGAGCCCAGTCCCGGACCTCCCCCATCTGCTCCATCTCCTCTAGAAGAGTCAGACCACGGCGCGGCGGCTGTCGCGGCATCGTAGCTACGAAAAAAAATCATATATATATGTACCAACGTTAACATAAATTAAAAAATAAATTCACTACTTAGTCGGCGCCGGCACTACCGTTTGGGGGGCGCCGGCACTACATACTTTATTTTGGGCCGGGGGCGCGGTGGCACTACATACTTACTAACTAACACTAACACTAACTATATAACTAATTTTTCACTAACACTAACTCTAACACTAACTTTTTCACTAACACTAACACTAACTTTTTCACTAACACTAACACTAACAAACTAACTAATTTTCTAACACTAACACTAACACTAACAAACTAACACTAACACTAACACTAACAAACTAACTAATTTTCTATCTAACACTAACTTTTTCACTAACACTAACACTAACAAACTAACTAATTTTTTATCTAACACTAACACTAATTTTTTATCTAACACTAACACTAACAAACTAATAAATTTTTGTAACTAATTTAAATCAAATTATGTACTAATTATGTACTAATTTACAAATTATGTACTAATTTTTGTAACTAGTTTTGTAACTATTTTTGTACTAAACTAATTAATCTAACATATATAAAAACAAAAATCTAAAAATCTAAAAAGTTAAAAAAAAAATGGTGGCCGGCCGGGGCTCACCTTGGCGCCGCGGCGGAGAGGAGGCGCGCGGCGGGCGGCACGACGGACGGCGGCGGGCGGACGGCGGGCGACGGCGGCGGACGGCAGCGTGACGGCGGGCAGCGGACGGCGGCGGACGGCGGCGGGGCGGACGCGGCGGGCAGCGCGCTGACAGCAGCCGCGGGCGCGCGGCGTGGCGGTGGCGGCGGCGCGGTGGGCGGACGGCGGACGGCGCGCGCGACGGCGGCGGGCGACGCAGCGCGGGCGGCGGCGGTGGGCGGCGATCGCGGGCGGGCAGCCTGGCGGCGTCGTTCCGTCGTCTCCGCGCGATTGATCTCCGCGCGAGACGAAGTGTCGATTATATCTGCACCCCTTTGGACCCGGTTTGTATTACAAACCGGGTCCAAAAACCTTTGGTCCCGGTTTGTAATACAAACCGGGACTAAAGGCCATTTTTGCTGCGTTTCGCTGCGCGCGCAAAAAAGGCCTTTAGTCCCGGTTTGTAATACAAACCGGGTCCAAAGGCCACTTTTTTTAAAAAATTTCATTCCCGCCTTATTTCAAATGAAAAAAAGCCACCGCACTGCCACACGTGTCCACCGCCGCCACCGCCGTGTAGTGGCCACTGTCGCCACCGCCACCGCCTGGCCACCACCGTCACCGCCATGTACGGGCCACCGCCGTGTACTGCCCACCACCGCACCGCCATGTACTGGCCACCACCGCCACCGCCACACGTGTCCCTTCCCCGTGCCATGTGTCGCCGCCGCTTCCACGTGCCTCGCCCCGCCGCCACCGCCATGTACGGGCCACCGCCGTGTACTGCCCACCACCCCCCCCGCCGTGTACTGGCCACCGTCGGCACCGCCGTGTACGCCCACCTCCGCCACCGCCACCGCCTGGCCACCACCGTCACCGCCATGTACGGGCCACCGCCGTGTACTGCCCACCACCGCCACCGCCACACGTGTCCCTTCCCCGTGCCACGTGTCACCGCCGCTTCCACGTGCCTCGCCCCGCCGCCACCGCCGTGCGACGTGTAGATCCCGCTTCCACGTGCCACGCCCCGCCGCTTCCCCGCGCCACCTGTCGCCGCCGCTTCCACGTGCCACGCCCCGCCGCTTCCCCGCGCCACCTGTCGCCAAACTTGCCGCGTCGTTGTGCTATAAAGCGCCGCGTGCGCGCGGAACCACACGTCGCCGTCGCCTCCGTTCATTCGTCGCCGGGATGCCGCCGCGCCGTCGCGGCTCGTCCGGTTTCCGTGGCGTCCGAGCGCGGCCGAACGGTAGGTTCTACGCCGAGATGCGTGCCGGTGGCTTCCGGCTCACCCTCGGCACGTACAACACCCCGGAGCTGGCGGCGCGCGCTTACGACGCGGCCGCATGGCGATTTCGGCGGCCACGGTGCGACATGAACTTCCCAGACGTCGAATAGCTAGAGGAGGCGGAGTTCCTCGCGCCAGTGGAGGGCGCAGTTCCCCAACGACGTCGACAACACCGCCGCGTTCTTCGCTGACCTCCGGGCACAACGCAGGTCCAACAGGCGCCATCGTCGGGCCGTCGCCGTGTTCGAGCTTGATAACCCGAATACAACTTGGGCCGACAACGACCCTCGGTGGGACGACATTTGGACCGAGACAACCTCCGACGACGAGTAGATCGACTAGACTAGTTGTTTATCTATTTTATTGTATTTTCAATAAAGTCGTTGTGGCAGACGCTGATGATGAGAAAAGTTTCCCGCCAGATTACATGTGGAATTAAAGTACAGAACTCAACTGAAAATTAATTAAGATACATGGCCAGATAGTACTCGTGCCTAGCCCTATAGTACTCGTGCCTAGCTCAACTGAAAATTAATTAAGATACATGGCCAGATTCGACTGTTCGAGTCATTCAGTCATACTCGTGCCTAGCCCTATAGTACTCGCCACTTTGTAGTCGTCGTAGTCGCCGTCATCATCGTCGGCGGCATCGGGGTCGCGGTAGTCAAACCTCGGCGGGAGAGCACGCGTGGGCTGGGATCGAGGGTAGCGCAGGCGGGGGCCACGGTGGGCCATGACGCCCGGAGAGTTCGGTCGCGCCACCACAGCCGACGGCCGGCCTAGTTGAAGTTCGACTGAGGCGGGCCGCCCTCCTCGTGCTCGGCGAGCGCCCTCTCACGCCGATTGATGAAGAAGCTCTCCCAAGTCGGGCTGTAGTCGGGATGCCACTGGGGATTCCTCCGCTGCTCTGGCGTGAGCTCGAAGTAGTAGTGGTTCGTGATGGCCATCTCGCGCGCCACACCTAGAGGGACAGGAGGGACCGGTACCCCTCCGACGCTCAGCAACCAGCCGGTAGGGACGCGGTAGCCCGGCGGGCACGGGTAGTTCGACGCGCAAAGCGCCTCCGCCTCCCGGAGGGTTAGAGATACGATGGAAGCCATGTGACCTGGTGATGAGGTTTGCGAGATATGAGTCTAGATGTGATATGTAAATGGAGGCCAAGCCAACATATATATAGTGAAAAAATGGCGGGAGGACGGAGGCGGGAAGCGGTGGAAAGCGCGGGAAGAAAAATAGGCGGGAACGCAGTGGCGCCAAAAACTGTCGGTGGGATAAGGACGTGTGGGTAACCTTTAGTCCCGGCTGGTAGGTACAACCGGGACTAAAGATCCTTTTTTGTGTCATCTAACAAAACTGTCGGTGGGATAAGGACGTGTGGGTAACCTTTAGTCCCGGCTGGTGGGTACAACCGGGACTAAAGATGTCGGCAGGATAAGAACGCATGGGTGGACGCACTGCTCGATGAGATAAAGCATGTAGCGCACGACGCCCTGTCGAAGGAACAAGACAAAGTAGAAGAGGTGCCGTGCCTATAAAAGGAGCATCGATATGCCTTGCCAAGCCCCTGAACGACTACATCTCATCTAACAGTGTTGGGGAAAGGGTTGGGAAATCTCCCGTGGCGCATCTCCACTTTTAATATCTTACATACGATTACATGATTACACAAAAATAAATGGGAAATTGATTGCCATGTTGAGATACTCATTTGTGCCATGAACATTCTTCAATTAACTTGATGATGGAGCATCTTCATCATTTAATTAATCTTCTTCGGCCGTAACCATGGAGCATCTTCATCATTTAACTTGATGCTTGGATCAATGTTCACTACGAAGGGTGGAATTTCATCAAGCGATTATAATCTTCTGACATGTCTGTCTTGTCCTCCACTCCCACGATGTTTCTTTTTCCAGAAAGAACTATGTGGCGCTTTGGCTCATCGTTTGATGTATTTGTTTCCTTATGTTTCCTTTTTCTTGGTTCGGTAGACATATCCTTCACATAGAAAACCTGGGCCACATCCTTGGCTAGGACGAATGGTTCGTCTCTATACCCAAGATTGTTGAGATCCACTGTTGTCATTCCATACAACTTGTCTACAGAACCCCGCCTCTGTTTTGTTGACCCATTTGCACCTAAACAAAGGGACCTTAAAAGAAGGTCCATAGTCAAGTTCCCATATATCCTCTATGTAACCATAATATGTGTCATTTGGGCCTTCATTCATTATTGCATCAAACCGGACACCACTGTTTTGGTTGGTGCTCTTTTTATCTTGGGCGATCGTGTAAAATGTATTCCCAGTTCTCTCGTGCCCGTGGAAAGTCACTACGATCGAAGATGGTGTCCGGGCCGACAAGTACAACTGATCTTCAATATGTTTGTTATTCAGGAGATGTTTTTGCAACCAACCACCGAAAGTCGACATGTGTTCACGTCTAATCCAATCGTTCGACCGCCCCGGGTTACGGGAGCGTAGAAAGTTCTTGTGGTCACCGATATACGGAGCCACCAAGGTGGAACTTTGTAGGACTGTGTAGTGTGCTTGAGTCAAAGAAATCCCGTCCCTACATATCATTGATTTCCTTCCTAGCGTGCCTTTTCCACTTAGTCTCCCTTCATGCCGCGATTCAGGAACACCAATCGGCTTAAGGTCGGGAATAAAGTCAACACAGAATTCAATGACCTCCTCTGTTCCATAGCCCTTGGAGATGCTTCCTTACGGCCTAGCACGGTTATGAACATATTTCTTCAAGACTCCCATGAACCTCTCGAAGGGGAACATATTGTGTAGAAACACAGGACCGAGAATGGAAATCTCATCGACCAGGGTGAACGAGGAGATGTGTCATAATATTGAAGAAGGATGGTGGGAACACCAGCTCAAAACTAACGAGACATTGGACCACATCATTATGCAACCTCGGTAGAATTTCTGGATTTATTACCTTCTGAGAAATTGCATTGAGGAATGCACATAGCTTCACAATGGGCAGTCGAACATTTTCCGGTAGAAGCCCCCTCAATGCAATCGGAAGCAACTGTGTCATTATCACGTGACAGTCATGAGACTTCAAGTTGAGGAATGTTTTCTTCTCCATATTTATTATTCCCTTTATATTGGAGGAGAAGCGACGGGACCTTGATCTTGCTAAGACATTCAAAAAATATTTCCTTCTCTGCTTTTGTAAGAGCGTAGCTGGATAAATGACGTTCTTTAACTCTCTCATGCAGCTTTTTGGGGTCTTTCCAACGTTGCTGGTCCTCCCGTGCTTACGGTGTATCTTTTGTCTTCCGTACACACCCAGAAAGCCTAGCAGGTTCACGCAAAGATTCTTCGTCACGTGCATCACATCGATTGAAGAGCGGACCTCTAAGACTTCCCAATAGGGTAGATCCCAAAATATAGATTTCTTCTTCCACATGGGCGCGTGTCCGGCATCGTCATTCGGAACAGACCGTCCGCCAGGACCCTTTCCAAATATTACATCTAGATCCTTGACCATACCAAATATATCAACACCATCACGATGGGGAGGCTTCCTCCGGTGATCAGCCTCACCGTTGTATTGCTTGCCTTTCTTTCTTACGGGATGGGTAAGCCGAAGAAATCGACGATGCCCTGTACACGACCTTCCTCGACCTTTTTCCAAATAATCACCTTCGAGCTCATGTAAACGATCTGTGCATGCATTGTATCCCTTGTTTGACTGTCCTGAAATGTTACCAAGAGCAGGCCAGTCATTGATGGTTACGAAAAGCATCGCTCTTAGGTCAAATTCCTCCTGCTTGTGCTCGTCCCACACACGTACACCTGCTAGGGACCACAGCTGTAGAAGTTCTTCGACTAATGGCTTCAGGTACACATCAATGTCGTTCCCGGGTTGCTTCGGGCCTTGTATGAGCACCGGCATCATAATGAACTTCCGCTTCATGCACAACCAAGGAGGAAGGTTATATATACAAAGAGTCACAGGCCAGGTGCTATGGCTGCAGCTCTGCTCTCCAAAAGGATTCATGCCATCATGCGAGACCAAACCGTAAGTTCCTTGCATCTGTGCAAAGTTTGGGAACTCTCTATCGATTTTTCTCCATTGGGAGCCATCAGCAGGTGCCTCAACATCACGTCTTTCTTACGGTCTTCTTTGTGCCATCGCAACAACCTATCATGCACTTTATTTCTGAACACGCGTTTCTTCCGTGGTTTTATAGGACCATACCACATTTCCTTGGCTGGAACACTCTTCCTGGGGCGCTCGCCCACACCATCACCAGGGTCAGCTCGTCGATCTTATACCGCAATGCGGTGCATACCGGACATGCATCCAAATTCTCGTACTCATCGCGGTAGAGGATGCGATCATTAATGCATGCATGTATCTTTTGCACATCTAATCCTAGAGGGCAGACAATCTTCTTCGCTTCGTAAATGCGTGCGGCGGGCAATTCGTTACCCCTTGGAAGCTTCCTCTTAATTATTGTCGACAACTTTCCAAATCCTGAGTCGGTGACACCGTTCTCGCCTTCCATTGCAACAATTCGGTGTCTTGCCTAGCTTTTTATGGCCATCTTCGCAAGTTGGGTATAACAATTTGTTGTGATCTTCTATCATCTTGTCGAAGGCCAACCTTTCCTTTTCAGTTTCACATTCTCTCCTTGCATCAGCAATGGCCCGGCCAAGATCATCATCAGCAGGCTCATCTGGTGCCTCTTGATCTTCTACTTCATTGTCTTCATTGCCTTCTGAAAGATCATCGTATTCAGGGAAATTGGGATAACCGTCATCATCCTCTTCCTCTTCGTCATTGTCTTCCATCATAACCCCTCTTTCTCCGTGCTTGGTCCAACAATAGTAACTGGGCATGAAACCGGATCGCAGAAGGTGGCTGTGAATGAGACTCGAGCGAGCGTAATTTACGGTATTCTTGCAGTCCACACATGGACAATACATGAAGCCACCATGTTTGTTTGCCTCCGCCACGGCCATAAAATTATCCAGGCCCGCGATGAACTCGTCAAACCGTCGGTCAATGTACATCCATTGCCGATTCATCCGCATGATATAATTAAGCTGATCAAAACCATTACGTAACATCACGATGTATATATACACATGCATTTTATCAATTGCAGATGAAAAGGATAAAGTTGTTAACCTCGATGAAGAAGAAAAAAGCAAGTTAAGTGTGGCTTGATTTGTGTAAACTCAAGTGGCAAATCCTCTTAAGCATTTCATCGAACACCTCTTGTGCATGTGAAGAAGAGAGGAAAGCAATACACCCCTCTTGTGAAGATAGTGAAAAAATGGCTAAGTGTGGCTCACACTTGGGCAGGGGCAAGGTTATATAGCCAGAGGGGGGCCTTTGGACCCGGTTTGTCATACAAATCGGGACTAAAGGGTTCCCCACGACTGACACGGCCTGCCGCGCCCTGCGGTGGACCCTTTAGTCCCGGTTTGTATGACAAACCGGGTCCAAAGGCCGCTACAGGACAGGCGCGAGCGGGTGGGGTCGTCCTGGGCAGAAACGAACCGGGTCCAATGGGGGCATTGGACCCGGTTTGGTTCATCAGTGGGTCATTTGCTTGGGACCAAAGGCCTCTTCTCCACTAGTGTAAGCGCCGCTTCTGCTCAGCCCTAGCAGATCCACCAGGAGCAGCGCCGGACGCGGCCAGGCTGCCGCGCCTCCACCTCCACCTTCACCTCCCACTCCACCTCCCCCGGCCTTGAGCTCCGACGACGGGTTCGACGGCCTCGAGTCTCATAACCCCTCTTTCTCCGTGCTTGGTCCAACAATAGTAACTGGGCATGAAACCGGATCGCAGAAGGTGGCTGTGAATGAGACTCGAGCGAGCGTAATTTACGGTATTCTTGCAGTCCACACATGGACAATACATGAAGCCACCATGTTTGTTTGCCTCCGCCACGGCCATAAAATTATCCATGCCCGCAGTGAACTCGTCAAACCGTCGGTCAATGTACATCCATTGCCGATTCATCTGCATGATATAATTAAGCTGATCAAAACCATTACAGAACATCACGATGTATATATACACATGCATTTTATCAATTGCAGATGAAAAGGATAAAGTTGTTAACCTCGATGAAGAAGAAAAAAGCAAGTTAAGTGTGGCTTGATTTGTGTAAACTCGAGTGGCAAATCCTCTTAAGCATTTCATCGAACACCTCTTGTGCATGTGAAGAAGAGAGGAAAGCAATACACCCCTCTTGTGAAGATAGTGAAAAAATGGCTAAGTGTGGCTCACACTTGGGCAGGGGCAAGGTTATATAGCCAGAGGGGGGCCTTTGGACCCGGTTTGTCATACAAACCGGGACTAAAGGGTTCCCCACGACTGACACGGCCTGCCGCGCCCTGCGGTGGACCCTTTAGTCCCGGTTTGTATGACAAACCGGGTCCAAAGGCCGCTACAGGACAGGCGCCAGCGGGTGGGGTCGTCCTGGGCAGAAACGAACCGGGTCCAATGGGGGCATTGGACCCGGTTTGGTTCATCAGTGGGTCATTTGCTTGGGACCAAAGGCCTCTTCTCCACTAGTGTAAGCGCCGCTTCTGCTCAGCCCTAGCAGATCCACCAGGAGCAGCGCCGGACGCGGCCAGGCTGCCGCGCCTCCACCTCCACCTTCACCTCCCACTCCACCTCCCCCGGCCTCGAGCTCCGACGACGGGTTCGACTCCGAAGACAGCACCGACCTCCTCCACCCGGTCAGGGACGCCGCGGCCCTGGCTGAAGCGGAGAAGGAAGCAGAGGAGGAGCGGGCGGCCCATGCGGCGGTCGACGCCGAGCTGGAACAGCGCAGGCTGGCGGCCGCCGCTGCAGCAGAGGACTCTGACTCGGAGATATCTTGGTCCTCCGATGACCCTGATGCGCCTACGCCGGAGGAGAAGGCGGCGGAGCAGAGGGCCATCGCCGAGTCTTTCGAGACGCTGAAGGACGACGCCGCCAACGCGAGGCTGGAGCAGGCACTGCAAGAGGACGCGGCGGCGCACCGAGCCATAGCGGCCGCGCGGGAGGCGGCGAAGAAGCAGGCGACGGAGCGACGCAACGACGGTACCGGCCCGTCCGGAAGCAAGTAGACTAGTCATGTAGGTCTACATTGTATAGTTTTTATGCATTTATATGTACTACATTCTATGTTTTTAACTATGTTGAAATTCAAAAAATGGGTCGCCCCGCTGGGAGCACACCCAGACGCAAACGGACCCGCGGACAAAATATGTCCGCGGGGCGACACATACGGACGCTCGCGACCACTTTTGGGCGTCCGAAATACGTCGCGCCACTGGAGATGCCCTAACATCCTAAATGGTTTTGACTCTCCGTGTGACCGTGTGTGATAGGGGGCCTTAAGACCCGTTCTGTGGTGATGACGCGAAGCCCAACACCTAATGTATATATGCAAAATTTTAAGAAAAGCAATACAATGACCTGTTCTGAGATAATAATGGATAAAGATTTATAGGTCTCCGCTTGACATTTGGTGGTGATATGAGTACGTATGAAGTAGTTGTACTCGGTGGGTTAGAACATAGGATTCCAGCCTTCCATCCAGGAGTAAAACAAAGGTTGGCCTTACTAAAAAATTGCTCAACAACTCTCAAACAAGCCTTTTCCGATAGCAACCCTTTGCATATAGGAAACTCCTATGAAGTCCATTCATACACCATTTTTCTCGAGAACTCCAACCCTAACCCCCGCGTCGCCTAACCAAGGTGACAGAGGGGTAGGCACTATCGCTGGCCCTCAAGCCCGCTCCCACCTCTCTTTCTCTCTACCCACCTTTGCTGGAAGACCCGCAGGGCGAAGCCAAGTTGCGGCAGCGACGGGGACTTCTCCATGCGCCGCGGCGACCTTTTCCTCACTTGAGGCGGCGACGCAGATTTCCGGCGATTTCTCGGCGGCGAGGTGCCCCGGGGGCCGGTCGATAGCACGTCTTGACATCTACTGAGGAGTGGTGCAGTCTATCCACATTGGAGATGCCCCTGCCGCGTTACCGGGATCTCTGAGACCGCTCGGTCCTTCTGCCAGTGCGGGTCTGGATCTTCGGCTTCTGTGCCAGGCAACCGCAGTCTTGCTTGCGGTGCCGGTTGTTGGGCACAGTGGCGGTGTTGGCCGTGCGGTGGTAGGCTGGATCCCACCATCCAGTTACGTCCGCGACCTCGAATAAGGTGATGGTCCTAGGGTTCCTCTCGTGCCAAGAAAAAGTACTTCTTGATGACAACCATCATTGATCCGGTCGGATTGTCGAGTTTAGGAAATCTCCGTCAGCAAACTCTACTAGGCGACATGCCTAGAGATTGCTAGATCAGGTCGATTTTGTCGTAGGCACCCATGTTTTATTCTGACAGTGCGGTTTTAGAGGGAGCATGGCGAAGCTCTGCTGTCTGTTACCATCATGGACACTCCTTACAGTCCATGGTGAAGTCAGAGGCGGAGAATGACATGGAAGTCAGGATTCTGATGACTAGCAACAGTGGTTCGAGTCCTTGTGGCAATGCGGAACTTACTTGGTGTTTCATAACTCATAGCAGCGGGATCAACAAGTGGGTCCAGAAACTCAAGAGAAGTTCAAAGTCCTACCTTGCAGGGTGAAAATCAAAGTTCTGGCCTTAATTGTTTGTGCATGGCAATACCTTGTTGAATGCATTGCTTTGTGAGCTAGAACTTTCTCCTGGGTGAAAATCTATGATCTATGATTAGACGATGACGATGCGTGTGCATTGTTTTCTTGGAGGCGTCGCTATTGGAGAAGTTAGACTTCTAGTGGTGTCTTGGTGTTGTTTGTACTGCTGCTACAAGAAATAGATCACTCTAGTGGGACTTTTCTCTTATGTAATTCTTTTTTTGTGCGCATCCGTAATTTCGCTAGGGCACTACGTTATTGCATGTGATAAATGTAATTGGTATCTTCACGATATTAATATACACTCATTATGAAAAATTTCATAATAATCTCAACATCCTCTTAGACCTTATCTATTTTGGCATTTTGGCTTCGAGAAGCGGAAATACTTAATGGAACCTAGGTGTAGGCGCACCCGCTTACTACAAAATTAAAAATAATGCTATTTAAAAGGTTCAAAATTTTGAATTTTTTTTTTCATATAGTATGTATTATCTTGATAGTTACTTGTGTATGTTTTCACGATAAAATATAATTATATGTGGCCTACATGAAAATGACAAAATGTCCAAATGATACTATAATGATTGGATTTGTATTGTTCAAAGATATTACAAATTTTCATTTTCTCTTTTCTGTGTAGGCCACATATGGCCATATTTTGTGTTGAAAATCTGCACAATTAAGTATCAACATAATATTATACATGCATGCATTATTTCAAATTTTCATGAAACTTCGAAATAGCATTTTTTTAATGAACTTGTGCGCCTACACCCATGTCCACCAAATCCCGGTCGTATGAGAAGTTAATACACTCGCACTCTATATCTTTCTACTCTCTCCTCGGTCTTCTAAAATTCACATGTTTGTTTGTTCTGGACCATTCAAATGCACCTCTACAAAAATTTGCTATGTACTACCTCTGTTTCGATGAATAATGCGCACCCGCATTTCAAGCTAAACTTTGATAAAAACAATTGAGCAATCAAATCTTGATTATACTGTATGTAATTAGTATAGTTGAACTCGTATTAAAAACACTTTCTAATGATGTTTATTTTATACCAACAATTTTTATATATTTTTAGTAATTCTTAGTTAAAGAAAAAACATACAAAACGAGAACGTTTTATTCATTAGAATGGGGGAGTATTAAAATCCTATATAACTTAGTCATGTTTTTTTTCTGTTCCAACTTTCTAAATCCTACTGATCCAAAGAGTCCGTTAGAAGGAATCGAAGGAAACACAAAAGACAAAAACGCAGAACCTATAATTGGACTGGACAATGATATGCCGAACAGCACATGGCGGCTTATGCCTCGCGTACGTGTTGCTTCCTCATAGGAGAGTGACATCAGTTGGGCCGTACAAGACCCTCTTGATTTTCTGTGGCAAATATACCGGCACATATGATCGTATATACTACTACAACAGAACTCACTTACCGGCCGTGTCAAGTTAATTCGTACCGTGTTTGCAAACTTCTTTTTTGAGCGCTTAACTTGCTCGCTGTCAAATCAAGAAACTTGGAATACTGTACGCGCTTTGCCGCTTTCGGATAGCAAATATAAAATACAGTGATCCCTTCGGTTCATATTAATAGACTCTACTTTACCTATTAATCTAGTTTTTAATAAAGAAAATATATTAATATTGAGACATACTAATTACACCTAGCCTGCAAAAACGCAATACCCTAATGGTAATACGAATGCACATAGCTAAAAAAAAGTAAGAAAATAAAAGTCGCTACGGTATTCCAGTTCTAGCAGCAACAACACATCTACCACCAATACAACACCTGAACTCCAGGCTCTCCAAAAGCGACGCCTTCAAAAAAAGAACGGTGCACAAGCTTCTTTATCGTCCGTAAAAAATCTTAGGTTTTCGTATAAATCTAGTTAAGTTTTTGGATTAGATGTATATATATATATATCTAGACAGAGTTGAATCATTTAATATGAACCGAGTAAACGTAAACATGAAATCACAGAGTATAGGCCATTGCACAAAAACAAAAGGCATGTTTTTTCTCTGAAAGCTAGAAAACACTTACCAATTCAGCACAAGCTTTCGAAGGACACTTGTAACGGAAATATTACAGACATGCGTATAGAAATATTTGGTTGAAGTGTACATTTGGTCTCGGGTGCTTTTGGACGGATGGAGATCAGGTGACATGCAAACGGCATGTCACCGTGTACACTGGTGGAAAAACAGGCTTCGGGTGAGCCCCATAAGTCACGATGCTGCAGGAACCGCGACTAATGGTACCTTTAGTCGCGGTTCGGGAGGAGAACCGCGACCAAAGGCCTGGGCCCAGGGCGCTCGGTGGCCAGCCGGTGCACGTGGGGGGTCTTTAGTCGCGGTTGGCCAGGCCAACTGCGACTAAAGGTGCCCGAAGGCCTTTAGTCGCGGTTGGCCAGGCCAACCGGGACTAAAGCCCCTCCCCTATATATACCCACCCAGCAGCCAACACTTAGCCATTTGGTGCCATTCTCTTCACAAGCTTCACAAGTGGGTGTTAGGTTTGCTTTTGGTTCCTCTTATGCACATAAGGTGTTTGATGAAATGCCCCAAGAGCATGAAACAAACATGATATGAAGTGTTGGAGCCACACTTGAGCTTTCTCATTTATTTTTTCCTCCTCGATCGCGGTTAGCAACTTGAACCTTTGATGTGTCGTTGATAAAATGTGCATGTGTGTGTAGTTCATATATTGTTTAATTTATATTGTTTGTAGCTAGTTAGTTTAACAAATGCATGATGGTTAATTATATATTTTATATTATAATAATGCAGATGAATCGACAATGGATGTACGGTAACCGACTCTCCGGCGAGTTCAGTGCGGGTTTGAAAGATTTCCTCGTAGTGGCTAATGCGAACAAGCAGGGGGTTTTGTTATCTGTCCATGTGTTAAATGTAAGAATCGAATGGTTACTCTTCCTCAAGAGATGTTCACATGCACCTGCTTCGGCACGGTTTCATGCCAAGCTATAATTGTTGGACCAAGCATGGAGAAAGAGGGGTTATAATGGAAGAAGATGAAGAAGGGGATGATTTCATCGATGAAAGCTATCTTGCTCATTTCGGTGATACTTTCATGGAGGATGCTGAAGGTGAAGGGGAAGGTGAAGGGGAAGGTGAAGAAGAGGCACGTGATGAACCCGTTGATGATCTTGGTCGGACCATTGCTGATGCACGGAGACGCTGCGAAACTGAAAAAGAGAGGGAGAATTTGGATCGCATGTTAGAGGATCACGGAAGGCGCTGTACCCGGATGCGATGATGGTCTGAAAAAGCTGGGCTGCACAACTGGATTTGCTGAGATGGAAGGCACGAGCAGGTGTAGCTGACTCGGCATTTGAAAACTTGCTGAAAATGTTGAAGAATATGTTTCCAAAGAATAACGAGTTGCCCGCCACTACGTACGAAGCAAAGAAGATTGTACGCCCTCTAGGTTTAGAGGTTACGAAGATACATGCATGCATCAACGACTGCATCCTCTACCGCGGTGAATACGAGAATTTGAATGAATGCCCAGTATGCACTGCATTGCGTTATAAGATCAGAGGTGATGACCCTGGTGACGATGTTGAGGGCCAGAAACCCAGGAAGAGGGTTCCCGCCAAGGTGATGTGGTATGCTCCTATAATACCACGGTTGAAACGTCTGTTCAGGAACAAAGAGCATGCCAAGTTGTTGCGATGGCACAAAGAGGACCGTAAGTCGGACGGGGAGTTGAGACACCCCGCAGATGGAACGCAATGGAGAAAGATCGACGAGAGAGTTCAAAGATTTTGCAGCTGACGCAAGGAACATAAGATTTGGTCTAAGTACGGATGGCATGAATCCTTTTGGCGAGCAGAGCTCCAGCCATAGTACCTGGCCCGTGACTCTATGCATCTACAACCTTCCTCCTTGGTTGTGCATGAAGCGGAAGTTCATTATGATGCCAGTGCTCATCCAAGGTCCGAAGCAACCCGGCAACGATATCGATGTGTACCTAAGGCCATTAGTTGATGAACTTTTACAGCTGTGGGGCAGACCTGGTGTCCGTGTGTGGGATGAGCACAAAGAAGAGGAATTTGACCTACGAGCGTTGCTTTTCGTAACCATCAACGATTGGCCTGCTCTTAGTAACCTTTCGGGACTGTCAAATAAGGGATACAATGCATGCACGCACCGCTTACATGAGACCGAAAGTGTACATTTGCCAAATTGTAAGAAGAACGTGTACCTTGGGCATCGTCGATTTCTTAGAAAGGTCATCCAAGAAGAAAGAAAGGCAAGCATTACAACGGCAAGGCAGATCATGGCCGAAGCCTGAACACACCGGTGCTGAGGTATTTGATATGGTCAAGGGTTTGAAAGTCATCTTTGGAAAGGGTCTGGCGGACAATCGATTCCGAAGGGAGCTGACGGGCACGTAGCCATGTGGAAGAAGAAATCTATATTCTGGGAGCTAGAATATTGGAAAGTCCTAGAAGTCCGCTCTGCAATCGATGTGATGCACGTTACGAAGAATATTTGCGTGAACATCCTAAGCTTCTTGGGCGTGTATGGGAAGTCAAATGATACAAAGGACGCACGGCAGGACCGACAAAGTTTGAAAGACCACGATGACCAGAGCATCAGGAGCGGTTTCAAGGTCGTGCCGGCTACGCTACGACCAAAGAAGAGAAGGTCATCTTTTTTGAATGCACGAGCGGTATGAAGGTCCCGTCGGGATTCTCGTCCAATATAAAGGGAATAATAAACATGGCGGAGAAAAAGTTCCAAAACCTGAAGTCTCACGACCGCCATGTGATTATGACGCAATTGCTTCCGATTGCTTTGAGGGGGCTCCTTGGAAAATGTTCGATTGCCCATTGTGAAGCTATGTGCATTCCTCAATGCAATCTCTCGAGAAGGTAATCAATCCGGAAGTTCTACCACGGTTCTGAACGATGTGATCCAATGTCTTGTCAGTTTCGAGTTGGTGTTCCCGCCATCCTTCTTCAATATTATGACGCACCTCCTGGTTCACCTAGTCGATGAGATTTCCATTCTCGGTCCTGTATTTCTACACAATATGTTCCCCTTCGAGAGGTTCATGGGAATATTAAAGAAATATGTTCGTAACCGTGCTAGGCCGAAGGAAGCATCGCCAAGGGCTATGGAAATGAGGAGGTAATTGAGTTTTGTGTTGACTTTGTTCCTGACCTTAAGCCGATTGGTCTTCCTCAATCGCGGCACGAGGGGAGACTAAGTGGAAAAGGCACGATCGGAAGGAAATCAATGATATGTATGGACGGCCATTCTCTGACTGAAGCACACCATACAGTTCTGACCAATTCCAGCTTGGTGGCTCCGTACTTTGAGAAACACAAGAATATTTTACGCTCGGACAACCCTGGAAAGCCTGAATCCTGGATTAGGAAGGCCCACATGGAGACTTTCGGCAGTTGGTTGAGAAAACATTTAATGAGTGACAATAAGGTTGTAGATCAGCTGTACATGTTGGCCAAGACACCATCTTCGACTATAACGACTTTCCAAGGGTACGAGATAAATGGGAATACATTTTACACGATCGCCCAAGATAAAAAGAGCACCAATCAAAACAGTGGTGTCCGCTTTGATGCAGCAACCGAGAATGGGCAAAAGGTCACATATTATGGTTACATAGAGGAGATATGGGAACTTGACTATGGACCCTCCTTTAGGGTCCCTTTGTTCCGGTGCAAATGGTTCAAGCTAACAGGAGGTGGGGTAAAGGTGGACCAGCAATACGGAATGACAATGGTGGATTTCAACAATCTTGGTTACCTTGACGAACCATTCGTCCTAGCGAAAGATGTCGCTCAGGTTTTCTATGTGAAGGACATGAGTAGCAAACCGAGGAAACGGAAAGATAAGAAAACGATCAGTACATCATGCGATGATCCAAAGCGCCACATTGTTCTTTCAGGGAAAAGAAACATCGTGGGAGTGGAGGACAAGACAGACATGTCAGAAGATTATAATATGTTTGCTGAAATTCCGCCCTTCAAAGTGAACCGGCGAGAAGACAGAGGCGGCCGGGAAGAGGGGGGCGGAAAGACAGAGGCGGGAAGAGGGGGACCGGCGAGAAGACAGAGGCGGCCGGGAAGAACTGGTGGGAAGAGGGAGGCGGAAAGATTTTTAAATGAATTAGTTTTATTTTTCTGAATTTTTTGATATATTATTTGTATTTTTAAGATTTTTAAATGAATTAGTTTTATTTTTTGAATTTTTTGATATATTATTTGTATTTTTAAGATTTTTAAATGAATTAGTTTTATTTTTCTAAATTTTTTGATATATTATTTGTAGTTTTCAGATTTTGAAATGAATTGGTTTTGTTTTTCTTTATTTGTTGATATATTATTTGTATTTTTAAGATTTTTAAATGAATTAGTTTTATTTTTCTTTATTTTTTGATATATTATTTGTATTTTTAAGATTTTTAAATGAATTATTTTTATTTTTCTGATTTTTTTGATATATTATTTGTATTTTTAAGATTTTTAAATGAATTAGTTTTAATTTTCTGAATTTTTTGATATATTATTTGTATTTTTCAGATTTTGAAATGAATTAGTTTTAATTTTCTGAATTTATTGATATATTATTTGTATTTTTAAGATTTTGAAATAAATTAGTTTTATTTTTCTGAATTTTTTGATATATTATTTGTATTTTTAATATTTCGAAATAAATTAGTTTTATTTTTCTGATTTTTTTATATATTATTTGTATTTTTGATATTTCGAAATGAAAAGAATTTGGAAAAACACCTTTAGTCGCGGTTGGTCTTACGAACCGCGACTAAAGGGTCTTTCCGCGCGGAACCAAAATTCCGGTGAAAAACCCTTTAGTCGCGGTTGGCGAGGCCAACCGCGACTAAAGGTACACCTTTAGTCGCGGTTGGTCTTACGAACCGCGACTAAAGGTGCGGAGGTATAAAGGCGCGCGCCGCCCATGCAGTTCACTTCGCCGGTTCTCCTCCGCCCCGACGCAAGCGCCGCGAGATCGACACCGAAGCGCCGTCCTCCTCGCCGCGCGCCGTCACTCGCCGCGACGCCGTCGGGCTGCCCGCCGAACGCGCCCTCGCCGACTACCGCTCGCCGCCCTCGCCGCCGTATATCTCGACGTACGTTGCCGCCTCGTCGATCGGCCGCCGCCTCTCCTCCTGTTCTTCCGCGCCGCCGGCCGTCGCCGCCGCGTTGCCGCCCCCTCGCCGCGCGCGCGTTTGGTGCCGCCGCCGAACAGATCGAGAGAGAGAGAGGAGGCCGGGGCGCCGTCGCGTGTTGCCGCCGCTGCTCGGGCGCCATCGCCGCCGCCGCGCGCGCGTTCTAGGCGTGCCGCCCGGACGCGTGTTGCCGCGCGCCGCCGTTTTGGCGCAGGCCCGCCGGACGTGCGCAGTACACGGGAGAGAGAGGGGCCGGCGCGCCCCAATCTCTATTTTTTTTAACTTAATTAACTTAATAAAACAAACTTATAACAAAATTTGTAATTAGCTTAAGTTTGTTAACTTAAAATTTGTGTAACAAAAGTTTGTAACTTAAAATTTGTATAACTAAAATTTGTAACTTAAAATTTGTAACTTAAAGTTTTTTTTGTTTTAACTTAACACAAATCGGAGAACACACGCGCGTATACGGAGAGGTTGGTAACACGAACCGCGCGTATAGGGAGTCGTAACTTAAAATTTCTATAACTAAAATTTGTAACTTAAAAATGAATTAAACATAGTTATATAATTTTTTAATAAAATTTGTATAACTAAAATTTTCTATTTTTATTAATATTTGTATAACTAAAATTTGTAACTTAAAATTTGTAACTTAAAATTTGTAACATAGTCATACTCGCCCCCTCCGCATACGCGCGGTGTTTTTTTTGGGATCGAGATCAGGGGGCGGCGAGGGTTATGTGTGTGTTGTCCTCGCCTCCTTCTCCGTGACGCCGTCGTCTACCGCCCCGTCTCGCGCTCTTCCGCGACACCCTCTCCCACCCCTTCCAGCTCGCCGGCCCCCTCCTTTTTGCCACCGCCCTTTCGCCACCGCCACCGCCCCTTCTTCACTTAATTAATTTGTTTTGACTACATGTTTCGGGATCGACATATGGCGGACGATAGAGCTGACCCGATTCTGGACAACTATGATCCGGACGCTGAAGACCATATGTTCGGCATCATAAAAGGCGATTTTCCATATGTGCCGACCGGAGAAGAAGAAGATGATATCTCTTCTTATCTGAACCTTGAGTGTGAAGATGAAGGGCGCCGTCAGCAAGCAGATGATGCCGAAGAAACGTCGATAAACGACGATCTTCAATTGGAAGTAGCAACCACCTCCGGCGCCGAGGTATATATATATATACATATTGAGCGTCTGGTGATACAAACTAACTGATTTGAATAAATGTGTGTGTACTAACGCGCGCGACTCTCTTTCTTATTTTAGCCCTCGGCCGGATCGTCGAAAAAATCGAGTACGTCGTCAAAGCGTGGCGCAACCAAGACGATGAAACCAGGAGAAACATGCACCATCGATGTTGTCGACGAAGCAACCGGCAGGCCGCTGGAGCACAGCAAGAACGCCACCAAGTTTTTCATCCAATGCGGAGCCGTTGTTAGAGACAACGTCTCGATCACCCGCCAGGAGTGGAATGAGCCAAAGAAGGCACGTGTTGGTTTCACTTTTGTCGATAAGAGAGAAAAAAAAGATTGCTTCAACAAGCTTATGGAACATTTCGTTCTACCTCCGGAATACCGCAAATACGATGAGGAGGGTAACAAGATTGCGGAAAACAAGGAGAGGCGCAAGCTAGTCAAACAGTTCGCTCTTTCTAGGATGGCCAACGCATTCCGGAAATACAAGCAAAATCTAGCCCATGACTTTGTCAACCAGGGCAAGACTCCGAATTTCAAAGGACAATATGAGAAACTGCAACATGATTGGCCAGAATTTGTGAAGCAAAAGAAATCGGAGCAGTTCCTTGAACTATCGAAAAAAAATAAGGAAAATGCGGCCAAGAAGGAGTACAATCATAAAATGGGGCCAGGAGGGTATCGCTTTTGGCAGCCTAAGTGGGAGAAGATGGAGAACGAGCTGAGGGCGCGAGGAATCCGTCTAGGTACGGAGGGATGGGACCCAAGGGCCAAAAGCTGGTGGTACGGGCATGGGGGATCGCTGAACCCGGAGACAGGGAGTGTGTTTACCAGGGGCAAAATAATTACACCCACCAAAAAGCTTATTGAGGCAATGAGGGAGGCTCAAGAGGGGAGGATCAGGTTCAACAGAGAGAACGACGCCCTGACAAAAGCCCTCGGGAATCCTGAACACGGAGGACGTATACGAGGCATGGGGCCCATTCCGTGGAAAGTAGGGTTCCCCCAGAACGATGACCCGTACGGTTACAGAAGCCGTAAGAGAAAGATGGATCGGGATGCAGATGTTGTGGCGAAGTTGGTAACGGAAATGGATGTGATGAAGAAAACCGTGAGTGTACTAGTCGCCGAAAGAGATGCAGCTCGGGCGCAGCATGCTGAAGATCATCCAATGGATCTCGGAAGCCAGCAGCGGAGAAGAAGCAGCGTGGCTTCCACGGAGGCCTCACCGGCTGGTGCACCGACGATAGAAATTACTGCACCGGAGCCTCTGGTGGTCCAAATTACTGCACCGGAGCCTCCTCGCTACCCCGTGGACGATATAAAGGAGATGAAAGCATGTCATCTGTATTATCCTATCGGGAACATGTCCATGAAGGTAGCCATCGGCAGTGCTTTACCACCTGGAGCACTCCACCACAACAACCCCATTCAAGATGGCTATGCTCGTGTGACGGTGGAGGAGATAGTCCAAGGGTTTGAGGACCTGGACATTGACATTGCTACACCTGAAGGGGTGAAAAGACTTGGAGATGTCAAGCGCCAGTTCATTCTATGGCAGAAGAAATTTATCAAGTTTCCATGCGAGGCGCCAACAAGTCCACCCCCGTACGGTGGTGGTGGTGGCGGTGGCGGTGACGGTGGCGGTGGCGGTGGCGGTGACGGTGGCGGTGGCGGTGACGGTGGCGGTGGCGGTGACGGTGGCGGTGGTGCTTCACCTAATACACCTCATTCACGTCAGCCGATGACGCCGCCCCCCAGTCCTTGTCCGGCGGGTGATCAGACACCGGTACCGCCCCCCAATCCACCTCCGGCGAAGAAGCAGAAGCAGTCCTGGGTTATTAACCCGGACCCTTATGTACCTAAGAAAACAAAGATACCAGAGCCATCACTGAAGCCTCTCATCCCGAGGCCTTGGGAACTTAGTGTCGAGGAAAATGCAGCGGCCGTGGCTGCTCAGCATGAGAAATGGAAGGAGGAGTGCAAGAAGAAAAGAGAGGGCGAGCCCAAGCCAGTATTTTCTGATGAGCAAAAGAAGTGGGCTAAGTCATTTTTGAACACACCGTCCCAAGCCGCGAAGAATCTGCCTGACGACTATTTACGTGAACTTCGTAGGCAAGCACTCGAGTTCAAGAGGAACAAAGAGTTGGCGGAGAAGAAAGCCTTGGAGGCCGAGAAAAAATTAGAAAGGGGGAAAGAAGTTGCCCAGCTCGGGGAACAAAGTAAACAATCGATCGCCCCGCTCATAGTGCAAGCCGCCGGTCCGGATGCCCCCGATATCATAGCAGCTGCGGCAGCACATGGATTGACTGTAACGAGTGCCAGAGAACAAGCGGCCGAGTTAGGTATCACTCTTCGTGCACTGTTAGGCCTTGATGAGGCGCCAATGAAGGACGTAGTATTTACATATGTGAAGAATGGCCCTCTCATCGAGCTGCGCAGAAGAGGATCTACCTCGACAAATGAAAGGTCCTGCTAAATTGGTACAAGGGTTACATAAAACATGAAAACGCCAAAGACTATATCTATGCGGAAGTTAAATATGAGCATCACTTCAAACATTACTTGGGTACAAATTCCTCTCGAGTGAATTGTTCCAATTTGTTCAATCTGCGCGACCTCGACAAATCTATCATCAGTTGCTACGTTCTGTAAGTGATTTATTAATTTCTACCCCATCTCGTTCATTGCCGGCCTGCACTATATATATATATATATATATTGTCCTAACTATCTTGTTGTGTACGCTATATATTATGCAGAATGAAGAAGCGGGAAATGCGAATAAGGAACATCCATGATGTTGGGTTCATTGACCCACACATCGTTAATTCACATGTGTTAGAACACCACCCCGCCGACGTGGAGGATGACTGTGGCGGTTTATTAGAAAACAGCAACAGAAAAGTGATATTCTATTTCCTTACCATTTTGGGTGAGTGTTTCTGTCTTGAGCACATTCTCTTTTGTTTACTCCATGCATGGTATGTGGCTAATCGATGAGTTATGCATGACTGTGCATGTATCGTGTCCGCAGGTTCCACTGGATTCTTATGGTAATTCAAGTTCAGACCTCCTCAGTTCTCGTCCACGACTCTCTGAATATGGATCCGGCGCTTTGGGGCGACATGAGAAAAATGATGCAAAAGTAATTATTTTCATTCATTTGCGCTCTATATCGATCGGCCTATTTCGTTCATCATTTCCTAATATCAAGTAACTAATTAATAACTCTCTTGTTTATTTAATTTTCTTTGCCTCGTAGGGTTTGGAGACGGTTCGTAGATACCAAGGTCGGTGAATTCAAAAAAGAGCTACATTTTAAAATGGCAGTGCGGACGACTGGGGATATTCAGCCACCGGGGACCAATCTATGTGGATACTATGTTTGTGAGAGGATCCGGAGATACTGTAATGAGCGGGACCAGACGTGTGAGAACAACATCCTGAGGAATAACCTCCGGAAGACGCTTAGTCCAGAAGCTCGCTTCCGACCACTTCAAGAGGAACTAGCTGGATGGTTGGCGAGGGAAGTCATCGATCCTAGAGGAGAACACTATTACGATGACGTAGAACTTTATATGCACCAGAATTTGTAACTAACTTGTTCAAAATTGTATATGGTCATCCGATATTGAATATATATTGTATATGGTCATCCGATATTGAATATATATTGTATATTCCTCTTGAATTCTTTTTGGTTCTAATTTCAAATTTGTTTGAAATTGTACATTCATATGCATGTATGTATACAGTACCGTAGAATATGTGAAACTCCTTCAAAATTAAAACCCCACAATACAAATTAAAAAGAAACCAGATTTAGGGGGAGGGGGGCTAAAACCCTAAACCCTGCGGAGGCCTTTAGTCGCGGTTGGCCAGAAGAACCGCGACTAAAGGTCCTCCGCCCTGGCGCTCGCCTGCGGCCCACGTGGACGGGCCTTTAGTCGCGGTTCGTAAGGAACCGCGACTAAAGGGGGGGCCTTTAGTCGCGCTGCTTTGGTCGCGGTTGGGCCACCGCGACTAATGGCAGTTGCCAACCGCGACCAAAGCCCTTTTTTCCACCAGTGGTACCTCGCGGCTCCAATCTACCATCCAACCACCATCTAACGTACAACAGTAATCCAAGACGAAAACAACATTCAGGGTCTGTTTGGATAGGAGCCCCATGCTGCCAAGCCAAATAATTGGCGTTGACCAAGTTGCTGGCTATCGTTTGGATTGAAGCCCAATATTTGGCATGCCCAGGCTGCCATCAGCTTTCTAGTACAATTTTGCGCCCATGAATTGGCAAGATGGGGGCGGTGAAAAGCTACGCCAATATTTTGGCTAGCCCATACGTTGGTCGGGCTAACATTGGCGAAAACCAAACACACCCTCATACTTCACAGTTTTCAGCCCAGACGCTGTGAGATTTCTTTATATGATACATATACAAATCTTTCAGTCATTTGACAGTACAAACAACAGTTTTGAACAAAACACAATACAAACATCAACCTTTTAGAGCATCTCCACCGGCGGCCCCGATAGCAATTTGGGGGCCGGAAGTGAAAATGGGCTCGCACCGGCGCGCTCCGAACGGCGTTGGCCAATTTTGGAGCCCAATAGAATGGCGCGCGAACCACCACCCACACGCACCCCGCCGACGCGATGGCGCACAACGACCAGGCCAGCGGCAGCGGCGGTGGCATGCTCCGCTCGACGCAGCTGACGTTCGACGAGGCCGACGTGCTGTACTGGCACCGCATCCCCGTGCCAGTACAATACAAGTTGTCGCACGGCTGGCACGTCTCCAATGGCGGCTTCGCCGTGCCGCCGCCGCCACCGCCAGGACCACCGACGCGGGCCCTCGCCAGGAAACGGCGGGCCGAGATGACGCCGGAGGAGAGGAGCCTGCCGGAGAACGCCGTCGACAGCCCGTCCTGGGCAGGGCGCTTCGAACACGAGCGCGCCGTCGAGCTCGCGCGGACGGCCAACCCCTCGGGCGACCGCTTCAACAACGTCGGCCGCCGTGCCTGGTGGTACGGCCGCTCCGTCGACGACACGCTCCGCGAGTACGGCTTTCGTCCACGCGTCCACGGGCAATGGGAGCCGCTATACTTCCCGCAGGCGGCGAACATGGCGCCGCCGCCTACCAGGCAGAGGGCGCCGGAACGGACCGCGGCGTCCGGAACCTCACGCACCGGATCGTCTGCCGTCGCGCGCACGCTGGTCCTTCGGGTCATCCAGCGACGACCTGGACTTCAGCGCCTTCGACTCCCGGCGCCGCTAGTTGTTTTTTCTAGTTTTTTAGTTTGAAATCGCGTCAAATTTGTGCAAATTTCGTTCGAACTTCGTATGAATATCATTTTGCAAATTTGAATTTAAATTTCAAAATATATCGGGGCTTACGTATTAGGGACGTCGGTGTGGAAGCAGCGTCCCCAAATAGAGGATGTTGTGCCGAGTCCCCCAAACGGAGACGCTCGTCCCTGGGTTGTCAGACGCTCGTCCCTTGGTTACCGCGGCGGCCGGCGCTCGTCACTGGTTCCCGCGGCGGCGCTCGACGGGTTGGCGCGGCGGACGGTGCTGGTTGCCGGGCAGCGCTCCTCAGCGGCGACAGCGCCCGAACCCTCGGAGCGCGCGACAGCCGGAGCCTGATGCATGCAGATGACACACGTCCGTTGGGAACCCCAAGAGGAAGGTGTGATGCGTATAGTAGCAAGTTTTCCCTCAGAAAGAAACCAAGGTTTATCGAACCAGTAGGAGTGATACGTCTCCGACGTATTGATGACCCACAAGTATAGGGGATCGCAACAGTCTTCGAGGGAAGTAAAACCCAATTTATTGATTCGACACAAGGGGAGACAAAAAACACTTGGAAGCCTTAACAGCGGAGTTGTCAATTCAGCTGCACCTGGAAACAGACTTGCTCGCAAGAATTTATCAGTAGTAACAGTTTTATAGCAGTAGCAGTAGTGAAATAACAGCAGCAGAGTAACAAAGACAGCAGTAGTGATTTTAGTAAACAGCAGGATTAAAATACTGTAGGCACGGGGACGGATGACGGGCGTTGCATGGATGAGAGAAACTCATGTAACAATCATAGCAGGGCATTTGCAGATAATAATAAAACGGTGTCCAAGTACAAAGCAATCAATAGGCATGCGTTCCATATATAGTCGTGCGTGCTCGCAATGAGAAACTTGCACAACATCTTTTGTCCTACCAGCCGGTGGCAGCCGGGCCTCAAGGGAAACTACTGGATATTAAGGTACTCCTTTTAATAGAGTACCGGAGCAAAGCATTAACACTCCGTGAACACATGTGATCCTCACATCGCTACCATCCCCTCCGGTTGTCCCAATTCTTGTCACTTCGGGGCCATTGGTTCCGGACAGCGACATGTGTATACAACTTATAGGTAAGACCATAAACAATGATTATCTTGATGAAACAATAACATGTTCATATCTGAGATCATGGCACTCGGGCCCTAGTGACAAGCATTAAGCATAACAAGTTGCAACAATATCATCAAAGTACCAATTACGGACACTAGGCACTATGCCCTAACAATCTTATGCTATTACATGACCAATCTCATCCAATCCCTACCATCCCCTTCGGCCTACAGCGGGGGAATTACTCACACATGGATGGGGGAAACATGGCTGGTTGATGTAGAGGCGTTGGCGGTGATGACGGCGATGATCTCCTCCAATTCCCCGTCCCGGCGGAGTGCCAGAACGGAGACTTCTGGCTCCCGCGACGGAGTTTCGCGATGTGGCGGCGTTCTGGAGGGTTTCTGGCGACTTCGACTTCTCCCCGTGCGTTTTTAGGTCGAGGCCGATAAATAGTCCGAAGGAGGGCATCAGAGGCCGGCCGAGGGGCCCACACCACAGGGCCGCGCGGGTCCCCCCTGGGCCGCGCCGCCCTATGGTGTGGGGCCCTCGGGCCTCCACCTTACTTGACCTTCTGGCTCCGTCATTATTCTGGGAAAATAGGGCCTTCTGCATAAATTCCGAGGATTTTCCCGAAAGTTGGATTTCTGCACAAAAACGAGACACCAGAGCAGTTCTGCTGAAAACAACGTTAGTCCGTGTTAGTTGCATCCAAAATACACAAATTAGAGGCAAAACAATAGCAAAAGTGTTCGGGAAAGTAGATACGTTTTGGACGTATCAACTCCCCCCAAGCTTAGCTTATTGCTTGTCCTCAAGCAATTCAGTTAACAACTGAGCGATAAAAGAACTTTCACGAACACATTTGCTCATATGATGTATATATTCTCATGCTATGGCTAATACTTAAGCAATTCATAATGAGATACATGCAAATAAGATCATCTAACAGCTATGTCAATCATAGAGAGGTACCAACAATTAATAATAAGCATCATGAATCATGTATATAAGCAGGATTGCAATGTTCATAAGAGAGTATGATAAAGTGGTATCTCGCTTGCCTGTATTTGATTGGCAAAACATAAATGCCCGGGCACCTCTGGAGTTCATAGAAAGACTAGAAGTAGTGATTGTCAAAAGATAAATGCATCAAAGTTATACCACAATTAATCATATTTTGAGACAAGCATATTATACTAAGAATGACAGTTGTGCTCTCAAGATAGTGCTCAAAGAAATAATGGAGACACAACATAAAAGTAAAAGATTGACCCTTCGCAGAGGGAAGCAGGGATTAACATGCGCTAGAGCTTTTCATTTTTATAAAGACAGGAGTAAAATTATTTTGAGAGGTGTTTGTTATTGTCAACGAATGGTAATGGGTACACCAACTACCTCGCCAACCGGACTTTCAAGAGCGGCTCCCATGAATTATTTGCATATTTATGTGGCACTCCTTCCAACCTTTCTTGCACAAACCATGGCTAACCGAATCCTCGGGTGCCTGCCAACAATCTCATACCATGAAGGAGTGCCTTTTTATTTTATTTTTATTATGATGATGACACTCCCCCCAACCTTTGCTTACACAAGCCATGGCTAACCGAATCCTTCGGGTGCCGTCCAACAATCACAAACCATGGAGGAGTGTCTATTAAGTTAATTAATTCGGGACTGGGAATCCCATTGCCAGCTCTTTTTTGCAAAATTATTGGATAAGCGCATGTGCCACTAGTCCATATGAGAGTCCGTCAAAAGTAAATGACAAGGTTGAAAGCTAAACACCACATACTTCCTCATGAGCTATGAAACATAAACACAAATTGAGAAGCATTTTGAAGGTTTTAAAGGTAGCGCACGAGAATTTACTTGGAATGGTTTGAAATGCCATGCATAGGTATTTATGGTGGACACTTTTGGAACAACTTGGTTTTCAGGTGTTTGGAAGCACGAGCAGCGTTCCCGCTCAGTACAAGTGAAGGCTAGCAATAGACTAGGGAGCGACAAATCAAGAGAGCGAATCGTCATAATCATGCTTGCGGCAAAATAAATTAACGGAGGCATAAAAGTGATACAAGAACTCTGAAGCAATATAGATCATCGAGGCTTAATTGACTTTTTGTTCAGTCATATGCATGCGTGAGCATGTGCCAAGTCGATATAAATGAATTATTCAGAGGAGGATACCACAATGCCATACTTACTTATGAATAAAACAATGCAAGCAAACATCCATGACATGCTACTCATATTAATAGATTGGAGCTAAACATGAGAGATCATAAACTACTAGACTTTCTCAAATAACATATACCTCACATGAACCAACTAAGCATGCTCACATGGATGAGTATATGTACAAAAATGAAAACAAATAGAGTTCATACCAGCCTCTCACCACAATCAGATTGTCGTAGATCGTCATTATTGCCTTTTCACTTGTGCAGCTTGGATAATATGAAATGAAAACCCACGCTCCAGCCACCAAAGACCATTGAATTCATAAAGAACTTTACAAAACAAAGAAGAACAGCAAATATTTTTGGTGTTTTCAAATTAGAAACAAGAACAAGAGGAAACAAGCAAACAAAGCAAAATCTTTTTGGGTTTTCTTATAGCAAACTAGCAATAGCAAATAAAGCGAAACAAATGCAAGAAACCAAAGCAAACAAATGGTGAAGAGAAACAACAGAAATATTTTTGGTCTTTTTGTGTTTTGGGAAAGAAACAAAGCGAAAACAAGAAATAGCAAACTAAAAGAAACACAGAAAAGCGAGATGGCAGAAATCTGCCAAAACCTGACAGCAGTACAGAAATCGATTTTTACAAAAATCTTACTTTGCTCAGATCGAAAAGTGTTCAACTAATGAAAGTTAGATAACAACCTGGGGAACCTGCACAAAAATTGGCAGCTCAAAATGACGCTCTGGCTATTTTTTAGAATTTTTACGGTAACGTTCCAGAATCTGTTTTCAGGCAGCACTTCCCCAGATATCATCTTCCTCTCATTAGAAAACCACTCAAACGAACAAAACAAGTATGTACAAGTATCCAGCAACCATAGTATGCAAAGAATGAGTGATGCCGGTATACCTCCCCCCAAGCTTAGGCTTTTGGCCTAAGTGGAGTTCAACCCCAACGAGGGTCATTGTTCCTCGCCGGTGGGTAGTCCATGGAGTAGTCATAGTAAAGTTCCTGTGCAGAAGAAAAGCGTGGAGGCTCCGCATATCCACCATGATGATGCGAGGAACTTGCTGCATCGGATGATGAGTCGAGGTGCTCCTCGACCTCCGTGTCATCTCTTGCATGTTGACCTCCTCTCTCTATGTGTGCATCCAGTGCACCTTCTGTGACCGACCAATCTCCCCTGGAATCAAGGTTAGACAAAACAGGCGCAGGCAATCTTACTAGTTTCTCAGTTTTCTTAGTTATTCTCCAGACTTTCTTATAAAATGTCATCTTGTAAAACAGGTTACCCAAGTTGGAGGAATCTGAAACAAATTCATGTTTAATCATAGAGGCTATATCAAGTTTTTCTATGTGGAATGGAATATCAAAATGATGAGGTTCTACATTATGAAAAGCCAGTAAACGAGAGGCGATGAGACCTCCACAAATTCCACCTTTCTCACGGTTAGTAGCAAGTCTATAGGCTATCAATGCCCCCAAATTATAAGTCTTACTATTTTGCAGTGCCGCAGCTAGATAAGCCAAATCCGGGATAGAAAGTTTACCACCAATCTTTTTAGCAAGAACGCATTTGGTAATAAAATAGGCAAAGTAGCGGATAGCCGGGAGCTGAATACTAGTGATTTTACCATTATCCCCTAAGAAACTCCTTCCATCGCTAATCATCTTGAAGAGGTCCAAGAGTTCTTGCGGCGATCCCCTTATCTTCTCACATGACCCCCATTGCGGTACTCTAATTGCTGCACAAAAAACACTAAATGGCAAGTTGACAGCTTTATTGTAAATTTTATACTGGACCGTGGGGTTAGATCGCGACCAATTGAACTTGAAGTCCTGCACAAAAGACGTGGTTAATTTTACATATTGTCTTGGCTCTCCTTCAACAAAGTCACTCAGCCCTGCACGAGAAATTAGACTTTGAACATCTTCAAGTATTCCCGCGCTTCTCATAAAATCCGCGCACGGGTAGTAAGAGGGGTATACTCCCTCTTCACGATTGACTCTCATAACTTGTTGGACTTCCAATTCTTGCTGGTTCAAGTGATATCTACTCCACTCCATTTTCTGAAATTTCAACAAATGATATAAAAATTTGATTTGGTGACATATAATTGAGGGAAACTACCATAGGAACTTGCTAGAGTACTAATCATGCATCAAAACTAGTTTCTACCACTTAGAACAAGCATGCAAGCTCACTAAACATGTTACCTACAGCAGCAAAATATTCAAGATATACTCAACCAAACAAAATTCTACTTGGATGGGTGGAGGAGTCACATACCAAGGAGCAAATGTGCCAAATTTCAGCAGGAAATCTGGGCTGAGCAAAGAGATCGAGAAATCTGGAGCTCTGGAGCAAAAATGCGAGAGAGAGGAACTTGGTACGAGTTTTTTCGGGAGAGAGAAGGTGCTGGGAGAAAGAGATGACAAAGTGGGGCAAAGAGGGGCCCACACCACATGGTGGCGCGGCCACCTCCTTGGCCGCGCCGGCCTGTGGTTTGGCGCCCTCTGGTGCCCCACAGGTCATCCTCTGGTGCTCCCAGGTGCCTCGTCGAAAAATAGGACCAACGGTATAATTTTTGTGAATTTTTGAAAACTTTGAAAAATGCACATTTCTGGGTATTTAGTTTATTATTACTGGCCAGGAAAATTTTTGAAATCTCCAAATAACTAAGGAACTTTGCAAACTAAAAGTGCTACAGCAACTAGAGCAAGTGGAGGAAGAAAGATATGTTGTTTACCTCCTCTATGCATATAAAAAGTATCCGTTAACAAGGTTGATCAAGTCTTGTCACCAAATAACTTTTTCATAGCATAAGAAGAAATAAACCTCAGATCAATCATGTTACCTTGAATTGTATTGATATGGATCCAATCACGAGAGTTTGATATTCTTCTTTAGGCTCATATATAGGACAATCAATAGTTCCCACTTTGATAGTTCTCACATTAGAAATAGTATTAACTCCACACGCTTTCTCAATCCTCTTGGGAAAATAAACGGTATGCTCCCTATCATCAACATTGAAAGTAACCTTTCCTTTATTGCAATCAATAACAGCCCCTGCGGTGTTAAGAAAAGGTCTCCCAAGAATAATAGACATATTATCATCTTCAGGCATTTCCAACACAACAAAATCAGTTAATATCAAGCAGTTAGTAGTAACTTGAACAGGAACATTCTCACATATACCAACAGGAATAGCAGTAGATTTATCAGCCATTTGCAAAGATATATCAGTAGGTATCAATTTATCTAAGTAAAGTCTCTTATAAAGAGAAAAAGGCATAACACTAACACCGGCTCCCAAGTCACATAGAGCAGTTTTAACATAATTATTCTTAATAGAACAAGGAATAGTAGGTATACCTGGGTCGCCCAACTTCTTTGGAACTTTGCCATTGAAAGAGTAATTAGCAAGCATAGTGGAAATTTCCTCATTTGGGATTTTCCTTTTGTTAGTAACAATATCTTTCATATACTTTGAATAAGGAGGCAATTTAATAGCATCAGTCAAAGGGATTTGCAAGATTTATTATAGTGTTCTTCTTCCTTTGATTTTAGTTTCTTAGCAGGAAAAGGCATTTGCTTTTGCACCCAAGGTTCTCTTTCATTACCATGTTTCTCAGCAATAAAGTCTTCTTTAGTATACTTTTTATTTTTAGCATGCTTTTCAGGTTCTTCTTCAATCTCTTCTTTATCAGGAGTATCATTCTTATCATTATCTTTATCATTATCATGTTCATTACCACTTTCAGTTTCAGCATCAGAAATAGAAATACTATTAGGATCATTAACAGGTTCAGAGGATTCTACAACATTTTTATGTTTCTTCTTCTTTTTCTTCCTAGAATGAGCACTAGGTTCAATGCGTTGAGAATCTTGTTCAATTCTTTTGGGATGCCCTTCAGGATATAGAGGATCCTGGGTAGAGACACCACCTCTAGTTGTTACTTCATAAGCATGTTTCTCTTTAGAATTATTCCCTAACAAGTCATTTTGCACTTTAGTGAGTTGATCAATTTGAGTTTGAATCATATGAAAATGTTTAACAAGCATCTTAACATCATTGGAGGTTCTCTCCACAATATCATGCAATTCACTAATAGCTCGAGAATTTTCCACTAAATGATTCTCTACTCTCATATTAAAATTTTCTTGCTTAACAATATAATTATCAAACTCATCTAAGCATTGTGCAGGAGGTTTCGAATACGGAATATCTTCCCTAGTAAAGCGTTGAAGGGAGTTTACCTCAATCATGGATGAAGGGGGAATTATCTCACATATATCTTCTATAGGAGGTAGATTCTTCACATCTTCAGATTTAATACCTTTCTCCTTGAGAGACTTCTTGGCTTCCCTCATATCTTCATCATTCAATTCAATTAAACCCCTCTTCTTCAATATTGGCGTTGGAGTTGGTTCAGGCGTAGTCCAATCATCATGATTCCGGCTTATTTTAGCCAATAATTCTTCAGCGTCGTCTGGAGTTCTTTTCCTGAAAACACAACCAGCACAACTATCCAGGTATGCCCTAGACTCAATGGTTAGTCCACTATAAAATATATCAAGTAAATCATGCTTTTCCAGATCATGATCAGGCCGAGCTCTAATAAGAGAACAAAATCTCGCCCAAGCCTCAGGCAATTTCTCTTCATCTCCCTGGTCAAAATTATAAATTCTCTGCAAAGCAATATGTTGAGCACTAGCAGGAAAGTATTTGCGGAAGAAAACATCAAGCAATTCTTTCGGACTTTTAATAGAATTAGGGGGCAAATTATTATACCAAGTTTTAGCGTCATCCTTTAATGAGAATGGAAAGATTTTAGCAACAAAGTAAGTACGCATCTTGACATCATCAGAAAACAAGCTACTTAGAGTAGATAACTCAGTCATGTGTTCAACAGCACTTTCTTTTTCAGTACCACAAAAGGGTGTTTTCTCAACAATAGCTATATGAGATAGATCAAGAGAAAAATCATAATCTTTATCCTTAATGTTTATAGGAGATGTAGCAAACTTAGGATCAGGAGACAGTTTATATCTAACAGCATGTTCTGCAAGCAACTTTTTAATTTTTCTTGCATCAGTAGTAGCATTGCATTTTTCAATAAAATCATCATTAAGCTCCACATAATCTTCATCAGGATCATCACTAAAATAATCAAGTTCAGGTGAACTAACAGGTGTAGTAGCATTAGGAGTTTCAGTATTTTCAATTTGTCTAGACCTAGCAATTGTAGCATCTAGAAAGGATCCCAATGAACCACTATCATCAAGCACAGCAGAAATATTATCAATATTATGAGAGTTTTCAGATTCAGCAGAAGTACCCGCATGTGAAGCATGCGGCGGTGAAACTAAGTTTATCAATCACGAGATGTTGAATCAAGAGCAGAGGTATTCAGAATTGTACCTTTTCTTGTAGTGGATGGTAATATGGCGATCTTAGTATCGCGAGGTTTACCCATGATGGAGAATTTGCAGCGAACAATATTAATCCAAGTGAACTTCCAAATAAAGCTATGCTCCCCGGCAACGGCGCCAGAAAATAGTCTTGATGACCCACAAGTATAGGGGATCGCAACGAGTCTTCGAGGGAAGTAAAACCCAATTTATTGATTCGACACAAGGGAGACAAAGAACACTTGGAAGCCTTAACAGCGGAGTTGTCAATTCAGCTGCACTGGAAACAGACTTGCTCGCAAGAATTTATCGATAGTAACAGTTTTATAGCGATAGCGATAGTGAAATAACAGCAGCGAGTAACAAAGACAGCAGTAGTGATTTTAGTAAACAGCAGGATTAAAATACTGTAGGCACGGGGACGGATGACGGGCGTTGCATGGATGAGAGAAACTCATGTAACAATCATAGCAGGGCATTTGCAGATAATAATAAAACGGTGTCCAAGTACAAAGCAATCAATATGCATGTGTTCCATATATAGTCGTGCGTGCTCGCAATGAGAAACTTGCACAACATCTTTTGTCCTACCAGCCGGTGGCAGCCGGGCCTCAAGGGAAACTACTGGATATTAAGGTACTCCTTTTAATAGAGTACCGGAGCAAAGCATTAACACTCCGTGAACACATGTGATCCTCACATCGCTACCATCCCCTCCGGTTGTCCCAATTCTTGTCACTTCGGGGCCATTGGTTCCGGACAGCGACATGTGTATACAACTTATAGGTAAGACCATAAACAATGATTATCTTAATGAAACAATAACATGTTCAGATCTGAGATCATGGCACTCGGGCCCTAGTGACAAGCATTAAGCATAACAAGTTGCAACAATATCATCAAAGTACCAATTACGGACACTAGGCACTATGCCCTAACAATCTTATGCTATTACATGACCAATCTCATCCAATCCCTACCATCCCCTTCGGCCTACAGCGGGGGAATTACTCACACATGGATGGGGGAAACATGGCTGGTTGATGTAGAGGCGTCGGCGGTGATGACGGCGATGATCTCCTCCAATTCCCCGTCCCGGCGGAGTGCCAGAACGGAGACTTCTGGCTCCCGCGACGGAGTTTCGCGATGTGGCGGCGTTCTGGAGGGTTTCTGGCGACTTCGACTTCTCCCCGTGCGTTTTTAGGTCGAGGCCGATAAATAGTCCGAAGGAGGGCGTCAGAGGCCGGCCGAGGGGGCCACACCACAGGGCCGCGCGGGCCCCCCTGGGCCGCGCCGCCCTATGGTGTGGGGCCCTCGGGCCTCCACCTTACTTGACCTTCTGGCTCCGTCATTATTCTGGGAAAATAGGGCCTTCTGCATAAATTCCGAGGATTTTCCCGAAAGTTGGATTTCTGCACAAAAACGAGACACCAGAGCAGTTCTGCTGAAAACAGCGTTAGTCCGTGTTAGTTGCATCCAAAATACACAAATTAGAGGCAAAACAATAGCAAAAGTGTTCGGGAAAGTAGATACGTTTTGGACGTATCACGTATCGATAATTTCTTATGTTCCACGCCACATTATTGATGATATCTACATGTTTTATACACATTATATGTCGTATTTATGCATTTTCCGGCACTAACCTATTAACGAGATGCCGAAGAGCCGATTCTTTGTTCTGCTGTTTTTGGTTTCAGAAATCCTACAAAGGAAATATTCTCGGAATTGGACGAAATCAACGCCCAGGGTCCTATTTTGCCACGAAGCTTCCAGAAGACCGAAGAGAAGACGAAGTGGGGCCACGGGGTGATGACACGCCAGGGCGGCGCGGCCTGGGCCCTGGCAGCGCGGCCCTGCTGTGTGGGTCCCCCGTGACGCCCTTTGACCTGCCCTTCCGCCTACTTAAAGCCTCCATCGTGAAACCCCCAGTACCGAGAGCCACGATACGGAAAACCTTACTGAGACGCCGCCGCCGCCAATCCCATCTCGGGGGATTCTGGAGATCGCCTCCGGCACCCTGCCGGAGAGGGGAATCATCTCTTAGAGCACTCTTCACCGCCATGGTCGCCTCCGGAGTGATGAGTGAGTAGTTCACCCCTGGACTATGGGTCCATAGCAGTAGCTAGATGGTTGTCTTCTCCTCATGTGCTTCATTGTCGGATCTTGTGAGCTGCCTAACATGATCAAGATCATATCTCTGTAATTCTATATGTTGTGTTTGTCGGGATCCGATGGATAGAGAATACTATGTTATGTTGATTATCAATCTATTACCTATGTGTTGTTTATGATCTTGCATGCTCTTCGTTATTAGTAGAGGCTCTGGCCAAGTTTTTGCTCTTAACTCCAAGAGGGAGTATTTATGCTCGATAGTGGGTTCATGCCTCCATTAAATGCAGGACGATGTGAGAAAGTTCTAAGGTTGTGGATGTGCTGTTGCCACTAGGGATAAAACATTGATGCTATGTCCGAGGATGTAGTTATTGATTACATTACGCACCATACTTAATGCAATTGTATGTTGTTTGCAACTTAATACCGGAAGGGGTTCGGATGATAACCTGAAGGTGGACTTTTTAGGCATAGATGCATGCTGGATAGCGGTCTATGTACTTTATCGTAATGCCCAATTAAATCTCACAATACTTATCATATCATGTATGTGCATTGTCATGCCCTCTCTATTTGTCAATTGCCCGACTGTAATTTGTTCACCCAACATGCTATTTATCTTATGGGAGAGACACATCTAGTGAACTGTGGACCCCGGTCCATTCTTTTACATCGAATACAATCTACTGCAATACTTGTTTTACTGTTTTCTGCAAACAATCATCATCCACACTATACATCTAATCCTTTGTTACAGCAAGCCGGTGAGATTGACAACCTCACTGTTTCGTTGGGGCAAAGTACTTTGGTTGTGTCGTGCAGGTTCCACGTTGGCGCTGGAATCCCTGGTGTTGCGCCGCACTACATCCCGCCGCCATCAACCTTCAACGTGCTTCTTTGCTCCTCCTGGTTCGATAAACCTTGGTTTCTTTCTGAGGGAAAACTTGCTACTGTACGCATCATACCTTCCTCTTGGGGTTCCCAACGGACGTGTGCTGTACACGCCATTAAGCATTTTTTCTGGCGCCGTTGCCGGGGAGATCAAGACACGCTGTGTGGTGACCCTGCATACCACTGCATGTTGTAGTATGCCAGTCGTTGATATAACATTCGCGAAGTACCATTCCGCAAATATCACATCCCTCAGAGTAGTACAACAGAACATAGCAAGGTCCATAACTCATTCACATATTATTACAATCATCATACACAAGTCGTCTCGGAGCTCCTCTTGGGTCCTAAGAGGATAACTCCTGGGTTCGAGGCGAACCCAACTTAACTTACAATACCATTGTCTCATTAAACTAAACATTTATTTAATCGAGCAGCTTTGTAGTAAGAGTTTGTGCTGCTCGGCTACTACTACTCCTCCTGATATCCTTAGGCTTGTTCTCCTCCGGCAGCCTCCCCGGTTCCGTAGACTATGATGTAGTCTACACCTTCAACACCTCCTGAGAGGTCTGGTTCCTCGTAGCCGATGATCTCGGCTCCATCATTGCTGTCGTAGTCCTCCTCCTCCAGACGGTTCAGACAATCTAAGCATGGGGTTTAAGAGTGGTATGAGTACGAGCGTACTCAACAAGTTCATTATAGATAAGAGGTGTTTAATGCACTAGCTACGATATTAGACCAGAAAGTCTAATACCAATGCAAGTTTTGATAAACATTTCTTCAAGAGATTGCTTTTATTTCAAAGAGCTATGTCCGTCAGCCTTCACCGGTTTACTAGAACTTCATGGAGCTCCTTTCCGGCCGCGTTCGCAGTTCCTCAATCCCGGAACAGGGAGTGACAGGTCACAGTTCTTACGCTCTGCAGAGGTGTGTTGCTTTATCCATAAGAGATCTTAACCTTGGTGCCAACCGGGCAGCTTTCCCGTCCACACTTCCTTAGGTGTGAGGCCCGGTATAAGGTCTAGCCAATCATGTTCCTCCGCTACCTCGAACACCCACCCTTTGTTGCATGCCCCGACCCTGGGTCCTCGCCGGTCCCATTACTCCCACTCAGGGGTGGACCCCGACCACGACGACAGTTTGGGATCGAACCAAACTCCTTCGCCGGAAGCTGCAACCCATCATAGACCGCAATACCGTGGGGACTTTAGGCTTCCCCAGCCCACCGCTTGCACTTCGAGCGACAAGTGTCTACGGACTATGCCGTGGGGACTTTAGGCTTCCCCAGCCCACCGCTTGCCCTGACAGATACAAATGTCTACGGTAAAGCGCATCCGTTGATGAACGAGAGGTGGAAACACTTTTGACTACTCCGTCCCACTCCGGATCTTATGGTTAACACGGATATTACGGCACAAGAATCACTGGCGACATTTGTTGTTTAATCCTAGATGGATATAAGCCCGTGCAATGGAACCTCCACCATATCAACACAATCCATGGTTCCATTGCCCACCACATAGTCATATTCATAGTTATGAAAGTAGTGGTTTTGATTTTTATGCAATAGTGATAACCATAATACTTTGCAAGTAATTTGATAGAAATACTCCAATGACATGAGCAAGTGATGAACTTGCCTGAACACTGCAAAGTTCTGCAGTTGGTAGGTATGGACTGACCCTTGTCCTCTTGTTCTGAAAAGATAGCATCATTGTCCGATAAAGGCAATGGTTAAAGAAGCAATAATGCATGATTCCATTTTTAGGGTTTGTTCCCCCCTTCCGACATCGTTATTAATTCATGTAAGAGGTTAATACTAAGAATGATTTGGGAATATTTGATTTAGGGTAAAATGCAACCTTGAAATATTGTCAAGGTGTTTTTGAAGTCCAAATGCATTAATGGACTTATTTTCATTATTGAAAATATATGTGTGATTTAAATCATTATTTAAATCATCAAATTAAGACTTATTCCACTTTGTCTTTAAAAATTCTCTTTGATATTTTATTTAGGTAGAGAATTTTATGCTGATACATTTTCATATTTTTATTTATTTTTTTGGAGTTATATTTTATTTTTTAAAATTCTTGGAAATTCTTGTTTAAATGGGTATTTTGGAAATGTCCAAAATACCCCTCGGCCCCACTTGTCAGGCGGCCGAGCTGGTTAGGTTGGACCAGCCCAGTGGGCTCGGTCCAACCGACCCAGTCGCTTCGTCGTCCTCTACCCCGTAACCCTAATTCCCCTTTTGGGCTCCCGCGACACCGAAATCGCCTCCGCCGTCGCCGCCCTGCTCCGGCCGCCTCCGGCCATCATCGGCGACGATCAGATGTGGATCTGGACCGCCTCTCGACGGCGGACCTGGTGGTCCGCGTCGATTCGACGCTCGCGTCCACCTCGACTCTTCCCCAACGCATCTGCGCCTCGTCCGCACGGATCCGCGAAGATCCGTCGTTCGTCGGCGTCCCTGGCGCTGCGGTGCGGCCGTGTGCCACGCCGTGGTTGCTGGTAACTGCGGCGCTGCTGTGGCCTGGCTTGGCCTGGCGCTGTCGTGCCCCTGGCGTGTGCCGCCGTGGCCGCCATGGCCGCGCCCTTCATCACGCACCACCAGTGAGTACTCCTTCGCCTCCTTCTCTCCCTCTCTGCGCTACTCTCTTCTCTCCTACATCTGGCTCGGCCACTGGCCTCATCCTCCATGTGGAGATGCTTGCCGTGCCGATGCGCGGCTGCTGCGGCTTGCTAGCTTGTGCTCATGCTTTCTTGTCTGTGTGGCTGTGCTATCGCGCTGCTACTGCTATGCATTTCTTACTTAAATCTCTCCCTGTGCTTCTGTTCTTGTTACTGCGCTTGTTAGGCTCTCAAGTGTATTCAATTATCTTGTCCAGGCTAGATGGCTATGTGTAAATTCTTGCAACTTTGCAAGAACCAGTGCCATCTGTGTGGTGCTCTCGGGGCTTTGCTTTACTGTCACTAACGCATTTGCTTATCAGTGCTGCAATTGTTCATGATCTGTGGCTGCTCCATTTATATGATCGATGGTTAATACTAGGCTTAGCTCTAGTATGTAATTTTCATGCTCTGTCAAACCACGATGATCAACTGATCATCGATGCTTGATCTTTGGACTACTGTTTCAACCCCACTAGGGCTTTTCCTAGTGGTGTGTGACCTACGGCTTGTGCTGGTGTATGGTGTTGCTTGCTCAAGCATAATCGATGCTTGCGGTGATCCTCTGGATCATATGCAAAGCTCTGGTGGGTTGATTACTTGTATATTCATTTATCCGTGTTATTTGACTTGGCTTAAATGAATAATTGTGGTGAACTCCGAGCAAGAATGATCATATAGATTTAATTTGTTTGGGCTAGAGGGATGCCAACCTTTGTTGGGAACCCTAGTCCATTCTGAACCCTTATGGGTGATGATGTGTTGGCTGGAAGTGTTGGCTGTGGTTGAGGTGGCCTTGACAGCCACTTGGTGCTGTCAGGGTAGCTCCCACTATCTCTGTGGCTAACTGTGGTGTATTATGGCTTACTGGCCTGACCATCTTTGGTTGCCAGCTGCTCTTGGTGTTGACAAATCTAGATAGACACATGATAGTCTATCATGTCTGATGGCTTAGCTAGCTATGGGTTGTCAAGTGAGCTTGGTAGTTAGCCAGGCTTTGAATCCATGTTGGATTTCTCTGGTTATGTCCCAATGTGGACATAACCAGTGTTCCCTGGATGATTTCTACTGGCTGTTTTCTCTGTTTGCTTCAACCAAATGACTGGATAGCCAAATGATGATACAATCTGGGTTTCCTACCCTTCTGTGCTCCTGTGATGCATAGCATGCTTATATATGAGCAAAACTTGGTTTTGCTCAGGTTGATTTGGTTTATACCTCACTCCAGCTCCTAGAATGAGTTGTTGGTGTAGAGGATTGCTTCTGGTGGTTTTGATTTGCCTGCCCTTCTCCTCCTTGCAAGCTTGTGAATCTTGGTTTGGTTCAGTGGTGATCTGAGGCAGGTTGAACAGCTCTGGCTGTTCTTCCTGTTCTTGGTGTTCTTACTCTTTGGAGATGCTGCCGATGGAATGGCTAGGGTTCACTGTTGAAGAGGTTTATATTTGGCTGGCCTCTTCTCCCCCTGGTCGACAGCTTGGTCTGGTTCAGCTTGTGACTCACTGCTGGTGTGTGTGTGCTGTGATGCATGCACACCCCATGCCTTGGTGTTGAGCATGCACACATGTACTGTGAGCTGCCTGTGTGTGTGTGTAGCCTGGTGTGGTGTACCAGGACTTGGAGATGGATCAGCTCGGCAGATCCATGTGCATATCCTCTCCAATTTCATTTTCTTTGCGAATTTGCCAAGTGGCTATGCCACTTGGCATAACACTTGATTTTCTTTCTTTGTGTTTGTATGCAGGGATCATCAATTGAGCAAAATGGACATGGAATTCATCATATACAAGATCAAGTGAAGATGATCTTGTAGAATTTAGAATAGGATATTAACTTGTAATTTTTATTTATTTTCCTTTCTTCTATTCTGCCCATTTATGTAATGTGTTGTATTATTCTTTTAATTTTACTTTTGAATCTTGTAATGACATTGTAATGTGTGTGATGATCAATAAAGCTCAAAGTTTTCTCTAATGAGCTTAACTTTATTATATTAGTTCATCTTATTTATTATTGTTCATTTACTTAATAAATTTACTTAAGGGAATTATTTAAGGTAATTATTTAATGTTTGAATTTGAAATTCAAAGTCAACCTTGGTTTGAATTTAACCATGTCTTATTATTTAAAATTCAATCAAGCAAACTCTCCCCTCTCATCTCAAAACCCTAACTAGTGAAGAGAAATGCAAGTTTGTCGCACTCTCGAAACCCTAACCCTGTAAGGTGTCGAGAGAGAAACTTGTCCCCCTTCGATGCAGTTTTTGTTTAAAAGCGCGAAATTTCCCCAGAATTTACTATGCAATGCACATCCCTTTCTAAAATCTACCCCTTGATCGTCTCTAAACCTGGGACATTACAGCCTTTCCCCCTTAAAGAAAACTTCGTCCCGAAGTTGTGGTTGTAATACCTGAACAGCTCGGGGTATGTTTTCCTCAGGTCTTCTTCTTTTTCCCAGGTGGCTTCCCTCTCGGGATGATGCTTCCATTGTATCTTGCAATACTTGATCGCCTTATTTCTGAGTTGTTTCCAGCTCTCTTCGAGAATCTTAGCTGGCTTCTCAATGTACGTCAAGTCTGGTTGTAACTCGAGCTCCTCATGTGATATTGGTTCATCTGGGGTCTTCAAACATTTCCGAAGTTGTGACACATGGAATACATTATGAACTTGAGCTAACCTTCCCGGTAGATCCAACTCAAAGGCTAAACCTCGATTCTGACTCAGTATCTTGAAAGGTCCTATGTATCTAGGGCTCAACTTTCCTTTTACTCCGAATCTCTGAAGTCCTTTCATCGGGCTTACCTTAAGATAAACCATGTCTCCAACTTGTGGCTCCCATGTCCTTCTCTTCTGATCGGCATAACTCTTTTGCCGACTCTGGGCTATCTTGAGCCTGTCTCTGATAATGTCAATGATTTGTTGTTTTTCCTTGACATAATCAGGGTTGAACTCTTTGCTTGCTCCGGCTTCATACCAACAAATTGGTGATCTACACTTCCTTCCATACAGAGCTTCAAATGGTGCCATCTTTATGCTGCTTTGATAACTGTTGTTATATGAAAACTCTGCTAAAGGTAGATGCTCCTCCCATGATCCTCCGAAGTCTAGGGCACAAGCCCTAAGCATATCTTCTAAGATCTGATTGGTTCTCTCGGTTTGTCCACCAGTTTGTGGATGATAAGCGGTACTATAGTCTAATTTGGATCCTAAAGCTTCGTGAAGCTGTTTCCAGAATGCTGATGTGAACACGGATCCTCGATCCGATACGATCTTCTTTGGCACTCCATGCTTACTTACGATCTCTTTGATGTAAAGATCGATAAGTTTCTCTCCTTTATCCTGCTGGTTTACTGCTAAAAAGTGTGCACTCTTCGTCAACCGGTCCACGATTACCCATATCATGTCCTTCTTTTTATTAGTCATGGGTAGTCCGGTGATGAAATCCATTCCTATCTCCTCCCATTTCCACTCTGGAATAGGTAAAGGTTGTAACTTCCCTGCCGGACTCTGATGTTCAGCCTTCACCCGCTGGCAGGTATGGCATTCTGCCACATATTGTGCTATCTCCCTCTTCATGTTATTCCACCAGAATAGTTCCTTTAAGTCCATGTACATCTTTGTACTTCCCGGATGTATAGAGTATGGTGTTTGATGAGCTTCCCGGAGTATTACTTCCTTAATTTCAGCAATATCCAGAACGCAAATCCTCTTCTGGAACCACAAAGATCCAGACTCTCCTCGGTGAAATTCTGATGGTCTTCCCTCATCTATTCTCCTCATCTCCTCTACAATGAATGGATCGTCCATCTGACCCATCATTATCTCATTCTTCAAGTTAACATTCAGTTCATCGGCTACTTGCAACGCCGATAATCCTTCATGGGCTTCCTTCTCCCAAAGTTGTATTTGGGCTTGGCTTATTTCCTTCCTCAACTCCGGTGATATTTCTTGTTCCACTCCCCCGGTACTCTTTCTACTCAGGGCGTCTGCTACAACATTAGCCTTCCCTGGTGTATAATTGATTGTCAGGTCATAATCCTTAATCAATTCTAGCCATCTTTTCTGCCTCATATTGAGTTCCTTCTGAGTGAAGAAATATTTGAGGCTTTTATGATCGGTATAGAGCTCACACTTAGCTCCATAAAGAAAATGTCTCCATGTTTTAAGTGCGAATACGACCGCTGCTAATTCCAAGTCATGCGTTGGATAGTTCACTTCATGAGGTCTGAGTTGCCTCGATCCATAGGATATCACTTTCCGATCTTGCATGAGTACGCAACCCAATCCATGTTTGGATGCGTCACAGTACACGGTGTAATCCTTGCCCACTTCCGGAACTGCTAACACCGGTGCTGTGGTGAGTTTCTCTTTCAGAGTTTGAAAACTTTTCTCACACTCCTCTGACCACACAAATGGTGTGTTCTTTCTTAACAACTTTGTCATTGGTCCTGCTACCTTAGAGAATCCTTCAATGAATCTCCGATAGTATCCTGCCATTCCAAGGAATCCACGGATTTCCTTGACAGTCTTAGGTGCTTCCCATTCTAAAACTGCTGCTACCTTACTTGGGTTAACAGCGATTCCATCTTTGCTAATGACATGACCAAGAAATTCCACTTGATCTAGCCAAAATTCACACTTACTAAGTTTGGCATAAAGTTGGTGTTCCCTTAGTGTCTGCAACACTAACCTCAAATGTTCGGCATGTTCTGCCTTGTTCTTGGAATATATCAAGATATCATCGATGAATACGATGACAAACTTGTCAAGATATGGCATGAAGATCTTATTCATGAGATTCATGAATATTGCTGGGGCATTAGTTAATCCAAAAGGTACTACAAGGTATTCATGGTGTCCATACCTTGAGACAAAGGCAGTTTTCGGAACGTCCTCCTTCTTGATCTTTATCTGGTGATAACCCGATCTTAGATCAATCTTGGAAAAGACTCCCGCTCCTCTAACCTGATCAAATAGATCTTGTATTCTTGGAAGCGGATACTTGTTCTTGATTGTGACGTTGTTCAGATTTCGGTAGTCTCCGCACATCCTTCTTCCTCCATCTCTTTTATCCACGAAGATCACAGGTGATCCCCATGGTGAAACACTCTCCTGAATGAATCCCTTTTGTTCCAAATCATCCAGTTGTTCCTTGAGTTCTTTCAACTCCTTAGGCCCCATTTTATATGGTGCTTTGGCAATCGGAGCTGTTCCTGGAATTAGGTCGATAGTGAATTCTATCTCCCTATCTGGTGGCATACCAGGTAATTCCGCAGGAAACACATCCTGAAATTCATTTACTACAGGTATATCTTCTAACTTTACCTCCTTCATGCTATTCAGCTGTAGCTCCACTTCAATCTGTGTATGTTTGTCGCCTTGGTAGATCATTCGACTTCCATCGGGGCTTTTCAAAGACACCGTTTTGTTTACACAGTCGATCAATGCTCCATTAGCTTCCAACCAGTTCATACCAAGAATGACATCAATGTCCTTCATCGGTAAAATGAACAGGTCCGCGTCAAACGCGCACTTATTGATCATAATGACTTGTTTTTGTTTGGCATGGGTTACTAATATCGTTCCCCCCGCAGAAAGTATGGTTATGGGTGTATCTAACTTAGTGCAACTAATCCCATGTTTGATGATGAATTGTTGAGAAATGAATGATGTAGTTGCACCAGTATCAAAAAGTACTTTGCCAGGGTGAGTGAGTATCTGGAGCGTACCTATCACCGCCTGGTCAGAATTGACCACCTCCTCCAGACTGGTACAATTCAGCTTGCCGAAGGGCTTCTTATTCTTCCAGTTCCCTCCGGTGTTTCCTCGATTTCCTCCTCCTCCACTATTCTTCTTGGGGCAGTCCTTCAGCATGTGCCCCTCCTGACGACACCCAAAGCATATGATCTTGGGTTTCCTACAATCCTTCATGACATGTCCTTTTAATCCACAGGCATGGCATGTAATCTGATTTGCAGACTGATATCCTTGGTTCCTCCTCTGATTGCTGTTGTTGTTGTTGTTGTTGTTGTTGTTGTTGTTATACCGTGGCTTGAAACTCAAGCTGGTATTGGGCTTGTTACTAACAAACCTCTTAGGCTCATACTTGGCCTTCTTCCTCTTTTCTTCTTGCAGTTGTTTAAAGTCATCTTCAAGAGTGATGGCTGCATCCACCAACTCTTGAAATTCTGTTGCTCTCATCATCCGCAGCTGTACCTTGAACTGGGGACTTAACCCTCTCAGAAATCTCTTCTTCTTCTTGTCCTCGGTATTGACTTCCTCAACAGCATACCGGGACAGCTTTGAAAACTCCCTGACATAGGTCAGGATTGCCTTATCCTTCTGCTCGAGACTTTCGAACTCTCGACGCTTCAGTTCCACGATACTTTCAGGGACATTGGATTCCCTGAACTTCCTTGCAAACTCCTCCCAGGTGAATACCTTTCCTGCCGGATACACGGCTACAATGTTGTCCCACCATGATGCGGCAGGTCCACATAGCAGATGGGTAGCATATCGGACCTTCTCTTGATCATTGCATCCAACAGTGTTGAGCTTGCGCTCAGTATCCATCAACCAATCTTCCGCATCCATCGGCTCTGGCGCGTACGCGAAAGATATCGGCTTGGTGTTCTGGAAGTCTGCTAATGTGACTCCCTGGTTCTCAGGTCTCTCCACCCTATTCTGCTGCATCAGATCCTGAAGGAATTTGTTCTGCAGCTCCAATGTTACACGCTGCCTCTCTTCCGCCAGTTGCATGTATTGGATAAAGTTCTGCTGAGTCATGGGTGGTGGTGGTGGTGGAAACTGATCTCTAGCTGCACCCTCAGCCTCTTCCTTTTCCTTTGCTTCGCGCTCCATGCGCTGCGCTTCCGTCTCGTTTCCTAACGTTCCCGACATAATCCCCCTAGTTCTGCAACACAAGAGGATACTCATAATTACTCCATGCGCAAGTTTTCTGAGCTCAACTTTGTGCACAGAACTAGTCACGCAATGGAAATCAAGAAGCAAATCCAAATCATACAAAACATATACCCTGTATATACATACATAAGTGGTCTTATTACAATACTCAAGTCGATGTGAGTATGCAAACTCACTTATTAAAGTATATGTACAAATTTATACAAATATTACAAACTATAATACACGTGGTACTTGTGTATTATAGCCACGCCTCCCTTGGTGGACTTCTACTCGGTCTTCACTCCCGGTACATTCCAGGCTTCCATCCGGTCGAACGTGTCGTCCTCCTGATAGACCCTGGAACATAAGGTCTCCCCGTTGGCTTGTAGTCCGAATCCGATGATGACCCTAAGGAGAAATCAGTGTTCACAAACTGATCGTTGAGTGCATCATAGTCCACCCATCGGGTGTACTCTCCTGTAGCCCCACCATAAGGGTTACCAAAACCCATACCCGACTCAACCTGTGTCGGATATCCTCCATCCACTCCTTCATTACTAGGATAGCTCTGGTTCTGGGTTGTTGCATCATCGTTCATCTCTCCATCATAATACTCAGTAGTACTATGGGTTCCAGTATCACTACCCCAACGCCAACCCCTAGAATTCTCGATCGGAGTCTCGGAACGCTGGTTGTTTCCGGATTCCGCTCCGCCTTCGTATCCCCCATAGGAACTATTCAGGTAGTTCCAGGTGTAGCAGGTGTAGGTTCACGTGCAAGTGGATCAAAGCTGATGTAGTCACCAGCTGAATAAACTGGTGTGTGCACTACATTCTCCATAGGTTCTTTCCCCCTACTCTCCTCCTTGGGTTCGGTAAATTCCTCTAGCATCGTATCAATAGCTCCTATCAGATGATGGTTCAGCTGAAAGAGTAGTGATATGAAGTTACGGCTATTATCCATATATTTTGCCGCTGCTATGGGTTTGCGTTTGGCGTATTTGTAGTGGTTGAGCAAGGGATCTTCCTCCTCCTGATTATGAGGAATATGGGAGAACTCGGAATCCATAAGCTCTTTTGTCTTATGTTCCCGTATGTCGGTTATGGCTCTCATAACAGCTATATGATAGGCTGTGTTGGTTGTCCTAGCTTCTCCAGCTGGCATGACTACGCTCATTCCCAAAGATTCGGGAAGTCGCAGTCCTACTCTGCACTTGGCCAACACCGGTCCATCATAGAACAGGTACTTCTTTCTTTGGAATCTGGGGATCACACCCAAATTCCAGCAACATGGATCGTAGGATATCAGCAAGTCCTCCTTGGTACTCGTTCAGTGTGGAATCCATAACTTTCACGTTTCTTCCCGGTCGTGAACTTGCCATGTTGGCTGTAGAAATAGAAAGATTATAAGATTAGTAATAATGCATCATAATAGAGATAATAAAGAATTGTCGCACTAAAAGATATGATTGTTGTATTCTCAATTGAATATACACCATATTTTTAGAGAATTCTTTACTAATCCTATTTGACTCCTAACGTTTAGTCCCATTTACTAGGTTCCAACCTAAGGTCAAAGCTTTTGCTCTGATACCAACTGTGGTGACCCTGCATACCACTACATGTTGTAGTATGCCAGTCGTTGATATAACATTCGCGAAGTACCATTCCGCAAATATCACATCCCTCAGAGTAGTACAACAGAACATAGCAAGGTCCATAACTCATTCACATATTATTACAATCATCATACACAAGTTGTCTCGGAGCTCCTCTTGGGTCCTAAGAGGATAACTCCTGGGTTCGAGGCGAACCCAACTTAACTTACAATACCATTGTCTCATTAAACTAAACATTTATTTAATCGAGCAGCTTTGTAGTAAGAGTTTGTGCTGCTCGGCTACTACTACTCCTCCTGATATCCTTAGGCTTGTTCTCCTCCGGCAGCCTCCCCGGTTCCGTAGACTATGATGTAGTCTACACCTTCAACACCTCCTGAGAGGTCTGGTTCCTCGTAGCCGATGATCTCGGCTCCATCATTGCTGTCGTAGTCCTCCTCCTCCAGACGGTTCAGACAATCTAAGCATGGGGTTTAAGAGTGGTATGAGTACGAGCGTACTCAACAAGTTCATTATAGATAAGAGGTGTTTAATGCACTAGCTACGATATTAGACCAGAAAGTCTAATACCAATGCAAGTTTTGGTAAACATTTCTTCAAGAGATTGCTTTTATTTCAAAGAGCTATGTCCGTCAGCCTTCACCGGTTTACTAGAACTTCATGGAGCTCCTTTCCGGCCGCGTTCGCGATTCCTCAATCCGGAACAGGGAGTGACAGTCACGATTCTTACGCTCTGCCCGAGAGGTGTGTTGCTTTACCCATAAGAGATCTTAACCTTGGTGCCAACCGGGCAGCTTTCCCGTCCACACTTCCTTAGGTGTGAGGCCCGGTATAAGGTCTAGCCAATCATGTTCCTCCGCTACCTCGAACACCCACCCTTTGTTGCATGCCCCGACCACGGGTCCTCGCCGGTCCCATTACTCCCACTCAGGGGTGGACCCCGACCACGACGACAGTTTGGGATCGAACCAAACTCCTTCGCCGGAAGCTGCAACCCATCATAGACCGCAATACCGTGGGGACTTTAGGCTTCCCCAGCCCACCGCTTGCACTTCGAGCGACAAGTGTCTACGGACTATGCCGTGGGGACTTTAGGCTTCCCCAGCCCACCGCTTGCCCTGACAGATACAAGTGTCTACGGTAAAGCGCATCCGTTGATGAACGAGAGGTGGAAACACTTTTGACTACTCCGTCCCACTCCGGATCTTATGGTTAACACGGATATTACAGCACAAGAATCACTGGCGACATTTGTTGTTTAATCCTAGATGGATATAAGCCCGTGCAATGGAACCTCCACCATATCAACACAATCCATGGTTCCATTGCCCACCACATAGTCATATTCATAGTTATGAAAGTAGTGGTTTTGATTTTTATGCAATAGTGATAACCATAATACTTTGCAAGTAATTTGATAGAAATACTCCAATGACATGAGCAAGTGATGAACTTGCACAGACACCTGCAAAGTTCTGCAGTTGGTAGGTATGGACTGACCCTTGTCCTCTTGTTCTGAAAAGATAGCATCATTGTCCGATAAAGGCAATGGTTAAAGAAGCAATAATGCATGATTCCATTTTTAGGGTTTGTTCCCCCCTTCCGACATCGTTATTAATTCATGTAAGAGGTTAATACTAAGAATGATTTGGGAATATTTGATTTAGGGTAAAATGCAACCTTGAAATATTGTCAAGGTGTTTTTGAAGTCCAAATGCATTAATGGACTTATTTTCATTATTGAAAATATATGTGTGATTTAAATCATTATTTAAATCATCAAATTAAGACTTATTCCACTTTGTCTTTAAAAATTCTCTTTGATATTTTATTTAGGTAGAGAATTTTATGCTGATACATTTTCATATTTTTATTTATTTTTTTGGAGTTATATTTTATTTTTTAAAATTCTTGGAAATTCTTGTTTAAATGGGTATTTTGGAAATGTCCAAAATACCCCTCGGCCCCACTTGTCAGGCGGCCGAGCTGGTTAGGTTGGACCAGCCCAGTGGGCTCGGTCCAACCGACCCAGTCGCTTCGTCGTCCTCTACCCCGTAACCCTAATTCCCCTTTTGGGCTCCCGCGACACCGAAATCGCCTCCGCCGTCGCCGCCCTGCTCCGGCCGCCTCCGGCCATCATCGGCGACGATCAGATGTGGATCTGGACCGCCTCTCGACGGCGGACCTGGTGGTCCGTGTCGATTCGACGCTCGCGTCCACCTCGACTCTTCCCCAACGCATCTGCGCCTCGTCCGCACGGATCCGCGAAGATCCGTCGTTCGTCGGCGTCCCTGGCGCTGCGGTGCGGCCGTGTGCCACGCCGTGGTTCTTGGTGCAATCGCGGCGCTGCGTGGCCTGGCTTGGCCTGGCGCTGTCGTGCCCCTGGCGTGTGCCGCCGTGGCCGCCATGGCCGCGCCCTTCATCACGCACCACCAGTGAGTACTCCTTCGCCTCCTTCTCTCCCTCTCTGCGCTACTCTCTTCTCTCCTACATCTGGCTCGGCCACTGGCCTCATCCTCCATGTGGAGATGCTTGCCGTGCCGATGCGCGGCTCCGCGGCTTGCTAGCTTGTGCTCATGCTGCTGTCTTTGTGTGGCTGTGCTCTTCTTGTTGCTACTGCTATGCATTTCTTACTTAAATCTCTCCCTGTGCTTCTGTTCTTGTTACTGCGCTTGTTAGGCTCTCAAGTGTATTCAATTATCTTGTCCAGGCTAGATGGCTATGTGTAAATTCTTGCAACTTTGCAAGAACCGATTACCATCTGTGTGGTGCTCTCGGGGCTTTGCTTTACTGTCACTAATGCATTTGCTTATCAGTGCTGCAATTGTTCATGATCTGTGGCTGCTCCATTTATATGATCGATGGTTAATACTAGGCTTAGCTCTAGTATGTAATTTTCATGCTCTGTCAAACCCTGATGATCTACTGATCATCGGATGCTTGATCTTTGGACTACTGTTTCAACCCCACGAGGGCTTTTCCTAGTGGTTGTGTGACCTCTTGGCTTGTCTGGTGTATGGTGTTGCTTGCTCAAGCATAATCTGATGCTTGCGGTGATCCTCTGGATCATATGCAAAGCTCTGGTGGGTTGATTACTTGTATATTCATTTATCTGTGTTATTTGACTTGGCTTAAATGAATAATTGTGGTGAGCTATTTGACGATAATGATCATATAGATTTAATTTGTTTGGGCTAGAGGGATGCCAACCTTTGTTGGGAACCCTAGTCCATTACGAACCCTTATGGGTGATGATGTGTTGGCTGGAAGTGTTGGCTGTGGTTGAGGTGGCCTTGACAGCCACTTGGTCTTGTCGGGGTAGCTCCCACTATCTCTGTGGCTAAGCGTGGTGTATTATGGATTACTGGCCTGACCATCTTTGGTTGCCAGCTGCTCGTGGTGTTGACAAATCTAGATAGACACATGATAGTCTATCATGTCTGATGGCTTAGCTCGCTATGGGTTGTCAAGTGAGCTTGGTAGTTAGCCAGGCTTTGAATCCATGTTGGATTTCTCTGGTTATGTCCAGTGTGGACATAACCGGTGTTCCACTGGATGATTTCTACCGGCTGTTTTCTCTGTTTGCTTCAACCAAATGATGGATAGCCAAATGATGATACAATCTGGGTTTCCTACCCTTCGTGCTCCTGTGATGCATCGCATGCTTATATATGAGCAAAACTTGGTTTTGCTCAGGTTGATTTGGTTTATACCTCACTCCAGCTCCTAGAATGAGTTGTTGGTGTAGAGGATTGCTTCTGGTGGTTTTGATTTGCCTGCCCTTCTCCTCCTTGCAAGCTTGTGAATCTGGGTTTGGTTCTGTGGTGATGCGAGGCGGGTTGAACAGCTCTGGCTGTTCTTCTGTTCTTGGTGTTCTTACTCTTTGGAGATCTTGCCCGATGGAATGGCTAGGGTTCACTTTGTTGAAGAGGTTTATATTTGGCTGGCCTCTTCTCCCCACAGTCGACAGACTTGGTCTGGTTCAGCTTGTGACTCACTGCTGGTGTGTGTGTGTCTTGTGACGCATGCACACCCCATGCCTTGGTGTTGAGCATGCACACATGTCTTGTGAGCTGCTGTGTGTGTGTGTAGCCTGGTGTGGTGTACCGGGACTTGGAGATGGATCAGCTCGGCGGATCCATGTGCATATCCTCTCCAATTTCATTTTCTTTGCGAATTTGCCAAGTGGCTATGCCACTTGGCATAACACTTGATTTTCTTTCTTTGTGTTTGTGTGCAGGGATCATCAATTGAGCAAAATGGACATGGAATTCATCATATACAAGATCAAGTGAAGATGATCTTGTAGAATTTAGAATAGGATATTAACTTGTAATTTTTATTTATTTTCCTTTCTTCTATTCTGCCCATTTATGTAATGTGTTGTATTATTCTTTTAATTTTACTTTTGAATCTTGTAATGACATTGTAATGTGTGTGATGATCAATAAAGCTCAAAGTTTTCTCTAATGAGCTTAACTTTATTATATTAGTTCATCTTATTTATTATTGTTCATTTACTTAATAAATTTACTTAAGGGAATTATTTAAGGTAATTATTTAATGTTTGAATTTGAAATTCAAAGTCAACCTTGGTTTGAATTTAACCATGTCTTATTATTTAAAATTCAATCAAGCAAACTCTCCCCTCTCATCTCAAAACCCTAACTAGTGAAGAGAAATGCAAGTTTGTCGCACTCTCGAAACCCTAACCCTGTAAGGTGTCGAGAGAGAAACTTGTCCCCCTTCGATGCAGTTTTTGTTTAAAAGCGCGAAATTTCCCCAGAATTTACTATGCAATGCACATCCCTTTCTAAAATCTACCCCTTGATCGTCTCTAAACTTGGGACATTACACGCTGCAAGGGGAGTCTCCACAATCCAATCTCTTTACTTTGTTTTTGTCTTGCTTTACTTTATTTACTACTTTGTTTGCTGCATCATATCAAAACACAAAAAAATTAGTTGCTAGCTTTACTTTATTTACTGTCTTGTTCTCCATATCAAAAACACAAAAAAATTAGTTACATGCATTTACTTTATCTACTAGTGCTAAAATGGCTACCCCTGAAAATACTAAGTTGTGTGACTTCACAACCACAAATAATAATGACTTCTTATGCACACCTATTGCCCCACCTGCTACTACAGCAGAATTCTTTGAAATTAAACCTGCTTTACTGAATCTTGTTATGCGAGAGCAATTTTCTGGTGTTAGTTCTGATGATGCTGCTGCCCATCTCAATAATTTTGTTGAATTGTGTGAAATGCAAAAGTATAAAGATGTAGATGGTGACATTATAAAATTAAAATTGTTTCCTTTCTCATTAAGAGGAAGAGCTAAAGATTGGTTGCTATCTCTGCCTAAGAATAGTATTGATTCATGGACTAAATGCAAGGATGCTTTTATTGGTAGATATTATCCCCCTGCTAAAATTATATCTTTGAGGAGTAGCATAATGAATTTTAAACAATTGGATAATGAACATGTTTCAAATAAACCTTGCTAGCCTAAACCTTGTATCGAGAGGGAATACTTCTCATGCATCCAAAATCCTTGAGCCAACCACTATGTCATTTGTGTCCACCATACCTACCTACTACATGGTATTTCTCCGCCATTCCAAAGTAAATTGCTTGAGTGCTACCTTTAAATTTCCATCATTCGCCTTTGCAATATATAGCTCATGGGACAAGATAGCCTTAAAAACTATTGTGGTATTGAATATGTACTTATGCACTTTATCTCTTATTAAGTTGCTTGTTGTGCGATAACCATGTTTTCTGGGGACGCCATCAACTCTTTGTTGAATATCATGTGAGTTGCTATGCATGTTCGTCTTGTCTGAAGTAAGGGCGGTTTTCACAATCAAATGGTTTGAGTATGCATACTGTTAGAGAAGAACATTGGGCCGCTAACTAAAGCCATGAATCATGGTGGAAGTTTCAGTTTGGACATAAAACCTCAATCTCTTATGAGAATATTAACTGTTTTTGAATGCTTAAGCATTAAAAGAGGAGTCCATTATCTGTTGTCTATGTTGTCCCGGTATGGGTGTCTAAGTTGAAGAATGATCAAAAGCGAGAAATCCAATGCGAACTTTCTCCTTAGACCCTTGTACAGGCGGCATAGAGGTACCCCTTTGTGACACTTGGTTGAAACATATGTTATGCAATGATGATCAGTGTTAACCCAAGCTAATTAGTACAAGGTGCGAGCACTATTAGTACACTATGCATGAGGCTTGCAACTTGTAAGATATAATTTACATGATACATATGCTTTATTACTACCGTTGACAAAATTGTTTCATGTTTTCAAAATAAAAGCTCTAGCACAAATATAGCAATCAATGCTTCCCTCTGCGAAGGGCCTTTCTTTTACTTTTATGTTGAGTCAGTTCACCTATCTCTCTCCACCTCAAGAAGCAAACACTTGTGTGAACTGTGCATTGATTCCTACATACTTGCATATTGCATTTGTTATATTACTCTATGTTGACAATTATCCATGAGATATACATGTTATAAGTTGAAAGCAACCGCTGAAACTTAATCTTCCTTTATGTTGCTTCAATACCTTTTACTTTGAATTATTGCTTTATGAGTTAACTCCTATGCAAGACTTATTGATGCTTGTCTTGAAAGTACTATTCATGAAAAGTCTTTGCTTTATGATTCATTTGTTTACTCATGTCATTACCATTGTTTTGATCGCTGCATTCATTACATATGCTTACAATAGTATGATCAAGGTTATGATGGCATGTCACTCTAGAAATTATCTTTGTTATCGTTTACATGCTCGGGACGAGCAGGAACTAAGCTTGGGGATGCTGATACGTCTCTGACGTATCGATAATTTCTTATGTTCCATGCCACATTATTGATGATATCTACATGTTTTATACACATTATATGTCGTATTTATGCATTTTCCGGCACTAACCTATTAACGAGATGCCGAAGAGCCAGTTGCTGTTTTCTGCTGTTTTTGGTTTCAGAAATCCTACAAAGGAAATATTCTCGGAATTGGACGAAATCAATGCCCAGGGTCCTATTTTGCCACGAAGCTTCCAGAAGACCGAAGAGAAGACGAAGTGGGGCCACGGGGCGACGACACGCCAGGGCGGTGCGGCCTGGCCCCTGGCCGCGCGGCCCTGCTGTGTGGGTCCCCCGTGACGCCCTTTGACCTGCCCTTCCGCCTACTTAAAGCCTCCGTCGCGAAACCCCCAGTACCGAGAGCCACGATACGGAAAACCTTACTGAGACGCCGCCACCGCCAATCCCATCTCGGGGGATTCTGGAGATCGCCTCCGGCACCCTGCCGGAGGGGAATCATCTCCCGGAGGACTCTTCACCGCCATGGTCGCCTCCGGAGTGATGAGTGAGTAGTTCACCCCTGGACTATGGGTCCATAGCAGTAGCTAGATGGTTGTCTTCTCCTCATGTGCTTCATTGTCGGATCTTGTGAGCTGCCTAACATGATCAAGATCATCTATCTGTAATTCTATATGTTGTGTTTGTCGGGATCCGATGGATAGAGAATACTATGTTATGTTGATTATCAATCTATTACCTATGTGTTGTTTATGATCTTGCATGATCTCCGTTATTAGTAGAGGCTCTGGCCAAGTTTTTGCTCTTAACTCCAAGAGGGAGTATTTATGCTCGATAGTGGGTTCATGCCTCCATTAAATGCAGGACGATGTGAGAAAGTTCTAAGGTTGTGGATGTCTTTGTTGCCACTAGGGATAAAACATTGATGCTATGTCCGAGGATGTAGTTATTGATTACATTACGCACCATACTTAATGCAATTGTCTGTTGTTTGCAACTTAATACTGGAAGGGGTTCGGATGATAACCTGAAGGTGGACTTTTTAGGCATAGATGCATGCTGGATAGCGGTCTATGTACTTTGTCGTAATTCCCAATTAAATCTCACAATACTTATCATATCATGTATGTGCATTGTCATTCCCTCTCTATTTGTCAATTGCCCGACTGTAATTTGTTCACCCAACATGCTATTTATCTTATGGGAGAGACACATCTAGTGAACTGTGGACCCCGGTCCATTCTTTTACATCGAATACAATCTACTGCAATACTTGTTTCTTGTTTTAAACAATCATCATCCACACTATACATCGAATCCTGTGTTACAGCAAGCCGGTGAGATTGACAACCTCACTGTTTCGTTGGGGCAAAGTACTTTGGTTGTGTCGTGCAGGTTCCACGTTGGCGCTGGAATCCCTGGTGTTGCGCCGCACTACATCCCGCCGCCATCAACCTTCAACGTGCTTCTTGGCTCCTCCTAGTTCGATAAACCTTGGTTTCTTTCTGAGGGAAAACTTGCTACTGTACGCATCATACCTTCCTCTTGGGGTTCCCAACGGACGTGTGCTGTACACGCCATAAAGGAGTCAAGGATCACGTGAAGGTCGTTGGTGACGGAGTGTAGTGCGGCGCAACACCAGGGATTCCGGCGCCAACGTGGAACCTGCACAACACAATCAAAGTACTTTGCCCCAACGTAACAGTGAGGTTGTCAATCTCACCGGCTTGTCAGAACAAAGGATTAGATGTATAGTGTGGATGATGATGTTTGTTTGCGAAGAACAGTAAAGAACAATTGCAGTAGATTGTATTTCAGATGTAAAGAATGGACCGGGGTCCACAGTTCACTAGTGGTGTCTCTCACATAAGATAAATAGCATGTTGGGTGAACAAATTACAGTTGGGCAATTGACAAATAAAGAAGGCATAACAATGCACATACATATATCATGATGAGTACTATGAGATTTAATCAGGTCATTACGACAAAGTACATAGACCGCTATCCAGCATGCATCTATGCCTAAATAGTCCACTTTTAGGTTATCATCCGAACCCCTTCCGGTATTAAGTTGTAAACAACAGACAATTGCATTAAGTATGGTGCGTAATGTAATCAACACAAATATCCTTAGACAAAGCATCGATGTTTTATCCCTAGTAGCAACAGCACATCCACAACCTTAGAACTTTCTCACATCGTCCTGCATTCAATGGACGCATGAACCCACTATCGAGCATAAATACTCCCTCTTGGAGTTACAAGTATCAACTTGGCCAGATCCTCTACTAGCAACGGAGAGCATGCAAGAACATAAACAACATATATGATAGATTGATAATCAACTTGACATAGTATTCAATATTCATCGGATCCCAACAAACACAACATGTAGCATTACAAATAGATGATCTTCATCATGATGGGCAGCTCACAAGATCTAACATGATAGCACAACGAGGAGAAGACAACCATCTAGCTACTACTATGGACCCATAGTCCAGGGGTGAACTACTCACACATCGATCCGGAGGCGATCATGGCGATGAAGAGCCCTCCGGGAGATGATTCCCCTCTCCGGCAGGGTGCCGGAGGCGATCTCCTGAATCCCCCGAGATGGGATTGGCGGCGGCTGCGTCTCTGGAAGGTTTTCCGTATCGTGGCTCTCGGTACAGAGGGTTTCGCGACGAAGGCTTTAAGTAGGCGGAAGGGCGGAGTCGGAGGAGTCACGGGGGCCCCACACGCTAGGGCCGCGCCGCCAAGGCCTGGGCCGCGCCGCCCTAGTGTGTCGCCACCTCGTGGCCCCACTTCGTATCTCCCTCGGTCTTCTGGAAGCTTCGTGGAAAAATAAGACCCTGGGCGTTGATTTCGTCCAATTTCGAGAATATTTCCTTTGTAGGATTTCTGAAACCAAAAATAGCAGAAAACAGCAACTGGCTCTTCGGCATCTCGTCAATAGGTTAGTGCCGGAAAATGCATAATAATGACATATAATGTGTATAAAACATGTGAGTATCATCATAAAAGTAGCATGGAACATAAGAAATTATAGATACGTTTGAGACGTATCAAGCATCCCCAAGCTTAGTTCCTACTCGCCCTCGAGTAGGTAAACGATAACAAAGATAATTTCTGAAGTGACATGCTATCATAATCTTGATCAATACTATTGTAAAGCACATGAGATGAATGCAGCGATTCGAAGCAATGATGAAGACAATGAGTAAACAACTGAATCATATAGCAAAGACTTTTCATGAATAGTACTTTCAAGACAAGCAACAATAAGACTTGCATAACAGTTAACTCATAAGCAATAAATTCTTAGTAGAAAGCTTTGAAACAACACAAAGGAAGATATAAGTTTCAGCAGTTGCTTTCAACTTCAACATGTATATCTCATGGATAATTGTCAACACAAAGTAATATAACAAGTGCAATAGGTAAACATGTAAGAATAAATGCACACAGTTTACACAAGTGTTTGCTTCTAAGATAGAGAGAATAGGTAAACTGACTCAACATAAAGTAAAAGAATGGCCCTTCGCAGAGGGAAGCATGGATTACTATTTTTGTGCTAGAGCTTTTCATTTTGAAAACATAGAAACAATTTTGTCAACGGTAGTAATAAATCATATGTGTTATGTATAAGATATCCTATAAGTTGCAAGCCTCATGCATAGAATACTAATAGTGCCCGCACCTTGTCCTAATTAGCTTGGATTAACACGGATTATCATTGCATAACATATGTTTCAACCAAGTGTCACAAAGGGGTACCTCTATACACTTTGTACAAGGGTCTAAGGAGAAGGTTCGCATTGGATTTCTCGCTTTTGATCATTCTCAACATAGACACCCATACCGGGACAACATAGACAACATATAATGGACTCCTCTTTTAATGCTTAAGCATTCAACAACAGATAATATTCTCATAAGACATTGAGGTTTTGTGTCCAAACTGAAACTTCCACCATGATTCATGGCTTTAGTTAGCGGCCCAATGTTCTTCTCTAACAATATGCATACTCAAACTATTTGATCATGAAAATCACCCTTAATTCAGACAAGACGAACATGCATAGCAACTCACATGATATTCAACAAAGGTAAAAGTTGATGGCGTCCCCAGAAACATGGTTACCGCTCAACAAGCAACTTATTAAGAAATAAGATACATAAGTACATATTCTTCACCACAATAGTTTTTAAGGCTATTTTCCCATGAGCTATGTATTGTAAAGGCAAAGAATAGAAGTTTAAAGGTAGCACTCAAGTAATGTACTTTGGAATGGCAGAGAAATACCATGTGGTAGGTAGGTATGGTGGACACAAATGGCATGGATTTTGGCTCAAGGATTTGGATGCACGAGAAGAATCCCTCTCAATACAAGGCTAGGCTAGCAAGGTTGTTCGAAGCAAACTCAAGTATAAAACGGTGCAGCAAGACTCACATATGAACATATTGTAAGCATTATAAGACTTTACATTGTCTCCTTGTTGTTCAAACACCTCAACCAGAAAATATCTAGACTTAGAGAGACCAATCATGCAAACCAAATTTTGACAAGCTCTATGTAGTTCTTCATTAATAGGTACAAAGTACATGATGCAAGAGCTTAAACATGATCTATATGAGCACAATAATTTCCAAGTATCAAATTATTCAAGACATTATACCATTTACCACATGCGGCATTTTCCGTTTCCAACCATATATCAATGAACGAGGTAGTTCAACCTTTGCAATGAACATTAAGAATAAAACTAAGAACATATGTGTTCATATGCAACAGCGGAGCGTGTCTCTCTCCCACACAAAGAATGTTAGGATCCGAGTTTATTCAAACAAAAACAAAAATAAAAGCAAACAGACGCTCCAAGTAAAGCACATAAGATGTGACTGAATAAAAATATAGTTTCACTAGAGGTGACCTGATAAGTTGTCGATGAAGAAGGGGATGCCTTGGGCATCCCCAAGCTTAGATGCTTGAGTCTTCTTAAAATATGCAGGGATGAACCACGGGGGCATCCCCAAGCTTAGACTTTTCACTCTTCTTGATCATATTGTATCATGCTCCTCTCTTGACCCTTGAAAACTTCCTCCACACCAAACTCAAAACAAACTCATTAGAGGGTTAGTGCATAATTGGAAATTCATATATTCAGAGGTGACATAATCATTCTTAACACTTCTGGACATTGCACAAAGCTACTGAAAGTTAATGGAACAAATAAATCCATCAAACATAGCAAAACAGGCAATGCGAAATAAAAGGCAGAATCTGTCAAAACAAAACAGTCCGTAAAGACGAATTTTTCAGGGGCACTTAACTTGCTCAGATGAAAATGCTCAAATTGAATGAAAGTTGCGTACATATCTGAGGATCACGCACGTAAATTGGCAGATTTTTCTGAGTTACCTACAGAGACTACTGCTCAAATTCGTGACAGCAAGAAATCTGTTTCTGCGCAGTAATCCAAATCTAGTATCAACATTACTATCAAAGACTTTACTTGGCACAACAATGCAATAAAATAAAGATAAGAAGAGGTTGCTACAGTAGTAACAACTTCCAAGACTCAAATATAAAATAAAAGTGCTGTAGTAAAAACATACATGGGTTATCTTCCAAGAAGTGCTTTTTTTTAACGCCTTTCAGCTAGGCGCAGAAAGTGTGAATCAAGTATTATCAAGAGATGAAGCATCGACATCATAATTTGTTCTAATAATAGAATCATAAGGTAACTTAATTCTCTTTCTCGGGAAGTGTTCCATACCTTTCTTGAGAGGAAATTGATATTTAATATTACTTTCCTTCATATCAATGGTAGCACCAACAGTTCGAAGAAAAGGTCTTCCCAATATAATGTGACAAGATGCATTGAATTCAATATCCAAGACAACAAAATCAACGGGGACAAGGTTATTGTTAACCATAATACGAACATTATCAATCCTCCCCAAAGGTTTCTTTATAGCATTATCAGCAAGATTAACATCCAAATAACAATTTTTCAATGGTGACAAGTCAAGCATATCATAGATTTTCTTAGGCATAACAGAAATACTTGCACCAAGATCACATAAAGCATTACAATCAAAATCATTGACCCTCATCTTAATGATGGGCTCCCAACCATCTTCTAACTTCCTAGGAATAGAAGTTTCAAAGTTTTAGTTTCTCTTCTCTAGCTTTTATGAGAGCATTTGTAATATGTTTTGTAAAGGCCAAATTTATAGCACTAGCATTGGGACTTCTAGCAAGTTTTTGTAAGAACTTTATAACTTCAGAGATGTGGCAATCATCAAAATCTAAACCATTATGATCTACAACAATGGGATCATTGTCCCCAATGTTGGAAAAAATTTCAGCAGTTTTATCACAAGCAGTTTCAGTTAATTTTGCACGCTTTGCACTAGGAGTAGAAACATTGCCAACACCAATTATTTTACCATTGATAATAGGAGGTGTAGCAACATGTGAAGCATTATCATTACTAGTGGTGGTAATAGTCCAAACTTTAGCTACATTATTCTCTTTAGCAAGTTTTTCATTTTCTTCTCTATCCCACCTAGCATGCAATTCGGCCATCAATCTTATATTCTCATTAATTGTAACTTGGATGGCGTTTTCTGTAGTAACAATCTTATTATAATTATCCTTATTAGGCATAACTTTCAATTTTAAAAGATCAACATCAGAGGCAAGTCTATCAACCTTAGAAGCAAGAATATCAATTTTATCAAGCTTTTCCTCAACAGATTTGTTAAAAGCAGTTTGTGTACTAATAAATTCTTTAAGCATGGCTTCAAGACCAGAGGGTACACTCCTATTGTTGTTGTAAGAATTACCATAACCATTACCATTAGCAGAAGGATATGGCCTATAGTTGTTACCAGAATTATTCCTATAAGCATTGTTGTTGAAATTATTATTTTTAATGAAGTTCACATCAACATTCTCTTCTTGAGCAACCAATGAAGCTAAAGGAACATTATTTGGATCAACATTAGATCTACCATTCACAAGCATAGACATAATAGCATCAATCTTATCACTCAAGGAGGAGGTTTCTTCGACAGAATTTACCTTCTTACCTTGTGGAGCCCTTTCCGTGTGCCATTCAGAGTAATTGACCATCATATCATCAAGAAGCTTTGTAGCCGCCCCCAAGGTGATGGACATAAAGGTACCTCCAGCAGCTGAATCCAATAGGTTCCGCGAAGAAAAATTCAATCCTGCATAGAAGGTTTGGATGATCATCCAAGTAGTTAGTCCATGGGTTGGGCAATTCTTTACCAAAGATTTCATTCTCTCCCATGCTTGAGCAACATGTTCATTATCCAATTGCTTAAAATTCATTATGCTACTTCTCAAAGATATAATTTTAGCAGGAGGATAATATCTACCAATAAAAGCATCCTTACATTTAGTCCATGAATCAATACTATTCTTAGGCAAAGATAGCAACCAATCTTTAGCTCTTCCTCTTAAGGAGAAAGGAAACAATTTTAATTTTATAATATCACCATCTACATCCTTATACTTTTGCATTTCACAAAGTTCAACAAAATTATTAAGATGGGCAGCAGCATCATCAGAACTAACACCGGAAAATTGCTCTCTCATAACAAGATTTAGTAAAGCAGGTTTAATTTCAAAGAATTCTACTGCAGTAGCAGGTGGAGCAATAGGTGTGCATAGGAAATCATTATTATTTGTGCTAGTGAAGTCACACACTTAGTGTTTTCAGGAGTATTCATTTTAGCAGAAGTAAATAAAGCAAACTAAAAATAAAGTAAATGCAAGTAACTAATTTTTTTGTGTTTTTAATATGGAGAACGCAAACAAGATAGTAAATAAAGTAAAGCTAGCAACTAATTTTTTTGTATTTTGCTTTAGTGCAGCAAACAAAGTAGTAAATAAAATAAAGCAAGACAAAAACAAAGTAAAGAGATTGGAAGTGGAGACTCCCCTTGCAGCGTGTCTTGATCTCCCCGGCAACGGCGCCAGAAAAAGTGCTGTTGCCGTGGGAGGCAATTCTCTGTGGTGTAACTTTTCTTCAGATCCCCGGCAACGGCGCCAGAAAAAGTGCTTGATGCGTGCAGATGACACACGTCCGTAGGGAACCCCAAGAGGAAGGTGTGATGCGTATAGTAGCAAGTTTTCCCTCAGAAAGAAACCAAGGTTTATCGAACCAGTAGGAGTCAAGGATCACGTGAAGGTCGTTGGTGACGCAGTGTAGTGCGGCGCAACACCAGGGATTCCGGCGCCAACGTGGAACCTGCACAACACAATCAAAGTACTTTGCCCCAACATAACAGTGAGGTTGTCAATCTCACCGGCTTGCTGTAAACAAAGGATTAGATGTATAGTGTGGATGATGATGTTTGTTTGCGAAGAACAGTAAAGAACAATTGCAGTAGATTGTATTTCAGATGTAAAGAATGGACCGGGGTCCACAGTTCACTAGTGGTGTCTCTCCCATAAGATAAATAGCATGTTGGGTGAACAAATTACAGTTGGGCAATTGACAAATAAAGAAGGCATAACAATGCACATACATATATCATGATGAGTACTATGAGATTTAATTAGGGCATTACGACAAAGTACATAGACCGCTATCCAGCATGCATCTATGCCTAAATAGTCCACTTTCAGGTTATCATCCGAACCCCTTCCGGTATTAAGTTGTAAACAACAGACAATTGCATTAAGTATGGTGCGTAATGTAATCAACACAAATATCCTTAGACAAAGCATCGATGTTTTATCCCTAGTAGCAACAGCACATCCACAACCTTAGAACTTTCTGTCACTGTCCCAGATTCAATGGAGGCATGAACCCACTATCGAGCATAAATACTCCCTCTTGGAGTTACAAGTATCAACTTGGCCAGAGCCTCTACTAGCAACGGAGAGTATGCAAGAACATAAACAACATATATGATAGATTGATAATCAACTTGACATAGTATTCAATATTCATCGGATCCCAACAAACACAACATGTAGCATTACAAATAGATGATCTTGATCATGATGGGCAGCTCACAAGATCTAACATGATAGCACAACGAGGAGAAGACAACCATATAGCTACTGCTATGGACCCATAGTCCAGGGGTGAACTACTCACACATCGATCCGGAGGTGATCATGGCGATGAAGAGCCCTCCGGGAGATGATTCCCCTCTCAGGCAGGGTGCCGGAGGCGATCTCCTGAATCCCCCGAGATGGGATTGGCGGCGGCTGCGTCTCTGGAAGGTTTTCCGTATCGTGGCTCTCGGTACAGAGGGTTTCGCGACGAAGGCTTTAAGTAGGCGGAAGGGCGGAGTCGGAGGAGTCACGGGGGCCCCACATGCTAGGGCCGCGCGGCCAAGGCTTGGGCCGCGCCGCCCTAGTGTGTCGCCACCTCGTGGCCCCACTTCGTATCTCCCTCGGTCTTCTGGAAGCTTCGTGGAAAAATAAGACCCTGGGCGTTGATTTCGTTCAATTCCGAGAATATTTCCTTTGTAGGATTTCTGAAACCAAAAATAGCAGAAAACAGCAACTGGCTCTTCGGCATCTCGTCAATAGGTTAGTGCCGGAAAATGCATAATAATGACATATAATGTGTATAAAACATGTGAGTACGTATCATCATAAAAGTGGCATGGAACATAAGAAATTATAGATACGTTTGAGACGTACCAAGCATCCCCAAGCTTAGTTCCTACTCGCCCTCGAGTAGGTAAACGATAACAAAGATAATTTATGAAGTGACATGCTATCATAATCTTGATCAATACTATTGTAAAGCACATGAGATGAATGCAGCGATTCGAAGCAATGATGAAGACAATGAGTAAACAACTGAATCATATAGCAAAGACTTTTCATGAATAGTACTTTCAAGACAAGCATCAATAAGACTTGCATAACAGTTAACTCATAAGCAATAAATTCTTAGTAGAAAGTTTTGAAACAACACAAAGGAAGATATAAGTTTCAGCAGTTGCTTTCAACTTCAACATGTATATCTCATAGATAATTGTCAACACAAAGTAATATAACAAGTGCAATAGGTAAACATGTAAGAATCAATGCACACAGTTTACACAAGTGTTTGCTTCTAAGATAGATTGAATAGGTAAACTGACTCAACATAAAGTAAAAGAATGGCCCTTCGCAGAGGGAAGCATGGATTACTATTTTTGAGCTAGAGCTTTTCATTTTGAAAACATAGAAACAATTTTATCAACGGTAGTAATAAATCATATGTGTTATGTATAAGATATCCTATAAGTTGCAAGCCTCATGCATATAATACTAATAGTGCCCGCACCTTGTCCTAATTAGCTTGGATTAACACGGATTATCTTTGCATAACATATGTTTCAACCAAGTGTCACAAAGGGGTACCTCTATGCCGCCTGTACAAGGGTCTAAGGAGAAGGTTCGCATTGGATTTCTCGCTTTTGATCATTCTCAACTTAGACACCCATACCGGGACAACATAGACAACAGATAATGGACTCCTCTTTTAATGCTTAAGCATTCAACAACAGATAATATTCTCATAAGAGATTGAGGTTTTGTGTCCAAACTGAAACTTCCACCATGATTCATGGCTTTAGTTAGCGGCCCAATGTTCTTCTCTAACAATATGCATACTCAAACCATTTGATCATGAAAATCGCCCTTACTTCAGACAAGACGAACATGCATAGCAACTCACATGATATTCAACAAAGGTAAAAGTTGATGGCGTCCCCAGAAACATGGTTACCTCTCAACAAGCAACTTATTAAGAAATAAGATACATAAGTACATATTCTTCACCACAATAGTTTTTAAGGCTATTTTCCCATGAGCTATGTATTGTAAAGGCAAAGAATAGAAGTTTAAAGGTAGCACTCAAGTAATGTACTTTGGAATGGCAGAGAAATACCATGTGGTAGGTAGGTATGGTGGACACAAATGGCATGGATTTTGGCTCAAGGATTTGGATGCACGAGAAGAATCCCTCTCAATACAAGGCTAGGCTAGCAAGGTTGTTCGAAGCAAACTCAAGTATAAAACGGTGCAGCAAGACTCACATATGAATATATTGTAAGCATTATAAGACTTTACATTGTCTCCTTGTTGTTCAAACACCTCAACCAGAAAATATCTAGACTTAGAGAGACCAATCATGCAAACCAAATTTTAACAAGCTCTATGTAGTTATTCATTAATAGGTACAAAGTACATGATGCAAGAGCTTAAACATGATCTATATGAGCATAAAAATTGCCAAGTATCAAATTATTCAAGACATTATACCATTTACCACATGCGGCATTTTCCGTTTCCAACCATATATCAATGAACGAGGTAGTTCAACCTTTGCAATGAACATTAAGAATAAAACTAAGAACATATGTGTTCATATGCAACAGCGGAGCGTGTCTCTCTCCCACACAAAGAATGTTAGGATCCGAGTTTATTCAAACAAAAACAAAAATAAAAGCAAACAGACGCTCCAAGTAAAACACATAAGATGTGACTGAATAAAAATATAGTTTCACTAGAGGTGACCTGATAAGTTGTCGATGAAGAAGGGGATGCCTTGGGCATCCCCAAGCTTAGATGCTTGAGTCTTCTTAAAATATGCAGGGATGAACCACGGGGGCATCCCCAAGCTTAGACTTTTCACTCTTCTTGATCATATTGTATCATCCTCCTCTCTTGACCCTTGAAAACTTCCTCCACACCAAACTCAAACAAACTCATTAGAGGGTTAGTGCATAATTGAAAATTCATATATTCAGAGGTGACATAATCATTCTTAACACTTCTGGACATTGCACAAAGCTACTGAAAGTTAATGGAACAAAGAAATCCATCAAACATAGCAAAACAGGCAATGCGAAATAAAAGGCAGAATCTGTCAAAACAGAACAGTCCGTAAAGACGAATTTTTCAGGGGCACTTAACTTGCTCAGATGCAAATAGCAATGAGGGACCTGAACCATCGTCAACCTCTAGAGGCCAAGCAAAACCCCAGTGTCGTCCGTCTCCACCTCCAAAAGAAAGCTCCCTGCTTTCTCGCCTCAAATCGAAGGACATCGCACATGTCCGGACCCAGACAGCTCGCCCAGAGCACGCATGGGCATTGAAAACCTGCTACTGGGGAGGGGGACTTCGAGCACTTGCCTCGCCATGCCCGCACCCACAAACATTACCGCCGCCCGCGGCACCAACCACAACACACTAGGCCAAGCTGTCAGGAGAATACACAGCAGATGCAACGAGCAACCACTGAGCTCATCCATCAACTCCGCTATCTCAAGGCAACACCCTCCAGCGATGGAACGGCGCCAGAGCGCCGGCGCCGCCCAAACCGAAGCTTTGGGTTTCACCCGAGATAGGCAGGTCACGGAGGGAGGGAATAGACCTTGATGTCGCCTTCAAGAAGGAGAACGGCAAGGTAGTGTCATCGACCTCATGGCCACCACCGTTGGCCAAGGGTTTTCCCCAATCCATCCACCTCTTGCCACACCCACCAGCCACCAGAAGGAGACCTGGGGCCAGGGAGGTGAGACGAGCACCACAGGGAGAGCAGCCACCTTCAGATCTGATGCCCCAGGCCCCACTAGGTGATCTCCGCACCATGCCCACGCAGCCGAAGAACACGGTTTGCAACAATGACGCCGGTCACCCGCCGCCAGGTCGACGCCGTCCACTATGCTACTCTTTTTTCTCAAAAAATGGTCAAACATATGGAAAATGGTAAGAGCTTTATTCGTCTATACTGTGACCACTTCATTTTTTGCGAACCATCAATTGTAGAATTTGATGTCTAGACAAATCTAGCACGAATGCTAACATATTGTCCATAAGTATTAGCATATCCAATTATAGTGTTTAAACATGAATATCCATGTGTAAACTAATTTAAAAAAATATAAAAACATTTCTTGCAAACAATGTTGCAAAATGCGTAACAACCCAATAGCCACAAAAACTTCTTGAAGTGATTAAATGACCAACGCAAGAAAGTACCAATGAGACACTATTATTTCTCATTTACGTGTATTCTTGTATGTTACGTTCAAAAAGATAGGAATATCTATGTGTAAACATAATCAACACGAGCATGCGCAAAACTAACGCGAATAATAATCTTTGTCGATCACTAATTGGCTAGAGACATATAGCTAACATTAGAGTCACACGAGTCATATATATGTAATACAATACCACACTACAAAAGAAGTTTTAACCATTGCATATTGACAAAGAAGCTCCTTCGAATAAATATCTTGACCTCCTGGCACTTGTGGGAGCAAACAGGAGCAAGCACTTCATTAAAAAAATTATTCAAAGGATAAATGGGTGGAAGGAAAAACTCCTAGGAAATCTCGCTTAAGGCTGTATCCCAAGCCATCCATATTAAAACAATGTCGGGTTTCCAAATTCTAAAAGGTGTTTGTAAGAGTACGGTGGATGATATACAATACTGGTGGGGAGATGATGAGAATAGAAAACAAATGCACTAGCTTCTTTGGTGGAAGTTTTGTTACCTAAAAAAGGATGGAGGCATGAAGTTTAGGGATTTCCATTCCTTCAATCTTGCTATGCTAGCTAAACAAGTTTCAAGACTAATCAATGAACTAGAGTCCCTTTGTCCAAGATTTTTTAGGGCTTAATATTATCCACGTGGTGACATACTGGGTTCCTTTGATTTATATGAATTTCATAGGAATTGTGTAGGGTTTAAATTCTATAGGAAAAAAATTCTACACATGTTGTTTGATTCATAGTAACATATCGTATAGGAAAAAATCCTATAGAAATCTTATAGTGTAAATTCTATAAGAAAAAACATGGGGTCATACATTATGGAAAATTTCCTTTGCTACAATTAAACACACTTCATCTACCATAGAATTCAAGTAGCCATGACATTTCAATCTTATACTTTTTCTATTCCCATGATTTTTCTATCCTATGAATCAAATAAGCCCTGAAAGCTAGACCACAGTTAGGTTGATCATTCACCTGGCAAAGCATCCTAGTAGGCTTAACAACCTTCAGAAAAGGATACATTTGGAGAGTAGGGGATAGTGAGAAAATCAACGTATGAAATGATCAGTGGATACCGTCTAGTCCATCACAGAAAGTTAAATCTTCAAGGGGTACTTCTTTTTTTCGAAATAGAGGAAATGTCACCCCAGCTTCTGCATCTAAGGGATGCACACAGTTTTTTATTAGATTATTCACAACACCTTACAATAAGAATTACAAAGATCGAAGCGAAGCCACCAAAACTAACGACAGCTCGCTAATCCTACATCACCGATGGGGGGGGGGGGGGGGGGGTCAATGGACAGAGCCAACACCCTGACATCGCACCAACACGCATCATCAAAAAATCGAAGGCCTCGACAAGTCGCCCAATGGCGAGCAGGTGGCAAACCCGGTCCGACAGACCCTCGGCGCGTACCATCATACACGCTCCAGAAGTCCTCGCCGCCACCGTCTTCCGCATACCCATCTTCAGGTGAGATCAATGCAATGACCTTACGAGGCCTGCCACCAACGCCACCACGACGGTAGACAGCTCCACCACCCTGCGTACGTCTAACATGACGTATCCGACGATGCTACCTGTTGCACCACGCCGCTGAGATCCGCTGTCTTCAGCATAAAAGAAAAATGCCGCTCCACCTCAGGACCCTCCAGCTTGCATCTGCTCCATAGGCGATGCCCCCAGGAGGGAGAACGATGTCGTACGCCGCCATCGCCCGATCCGGGATCGGATATAGGATTTCTCCCGGAGCAGCACGAGTAAGAAGCCGTAGACTGCAACGGCGATGCTTTCAAGAAGGTAACGGCGCGTGACGTCGCCATCGCCCGCCATGACCAAAGTCAGATCACGGTTTTCACCGGCAGCCACGCTCCCCAACTCGTTCTTGGGACTGGACATGAGATCAAATCCCTACGAACAGCCCCAATCTGGCCGCCCGCCTCCGACGAAGAAGACGAGCACCACCGCCATACCCGGAGCTGCTGCCCCAGGCCACCTCAAGACGCGGGAGAAGCCCCGGAAAACGTCGTAGCCACAGGGAGGATCGAGGGCGGACACACGAGTCCGCCTAGGCCCATCTGGGCCCAGATAGGAGACCCGCCATCGAACCCGGCCGAACCTCCACCACGGCGCGCCGCCCCTGGCCGTCGTTTCCCTGCCGTCACCGTCGATAAAGTGGAAGGAACCGGTGGAGGCCGCATCTGATTCCTCCCATCGCCGGCGGAGGTAAAGGCCGCCGCCACCGCCACGCCACCGGAGCTTTGCCCAGCAACGCACAGGGCGGCGGCGGTGGGAGAGGAGACTTGAGGAGGGGACGGGGAGAGGGCCACCGGCGGCCTCCCAGGCGCGGCGCGGCGCCGCCGCGCGGGGAGTGTTAGGTCGTGTCCGGGGAGGGATACTTCTATATTGTTCAAGGTATCTTGTTTTATCTCTCCAATTATGGGATGAACAACTTAGAGAACATCTTGATGATTTGGATGTGAGGCGCATAATTCAAATTCCACTCAATAACCAAGAACTCGATGATTTTTTTTTTTTGCGAATAACTCGATGATTTTATTATTGTGTGGGACTTCACAAAGCATGGTTGGTATACTGTACGGTCTGGTTATCATATTCAATGGAAGTCTCAATTTGGACCGAGTGCGGACAACTTGCTGCTCCTCGTGGATCTACCACTAATCCAGTTTTGAAGCTCTTGTGGAAATTGAAGATACCAAGCAAAGTACAAAAAAAAATCGCCTGGCCTGTATTACATCGAATCATCCCACAATATGCCTTCATCGCTGCATCAAACGTTTATCCTCATATGGCTTCCGCAGCAATGGCAGAAGCAATGGCCATGCGAGAAGGCCTAGTTTTGGCTAGTAGCCTAGGGTGTAATGTGATCCAACCTGAGTCAGACTCTATGGAAAAGATTGAAGCATGTAACAGAGATGAAGCGTGGTGGAACGAAAAAGATGCTATTTTAAGTTCAAGCATTGTTCTAGAGAAGCAAATCAGGCCGCTCATGAATTAGTTAGAGTTGTTTTTTTGTAATAATATTTTTTTAATTGGCGTAGTGATGCGTCTAGTTTTCTGGCAAGCAAACTCATAAATGATATAATAATTAATTGAGATTAATAAAAACTGCATCAAAATCTTGTTAATTCCCTAAAAATATAAATAATAGTGCAACCAGCAGCTGGCTTGCCACGATATTTATATTCAACCTATAGCTAGCATGTACAATAGTGGAAACGGACTTTTGGCATATACAATTGTAATAATTTGAAAAACTAAAATAATTGAATCTTCCTAGAAACCAAGGATGATCAAGTTTGTACTCCTAAAAAAATGGAAACGAAATAATTTCCATGGTCTTCAAAAAAAAATGTATAACTAATATAGAGTGAATAGTACCTAGTTATGGGGCGTTCCGAGTTTGTTTTTTTTATACCCAGGATACAACAAAAGTAATTTTCTAGGGAAATATTTTGTTTTAAGTACAATATCTGATCATCTTTGATTTTCAAAAAGTTTGAACTTTTTTAAACTTGTTTTTTATGTATTTTTATTTTCTAAGTATGGGGGTGTGTGACACCAAGAGCCAATCTGCATTTCTCGTACAATAGTAAGCTATAAAAATGTAGTACTTTTATAATACATACATGATTCACCTTTTACTCGCACAAAGTGCCTAGAAGCACGTGCTAGAGCTAGCTTTTGCATGAAAGGCCACTATCATTAGGAATCTCCAACGGGGCAACACATATCACACGCCCAAAATAGTCACGCGCGTCTGTTTGCATCGGTGAAATGGTTGAAATCGACCGCGCGTCCGTTTGACGGGGTGCCCTGAACGACACGACGCAAATTTTTTTTTGGTTTTGCATTCTTTCAACATAAACATAATTTTATTAGCGAATAAAGGAAAATAAAAAATATAATACTAAAATGTGCATGTACCGCCAACTACCCTAGCCTACTCCTCGGTGTCGTTGTCGAGCATGACAAATTCCGCTATCTGCCACAGCCAGTTGGCAACAAGTGAAACATACACCGGTGGAGGATGTGGAGGTGGAGCAGCCCACGGGTTGAACACCAGTGTTGGAGGTGGAGCAGCCCACGGGCTGAACGACGGAGGTGGAGACGGAGGCGGATGCGGGGCCGAGTTTTGCAGCGCCCGTTGTAGAGCCTCTTCCTCCTTGAGGCCTGGCAACATGATGTCGGTGGCGTACCGTGGCAGTGGTGACTGCACTGGTCGGTCCACCTTTGACACGAGGACACCAAGCCTCTAGATCTCCTCGCCGGTCATCATCGGTGGGAAGTTAAACTTCCGGCCCTCCGCCATGGCCGCCTGCTAGTCGTGGAAGACGTAGGCGACAAAGTCGTCTGAGTCGTCCTTGGCCTCCTCGTTATGGTAGGCCAGAGTGCCATCGTCGTCCTATGGCGGCGCAGGAGGAGCTAGCGGCTGCCATGTTTGACGACGAGGCGACGATAGCCACTCAAACGGGAAGTCTCGGCCACCGAGGAAGCCCGCCACCCTCCTCGGATCCTCCTCGGTCTCGCGCCAGCTATGCAAGTTATTGGAGTCCAAGGCGAAGGTGGGATCCAGGCGGAGGTACTGCCACCTGCGCTGGATCTCGGCGCTCCTCTCTGGCTCGCGCAGAGGCATGGACGACACATGCACCCAGAGGTGGCTGAGCCACCATCCACCGCCAGGCAGGTACATGTCTTGACAGAAGTGGCACAACATCTAGCTTTGGTGCATGAGCCGCGCCAGGTCGATGGGGAGCGGCACCCTGTTTGGCCACGTCTCCTTCTTGATGCCGCTGCCGGACGCCTCGGGGTCGTGCTTCTTCTTCCCCATGGTGATGTGGCGGCGCGCAGTGCTACGGGTGGGAGCAGATGTGTCGTTGGTGTGGCGATGGCAGAGACGATGTCAATCTTCTTTTAAAGGCAGACATGTGCGGGACACGATGCCATTGATGGCGGCGGAGAAGTCTAGACGCCGCCAGCCTGGCGTGCAGAAGAGGAAGCGGCACCATTGACGGTGAAGGTTGCGGCGCGGACGCAGAAGCAAAAACCACTGAAGCGACGGCCGCGGAAGCGATGCGCTCGAAACAGGCCTCAAGGTCCCTGCCAGGCGGGCCCGTGGGAAAAGCGAGCGGTCACGTGGCGCGAAGGCTCAGCGTTCACCGAGACGCATCCGAGCATAAATATGCGCCGCATTTGCGTCTCCGCGGACGGCCCGGTCACTATGCGTCGGGCCGCTGGACCTGGGTAGAGCTGCATTTTTAGACCGCCCACTCGCAAACGGATGCTCCATGTCCATTTGCGTTGCCCCGTTGGAGATTCCCTTATCTCTTGAAATCACTTAGGGCATATGTCAGCCTTTCCTTACTGTCGTTGGATGTTTGCTCAGCTGAAGGAAAGGGAATAGAGAAAGAGAAAGTTATCTCCACTTAGCTAAGGATGATTCGTTAGAAAATAAGAGAAAACTAAAACTAATTTCTCCATTGAACATGTATCTTCTCTTATCAACCTAATTTCCCACTAAAACTAATTGATTCTCATTAATTGCTACAGATGATAATACTCCCTCCATCTCAGTTTAACAGACGAGCACGTAGTTTAAGATAAAATTTGACCATTGAGTTAGTTAACAAAATATAAATTATATGTCTAAAAAATTTATACCATTCGATACGCATTGAAAAAAGGTTTATAATGATATAATTTTTTCAACATATATTTCATATTTTATTGAAAAAGATAATGGTCAAAGTAATTTTTTAGGTTGCGTGCGTCTGTTAAACCGAGATCGAGACGGAGGTAGTAAGAGATAACGCATTGTACCATGTATGTTTAGTATTTTCTCTTCTCTATATGTCTTCTCTACCATTGTAAATGGCCTTACCTCCAACTAAGTTAAAATATAATATTTTAAAGCTAATTAAATTTTATTGTACTTGCTTCAAGAACCTATATAGAGGATAAAACAACCAAGAGAACCACGGCACTAAGAAAAACAAATATGCTCTGAGAGCATCTTCACCGGCGCGCCCCAAATAGTCGTCGGCAGGGGCGCCGGCACAGCATCCTCCATTTGGGGGAGCTGCTCCCACACCGGCGTCCCCCATAAGACAGCCCCGATAGATGATTTGAATTAAAGACTTAAATAAATGCATAGAATTCGAATAAGTTTTCGAATTTAACGTTTGGGCCAACACACGGACACCAAATTCGAATAGGTATTAGAATATGAAGTTTGGGCCAACGTATGGCCACCGAATCGCCGTCTAGTCCGGTTGCAAAAAACAACTTCGGCTTCCAGGCCAAATGATCAGATGAACGGGGTCATGGGCGGCTCAACCTCGACGACGTCCTCATCGTCAGCGAGCCCCGGCGGCAGCTCCATCGCTGCAACATGATCCACAGTCGCTGGGGGAGGCATGAACGTTGACGGTGCCGGCGGAGACATGCACGTTGAGGGTGCCGGGGAGACGCCAACGCAGCTCGCGCCGCAAGCACCTCTTGGCCGATGCGCTCGCGGTACATCTCGTGCCACGCCCTCGCCAACGGGTCCATCTTCTCCTTGAAAGCCATCAAGATCTTGAATTCTTGAGACATCTTGGCCAACGAAAGCTGCGTTCATTGGTGAAGGTAGCGGCGTGAGCTTCCATCTTTGCCGCCTCCACCTTCTCCCTCTCCAACTCGATCTTCATGTCTTCCTTGTCTAGGATTGCCTTTCACACGACGGCAGCCCTATCCGTCGCTTCCTTGTTCTCCATTGAGAAGTAGGATATCATCTTCTCGAGGGAGGCGTCCATGGTGGCCAATGTCGGCACCACGTTCCTCTCGGCCTTGGCCTTCTTGTTGCCAATGGGGCGCCCGGTGGAGGCGGCCCATCTTCCCCATCTTGTTGAGAGTGTGGCGGATGTCGTCCCATTTCTTGCAACCTTGTAGCTTGTTGAAGCAATTCATGAAGGGGAAATCTTTGTCCTCGTGTTGGTTCTTGTACATCTTGTGGGCGGCGAGCATCTAACAATACATGATGCAATAACAAGATATAGAACAAGATGGATCATCAAATAGATACACTATGATGCATTATGAAATAAACATCACCAAATGGACATAGATCATACCCAATCCACCATCGTCTTGCCGCTCTCCTTCTGGCACTTAATCTTCTCATATTAGTCATGTAACTTGCTACACGCCGCCTTGATGATGTTTCAATGGTGGGAGAGGGCGCCCTCGTTCCGGATCATGTTGATGGTGGCGTACTCACCATAGTTTTTCTTCTCGTTGAATGAATCAAGGATGCGCTTGTAGTACTTGCCGGAGAATTGGTTGGCTCCGGTGATGGGGCAAAAGCTCACTTGCTTCCACGCGTCAATGAGACATTCATCCCCCAAAGACCTCCACCTAGGACCACGAGTGTCGCCGGTCCACCTATTCGACGTCATCGTGGTCACGCCGGTGTCGGCGTCGATCAGCTCCTCCTGGACCTCCTTCTTCTCACCTTCGTCCTTATCGACCTCTTCTTCATACTCATCGACGGGGGGTTCGTAGGCGTGGCCATCGTGTATGAAGCCGGTGAGGATCTCGTCCCCGACGGCAATCTACGTAACAAGTTACCTAGTTTGAGTCGCTGGCGGTGTCTACGATGCACATAACACATAAAAAGAAAGAAAACTCACCTCGTCGTCGCCCGTGGACACGCCGGACGTGATGCCGAACACCTGGTGGGCGTTCCTGCTCTCGTCGGCGAACAGGTGGCGGGAAAGGCCGATGTCGTCTGTCACGTGGTCGTCGGTGCTTCCCGGGCGGCGCAGGTCAGGCGACGAGTTCAGGTCCACGCCCAAGCGAAAGGCGTTGTTGCCCCGAATCCGGCGAGAACGGTGCGTTAGGGTCGAAGGTCATGTTGTTGTCGGTGCACTCGGGAGAGTAGTGGGCGCAACCGTCCATCTTCGACAGCCGCATCTGCGAGAGCGACGACCCCTCTGCGAACTACCCCGCGTAGTACCCCGGCGACGAGGGTGAGCTCGAGAAGTTGCGGCCGGCGGGCTGCTGGCTCCCTTCGGCCTGGCCGCCGCCCAAACTGAGGCACACTTCCGTAGCAAACGCCACTTTCGCGGCTTCAAGAGCGGCGAGGCGGCGCCTCCTGCGATCGCCCGTCGCAAAGGAGCAGCGGCGTTTCTCGTCCTCCCACGCTTCCTGTGACATGTTCGCCGGCTTCTCCTTCGGCACGATGGTGCGCGACTTCGGCGGCGCCTTCGCTGCCTTCGCCGGAGCCTCTCTCTTCGGTGGCATGGTGGCGGCGAGGGTTTTTCGGGTTGGAGCCTGGATGGGAGATGGAACGGCGGGCGGGAGAAATGAACGGCGGATGGGACTGGTTTTTATGGAAAAGATGTATACTTTTAGGATGTGCGGCTGACAGGCGGCTCCCACGCCCAAAAAATTTCTTCTCGCGAGACGCCGGCGCGTTCGATTCGCGCCCTTCGTGAAGAGGCCGGCACGGGGTTGGCAGCGCTTCTATTGGGCTCGAAAAAGCGCAGGTGCTTTTTGGAATGCGCCGGTTTGAACTTATTTTTGCTGCTAGGCCCCCCAAAATGCTATCTTAGCCGCTATGTGGCGTGTAGGTAGAGATGCTTTGATTTCATAGATATCTCGGGAGGAGAATCTCAGACTTCAAAGGATGGGCACTTCTTGTCATGGAATTTTCTTTCTCTCCATGGTAGGCATATGAGCACCTCAGTATATTCCAGTTGCAGAGAAACTCCAAAAATAAAAGATATAAACAGAATCTCATACTCATGCGCCATAGCCCAACCCTAACAAACGTAGCCCCTGCTACGGTATGAGCGGAAACAAGGAAGGCCAGGGGGGTGCACCTGGTCTATATAAGACCGGCGGTGCACGCCTCCCTGATGGGGTATACCATACCAGATCGAGCCAGTAGGATACGCTGGCAGATCTGGCCGGACAGCCGCCTAGATGGGTTTGATCTCTCTCCCCTCTCCCTCTCTCTTCGTGTCGATCGTCTGCTGTGTTCGATGGGACTGGTCGGGGTTACGGTTGTTTTGATGGAGGTGTCAATGGCTGACAGAAGAGAGTGAGCACACAGCGGCAGACTACGTCTGATAAAGGCGATGGATCGATGCAAAGAGAAGAGAAAGACGCAGCTGCTGTTGCGTGCTCACCTCTCTCTCTGTCAGCTCTCTCTCCCCCTTGGGACTTGTTCCGCCATCAACCTCCCCTTGCCGTTCCCATCGCTTCGCCGCTGCGACGCGCGGCCATCTTTGTTTGCATTGACTGCCGAGAAGAGGCAGGTGTCCCCACCTGAACCCTATCTTGCTCGGATTCCTTGGGCTTTGGAATAAGGTACGCTGCGCGCATGCACGCCATGAATTCTTGCGCCGGCCGCCACCAATTCCTGTAGGAGTATGTCTTTTCTTCCCAGCCGTCTTTGCTTCTTCCAAAGGAGTAGCTCTACCCCCTTGGGGCAAGGGGACGCGTGTTGATTTGATTAACCATGGTGTTATTGTTTGCTCGTCTCCCCATGTCTGCTTAACGGAAAGCACTGTTTGACTAGTCGTCCTTGCTATGCCCTTCTCCTTCCTCTCCTCGTCTTCCTCCTCCAGCTTTCTCTTTCTCCCTTTTAACTTTGATGGAAGCGATTTCTTCCTACGAAGCTCACGAATATTTTACAAGTTTTCTCCTCCTTTTGCTTCCTCATCTTATGTGGTGCTGTGAGTTAGGCAGGAAGGAGGAGGCTACGGTGGCGGCGGGAGGCAGATCTACGATTCTTCGATTGCGCTTAAGTGGAAAAGGGCACCTAGCTACTGGCCGGCGAGACGGAGCCTTCCAGATCCGTGGCAGCGTTCCAGTTTCCGGTGAGTCCATGTGTTCCATAGTTCCTAATTTGGTTCTGTATAAAGTGGACATGCCTCCTCGTACATGGTCTATTATTGGGTATTGCAGCCGGTATTATTTTTATTTCTTTCGAGTATTACTCACGATGTCGTCTCTAATGGCGATCGTACATCTCATGGACTTGCCGATGATATGAACCAGTATGAATTATGAGTGTAAATCATGTGACTGGTTGGTTCTTGATATGGGCGATCGTTGTTGTCCTTTTAGCTCCAGTTTAGCCTTTTGCATGTTTGCATATTATTCTCTTATTCAGAGGGACTCGGTAACAACATAGTATGGGTCAACACTGGCCTCTGGTTCAGCCTTATTTAGTTGTTTTGTTAATCAAGTTCAGATTGATCTTGATCCCTATATGATCCTACGTATGAGCTGGAGATATATATAGCACAGTGCTCAATGCAAGGTCTTCTGATTGTATGCAGCATAAATCCTCTCCTTCTTCTCGAAGATTAGGATAGGTGTATGATTTCTTACAGTTCTTCCTAGTTCTCTGACTCCACATAAAATTGTTGTGCATTATCTTTGACATCAATTATTCTTCAGGATGTTACAGCTTAAACCTCATAACTTTAAGTAGAAACTGCCCAGAATACTGTTGGGCCATGTTTAAGTGCTCCTTAAACTAGCTATGCAATATTATTATCAAAATATAAGCATGCATTTGATGTTTAAGTAGTGGTTGCATATTCTCAATTTATATATACTCGTTCATATTCTGCACAATCCATGGTAATTTTCCGTATGCAATGTTTTTGCTGCACATGCATGGAGTTGTTTTCCTAGCTAGACAGAAGACCTTCATTTTAATATATACTTGATCATGAAACACATCGACATTACAATAATCTATCCTGGTTTTCATACAATATAATTGTATATTTGTATGTGATATATATGTGGAACGAGATGCTTCACTCTCAAGCATTAAATGTTCAATTGTATGTTTTTTTTTACATTTGTTGATTATTCTTGTTTCTGAGGACAGCCATAAGAACAATGTTGCTGTGCTCGCTTTGTAGAACAACACATTACGAGCTCTTTGTATTTTAATAATATTTCTAAGCACAAGAAGCGTTTTTCTTATCAAGTCAAGTTTGGGTAAATATTTTTCTGTTTTGATATGCATTATATACTGACTAGTTTTCTTACTGCATGTTTTGTTAGGAAAACAAAATCTTCCCTTAGTCGAGGAGATGGAGCCAGCAGCTTTGCTTCTGCGTGTGTAATTCATTGGTACCCAAAAGAAGTTAAATCTACATTGAAATCCAATTGGTGGATCATATAGTTTGTTTAGTAAGTCGAAAACAGCATTATTTAGTTGAATACCTGGTTGAATAAGTTGCTTTTCAGCACCTTAGCGAAATACTTCATGCCTTTGAATTTCTTGATATGTTTTCATACAGATTTTAGGTAGCTACATCCTGTTGGTTTTAGTGGCATATATTTTCTGAGTAACATACGTGAGTCTTTCTACTGTTGCATGCTATATAAGAAAGTGGATGAAAAGAAGTTAAATCTACATTGAAATCCAATTGGTGGATCATATAGTTTGTTTACAAAGGGGAAAATTGCATTATTCAATTAGTTACCTAGTTGACTTAAGTTACTTTTCAGCACCTTAGCGAAATGCATCATGCCATTGAATTTCTTTATATGTGTTTTTTGTAGCTACATCCTCTTGGTTATAGTAGTATATATTTTCTGTGTAAATTGCGTGAGTCTTTCTACTTTTGCATGCTACCTCAGAAATTGGATGATATATTATTGATTTAATTTTTGCCTTAGAAATCAATAAAAAAATAGAGAATCTTCTATTTTGGAGCAATATTTGTTTATCTTGAAACCTAGTAAAGAGACATAGGGAGGTTGGGCACTCTTCTTTCATGCTTTGGTGAGTTGTATTAGATCTTCCCAAATGTGTGTTTGTAAACATGATTGGTTGGGAAAGATTCACTGTCATGTCTAGGAGTAAAATGTTACCAACGAACTTCATTACCAACGAACTTCATTATGGAGAATCCAAGAGTTAATATCACAGTAAATAAAATATATTGACGGAATATTTCGATAATTTACCAGCACAACTCCTTTAATAATCGTAATTCCATGATAGGCAAGTTCTAAATCTGTTTCTTCTTCATATCAGTTAGGTAGATTTAAACACAAGATTGTATTTACACCCTGATTGGTTGTTGGAAATGGGATTGGAATCCACAAATTCGTATTGCTCATACATTAACTATTATATGCTTTTTGGATGCACACTAATTAGAAGTTGGATTTGGGGGATCAATTCACCCGCATAGGAACATAACTACAAATCGGATCCTCCAATTAATACCAAGTGCTATATAAGTATATGACTATAAAATCAGTGTATTTATAAGTGAAATAATAATATTTTGCAAGGAAAATAGAATGATACCTATTATACAAGATTTTTAATATAATTATATAGATATTACTGATCAAAGTCATGCTTCAAAGGAGGTGCCTCCGAGCAGGCCTACACCGTTTGAGGATGGCTTCGTTGCTTGTCATGGTGAGTTTTACCCCTACGACTGGATGACCCAAGCGAACATTTATGCATGGACAAAAACCGAAGCATCCAACTACTTGCCTTTTCCCACCGCAACACTAGAAGATCGATGGAATGCATGTCACTAGCGCATGTGTCCAAGTAGGGGTGTAAACGGATAGGATAATTTTCGCACTGAAACTGGCCTTGAATCCGTTTGAAGGATCCGTCGGACAAGGGTATCTGATTCCGACGTGGTGCTCCGGATACGGTATAGGATATGGTATAGCAAATATCATGCGGATATGGATTATCGGAAATTAATTAGGATAATACGAAAGGTTTTAAACCGGATAATCCGTTTTTGAGTCAAAAGCTAAGGCTAGTCTCACAATGTTAGTAGTGATGGAGTTACTGATGAATTCATTTGCAAGCAGGGTTTTAAACCGGATAATCCGTTTTTGAGTCAAAAGCTAAGGCTAGTCTCACAATGTTAGTAGTGATGGAGTTACTGATGAATTCATTTGCAAGCATGTTTAGCTCTAAATTTCTATCAATGCTTGAGTTTTAGCGGAAATTGTGTCTTTTTTCTTAACTACACAAGACCAAAAGTTTAAATCCCTCTCAAGATTTACAAGAACTTTAACTATCTACCGATGAGAGCATACATCTTCTGTTTCCGGTCCGAGTCCGTCCCATTTCCGATTTAAATCCGCAGTCTGGTATATCCACATTCAAATCCGAAATGGGTCAATATCCGTTCCGATCCGAATCCAGCAAAAATATATGGTGAAGGATATGGTATGAGAAAAATCCGATCCGATTCGTTTACACCCCGAGGTCTCTAAGCCTAGTGGGCTGCCCATTCCCATGTTCCGGGATGTCCGCTTATCATTTGCCAAAGTGGGCAACATCATGCGTCCTATCATTTTTCTGGACAATATGTCGAAATCTAATTATGATTAGAATTTTGTAATTTGTTTTGGTATGCTTATAATTTCCAACAAAATCATTTTGGTAACCTGAAGAATACAAAGTTAAAAGCCTAGAATGATGCATGTAGTATTTTGTACGTTCTCTTAATTGCTAAAAGGCAGCGTGAACGCAAAGAAACAAGCAAAGGAACATCTACTAGAGCGATGTTTGGGGTATCTAGGTCATCACTAGATTTTGGGGTTCTCCTCGAAGATCTCTCGTGACATGTAAGTTCTGCGGACCAGCAGTTAGTGCCGTCATGGGCTAGGCATGACACTAATAATGTAATCCCCACATCACTGACTTAACATTTATATATGAAGACCACTTCATCAATAATAAACTTGTCATTAGAAATAATTAGTTATAGAAAGAAATTTTTTAATTGGCTATGAGTGTCCATTTAACCTTTGTCTATTGTCTTATATACTATTACAATACAACTTGCAGCTAAATAGATTTTATATAAACGTTCTATTATGCCTAACTTCAATTTCAGTTTTGTAGACCTTAGCTTGTAGTTCATGAGTTGTTACAATACAACTTGGAACAAAAAAAATCTTCTTACACATAAAATTTCATTAGTAGGCCTAACTTTGTTTTGGTTTTGAAGACTTCAGCTTGGAGTTTATGAGTTTTTGAAGACCAAATTGACAACCTACTTAGGTCACACAAAGTTCTTAAGTTAGTTATCCTCGCTATTAAATATGTTTTGATGGTCATCCCATATACTGGTTGATCACTCACATGATAGATAGTTTTTCTAGAGATATAAACATATCTTACTGATTTGGAACCATCGTCATTTTTAACTTCCAAACAAAGTTGTCAGATTATCTGAGGTATTTTGCCATGCAAACACCTATCATGTAATGTACATATTTATATATATAATATGATAATTGATACATATCCATAAAATTTGTTTCCATGTGGCACAACCTAATTTGTTAATTTTTCTATAGATATCTAGGTAAAGATGCTTCTTATGCACTTGTATTCATTGGAACATTTGAGAAGTTTGCACTTCTGATCTTTAATACAGAAAGGATGGGTGCAAACATTTTCTCATCAAGCATATGATGAGGTTTCCACAGTTTTTGTGTTCAACCCTCTTTTTATTCTAGTAGATGAATACTTCAATGTCGAATAAGGATTTGTTCATAATGCATCTCTGATTGCTTTATTCTTTCTTCAGGTTCCCCTTCTCTTCGGTTGGAAGATTGCACGCTTTCATACTTCCTCGTCCATATCTTCAGTTTGTTTATCTGTCGTGATGTTGTTGTCAGCCAAATTATCTATTGTTGCAAGAGGTAACTTTACTGACATATATTATTTGATTTCTCTATGGTTCTCACGTGATATGATTTCTGTATGGTGCTTGAACAGGATGTAAGTCAAGATTATCTATAGCTCCATAATATAAGGCGAAAAGTTGGAACAGAGAGACTACACACTACAAGCATGATCAAGGAAAAAAGTTTATTGCAAACGCATTGGAAACTTGTGCTTCTCATATGCATTTCTGCCGTGGCCCAGTGTCAATTTTTCATCGTAATTAGCTACTCTGTGTACATTTTAGAAGCTTAGAAACCATGACACTCCTTATTTCTGTGGTTATCACAGCCTAAATGGAATGCTCTTTTGTAACCTGCAACGTCCTAACGGTCTAGTTGTGCTATGTAATATTTTATTTTACATGGGAAGCATGCATCAGCCTTTACGCCAATTTCCCCCATCTCTTGAAGCTTTATATTATATGCTCTCAGTATCCTCAATATTTATATTTCTAGAGGCCGTAACAAAAACTCTGCTGTTCTTCCCAAGCATATAGATGCGGTAGATGGTCCTGATTGTCATTAGATTTTTCGTATCTATGTAGGTAGTCTGTACAAGTTCTGTTTCTGTAAGAGTTTCAATGCCCATTTTGCTGCTGGCTCTTTGTTTCTCTGAAAGGGTTGCGGATATCTCTTGTAAACAGTTTTAGGTATATGCTGCCTCGCTAATGTTTTGCTGCGTGGATATTTATATTGGACCTTTGATCTCATGTGTCAAGCATGTTGTTACTGTAATTCTTCATGGCATTTTATGCGACTCCAGCAGGCCTTTGTCACTACAAATTGCACCCAGAGACTGTACCAATGATGTGCTTCCTTCTTTCTCAGTAAAGAATATGATTACCATAGTACATCAGCGCCCAAAAAAATCCTGATATTCCTCTAAAACTCTAGTGAATAAACTGCAGAAAACCAAACCTGCAACCTTAATTACAGGTGGTGAATAGCTGCTTGAGCCGGTTACCTCGAAAGACGATATGCCTTCACACACATAGCTAAAGTGGTATGTCACACATAGTTTACCTAACCGTCATTATGCATTATGCAAGGGTGGGTGACCTTACAGCACACACTATTTATTTATCAGTGTGCGATAGAGCCAACTTAATAAATCATGTATGATAGGGACAACTTAATAATTGCACACAGTCTGGGAAGTGAAAGTATTGGAAAGTGAATTGTCTGGGGAATGGTAAATTGTGTACGGTAGAGCCAACTTAATAATCGCACACGGTTTGGGAAGTGAAAGGATTGGAAAGTGAAATTGTCCGGGAATGGAGATACATTTCACACGCTTTCTTTGCTCTTGTCCTCTGCGTTTATGGATTATCGGCGTTTTTGGATCATCAGAAATGTTTATAGATGTTTTTAAGTATATTCAAACATAGTAAATTTAGCCTAATCGTCTGCTTCTAACATATCGAACACCGCAAACGACTTTAGTCCGCTTACAGTGTCCATCAACAACACCTATTAGTAGTACTTGCATTCCCAGTTGTACCAGTAACCCATATAACATTTCATCAAATAATAGTAGCAAGCTTTTCATAATATCTGATTGTACATTTGTACAACACATGTGTACATGCATTTCGATATATATTTTATTGCTAGCTATACAAATGAGTAATTTTTGGTTACGTCTTTGTCTTCCTCCTATAGAGGTTCATGTGGACATATCAGTCTTCCGAAAACTCTAGTTTTGATTGCTAGCTATACAAATGGGTAATTCTTCGTGACGTCTTTGTCTTCCTCCTAGAGAGGTCCATGTGGACATATCTGCCACATCTAGTTTTGATTGCTAGCTATACAAATGAGCAATTCTTGGTTTCGTCTTTTTCTTCCTCCTAGAGAGAGGTTCATGTGGACATATCTGCCATAGTCTTTCGAAAACTCTAGTTTGGAGAGGAGCTTTGAGGTGGTTCTCTAACCATGTATATTTTTACGTAGAAACACTATTCAAAAAATCAGCCGAGATACCGACTTATCGGCCGATTTATCGTGAATCGGGTGGTAACCGATTGTTGGGGGATGACCCCTGGTATGCCAAAGGCATGCCAAACCGGATGGTTTGAGCCATCAAGATACCGATTTAAAGTTTATTCCGGACTGTGAAGCTAAGCTTTTGGCTAAGTAAATCTTACCGGTATCCCCAAGAGGGGTATACCGGAATGAGCTAAGAAGACACCGGATTGCCGGTAAGAGGTGCACTGTAGAACGTCAGCAAGACTGGTCAAAGATTCTCGCAAGAGCTAGAGGACAAGGATGAGCTAAGCAAAGTAGCTTTAAACGAACCCTGACGCCAAAGAGGAAGGTGACGCTGAAAGCATCCGGAGGACGTCAGCCTCCCTGATTAAAGAAGATACCGGCGTCACCAGTGATTAAAGAGACTTTGTAAAGTAGTTTGTCTGTTCAAAGATGCCATTAGGGTTTCGTAGGGTTTCTTCTCCTGTAAGCCACCCTCTCCCCTATATAAGGAGAGGGGGCACACCCCATCGCGGGCATGTCCGACCTTGTATCCAGAAACCTGTAACCACTTGTGATCAATGAAGAGAGAGATCTAGAGCTGAGTTTATACTTGTGTTCATCTTCTTCTTCCTCTGGCCCAGGCCAAGTTCTTCAAGACACCATCCGGAAATCCATCCATACAACCAAAACCCTCCCCCGAATCCTCTAGCGCCCATTCGGCCCAACTTAAGCCATCCTATGGCATCTGTCTGTTCACCACGACGACAGTTGGCGCCCACCATGGGGCATGAAGCGGCGCTTGCTGGAGTTCACATTCGGGCGGGCCTCCTCAACGTCTCTGGCGAGCGGGTGGTGTCTGCGCTCGTGCAGCGCATCTACTCCATGGACTTCATCAACGACAACGCGGGCTGCTTCGCCAATGGCGGCGTCTTCCCCAAGAACAGCCGCATCATCGAGTTCGGCAGCCACCGCGTCTACTTCGGCACAGTCCCTGTGCGCCAGCGCCTCTCGCCGGTGCTGGTGGCGCCGGATCCGCCAAGGTGGCTGTGCGCGGGCCGCGCCGCCGGCAGCGTGGAGGTCATGATGGCAGGCGTGGCTGACGCCGGCAAGGAGATCGCAGCGGAAGGCGCTGGCCAGGCGAGGTCCACGCGCGCGGCCAAGCAGCCGACCGAGCGCGACCCAGGAGCTGCAAGTGCATCTGCAGCGCCACCGGAAACTCCTCTCCAAGCGGCGATGAACGTGCTGGCGACGCCCATCGCGCAGAACATCGACCCTGCAGCGGCTCAGGCGGAGCTGGAGGCAACGCGCAAGAAGCTGCTCTTCGGGGGCGCGAACATCATCCGAGCGCAGCGCGAGCTGAACCTAACCCTACGTGAGTATAACGCTGCCCATGGCTTTGCTTCCGTTAGCGCTCAGGCTGCAAGGGTGCCGGAAAACCGGCTTAAGGCTCGCAATCTAGATCAGGATTTGCGTAAGGAAGTTCTTGCCGGCAAGAGTGCCTCTGTATCTTTGAGCATCGTAGAGAAACCTAAGTACAGTAGCCCGGATAAAACCATAGAAGCTGCTAGGGCTGCTATGGAGCTGTGTGAATCGTTTAGCGGAGATGCTTTAGCAAAACAGCAAGATCGTGTTAGAGAGCTGCTTGATGTGATTCAGGAACAAAATGCTGAGCTTGCTAGAGAAAACAAAGCGGTTGCGGCATCAAAATCTGTGCGTTCGACAAAAAACGCCGGAAGCAAGTCCCATGGGCAGGCATCGTCCCCCCATCCGGATAGAAGAAGAGAAAAAGAGGGAAATGCGCGGCAGATGACCGTGTATGATCCGGTTCTTGCCGGAAAACAACAACCCGGGCAATATGAGGCCGGAAGAAAAAATCAAAGGGCAGGTCACGGCTATGCCGGAGATGACTATGCCGGAGAAGCCTATGCTGGGAACGCTTATGCCGGTAGAGGTGAAACCGGGCAAAATTATCGAGCGCCCAGAGCAACTTATGTGAATGAGATGCCGCCACCAAGGTACCGGCAGGCAAGAGCCGCGGTACCGGTAAGATATGATGAAGAAGATTCCGGAGTGGAACGAACCGGAGCCTACCGGAACCCTTTGGGGGAACGCGTTGGGGAAAGATGCCTACCGGAACGGGATGCGAGGCACCGTCTGGACAGAGTGCACCTTTCTGAGATGATTGAAGCTGAGGGTCCACCCGGTCCACAATGCTTTGGCCCACGGATCATGGGAGAAGAACCACCGGTACGCAACTTCCAGTTGCCCCGGGATACAAAAACATACGATGGCACAACTAAGCCGGAAGATTGGTTGGCAGATTATGTCACAGCAGTGTATGTCGCTGGTGGTGGAGGAAACCAGCGTTGGGCCGTGAGAATCATACCATCCTTCCTAGTGGGACCGGCAAGAATTTGGCTTAACAATTTGCCAAAGGGAAGCATCAATGGGTGGCTGGACTTTGAGGAAGCTTTTGTGAGCAACTTCAGCAGTACCTACAAAAGGCCAAATAGGCCGCAGCAGCTCGCTCTATGCCTGCAGCGTCCTAACGAAACAGACCGGGACTACCTGACCCGGTGGAACTCAACAAGGAATACATGTGAAGGGGTGATAGAAGCACAGGCAATTGCTTGGTTTTTCCATGGATGCCGGAGAGGATCACCGCTGTGGCAAAGGCTACAAAGGAACATGCCAACCACATTGGCTGAAATGATGCGGGTGGCGGACAATTATGCATTGGGAGACCCAATGCAACCGGCAGTGCAAGCTGAACCGACACAAACAAGCCAACCACGCCAAGATCAATATCGGGATAACCGGCACAACAAAAGAAGGGAGGATTTTCCGGATAGAAGGTATGGTCCGCAGCAAGTAGCCGCGGTGCAGGAGCATTCCGGTCCCAGCGGGAGCCAGAGGCAAAAAACCGGATCGCAGCCATGGGCGGGTCCTAAGAAACAATGGGTTGAAAAGAAGAAGTGGGGAGAGAAAAAAGATTGGCAAGAGCATGCAAGATATACCATGGAATCAGCAATGGAGCAACCATGCCGGTTTCACACTCTGAATCCGGCGAAGCCGGCAAATCATTTGACAAAAGATTGTTCCTGGATCAAGTACTTGATGTTGAAGGGTACGGTAAAAGATGCGCAAGCACAAGGCTGTTCCACGATAATGCCACCCTCGCAAGACATGTTGCGGCAACATCCATTACCACCGCCACCACCGCTTACCGGAGCCAACGCTTTACCGGTACAGCAGCACCAGCAAATTCATCAGGTGGTGGACGACAATGATCAACCGCCACCACCGGCACCTTTGGGCCGGAACGTTTACAAGGACCCGCATTTGTGCTGTGTTGTGTTCGTTACTGAGCCAACCGACAGGCAGAGCATGCATCGTCGTTCCATGGAAGTGAACGCAGTGATGCCGGCAGTTCCCAAATACATGATGTGGTCAGATCAGGAAATCACCTGGTCGTTCAAGGATCACCCCAAAATCATGCCGAACCCAGGTGGCTACGCTCTTGTTGTGGACCCAATCATGCAAGGGCCAGAGACTCAAGTCAAGTTCAGCAAAGTGCTGATAGACAATGGAAGCAGCATAAATATCATGTACAAGCATGCAATGCGTACGCTAGGCATAACGGAAAACATGCTACAGCCAACTCACACAACATTCCATGGAATCGTTTCGGGCCTGTCTTGCGCGCCTGTGGGAAAAATCCGGGTGGATGTGTCATTCGGAGGACGTGACAACTGCCGGGTTGAAAACATTCTGTTCGAAGTGGTGGACCTAGACAGTCCTTACCATGCACTGCTTGGGAGACCGGCATTGGCGGCGTTCATGGCCTCCACTCATACGGCTTATCTCAAGATGAAGATGTCGGCACCTCGTGGACCCTTAACTGTGGTGGGAAATTACAATATCTCACTGGAAACTGCTTCCGCCGGATCAAACCTGGCAGAATCGCTGGTGATTGCAGAGGAAAAAAGGAGGATGCAAACTGCGGTTGCGCTGGCTCAATCCTCACAGTTGAGCTTAGCAGCAATGAGTGGAAACTTGGGCACACCGGCATTCAAGCCGACAAAAGAAACAAAGGAAATTGTGCTGGATCCGGCTTACCCTGAGCATACCGTTCGTATCGGTGCCGGCCTAAGTGAGGCATAGGAAAGCGCGCTCGTCAGCTTCCTCCGTGAGAATTGGAATATCTTTGCCTGGTCTACTGATGACTTGGTGGGTGTTCCGAGGGAGCTGGCTGAGCACTCTCTAAATGTCCGGAAGGATGCTAAGCCGGTGCGACAACCTTTACGCCGGTTCGCTGAAGATAGGAGGAAGATCATTGGAGAAGAAGTGACAAAGTTGCTGGTTGCCGGTTTCATCGTGGAAGTACTGCATACTGAGTGGCTAGCCAATCCGGTGCTGGTCGAGAAGAAAAAAGAGGAGGAACCCAAAGCTCCAAAGGTGTGGCGCATGTGTATCGACTACACCAACCTGAACAAGGCTTGCCCTAAAGATCCTTTCCCTCTACCCCGGATTGATCAAGTGATCGATTCCACTGCTGGTTGTGAGTTGTTGTCCTTTCTGGATGCTTATTCCGGTTTCCACCAGATTCCCCTGAAAAAGGAAGATCAAATAAAAACTGCGTTCATTACCCCGCACGGGGCTTATTGCTATGTCACTATGCCTTTTGGTTTGCGCAACGCTAGTGCAACGTACCAGCGCTGTATGCAAAAATGCTTGTTTGATCAAATTGGAAAGAATGTGCAAGTCTATGTGGACGATGTCGTGATAAAAACTAAGGTAAAAGAAACCTTGATCGATGATCTCCGGAAAACATTTGACAACTTAAGAAGGTTCCGGATGAAGCTCAATCCGGCAAAATGCACCTTCGGTGTCCCTGCCGGCAAACTGCTTGGCTTTCTTGTATCAAGCCGGGGCATTGAAGTGAATCCGGTAAAAACCCGGGCAATAGAAAGAATGACTATACCGCGGGAACTAAAAGATGTGCAAAAGTTTAACGGAAGCTTGGCATCGCTAAGCCGGTTCATAAGCAGGTTGGGGGAAAAGGCTCTGCCGCTCTATGCATTAATGAAAAAATCCGATACCTTCGTCTGGACCCCGCAGGCAGACGCAGCATTCAAAGAGCTGAAAACAATGCTAGCCACCGCACCGGTGTTGGCCTCACCTCTGGAAAGGGAGCCCATGTTGTTGTACATAGCAGCAACCAACCGGGTTGTAAGTGTTGTGGTTGTAGTGGAAAGAGAGGAGGAAGAAAAAATCGTGCAGAGGCCGGTATACTACTTGAGCAAGGTTCTCTCCCTCTCAAAATAAAACTACCCCCTCTTCCAGAAGATGACCTATGGCGTGTTCATGGCCGCCACGAAGCTTAAGCATTATTTTGAGGAGCACCCCATGAAAGTGGTAAGTGAGGCACCCATTTCAGACATCATGGGCAACAAAGATGCCAGCGGCAGGATTGCAAAATGGGCAATTCAATTGTCACCATACGTGCCGGTATACGAAAGAAGAGATGCCATAAAATCACAAGCCTTGGCTGATTTCCTGGTCGATTGGGCAGAAATGCAATACAAGCCGCCGGAACAGAAAATAGAGTACTGGAAGATGCATTTTGATGGATCCGAACTCAAAGAGGGTCTAGGTGCCGGTGTGGTACTCACTTCACCAAAGGGAGATCATCTCCGGTATGTTTTACAAGTGCATTTCAGGGCATCGAAAAATGTCGCTGAATATGAGGCTCTGATCCATGGGCTTAAGGTCGCAAAAGAAATCGGTGCACACCGGATCATTTGCTACGGCAATTCAGATCTTGTGGTGCAACAATGTTCCGAAGATTGGGACGCAAAAGATGCCAACATGGCCTCATACCAGTTTCATGTGCAAAAGATTGCCGGCTTCTTCGACGGGTGTGAGTTTCACCATGTGCCGCGGGCTGAAAATAAAGCCGCGGATGCTTTATCCAAGCTAGGCTCGTCTAGGCAGGAAATTCCTCCCGGAATAGCCTTGGCACACTTAAGGATTCCATCGATCAAGCCAAGTCCGGAATCGGAATCAATTTTTGTACCGGTGCCGCATGTGGTGCCAATGGATATTGATGAAGGAAACCCGGGGACTGTTCCGGTAAACTCGGGGACTGCTCTGGTAAACTCGGGGACTGCGATGTCCATACCGGAGGAAGCAATAATGGTGGATAGTATGGAGATAGACGTGCCGGTATTTCTGGTTAGAGAAGCACCATCTTGGGTTAAACCTATTAAGGAATTCCTGATCAACGGCACCTTGCCGGTTGACGAAAACGAATCGAGAAGGATCCAGCGGAGGTCCAAAGCATACACCTTCATCAATGGCGAGGTATACAAGAGAAGTGTTACCGGTGTCCTTCAAAGATGCGTGGAACCGGAAGAGGGAAAAGAGATGCTGGTGGAAATCCACCAAGGGGAATGTGGGCATCACGCTTCATCAAGGGCGCTGGTGGCAAAAGTGTTCCGGCATGGGTTCTATTGGCCCACTGCGCTGGAGAATGCTGAGGATCTGGTACGGAAATGCAACGGGTGCCAGAGATACACCAAGCAAAATCATACCCCGGCATCCGGTTTAAAAACTATACCGTTAACTTGGCCGTTTGCTGTTTGGTGCCTTGACATGGTTGGCCCATTCAAAACTGCAAGGGGAAACATGACCCACATCTTGGTAATGGTGGATAAATTCACCAAATGGCTGGAGGTAAAACCTATCGCAAAATGTGATGGCCATACGGCGGTAAAGTTCCTGAAAGATGTCATTTTGCGGTATGGATACCCACATAGCATCATTACTGACAATGGTTCAAACTTCTCCCAAGGAGAATTCAAGCGATTCTGTGAGGATAATAACATCCGGTTGGATTTATGCTCAGTGGCACACCCGCAAGGCAATGGCCAGGTTGAAAGAATCAATGCACTTGTGCTTTCCGGTATAAAACCAAGGCTCATTGAACCACTCGAAAAGACACCGGGATGTTGGCTTGATGAGTTGCCATCAGTGTTGTGGAGCATAAGAATGACTCCGAACCAGTCTACTGGATACACTCCATTCTTCATGGTTTATGGGGCAGAAGCTGTAATCCCAACCGATATCATTCATGACTCTCCAAGGGTTCAACTCTATACCGAAGAAGAGGTAAAAGAGGCCCGAGAAAACGATGTGGACTTGCTGGAAGAAGCAAGAGAGCTGGCTTTGGCAAGAACAGCCATTTACCAGCAGAACCTCAGACGCTATCATAGCCGGAAGGTTAACCCGAGGGTATTCCGGGAAGGAGATCTGGTGTTACGCCTAGTGCAGCGCACTGAAGGCCGGCATAAGCTTTCACCCCCATGGGAAGGACCTTTCATTGTGAGCAAGGCTCTCCACAATGATGCCTATTATCTGATCGATGCACAGGAATGGAAAGAAGGAAAGGCGGACAGATCCGGAGACGAAACCAAGCGTCCGTGGAACATAGCTTTGTTGCGTCCTTTCTACTCCTGAAGTTGTGGTGTAAGAAGTTCCTTTTTTGTACCTTATTTGCTATGAATAAAAAATGTCGGCACCTCGAATGAATCTCAGGGACTGCCTCTACCGAAGTTGCATGTAATGCGTTTGTTTTTTCAGTTTACCGGTTGCTTGTTGAACATTTTTTCTTTCCGGTTCAGTAACGTGCTAAACCTACCGGAGTCTTCGACTCTGCTGCTGTCCGCAACCTGGCTTCATGGCAAGTAAGATAAACCGGTAGGAATTAAGCACGTGAACTACGAAAAGAGAGAGTGGGAACGGACAATCCGGAAAAGTTTAACTAACCCTGGTTATACCAGTTTTTTGTGAAAATTTCGAGTTATTTCTAAGTTCAAGAAAGTGCTTGCTTGGCAAAAGAACTTTGTAACTCATACGCCAAAACACCCAAAAGAGGTAGGCAGAGCCGAAGCAAAAGAACCAAGTGTGCATCAGATTGGATGCGGAAACAATTCCGGAACCTTCACAGTGCAAGATAAAAGCAAACAACAGAGGCAACATGCTCAGATAGCAAACCAGCATAACTTAATAACTTACCGGTATAACACACCGGCATGAAAGTTGTAGCCTAAACAAAGGAAATGCTAAGTTTTATCTTACATCATGAACCCCGGCATACCGGGGTAGGATTTAACAAGCATTGTTTTAAGCCAACATGATACAAAAGGTGCAAAGTGAGAGCATCTAGACAGCAGGGGCTTCAGGAGGAGCATCACCGGCTTCTGGAGCTTCCGGAGGCGCATCACCAGCATCCGGAGGAGCATCATCTTCTCCGGCATCCTCATCTTCCTCGTCCTCTTCTTCGTCGTCACTAAGATAGTCCTTGACGTCGGGAGGAGGAGGAGGGATGAAGGTGCGGATTGGAGCGTACTCCGCTATCCGGTAGGCGCGGTCCTTCTGCTTCGCGGTGAGGACTGGGTCCTTATCGGTGGGAGCGTCGCGGCGCAAGCTGTGGAAGACCTCCAGGTCCAAGTCTTCATACCAGCAGCAGGCGATGCGTAGCGCCGCATCTGCTCCGGCACGGGCTGCTGAGCACTGCCACTCGGGGATTCTCCGGCCGGCACCTTTCAGGCGATCGGAGGTAAGTGTCAGGTTGGCCGGCATCTCCTCCCCAGGCCATAGCACTTTGAAGAGCTGGATCGCCACATCGGGCAGATCGACAAGATGCCGGTCCACCGCGCGCATGTGCTGGACCCGGGCAGAAAGCGCGACCAGATGATCATAAGGATCCCAGGGCGCATTCGGGTTCGTCATTTCTTGTTCAGCCCTGCGTTCCGTCACCTTCTTGTGCGCGTGCACCTGCGAATCCGGAAAGAGCCCTGCAAGAAAAAAGAGAGAAGAAATAAGAGCATGCTACCGGAAAGTATAAGCTTATAAGCAAAAGAAAGAGAGGAAAAGAGACTTACTGAGGGCGAGCGCGTCGGTTTGCACAACCAACCGGTCGTACTCCTTTTGCTCCGCCTCTAAGAGGGCGATCCGGTCTTGGGCCGCCTTCCGCGCCCCGCTCTCCTCATCCAGCTCAGCCCGCAGCACTGCGGTGGAATCAGCGCACTCCTTTAGAGTTTCATCCAGCTTGGCCTCGGCTGCGGCTTTGGCCTCCTTCCTCTCCTGGTCATGCCGGAGCTCAGTCTGCACCAGCTTTTCCTTCAGCTGGGCGGAGATAACCTCCTGGGCGCCCAGAGCTTTGCGGTGTGACAGGATGAGCTGCTCCTTTTCAGCTGGAATCCGGAAAAGAAACGTTAACAGGAATGTAACCGGTAGGATGCAGAGAGGCAAATCACCCGGAAAAGGAATAGTACCTTGAAGGGTGGAGAGCTGAGCTTTGAGGGCCTCGATGGAGGCTTCCGGAACAGCTGCTATGCAAAGAGTTTATGAGTAATGAGAGGGAAAAACAACAGGTAAAAAGAAGCCGGATGCACAAAGAACGAACCTTGGCAATGGTTGTGGGCCTCAGCGAGGTCCCGGTGCTCCCACAGAAGCTCCTCAAAGAGGCGCTTCCGGGCGTCCGCCGTGCTCTGTTCAAGTAAAAATGACAGTAAGAAGATGCCGTTTTTTGGTGTTTCTAAGGAAGTTTCGCGCTCAGAGCTATGCTCTCAACCCGAAACTCGGGGACTGGGAAGATATACATGATCTTGAAAGAGTGAAAACCGGCAAGAATTTAAATAACTTTAAAGGTGTGGGCAACTTACCACCACATTATTGGTAGCGTCGTGCCACGCGTTGTCTAACTCCTTGACCACGTGCCGCAGTCGGCTAAAATGTTGCCCGGTGCTTCGAGGGCCCGCGGGATCAATGACCGGCATCTTGTGCTTCCCCAGGCCGCACGTCGCCGGGGACTCATCCGATTGATTCCACTTCTCAGCGTAATCAAGGAGATGCCCCAGCTCGGCTCCTCCGCGGGTGAGCTCGGTGATCCGGCCCAGCTGAGCTGAAGCCGTTTCCCCGGCCACAATAGCGGCACGACCGACATGCAGTACAAGGGACTGCGGGCCGGAGGAGAAGGAGCTGGCTGCGGTGGCAGCCGCGGCTGGTTTTGGCTTGGAGAGCTTGGTGCCCTCCGGAGGTGTAGGCTTGGCCCCAGCGGGTCCTTGGCTTGGCGGCGGTGTTGGCTTGGCGGCGGTTGGCTCGCCGGTAGAAGCAGTCGCTGGAGGCACGGGCGCAGTCTTGGGCGGAGCAAGAGCGTCAGCCGCGTCCTGTGCCGGAGCGGAGCTTGCCGGGACGGAAGAATCCGGCACGGTCTTCGAGGGGGAGGAAGCAGGAGTCCTCTTCTTCTTTTTCTTCGGGGCGGGAGGAACCTGAGGTTCTGCCCTCCCGGCAGCTTCAGTATCGGCGTTGGTGTTGCTGGCACCAGTGTCTTGAGTTTCTGGAGGGGAGATAATGTCCTCCTCCGCGCGGTGTTCTAAAGGTTCCGGGGCCGCGCGCCCCGCACTTGTGGTGCCTCCCAGAGGAGAGGCCGAAAAGTTGCCGGCACCAGATGGTACCGGGCTTGGTTGAGGAGGAGGGGAAGTCCTCGCGGCTTCCTCAGAGCTTTCTAGCCTCATGCCGGTGGTGCTCTTGGAGATCTTGAGCGCAGCGCTAGAAAAGATAGAAGAAAAAAGAAGTTCAGAAAGAGCAACCAGAAAAATAGGTTCTTCGAACAAAGGCAAAGAAGAAAATGGAAACTTACCCGGAAGCAACCGGCATCTCCCGCCTCCGGTATTGCTTCTTGGAAACCCTCTTTCCGCCAACAACTTCCTGCCGGGAGCGCTTGGCGGGAGGAGCGTCGCTAGGGCCGGCTTCGGGCGCCGGTGCCTTGTTCTTGCCCTGAGAGGCAAGTTTCTCCAAGAACTCCCGGCCAACCTCGGCCTGTAGCGGAGTAGCATGGTCCATGACCTGTGGGTTGGTGCTGGCTGAGGGAGCATCTACAGCAAGACAATACATGAGGAAGCGAAAGAATAAAATACCTCGAGAACAGTGACCTCATCATCGGAACCGGAAGCATCGGTTGAAAAGTTACCGGGGCGCGAGGTGTGGGTGCGGCCCATCTTGTTCTTGGTCCAGACCACGTAAGGATCTGGATCCACTTCGTCCAAGTCTCGCTTTTGGCAAGGACCTCGAGCCTCTGTGGCAATGCGAGGAAAGCGCTCGCGGGCCTGAAAAAGAGAAAAAGACAGTCGGTTATGCATCGAAACAGTGCGCATGTCTCTAACAGGCACTGTACCCGAGAAATTCTCGACTTCACCGAGGAAGAGTTTAATGCTAGAGATACCGGAAAGATCCGGAAAGAAAAAGAAAGTCCGGCAGAGACGCCAGAGGATTTAAATTGGTTACCGGAAGGATTAACCCGGTACCTTGTGAGATGGGAACCTGGCATGGTCCGTCGGATGAGATCCACCGGACTATACCAGCTTCGGGGACTAATGTTGGGGGGATGACCCCCGGTATGCCAAAGGCATGCCAAACCGGATGGTTTGAGCCATCAAGATACCGATTTAAAGTTTATTCCGGACTGTGAAGCTAAGCTTTTGGCTAAGTAAATCTTACCGGTATCCCCAAGAGGGGTATACCGGAATGAGCTAAGAAGACACCGGATTGCCGGTAAGAGGTGCACTGTAGCACGTCGGCAAGACTGGTCAAAGATTCTCGCAAGAGCTAGAGGACAAGGATGAGCTAAGCAAAGTAGCTTTAAACGAAGCCCTGACGCCAAAGAGGAAGGTGACGCTGAAAGCATCCGGAGGACGTCAGCCTCCCTGATTAAAGAAGATAACGGCGTCACCAGTGATTAAAGAGACTTTGTAAAGTAGTTTGTCTGTTCAAAGATGCCATTAGGGTTTCCTAGGGTTTCTTCCCCTGTAAGCCACCCTCTCCCCTATATAAGGAGAGGGGGCACACCCCATCGCGGGCATGTCCGACCTTGTATCCAGAAACCTGTAACCACTTGTGATCAATGAAGAGAGAGATCTAGAGCTGAGTTTATACTTTTGTTCATCTTCTTCTTCCTCTGGCCCAGGCCAAGTTCTTCAAGACACCATCCGGAAATCCATCCATACAACCAAAACCCTCCCCCGAATCCTCTAGCGCCCATTCGGCCCCAACTTAAGCCATCCTGGCATCTGTCTGTTCACCACGACTCACCACGACGACACCGATAAGATTTGGCATATCAGCTGACTTATCGCTAGCACCGATTTTTCATCCTATTTCAGTCTGATTACCGATATTTAGGCCGATTTTCAGTCACATTTCGCTGAAATTCGGTCTCACGGTCGATAGTTTTTTCCTATATTCTAGTTAAACTGTGCATTAGCTTAAAATTTTCATTTTTATTGATTTAGATGCAAGGAATCAAGGTAATACTTACGTTCAATGCCCTAATATTATTTTTACATAGCATATTATAGAAACTTTAGTGCCAAAAATTAGGATTTACAAAAAAACTATGCCGATAAAATGGTCGACCGATAAAATCGACTAAGCTGCAGATAAACGATTAATCTCCATTTTAAGTCCAGCCGATAAGTTACGATTAACGATTTCTTAAACATTGCATAGAAATAAAGAAGTGAATCAGTGATATAATTGAATCAAATATACCACTTAAGCAAATAGATCAGTCATATGATTGAAGAAATTAGCACCAAAGAATCATGCATTTATATGAAAGAGAGACACATGCCACTATGGTATCTCATGAAGGCAACAACAACAACAACAACAATAACAACAACAACAATAACAACATTGTAGGACTTGACGCCCTAAGCACAAAACTAGAAAAAAACATTTATCATGCGAGAATTAAAACACATAAAAGGTGCAATTATAAAATAATCTAGTTCAAATGATTAGTGGACTTACTTTTGCGCGTGGAGTATCAGGGGCGTACCAGGTGCCAGCTGATACCTTTGATCTGTTGTACTTGTCGCGTTTTCCCTAGAGACCTAGGTTTATCGTATCCTAAGAAAGAATGCTTTTGGCGTAAGATCACTCAAAATCTTGAGTCGTTGTTTAAATGTTGTTTACTAGATCAAGAATTTTCTTTGTTTGGTTGCGTATCGATGTTCGGAGATATGACAGGGCTAAGATTTCACCTCTAGGTGTGCATTAGTAAATATTAATGGGATACATAGATAAAATGAAGCACACATGTATGAATATACAACAATAAAGAGAAGCAGTCTATTGGGGCGATGCGTCCTAATAACCCATATGTGGCATGCAACAAATAATATGCGAGGCCTCAGGCCTAGCCCGTGAGTACTACTCACACATGATTAGATCAAAAATCATAAACTTTGTATTGAAAATCTCGAATTGATGAATAGCAAATAGTCTTACAATATCGACAATCGCGATGGAATCAATATTTCAAAGTAGATGGGAGGGGAGATGATGATTGATGGTGCATTTCATATAGTGTTTTGATCCTAATTTTCCATTACAAAATCTCTCATTGCATACTCTATCTATAAATTTCATGTCGTTTTGCACAAGTAGTAGTTTTATTAGGGTTGTTAGAAAAAGTATTTTTATTAGTATTTTACTACTCTTTCTTGTCTTCGATGTGTGTGTTGGAGTTCTCAACATTTATGAATAAAGCACAGTGAAAGGAGCCAACAGAAGGAAATATGGAGGTGTTACAGGAGCCGGTAGCCATACGAAGGGTGGACAGAGTGATATTTTCCAGAACAAGATAATAAAGATCCAATACCATGGTGTTCTAGACCTCATCCATATGAATCTAACGAGTTGAATCACGTCCTAATCGGAGTTCGTATGAGGAAAGAGCATGCAAACTATCACATGACTCCAAAATGTTTAACGACCAAGGGTATGGTCGTGATGACCGTACCGGTGCCGGACCTCCATAGGAACCGTTTCTTCAATCCTAACAATATTTGTGAAGGGATCAAGTACATATCTAGCCTCCACAACCAATCTCAGTTCACGTCTCCATGGTGGATCCCTACCGTCTCCACCATCAACATATCCACACCATGATCATCAAGGAAGAGGAGAAGAAGGCTTGGCACAAGTAGGCCTCGATATCACCCTTCATCATTACCATCATCGATGTGCACGTCAACCATTCATTCATCCATCGCGTTGTAATCCCAAAATCTATATATTGTGGATCGGTACGTGTATCATTTATTCATTCGCACATTATTACTCATATGATGTCTTTTACCCTTGTACTTGAGTAGTTTGGTTGGGGATATGGATGAATCCTAGAACTACTATGAATTGAAATAAAGGTTAAGATGTATTCTCTTGTATGCGTGTAGTGGTATTCTACAACGATGTTGCGTGAATCTTGCCACATAATAGTTTGTCCCTTGGGGACGTTGGAGGTAATCATAGTTGTACGTAGATTGGGGGTTTGATGGTGGGAGTGAGAGCGACCCATCACATCCCATCAACTACCATCAATGAGGGAATAACGGAGATCCTAGAACTATACCCGTAACTTGGGGAGACCCTTAATTACTGGTGCCTCCGGCGACATGCTAATATATGAGGACTAGTGGTGGTTACGTTGGGTGTGTATACACATCGCGCCTGTGGCGTACCTTTACTTGACTCTCTGTACATGCATACTACATCTTAAATCAATGCTACTAATGACGAGTGATGAGGACATCCTACTACACTACTACCTCCGTCATTGTAAGATGAAGACGATGCTGATGTAAAGCTCAAGTCCAATGAAGTTAGGATTGTACCTATGACAAGAGCTCATGTGAAGCTACTCAAATAAAAGGTGCACTTGTTCCTAAGTGATACTTCGATCAATGAGAACTTTATACTGCCTAAGTCCTTTCACTTATGTATGATCAGGTACAAAGAAGGAGCAAACATCGCACGAGGAGGAGAGGAGCAGCTGGACAAGAAGCTGAACATGGAGCTGGACATGGAGCTGGACATGAAGATATCCCATGGACGCGCGAGGGAGGAGAGGGAGGCATGCACGAAGGAGGAAGAAGTCCAGGCCAGTGCACAACCCGGTCAGACCGGCTGCCACGCCGGCGCGCCCGGTCCCAGGCTCGGTCCAACCGGACTCCAGACCGGACGAGCCCGGCGCCGACCGGATTCCCAACCGGTGAACACCGGGAAACATCCAGGGGCCCTGGACCCTTAACCCGGTCACCACCCGGTGCTAGGTCCGGTTCCGACCGGCCTGCCCGGTCCCAGGCCCGGTCGACCGGCCCCCAGGCCGGCCGTGTCCGAGTCTGTCTCGACCAGATCCCGATCTGGGTCGGTTTTCAATGTATTTTCTCGAACCCTGGTCGTCCTTCCTGAACCCCTATATAAGTGCCCAGGACGCCCCCAAATTAGGTTTAGACCATGTTTAAGATAAACCCTAGTTCATAGTTGATTGCTTTGCAACTCTATCGAATTCATACACCATATTGCATCGATTTGGTGTTTGCTACTGAAAGTCTTGTGTGATGTGCTGTTCCATTGGGAATTAGACGGTTGCAACTTACCACTTCGTGGTCGGCGGCTACGTGCGCAAGTGAGTGGAGTTGCGAATATCTTGGAGGATTGACAGCTGTTGCATTGGCGACAGGGATTGATCGAGAGAATTCGTTGGCGTCATACAAGTTATCTCCACCTCCTCATCGTGTTATCTCCGCTGTGTTCATAGTGTGTTCATCACCACCACCGTCGCTTACTGAGAAGATCGGGCAACCCCTTATCATCTTGGTATCAAATTTCAGTGTTTCCTCGGTAAGTGATACGTCGCCGACGTATCGATAATTTCTTATGTTCCATGCCACATTATTGATGATATCTACATGTTTTATGCATACTTTATGTCATATTTATGCGTTTTCTGGAACTAACCTATTGACGAGATGCCGAAGTGCCAGTTCCTGTTTTCTGCTGTTTTTGGTTTCAGAAATCATAGTAAGGAAATATTCTCGGAATTGGACGAAATCAACGCCCAGGGTCCTATTTTCACACGAAGCTTCCAGAAGACCGGAGGAGATACGAAGTGGGGCCACGAGGTGGCGCCACACTAAGGCAGCGCGGCCAGGCTAGGGCCCGCGCCGCCCTGTTGTGTGGGTCCCTCGTGACTCCACCGACCTTGCCCTTCCGCCTACTTAAAGCCTCCGTCGCGAAAACCCTATCACGTTCGACGAAACCAGAGAAAACCTTCCAGAGCCGCCGCCATCGCGAAGCCAAGATCTGGGGGACAGGAGTCTCTGTTCCGGCACGCCGCCGGGACGGGGAAGTGCCCCTGGAAGGCTTCTCCATCGACACCACCGCCATCTTCATCAACGCTGCTGTCTCCCATGAGGAGGGAGTAGTTCTCCATCGAGGCTCGGGGCTGTACCAGTAGCTATGTGGTTCATCTCTCTCCTATGTGCTTCAATACAATAATCTCATGAGCTGCCTTACATGATTGAGATTCATATGATGATGCTTGTAATCTAGATGTCATTATGCTAGTCAAGTGGATTTTACTTATGTGATCTCCGGAGACTCCTTGTCCCACGTGTGTAAAGGTGACAGTGTGTGCACCGTGTGGGTCTCTTAGGCTATATTTCACAGAATACTTATTCACTGCTATGAATGGCATAGTGAAGTGCTTATTTATATCTCTTTATGATTGCAATGTGTTTTGTATCACAATTTATCTGTGTGCTACTCTAGTGATGTTATTAAAGTAGTTTATTCCTCCTGCACGGTGTAATGGTGACAGTGTGTGCATCGTGTAGTACTTGGCGTAGGCTATGATTGTGATCTCTTGTAGATTATGAAGTTAACTATTGCTATGATAGTATTGATGTGATCTATTCCTCCTTTCGTAGTGTGAAGGTGACAGTGTGCATGCTATGTTAGTACTTGGTTTGGTTATGTTGATCTATTATGCACTCTAAGGTTATTTAAATATGAACATTGAATATTGTGGAGCTTGTTAACTCCGGCATTGAGGGTTCGTGTAATCCTACACAGTTAGTGGTGTTCATCATCCAACAAGAGGGTGTAGAGTCTAGCATCTATCTATTTATTCTGTTATGTGATCAATGTTGAGAGTGTCCACTAGTGAAAGTATGATCCCTAGGCCTTGTTCCTAAATACTGCTATCGCTGCTTGTTTACTGTTTTACTGCATTTATACTGCCTGCAATATTACTACCATCAACTGCACGTCAGCAAGCACTTTTCTGGCGCCATTGCTACTGCTCATACTTATTCATACCACCTGTATTTCACTATCTCTTCGCCGAACTAGTGCACCTATTAGGTGTGTTGGGGACACAAGAGACTTCTTGCTTTGTGGTTGCAGGGTTGCATGAGAGGGATATCTTTGACCTCTTCCTCCCTGAGTTCGATAAACCTTGGGTGATCCACTTAAGGGAAACTTGCTGCTGTTCTACAAACCTCTGCTCTTGGAGGCCCAACACTGTCTACAAGAATAGAAGCACCCGTAGACATCAAGCTATTTTCTAGCGCCGTTGCCGGGGAGGAAAGGTAAAAGGCATTCATACTCCGGTCCCAGGTAAAGTACTTTTCTGTTGCCGTTGTGTGTGTGCTCGAAGCTATTTCCTTTAGATCCTGCAATTGCATCTTTTTGTTTCTTGTTTACACTAGTTTGGCATAATGGACAACAATGAGCTTCTTATTCTATTTCCTGATTTAAGACATGGATGGTTTGATGCGAAAATTAAAAAACCTATGGAACACATTAGTATGAACGCTTTGAACACCATTGTTGCTAATGATATGGAAAATTCTAAGCTTGGGGAAGCTGGCTTTGATGAGCATGATATTTTTAGTCCCCCAAGCATTGAGGAGAAAATTTACTTTGATGATACTTTGCCTCCTATTTATGATGATGATAGTAGTCTTTTAGTACCGCCAGTTATGGAGGATAAATTTGATTATGATTACAATATGCCTCCTATATTTGATGATGAGAATAATAATGATAGCTACTTTGTTGAATTTGCTCCCACTACATCTAATAAAATTGATTATGCTTATGTGGAGAGTAATGATACTTTTATGCATGTGAATAAGAATGCTTTATGTGATACTTATATTGTTGAGTTTGTTCATGATGCCTCTGAAAATTATTATGAGAGAGGAAAATATGGTTGTAGAAATTTTCATGTTACTAAAACACCTCTCTATATGCTGAAATTTTTGAAGTTACACTGGTTTTATCTTCCTATGCTTGTTACTTTGCTCTTCATGAACTTGTTTATTTACAAGATTCCTATGCATAGGAAGCATGTTAGACTTAAATGTGTTTTGAATTTGCTTTTTTATGCTCTCTTTTGCTTCAACTCTTATTTCTTGCGAGTACATCATTAAAACTGCTGAGCCCATCTTAATGGCTATAAAGAAAGAACTTCTTGGGAGATAACCCATGTGTTTATTTTGCTACAGAAATTTTTGTTTTGTTGAGTCTTGGAAGTTGTTTACTACTGTAGCAACCTCTCCTTATCATGTTTTTGTGCCAAGTAAAGTCTCTATGGTAAAGTTGATGCCAGATTTGGATTGCTGCGCAGAAACAGCATTGCTGTCTGTCACGAATTCGCGCAGAAGTCTCTGTAAAAAAATCAAAAAAATCTGCAAATTTACGCGTGTGATCCTCAGATATGTACGCAATTTTCATTAGTTTTGAGTTTTTCCGTTTGAGCAAGTTAAGTGCCCCTTCCAGGTTCGTCTTTACGGACTGTTCTGTTTTTGACAGATTCTGCCTTTTATTTCGCATTGCCGCTTTTGTTAAGTTGAATGAGTTTCTTTGTTCCATTAACTTTCAGAAGTTTTGTGCAATGTCCAGAAGTGTTAAGAATGATTGTGTCACCTCTGAACATGTGAATTTTTGATTGTGCACTAACCCTCTAATGAGTTTGCTTAAAGTTTGGTGTGGAGGAAGTTTTCAAGGGTCAAGAGAGGAGGATGATAAACTATTATCAAGAAGAGTGAAGAGTCTAAGCTTGGGGATGCCCCGGTGGTTCATCCCTGCATATTTCAAGAAGACTCAAGCATCTAAGCTTGGGGATGCCCAAGGCATCCCCTTCTTCATCGACAAATTTATCAGGTTCCTCCCTTGAAACTATATTTTTATTCGGTCACATCTTATGTACTTTACTTGGAGCGTTAGTTTGTTTTTGTTTTGTTTGAATAAATGCTTGTGTGGGAGAGAGACATGCTCCGCTGGTTCGTATGAACACATGTGTTCTTAGCTTTTAATGTTCATGGCGAAGGTTGAAACTGCTTCGTTAATTGTTATATGGTTGGAAACGGGAAATGCTACATGTAGTAATTGGTAAAATGTCTTGGATAATGTGATACTTGGCAATTGTTGTGCTCATGTTTAAGCTCTTGCATCATATACTTTGCACCTATTAATGAAGAAATACATAGAGCTTGCTAAAATTTGGTTTGCATAATTGGTCTCTCTAAGGTCTAGATAATTTCTAGTAAAGAGTTTGAACAACAAGGAAGACGGTGTAGAGTCTTATAATGTTTACAATATGTCTTTTATGTGAGTTTTGCTGCACCGGTTCATCCTTGTGTTTGTTTCAAATAACCTTGCTAGCCTAAACCTTGTATCGAGAGGTAATACTTCTCATGCATCCAAAATCCTTGAGCCAACCACTATGCCATTTGTGTCCACCATACCTACCTACTACATGGTATTTCTCCGCCATTCCAAAGTAAATTGCTTGAGTGCTACCTTTAAATTCCATCATTCGCCTTTGCAATATATAGCTCATGGGACAAAATAGCCTTAAAAACTATTGTGGTATTGAATATGTACTTATGCACTTTATCTCTTATTAAGTTGTTTGTTGTGCGATAACCATGTTCCTGGGGACGCCATCAACTTTTTGTTGAATATCATGTGAGTTGCTATGCATGTTCGTCTTGTCTGAAGTAAGGGCGGTTTTCACAACCAAATGGTTTGAGTATGCATACTGTTAGAGAAGAACATTGGGCCGCTAACTAAAGCCATGAATCATGGTGGAAGTTTCAGTTTGGACATAAAACCTCAATCTCTTATGAGAATATTAACTGTTGTTGAATGCTTAAGCATAAAAGAGGAGTCCATTATCTGTTGTCTATGTTGTCCCGGTATGGGTGTCTAAGTTGAAGAATGATCAAAAGCGAGAAATCCAATGCGAACTTTCTCCTTAGACCCTTGTACAGGCGGCATAGAGGTACCCCTTTGTGACACTTGGTTGAAACATATGTTATGCAATGATGATCAGTGTTAACCCAAGCTAATTAGGACAAGGTGCGGGCACTATTAGTACACTATGCATGAGGCTTGCAACTTGTAAGATATAATTTACATGATACATATGCTTTATTACTACCGTTGACAAAATTGTTTCATGTTTTCAAAATAAAAGCTCTAACACAAATATAGCAATCGATGCTTTCCTCTTTGAAGGACCTTTCTTTTACTTTTATGTTGAGTCAGTTCACCTATCTCTCTCCACCTCAAGAAGCAAACACTTGTGCGAACTGTGCATTGATTCCTACATACTTGCATATTGCACTTGTTATATTACTCTATGTTGACAATTATCCATGCGATATACATGTTACAAGTTGAAAGCAACCGCTGAAACTTAATCTTCCTTTGTGTTGCTTCAATACCTTTACTTTGATTTATTGCTTTATGAGTTAACTCGTATGCAAGACTTATTGATGCTTGTCTTGAAAGTACTATTCATGAAAAGTCTTTGCTTCATGATTCATTTGTTTACTCATGTCATTACCATTGTTTTGATTTCTGCATTCATTACATATGCTTACAATAGTATGATCAAGGTTATGATGGCATGTCACTCCAGAAATTATCTTTGTTATCGTTTACCTGCTCGGGACGAGCAGGAACTAAGCTTGGGGATGCTGATACGTCTCCGACGTATCGATTATTTCTTATGTTCCATGCCACATTATTGATGATATCTACATGTTTTATGCATACTTTATGTCATATTTATGCGTTTTCTGGAACTAACCTATTGACGAGATGCCGAAGTGCCAGTTCCTGTTTTCTGCTGTTTTTTGTTTCAGAAATCCTAGTAAGGAAATATTCTCGGAATTGGACGAAATCAACGCCCAGGGTCCTATTTTGACACGAAGCTTCCAGAAGACCGGAGGAGATACGAAGTGGGGCCACGAGGTGGCGCCACACTAAGGCGGCGCGGCCAGGCTAGGGCCCGCGCCGCCCTGTTGTGTGGGTCCCTCGTGACTCCACCGACCTTGCCCTTCCGCCTACTTAAAGCCTCCGTCGCGAAAACCCTATCACGTTCGACGAAACCAGAGAAAACCTTCCAGAGCCGCCGCCATCGCGAAGCCAAGATCTGGGGGACAGGAGTCTCTGTTCCGGCACGCCGCCGGGACGGGGAAGTGCCCCCGGAAGGCTTCTCCATCGACACCACCGCCATCTTCATCAACGCTGCTATCTCCCATGAGGAGGGAGTAGTTCTCCATCGAGGCTCGGGGCTGTACCGGTAGCTATGTGGTTCATCTCTCTCCTATGTGCTTCAATACAATAATCTCATGAGCTGCCTTACATGATTGAGATTCATATGATGATGCTTGTAATCTAGATGTCATTATGCTAGTCAAGTGGATTTTACTTATGTGATCTCCGGAGACTCCTTGTCCCACGTGTGTAAAGGTGACAGTGTGTGCACCGTGTGGGTCTCTTAGGCTATATTTCACAGAATACTTATTCACTGTTATGAATGGCATAGTGAAGTGCTTATTTATATCTCTTTATGATTGCAATGTGTTTTGTATCACAATTTATCTGTGTGCTACTCTAGTGATGTTATTAAAGTAGTTTATTCCTCCTGCACGGTGTAATGGTGACAGTGTGTGCATCGTGTAGTACTTGGCGTAGGCTATGATTGTGATCTCTTGTAGATTATGAAGTTAACTATTGCTATGATAGTATTGATGTGATCTATTCCTCCTTTCGTAGTGTGAAGGTGACAGTGTGCATGCTATGTTAGTACTTGGTTTGGTTATGTTGATCTGTTATGCACTCTAAGGTTATTTAAATATGAACATTGAATATTGTGGAGCTTGTTAACTCCGGCATTGAGGGTTCGTGTAATCCTACACAGTTAGTGGTGTTCATCATCCAACAAGAGGGTGTAGAGTCTAGCATCTATCTATTTATTCTGTTATGTGATCAATGTTGAGAGTGTCCACTAGTGAAAGTATGATCCCTAGGCCTTGTTCCTAAATACTGCTATCGCTGCTTGTTTACTGTTTTACTGCATTTATACTGCCTGCAATATTACTACCATCAACTGCACGTCAGCAAGCACTTTTCTGGCGCCATTGCTACTGCTCATACTTATTCATACCACCTGTATTTCACTATCTCTTCGCCGAACTAGTGCACCTATTAGGTGTGTTGGGGACACAAGAGACTTCTTGCTTTGTGGTTGCAGGGTTGCATGAGAGGGATATCTTTGACCTCTTCCTCCCTGAGTTCGATAAACCTTGGGTGATCCACTTAAGGGAAACTTGCTGCTGTTCTACAAACCTCTGCTCTTGGAGGCCCAACACTGTCTACAAGAATAGAAGCACCCGTAGACATCAGTAAGCCATCCACAATCCACCCCCATAGTTGAGTTGTGAGTGTTTCCTATCCAGAAAAAGCCAAAAATATTAAGGTTAGGGTTTGCCATAGCCTTAGATTGCACTAA